>NC_045639.1:52998182-53623182 GCF_009829145.1 Chiroxiphia lanceolata
TCCTAATTTCTTGGTAGGTAACCTCTGTGTGAAGGATTCCGCTGGCAACTTACCAAAATTTTAAGGACTACATTTAAGTTGTGATAAAGAAACTGTATACAATAGCATTTATTGTACCTTCCTTATTAGAGGAACAGTTGTTGCTTGTTTTAGTCTCACCAGCAACAGAAGCATGAAATTTAGCTTTGCCCATGACTGATTCCTTGTGTTCCAGGTCCAGCCAATCTTTTCTCAAATAGAATTGAAGAGAAGTCCTGGGGAATTGTCAACATCAGTTACAGTCCCGCAGAGTCTGATCCTATAATTGGATGCAACTTTGTTCCTTTCTGTAAAACATCAGAGGATTGCTCAGGTCCACAGACTCAAACAGACAATTAATGTTAGATTTAAGAAGAATTACTGTACTGACTTATTAGGACCAAATTTTTGGTTTAAATGCTTTTTCTTTTTGTTTTTTCCCCCCCTTTCTTTGTCCAGAGAGCATTCCAGTATAAGACAAGCATGTTGAGTTAGAGATATATTGTATTTCCTTTTCTCTTTCAAAAGTTTATTCCACTAAGGATTCAGAAATCAGGTAATTATCACTTACAGGTATTCAGCATGCCTAGAAGATCTGAATGCAATATATTACCGTTTTACTAGTTTATGAACTAGAATATGTAACTCTTAATGATTTTTGGACAGGAGCATAGGCTTGTTTCCTTTTTATGGTTGCCTACCATAGGACCTGTTACTAGCAACTCTTCTTTTGTTATTTTTATTACTGCTGGTAGTTTTCCAGCATCAACTAAAACTTGTTGGGTTTTGAACATACACAGAACTTGAGTTTTGCTTTTTTGTTGTACTCAGGTCATCGTTTGCCACACTGCCATGAGATGCTACCAGGCAGAAATGATAGTGCCTGGATTCCTTTAATTAGAATTAGTATTTTAATTACAGGATTGTCAGACCTATTAAGTAAATACAGGTGCTACACTGACAGACTGTATGCCTGTGGTTTACAAAGCATTTTATTAATGTACAGCCTCAGCCTTGTTATTACAAATTCAGCCCTTCATGATGCTACATCAAGGAGTTGAGTTGTATAAAGAAGCCTGAAAATTCTCTGGTACTCACAACTAGGAGCTTTGAGAGGTCAAAAGCAAGACTGGAGTCCTGTCTCTGTGTGCTGTGTGAGAGGCAGTCATTTTCCTAGTTTTTAGGTAGCTTGTGACTGAACCAGAGAGCTCAGAATGTGAGAAAAAAATTAAAGAAGAGGAAACTTAAGCATTAAAATTAAGAAAGAATGAGTTTCTAAAAGCAGTTTTGAACTGCTAAGTTCTCATTTTGTATCTACTTATACTTTGTATAATTTCTTCATAAATGACGAGGAGGAGATAATGCAGGATATATCCAGCAAAGGTGGTTCGCCACTTGCATTTATTTCAGCAGAACTCTGTATGAACACAGTGATTAATGGACAAAAGCTGAGTCCACAAGTTATAGTCCTCAGCATGCAGGGCACACTGGCTACAAATACCTAAATGGAATAAAAATCAGTCAAAACTGTAGCTGAAGTGCAAATCTCTTGCTAATAATCAGGCTTTGATTTTCATGTGGCACATATAATTAGCATAACACAGCAGCATAAAAGTAAAGACAATCTTTTATTAATATAGATTGTCAGTAAAACAGTGTGTTTTTTTTTTAATTAATCCCTTCCACCAGGGGGAAATGGCAGGGGGAGATGGAAGGGCTTCCTGAAATAAAACACGCTTAGCTAGCCTGCTAATGTTGAATCAACCACCTCTTTTCAGCTGCATTGTTAAAACCATGCTGTTGGAGAGGATGAATAGATTTCTGGGAGGGTCAAGAGTGAAGGATGGTCAGCACCTGTGGGCGAGCAGGGAGTCCTAGTCTCCCACATTTGTATTGCAAAGTACTTTTGAGCCATCGCAGCGGAGAGCTGCTGATTCCTGACTGCGGGCAAGACTGCCCTCGGTGGTAGGCGTGGGGCTGGTGGGAGGAGGGGGGTTGGGCAGGGAAAGAAGGAATGTCGTGGGCAGGGTAGGGAACCGCATTTTGCTCCAGAAGAACAAAGAGGTGCGAAGACACCCCCGGCTGCCCGAGGGAACGCGCCTTCCCTTGCCGAGCCGGCGCTGCCCGAGCCGCTCCCGGCCCCGCCAGGCGGACACCAGGTGGCGCCATTGTGCCGCAGCCGGGCCGGGAGCGGGATGTGCTCCTGCCCGGGAAAGGCGTGGAAAAAGGCAGCGTCTCCGAGGCTTGGGCAGACGGCCGTAGGCACCGTCCGGAACGACGAGCAACGGAGCAGCCCGACGTGTGCCGCTGTGGGAGACGCCAAGCGCTGAGGTCGCAGTTGGGGGTTGCAGCGCTTGCCTCCACGGGTAACCGGGGCTGGCTTATAGGCTCTCCGAAGAGGGGAGGGGGGAGAAGCCTTCAGGACTGTAACTGCAAAAAATAATGTTTTACCAACATCTTTACCACTTTTAGAACCGCACTCAGCGTTATTCAGTTGTCGGTCGCGGATGGAGGTCCAGGGCTGCGTGCGGGCTGAGAGATCTGCACTGATGGCTCAGGACATCTTTATCCACAGAACTGTTTCTCCTTCATGAGGCTTTTGAACAAAAATTTTGATGGTAACGAAGCATAACACAAAGTTGAGAAGAGGCTACAGACTATGTCCCCAAAAAGTCAGGAGCCAGGAGTCAGTAGGGGATTTTCAGATATTTAACCCATGAAGTGACAATTGCTGGTGCAAATTTTCCTTTGGGGATGCAGTTGTAAAGCATTCAGTGAACACTGTCAGCATGCCAGGAAAACTGTGGCTCAGGGAAAGAAAGAAAGCTTTTCATCAAAAGCAACTCTCTTATCTAAAGGACACAAGAATAAATCTTAGTACATATCTGTATGTGGATTTTAATACAACAAAACCAAGACAAGATTGCATTTGAAAACTTTTTAAAACTTGGGCAAAAGTTAATATATTAATCTTTTTTAATTTTTTATACTGTTTGTCAACTTCTTGCATTTCACTTATCTCTGTACTATCACCAGAGTGGTTTTAGATTGGACATTCAAGAGTGATATTTTTCCTAATTGTAGGTTAGCTTCTTGTCAGTTTAATTATACCTGAATAGGTGCATATGAAGCTGAATACTCAATTTGGTCAAGGTTTTTTTTGCCAGTTGGGCACATACCATATTTCTGGTTGTGTGAGAGTTTTTAAATTATATAATCTCATTCTGTGAACTTCACAAAGTAAGCAAAAGATTGAGAAGACTCACCTGGGTCATAACAGTGGCTGGGCTCTAGTCTGGAGAGATAATCTTTACTTGTTACATCTTGTTCTGGGGCGATTTGGGTGAGGTGTGTTTTAAAGATTTGTAACATCACTGCTGTTGAGCTGGAAAGTTGCATGAATACATCCAAAGCTTTCCTCTATTGTGCCCTACTGTGCTTCTGAATGTCTCATTTAGCAAGTTATGAGTGATTTGGACTTAATCGGAGCAATTTTTCGACTCATGCATTCACATCAAGAACAGATCAGATGGTACAAAATGTTCTTGAATGTTCATGTTCCTATAGTAATACTATTACCTAGGCAAAACAATCTTTCAGTTAAAATAGAGTATACCAGTCTTACTTTCCTAAGGCTTAAAGAGGGTGAACACAGTAACACACATCAGACTCAACAAGATGATTTCTGCCAGACAAGATGATTTCCTGAGAGTTAACATTCCAAATCTTACAGCTACAGAGTCTTAAAAAAGCTGACAAAGAGGTTTTGAATACCTTATTCTATAAGTTCTGACCAATGTAAGATCTACCTGTTATTACTTGGTAAAAAAAAAAAAAAAATTGCTTACACTAAGAATGAATCTTATTATAAGTGCATATGAAGTTTCTCAGTGTTTCCATTCTTATAAAAGTAATTTTTCACCTGTGTATCTGTAGTTTTATACAGAATTGAAAGGCTATATAGGCCATATGCCTCTAATTATTTACATTTAGGCTATAAATGCCCTTAAGAAGTCTAAGTTTTAAAAGCCTGAGAGTTGAGGGTGGAGTGTATGTAGGGATATCAAGCATGGCAAAGCATACCTTGTTAGCAAAAGGTATTTACTTAAAAAGGCTAGGTGGATTACAAGTTGTCCTGTGTCAAAGCTAAAGCAAACAGAGTGCTTTGGACTGTACTGTGAAGTCCACATCAATGTTCCTACAGAGGCAGTAATGAACTTTTGCTCTCTATCCCCAGCGACTCCACTAGTTCAGGCACCAGCAGCCAATGTGCTGTTCCAAATATTATTTTATGCATTCCTGGGTTTAATGCTCCCAGGTGACTGTCAGGGTTAACCAGAAGGGTGTTTTCTATACAGCTTCTGTTTGGGCAAGCATGGTCTTGGACTGGGAAAGTGTGGATTCAAGAGTGTTAAAATTAAGTATACTCAAGTGGCAAGCATTTCCCTGCCTGGATGGAGTTTACAAATAATTTTTCTACAATACTGTTTTGTGCTAGTTATTGACCTTGCCGAAAAAGATGAATTTTACACTGACCTGCGCCGCCTTACTCAAAAGGTTCCTGCAGATGATAAGATCATTATCCTTGGTGATTTCAATGCCAGAGTAGGAAAGAACTTTGAAGCCTGGAAAAGAGTATTAGGCAAGCATGGTGTTGGAAACTGCAACGATAATGGTCGCCTTCTGCTAGAATTCTGTACGGAGCAACAGCTCACCATCACTAATACTATCTTTCAGCAGAAAAATAGTCTGAAGACAACCTGGATGCATCCTAGATCTAAGCATTGGCACCTCATCAATTATGTCTTGGTGCGACGGAGAGATGTTCGCGATGTCCACCAAACCCGCGTGATGCCCAGTGCAGAATGCCAAACAGACCATTGACTGGTGCACTGTAAACTTAACCTCAGTCTTAAATTCAAACCTAAAAGGGGTGGTATCCCAAGGAGGAGACTCCAAGTTAACAATCTCCAATCAGCCACAGTGAAAGACAGATTCCAGGCAAATCTTCAAACTAGGCTCAAAAATCACTCTATAGATTCTATAGATCCCTCTCCCGAAACACTTTGGCACCATATTAAAACCAGCATCCTGCAGTCCTCTGAAGAACCCTTGGGTTTCTCCTTCAAGAAGAACAAGGACTGGTTTGATGAAAACAATCAAGAGATCCAGGAATTGTTGAGGAAGAAGAGATCTGCTCACCAAGCACACCTTGCACTGCCATCCTGTCATGTAAGAAAAGCAGCCTTTTGTCTTGCATGCAGCAAGCTCCAACAGAAACTCCGTGACATCCAGAACAAGTGGTGGATCGATCTAGCTGAAAAAACTCAATTATGCGCAGATACGGGTGATCACAGAAGATTCTATAAGGCCTTGAAAACAGCATACGGGCCTACATACCAGCTTCAAAGCCCTCTACTCAGTGCTGATGGTCAAATGCTTCTGACAGATAAAACCTCCATTCTGAATCGATGATCTGAACACTTTCAGACTCTTTTCAGTACCAACCGTGTAGTTCAAGGCTCAGCAATTCAGTCCATCACACAACAACTGGTGAAGAATGAATTGGATATTGCCCCCACTTTGGGAGAAACTCTTAAGGCCATACAGCAGGTGAAAATCGGCAAGGCAGCTGGAGTTGATGGAATTCCTCCTGAAGTCTGGAAACATGGGGGCCTTGCACTCCATGCTAAATTTCAGGAGTTTGTACTGTGCTGTTGGGAACTAGGAGAACTACCATCAGACCTTTGTGATGCAGTCATCATCACTTTGTATAAGAAGAAAGGAGCTAAATCAGACTGTTCAAATTACCATGGTATCACTCTGCTCTCCATTGCTGGCAAAATCCTGGCAAGAATACTTTTGAACAGACTAATACCAGCTATTGCAGAAGGAATTCTACCTGAAAGCCAATGTGGTTTCAGAGCCAACAGGAGTACCACAGACATGGTATTTGTCCTCAGACAACTGCAAGAGAAGTGTAGGGAACAGAACAAAGGTCTCTATGTAACCTTTGTCGACCTCACCAAGGCTTTTGATACTGTGAACAGAAAAGGTCTGTGGCAGATTTTGGAACGTTAAGGATGTCCCCCTAAGTTCCTTAAAATGATCATCTCACTTCATGAGGATCAGTGCAGCCAAGTCAGATATGGCAACGCACTTTCTGAGCCCTTTCTAATAACCAGTAGTGTGAAACAAGGCTGCGTTCTTGCACCAATCCTATTCTTTTTCAGCATGATGCTCCAAAGGGCCACAGCAGACCTCGATGATCAAGACAGTATCTACATCTGATACCGTACTGATGGAAGCCTATTCAACCTAAGGCAACTGAAGGCCCACACCAAGACCTTAAATCACCTTGTCTGGGAGCTGCTTTATGCTGACGCCGCCGCCCTTGTCACCCACACAGAAGCAGCTCTGCAGCGTTTAACATCCTGCTTTGCAGACGCTGCTGAGCTCTTTGGGCTGGAAGTCAGCTTAAAGAAGACAGAAGTTCTCTATCAACCGGCACCTCAGGAAGTCTTCCATCATCCTCATATCACCATTGGCCAATCAGAGCTCAAATCAGTCCAGCAGTTTAATTACCTAGGTAGCCTCATCTCCTCCGATGGTAAGATTGACAGAGAGATAGACAACAGGTTAGCAAAGGCATATAGTGCTTTTGGAAAGCTGGTCTACTCTGTCCTCCAATCAGGAGGTCTGGAGACGCACTATCTTTAAAGCTGCTGCTTCTTTTGAGAAAGCATGCAGGATCACTCTTGAGGAGAAAAGACAATGCAGAAAGTAACATACTGTGAAGGAATGATCCAAATTGCTGATTAAAGTCTGCCCTCAATGCTGTCACCCTGCATGTAAAAAGGCATCAGGCAAATATCTTTTCCTTTTTTTTTTTTTAAGATAATGTTCTCAGTTCGTCATCTCAATTGTTCTTACTGCAATCCTTTTGACCTTGTTGCGCTACAAACAGCACTACCCCAAATAAGCAGTCTTCTGCTGTTTATAATGTCTGACATTTATTAATGAATCATCCTTGAATTTTCCTTGAAATACTTAAGTATATTTTAGAAAGTTTTATTTTTTAGTTCTGGAATTGAATTCTTCAAGGTGATTTCAGTACATATATGTATTTATAGATATATCTACTGAAAAATTATTTATGACTTTGTTTTAGTTTGAGCTTCCCTCAAAAGAAAAAATGGATATGTCTGTAGTTGGGATTGACTATAAAACATTTTTTAAGTCTTTTACATTATTTGCAAGCTGAAATCATAGATTGTTCTATCCTTGTAGTTCTGCTGTTACATTTAAAATGATGCAAGCATGGTATAATTGTTCTGCAAATGCATTGTCTGACCTTTATTTTAAAAGAATTGTCTTGTTAGGAGCAGAACTAAACATGACTATGCAGCTGTAGGAAACAATGATCACTCTACCTTGTAATTGTACACTACAATCAGAAACAGGATGGCACAATCTTCAGGACTAGAACCCCACACAGAATAAGAAAGCATTAGTAAATGCTTTCTGGCTAAGTGTATCTTAGCAATGTTGTAAATGCCACAGTAGGTGTGACTCCAGCACATTTTTGCATCAGGTTATCCAAACCTTCTACAGGCAAATCTGACAAACGTTACTTAAAGGTAATTTCCAAGACTTTGCTCTCCTTTCCTGATTAAAGCAGTTTACTTTGAAATCAACACAGATTTACAGTGTGTGCCTCTGAGAGACGTAGCTGGCCTGTAAATTAAACCTTCAATTGCTTTTGAACATGCTTTTTTCAATAAAGTAGTCTTGAGGTGGTTTCCGTGGTGGTGTGCTGAGTCTGACACTATTATGCCACGACAAGTGCAAGGTATTCATGGTCAGTCAAGCTTGACAAGCAGGAACTGTGTAGTAAACTAACTGGGGTTCCAAATTATCAGGCTGTCATGAGTAATGTGTGGTTACAAATGGTTCAAAAATTCTCTTACAACCTCTGAAATTTTTAAGTACTTGAGAAAGAGCTCTTTATGTGAACCTATGTCTGTAAGAAACTCAGAAGTTCAACGGAAAATTTATTTCTCTACTTTTAGTTACAGTTTAAGCTTTTACAATGGTTATAGTGAAGGAGGACTGAAAATGCAAATGAAAGAGGAAGATGAGGTAGAATTAGTGAAAAAGGACAGAGGGGAGAAATGTGCTAAAGCTCAGTAAAAAAAGTAAGCAACTTTTTGAAAATGCACTGAAAAATTAAGTAGAGATAGGCAGTGTACATGGAGGATGACTTGTAGCTGTGCATTCAAAAAAATTGTGGAGAGAGTTACTGTGAAGAAAACTGAGCGACATCCTCTTATCTGAAGCTACAAGGGACGAAGAACAGATCTACTTTCCTGTGTTCTCTGCCTACTGGAACACCAGTTCTCCCTCCTGACAGTTGCATGTCGTTTTGAATCTAACACTTGCATGTAGTTTCCTCTGCTAAGAGGAAACAAAAAAGTATTGCTCACTTGGATGACGGATTTCTTAAGAGCATTTGCCAGTTTGATCTCTTGTTTGATCTCTTGAGTCTATACTTGGACTTGTCCTTGTAAGAAGTACGAAAAAGGCAGGCATAGCTATTTTACCTTCTCTTATGGGGAAAAAAAATGCACTAAACAGCAGATCAAAGGCCTATTCGGTCCTGCTTTTCTCTCTGATTGCAAAGCTTGGTGTTTGCATACACGCAGGAAGTGTGCCCCATCATTGCAAATTCCACACTGATGTGTTGGAAAGCAAGTGGGATCTTGGTTTGCAAAACTAAAGCTTCTGGTAAGAATTTCAGCAGTAGTGCCGAGTAGTGGAACTGCAGAAAGCTTGTGCTGTGCAGCAAGTTGACACTTACTCTGCTGTGCAGTACAATGAGAAATCTCCTGGCTCTGGTACGTTAGCAGTGATAGTGCAAGTCACTGAACTAGATGCCTTGTGGGGCAAGATGGCCTTGCCCCAGAATAAGCCAGTGTTTCTGCACTAATACTGTTTTCATATGACTTCATTTGTACGCTTGCTTAATTTAGAACATGTAAGTGCAATCGGAGATGTATTACAGTATCCATTCTGTAACCTATTTCTCATTCTTGGATGACAGCCGGCTCCTTATGAGATCAGAGAAGTACTGTACTCCCATTCTCCTTTCTACTGCTGGAATTAAATAGGGGTGTTAAAAGGCTTTGCTATCTAAACTCTTTAAGTGGTAAAAATATTTGTTTAAATGTCTGTTACAGATCTACAGCAAGTAGGTTGAATATGGGGGGAGGGAAATCACTTAGTTTCAAATTCAGACTCTGCTTTTGAGGCCAAGGCTTTGTGCATGTACCTCTAAGTGTAAATCTTACCCCTCCTTCTCTGGTTTCTCCTTTATTGGAGTAACTTTTATGCTTCTGGAAAAAATATTCTGGAAAAGCAATTGTGTGGTGGTTTTGTGATCACTTTGAAGCCAATTTCAAAACTTTTTCTGGAAAGTTTTTACAGCATGGTATTCCATTCATTTTAATAAGGAAAATTAGGCTTGCTTCAATTTCATCTAAAAGGAAAGCTACCAGATGCTGGAGGATTGTTTGTAACTTCAGTATTTCAGTAAGTTTTCCAAAGGAGTACAAAGTAAATAGTTTTAGCAGTTATTCTTGTAATACAATTAGTATCATTGTAATAATTCACAATAATTTGAACAGAATCATCTCTTCATAATTTTTTTACTCTTAATTCCCACAGGAAGAAAAAAAAGAACGAAAGAGGAATAAGAGGAACAGAGGCTTTGTGCCTTCTGGTAAGCATAGTGTGCTTCTCTTAAATCATCTGTGAAAAGGGTTTGCCAGACGGTTGCACTGAGCTATGCAGTTCATACAGTATCAGTGCTACTCAGATTGGAAGGGACCTGGGGAGCTCTCTGGTCCAACCTGTGTCTCAAAGCAAGGTCAGTTGTGAGCTCTGAGTAGCTTGCTAAGGTCTTTATCCCATGGGACCTTGGAAAGAGATAGAGACTGCACAGCTTTTCTGGAAAACCTACTTCACTGCTTGGCCATCTTCACAATGGAAAAGGCTTTCCTTCAGTTGAGAGGTCAGAACCTCTCCTGCTTTAAGTGAAGACCAGTGCCTCTTGACCTCCTGCTATGTAGGAGGTCTGCAAAAAGTCTTAGTCAATTGCTTACAAATGATCAAAAATGTTAATGAGCCTTATTCAGTTCTTTTGTTTTGCAGGTATTGGCTGCTAGTGGGTGCCCTCCCTACCTCATGGCCATCTTTCTTTTCAATCTGAATAGACCTTGTCTCTCATAACAGGGCATTTGCTCTTGCCTCCTGGCCCTCTTGGTGGCTTGAGACTGCAACAGCAGTGGTTGTTTAAAGATAGGCTTTTTCCCTAAGTAAGCTGGCTGGGGGGTAAGGGTGGAGGAACTTCCAATTCTGTTCGTGAAAAGACTTAATAATTTCTCTTGTGTTTGTATAAGAATGGAGCTGTAGGATTCCAGGTCTGCCTCAGATGCTGGGCTTATCTTAATTTATAACTTACCTTGTTTTTGAGTAAAACTCAGTTCAGTTTGTAAGGCTGTGGCTCAGGCCTGAAGTGGGATCTTCACAGTCCATGAAGAGCCCTTGTGGCTCTGGTCTGAAGGGTACTTGTGAGAGCAAGAAGGTACAGTCTATCCAGAGCCTGGCTTAGGGTTGTCACTGGAAAATAATGAAACAAAATTCAAACGGGAGCCTAATTCATGCTGTCATATGTCTCTGTGTCAGTAGAGTTGAAAGAACATAACCAAGCAAGGGGAAACAGCAGCTAAAGACAAACCTAAGGTTTCATCCTCAGTGGTTCTGAGCTCCTTCAGGCTCTCCCTTATGAAGGTGAGTCATGTGGCAGCTTTGTGTTTGAGGGAAGAAACACATATGCCCTGGAAGCAAGTCTTCCTGTTTGATAGAGCTGTTGCTGCTGGGATTTCTGAGCTGAGCAAGGTGTTTGTTCTTCAGGGGGAGGCAGGTGCTCTGCTGGACTGGCATGGTGGTGCAGGTATGGGTGGCACTGCTGTTCATGGAACTGCACCCTGTCCACAACTTAACCTGGGAACACACCCTGGGTTGTCAAACAGAAATGCCTTAATGCCTAGGGATGAACTTGGAGACCTTTTGGTGTTGGATTGTTAAGTCATAATACTCATGTATTAAGTGCACTGGATCTCGTGATCGATTTGCATCACGATTTTGTGGGTTTTCTTCTTTCCTCTTGATAAATAATATTGATTACTAATGGGCTTATTTAATTGTCGGGGGTTATTTGCCCTCCCACGTCTCGCCGATTCTCTCTCCCGTTGCTTTTCTTCAAGCCTGCGTGCCGTTCCCGGCTTCCCCGGCGGGCCTTGATAGGAGGAGGGTAACGCGAACCGTCCGGGGATCCGGAAACGCGAGAACGGCGTCCCGAGAACTCCTGGACTTGCCTCCGGTGACGACACAGAGAGGCGTTTAACATCGCGCTCCCGTAACCCTTCCCTTCTCGCCCGCTCTCGGAGGAGGAGGAGCACGGAAGCGCAGGAGGAGGAGGAGGGGATCGGGCGGGGCGGACGCGCCGCCATCCCGGCAGCGCCCGTGGCGCGGGCGGTATGCGGGTGCCGCCCGGCAGGGGGCGCTGTGGCCGCTCTGCGCCGCTCCGGGTGCTGCGCTGCGAGGAGCCCCCGCGTGTCCGCCATATTGGCGCCCGCGCCGCAGCCGCTGCGCGTTGTTCGCCCATCTCCTGCCGGCGTGGCCGCCCGGAGCACAGCGCGCCAGGGAGGGAGGACGGGAGGGAGGGAGGGAGGGGAGGGGAGGGAGGGGAGCGCCGGCGCCGCCGGGCGGGAAGCGGGGCGAGGAGGAGACGGAAACGAGCGGGGCCCCCCGTCTCCTCGCGCCCGCCCCCTGCGCCAGCCGCCATGGAGAGGAGGCCCGGCGGCCCCTGAGCGAGGAGCGCACGCACGCACCGACCGAGACTTGTCCCCGCCCGGCCCGGCCCGGCCGCCATCCGCGGAGAGAAGGCGCCCGGCCCCCGCCTCCGCCGCGACATGGAGGCCGTGAAAGCCTTTAACAGCGAGGTGTGTAGCCCTTTCTCCACGGCTCTCCCTCCTCGGGGCCGGGGAGCGGGCGGGGCCCCAGGGCCCGGCGCCTTCCCTGCCCCCTCCTCCCCGCGGGGAGGGTGCGAGAGCCGGGGGGGGGGCCGGGGTTGCGGGAGCGCTTCCGCAGGCCGGCCCGGGGCTCCCCCCCGCGTCGGGCGGGAAAGGGCCCTTGTCGCCGTCCCTGGGAAGCGGGCGGGTGGAGAGGGTAATGGAGACGCCCCCCCTTCCACCCAACTCCTTCCGCCGTGAGGCTGGGGGCGGCTGGAGGGGAAGAATGGATCTGGCGGCGGACTGGGGAGAGAGGAGGGCGCGGGAGGAGGAGGAGGAGGAGGCCTCTTTCCTGCGCCTGGCCTGCAGTGGGGCGGGTGATGCCCGGCCAACTTCACGCAGCGGCCAGAGGAGGCTGCGCGGGGCGGCGTGGGGGGCTCCAGGACCACCAGGCAGGGGGACCGTGCCCTTCCCCGCCTTCCCTCTCCTCTCCTGCCACCCTCTTTCTCCTCGCTGCTTACATGTGTGCCCGCAGCCCACCAGCGCGCATTTTTAACACCTCGTGGAGCTGTGTTTTAAATCTGGGGATGGGAATACAAAGGCCTTGAAGGCTTGTCTCCGTGTTTGAGCGTAGTATATTCGCAGTGGTCGAGATGGAAGCAGACATTCCCTACGTGCTGCACAGAGCTTAAATCCTGCACCGAAGTACTGTGCAAGAGAGCGGGCACTCAAGAACACATGCTTACAGGCTGAGGTATTGATACGGCACCTGGCTTCTCTTTTGTGCCGAAAGTTAATGTTTATTTTATTGCAAGATGGTTCTTGTGGCAACTCTTTGTTCCTTTCATTGTCAGTTTGTAGTGTTTATATTCTGAAGTTAATGTAAAAGCAAGGAAAATGAATACGTATTTTTCTTCTTACAGAGTCATCCGTGTCAAAAAGTAGATTTTTACTTATATTGACCTTAGAAAGTATCATCTCTGATTACAATATATACTTCTACAGACCGTTCACATATTGGAGCTCCAAGTTGCTCTCTCACCCACCCCTGCGAGAATGTAGTGTGATTTTAAGTAACGTGGTTCCATCTGACCTGTGGTGGAACGTGTTGTTTCTACAAGCTACAGTAAGATAGGTTTTAAAATAAGCAGGTACTCTCCAATAACTCAGGAGCAGTTATGCAGCCCTAACTGATGTGCAGTTCTAGGTGTTGCCCTTCATGCAATTTGAATTCTTAAGTAGAAGAAAACACATTGTGGCTGCTAGAAGAAAAATAAACTTTATTTTTCCAATTTTATTTGGCATATGTGGGAAAAGGAAGAATTTGGTCACAAGAACAGAAGAACATAGGGTATTTAGACTGTTTTCCTCATATACCTATAGTCTGAGCAGAAGTCTTCACTTTAATATTGAAAAACAACTTATGACTGGCTTGCTGAGTGCTCAGGTATAAGTACTGTAAAATGATTAAGTCTGAAACTTAAGGTGACAACTACTGAAGAGGAGAGCTTTACAATATGCTTTACATTTTCTAAATGCTTGAAAAACAGTAGCCTTTGGGTTGTTGGAAAAGAAAAGGCAGAATATCAGACGGACATTTTAACCAACTTATCTCTTTTATAATACTATTATGGTATTAATAGACAGCATCTATAGTTTAACCTGTATCTCTGTATTTGGATGCTGGGCTACACTGATTGGAAGTTTTAAAGATATCATGACTAAACCTCTGATCCTGGAAGTAAATGGTACAAGACTTGCTATGTTTAGGGAATCCCAAGTGTCATTGCTAGCCACTCTGTAACAATTCTGTACCCAGTGCAGAACATGACTTTAATTTAACTTTCCATCATTGTCTCTGGTCAAACTTACCTATACATATTTTGCATTTTAGAACTGAAATGATTACTAAATATTTAAAGTAGATGAAATGTATTGCTGTACCCAAATAGTTTTAACTTAGAAAATATTTGCACTTCACTTGTAAAAATCATTTACTTTGTTTATGTTATGTTTTAAGGTCACGTTATGCTCCAGAAATCATGTCTGACTGCTGTTCTAAAGTTTTTTGTCTTAAAATAGATATACATTAAATTTCTTAGCAGGTGGGGTAGTCTAAATCATATCAAAACTTTTACCATACTTTCTCTTATGCAGTTTGCATTTGGTTAATAATTTTATAGCAGTTTATGTAGCTTACTGGTGAAAACAAGGTGATGCTTAAGAAAAAGCATTCCAATACATTTAAACATTTAAGTCTGTAAGTTGGGTACTTCTGGGCTTGATTTGTTTGTTTGGGTTTTTTTTAAAAGAAGGAGTTGTGTTTGAATTCTGTAATGAAGCTAAAATGAAGGCAGCTGTCCATCTAGGTAGTACAGCTTACTCCAGACTTGTGTGTGAGTTGAGTAGTGTCTTGTTTTATAGCTATCCTATATAGCAGTCAGGATTGAAGTGATTAATGTAGACTTGTCATTAATTTGATTAGGAGGAAATATTTCACATTTATTTGAACACTGACTACTGGAAATAATGGTGGCTATTGCGGAAAGCTGTTCAGCGTCTAGTGATGATACGTGGCATTGTCAGTGCTGCACCTAATAGTACATACAAATTAACCCTAACATTTAAAGTCTTGGAAAAGGTATATTTAAAGCTGAGAATTAATCATACTCCTAAATAAAACATGCTCAGTGCTGTTTTCCTGTAATGGTTGACATTTTGCTTTTGATTAAAACTGCTTGGCAAATGAAAATTAGGATAATATACAACTGACTTAATATACTGTTGAGGTAATTGGCAATGTTTTATACCACACAGTTTATCATTTGCTAAGCTGGCATCATGAAGGCTAATGATTGCAGAATCCTTTTCCTCCAGGTCGCAGTTCAGGCCTTGAGTTTTTTCTGAAAAGCACGAAATCAGAGTCAAGAACAGGTTTCTGACAGAAGAAAATTACTGAAATGTTTCAAATTCTTTATATGCTCTATAAAAAGAAATTGAAATGGACTAGAGGCAAATACGTATCCTCATAGTTCCAGCACTCCGATGATAATGGTTTAATTGCAGATGTATAATTAACACTCAGTATTTGTTACATACTCAGTTCAGTGTTACAGGTCTTGCTGTCAGCTTCAAATCTAGCCATTGTCACAAAGATTCCAAGTACTGTACTTGAAGTTGGTTTTGGGTGCTACACTCTCCAGAGTTTCCTTGCAATACTTGTCTTTTTTACAGTGGCAAGCTTTGTATTTCCAAGTTACTTTTCACTTTAAAATGTGAAGATTGTGTTCAGACAAGTTTGGAAAAAAGGGACCGATGGATGCTTTAATTCTGAAACACATTTAATTAATTTTAAATTTCTTTCTATATGAATATGTAGAATAATAGTATATAGTTTTACAGGCATGTAAATAGTCATAGGACTGTAATTTATTTTAGGGGAAATGGAGATCGCAACTTCATTTTTAAGTACAACACAGACTGGATACTTGAAGTTTTACTTTGTTTCGCCATATTAATTGTACCTGTAAGAATGAAATAATAGGAATCTCGAAAGGACATTTATTTAAAATTTAAAGGGCAAATTCAAATTAGATACTAATTTAAAACCTGCAATAGTAATTCACTGATCTAGTTCAATTAAATGTAGCATTTCTAATAATTGCAAGTTTATCAATATCTTTAATCACATACAGGCACACATCTCTTCATATAAGAGCTTCATTATGTCTTGCTGTCCATGATATGATACTTTTTTTTTTTTTTTTTGCATTCTCTTTATTAAAAACAAAGCAAAAACATCTCATGTATAAGCTATGCACACTTCGGTCAAATCACTGAAAATTACTTTCACTTTGAATTGCTGAGACTGGCACTTGCAGGTTTGGTCCACAGCCATTTAGAAGGTTAGAATGGTAAAACCTACTCAGGGCAGTTTGATAGCATATCTGGGTTTGGAATTTACATTGTTGAATCCAATACAGAGTAGTTGTTAGCCTCCAATGCTACAGCTTTGAACTGTTTTTGTATTTGTCAGGCACAATGTATTATGACATTGGAAAGGCGATTGAGAAAAGGGCAGTTGTTCATTTGAGCATATTTTGTATAAAAACCTTAGTTCCTCTTCTCTGTAGAGTTGGGTGCTGATCTTTTCATATGAAAGTGGTTGTCCTTGCGTAGTTCATCAGAAAGTGGAGTCCCTGAGCTTTTGGTGTGCATAATGGTCTTGAGAGTCCTGTAGGATGATAAAAAGTACATAAACATTACTACTTCTGGGTTCACTTGTTATTCTGGAATTGTCAGTGGTAAGGATATAGCAGACATTTGACCGTTTACTAGTAATGCTGTTGTCTGTATACTCTATTTGCATTTCATGATATGTTGGTCCCCCTTATGACATTTCTTTAGAAGATATGTTTTAAATGTCAGTGAGGAACAGTTCAGTGGACTACAATTTCAGAAATATGACCCCTGGAAATGACCCACATTTTAAATACTGAGCATTGAAGTACAGGTGCATAGAAGTACAGAGGGCTAAACCAAATATTCTGTTTTAGACTACTTTATTTAAATGGCATATTGCAAGTCAGTGAGGTGACTTTTTCATGAAAGAATGCCAGTTGAAGCTAAAAAAAGCTAAATGGTATGCCTCATGAAAATACTAAATAGAGATTGATGCTGAATAGCTGGGGAAGGTAGAAAAAAAGGGATGCTTTTTGAAATGAGGAACCAGGGCTTTGATTAGTGCAAGTAGATACTAGCAGTTAAGTATGAGGAATAGTGAAGAGACATGTAAGCTACTCCCTTTGATTCTGCTGCATGTTTCATGTTGGCTGAAGCACCTGAAACGTCTGCAGAGCTTTTTTCCCCCTAGCTGCTGAGACAATGAGAAAACCTCTGTTCCTCTTCTCTGCCTCTATGTTTTACTACTCGTAAAAAAAGTGTGATCTTCTTTCATATCCTCTGCTATTTGAAGGACTCGGCAACTATGATAAGTTTAAAGCTTTCTTCTTTTTTGTTTATCTGGTATCACATTTATGATCTGATATTTGTAAATTTTATTGTAGCAAATTGGGATATAAGCTTTTGGTTTACTTGTGAGTTAACTCAGTGATCCTTAGATCTGCATATGGACATTCATACAACTGAGTTGTTTCTGTTTTTTGTTTTTAACCTCTGGAGTGAATGGGAAAAATGTCTTCCCTTTTATTTCACCATATAGTACTTTTCAGAAAAAAACACTGAATCTTTATATGAATTCCCTTAAGATACAACAAAATATGTAAGAATTTGTTAGCTTCCTGTTTGTTGTGAGGAACATTAAGAGCAGTATTAGTGAAACGTATTTCAGTCTGTTGTTTTCCAGCAAGAGTTGAACTTTGCTGGCTCACAACAGTTTTTTTTCCTTTTTTTTTTAGGGTGTAGGGAGAGAAAGCCCTTTTCTCTTCAAGATACAGTAAATATTAAATTGGTGTTGACCTGATTAAATGTGTCTCCATGTATACTGAATAAATATTTACAGTTTTAATATCACCTTTTCAAAGACTTATCTGACCTCAGACTTTCACCAGCCACAGGATCTTGACTTCGGGCCTTGTAAAGACGTGATCACACAAGGCTATGTTAAAGGCCCAAAATGTTTTTATTGTTTTTGGTGCATATCTTGCTCAAGAACCTCATTCCTTTAGTAAAGTAGTATAGGGCAGACATTGATTAGTTTTCTGTCTTAGATACATACACTTTGAGTCTCAAACTGTGGTCAGGATTAGATCCCTATGAGTCTGGAGAGGTTATGTAGATCTCTAGGTTCTGCTGAGTCTCCTATGTTGTGACTGGATAGTTATAAGCATTGACCTTACTTGCTACTCATTTAGACAGCAGTGAACTGTTTTGTAGTTTAAAACAAATGCACTTCTGAACTCTCATAACTTCAGATCCTTTCATTTTCAACTGCTTACTAAGATCATACCTGGGGCTATAATCTTTGACAGTGTGCTTGAAATTATCCTAACAAGTCTTATTTGAGTTATGCCCCATCCCCTGAGGTGTTGCAGGCCGGACTGGATGAGGCTCTGAGCAACCTGATCCAGTGGAACATGTCCCTGCCTATGGCAGCAGGGTTGGAACTAGATGGTCTTTAAATTCCCTTCCAACCCAAACCATTATGATTCTATGATCAACAGTTTGCTTTCCTATGGCTGTTGTAAAAGTGGAGTCTAGTAATCCAGATGTCTTTCTTACAGGAAAACACCCGCAACATTCAGAACGAAAGTATTTGATAAAGCATATTTCTTGTAATAGCCTGCTGTTTGTACTGTTAGGCTTTTGGCAACTGAGCTACCATTTGTACAAAAATGACTACTGTGGATATACAATTTATCATTATCTTTCCACTTTTTTTTTTTCCAAGAGTTTACCTGCATAACTTAGGTGGTTTTACTAGATATACTTTTTGATTGCATGAGGTCGTGGGAGTTCTTTTCTCCTGTCTTTGTGGTTATACGAGCAGGTAACTGATGGGTATTTTTCTGACGCTTTGACATTCAGAAATATAATGCATGTTTTAATGTAATAAACTACATATGTGGAAGGTAAGGCTTATCAGCTTTGTTACTATGTTTGCTGTTGATCGTTTTGAGGGCTGGTAGAGTGTTCCCATTTGAAGTGAAGGCACAAAAGAAGATGTGCCCCAGAGTGGCAGATCTGATATCCAGGAATGGTGGTTTGGGTGGATGGTGGCTGAGCAGTAAAACAGTGTAGGGTAACAGCAGCTGAGAGATTGAAGCCTTCTGTTTTGGTAGCCTCGAGCTTCTTTATTGTGACATTCTTTCTATAATATTAGTGTTGAAAGATTGGAGTAAATATTTTATAAAAACTTATGAGACCTGAACAAGGTGCACTGCTTTTATGCAAGGAAGTAAACAGGTGTCTTACATATTTGAATTGGAACTTATTATTGAAATAGCATGCATTTCGGGAAAAGGTATTTTAGAAGATCTATCAGCTTGCATGTTTGGTGTAGGTTTCCTTATTTTTTTCCTCTGGTTTTGGTACTTATTAGTTATTTTCAAAAGCTAAAGTAGAATTAATTATGTGCATTCTTTGCTTTCCACTCCTGTTATTCCATAGCTTGTTTCTTCTCAAAAGTGCAGAGTACTATATATTTCACACACTAGAAAACTGTTGGTTTAAAAATTTTGGCACCATGGCATGACTTTATGGGGCTCTCAGTGCATAATTTAGAAATTAGTATGATAGATAAAAATATAATTCTAATATTTTGATATTGATGTGATTGCAGTTTTAAAAAGATAAATAATTGTACATTGAAATGTTTTTGGCTTTTCCAGAGGATAAGTCCGAAGAGCTTAGAATGTATTAACCAGATTGTTGTAAGCCAGTGGAAAGACCTGATCAGACCGAAGTCTTTCAGAATACCAAATCTCCTGTACATTTTAACAAAACAAAACCGGTTCATGTGAAAAGGAATAGCTTCAGATAACGTGTTGATCTTCATGACTTGGTTATCAGATATTCGGTAATACTTCAGTAATAACCACCTTAATTTTCAGAAGAGTGAAGTGGCGTACTTAACTGGAAAGGAAGAACATTTATATAACCAATATATGACTTGGAAAAAATCCCATCCAGTATAAACTGTGATTTATTTTTTTTAATTGTTTTTTGAAAATTTTAAATCATAAAGTTTTATTGTGAATGCAGGGAGTTGTAAACCATACTGAGGGGAAAAATGTTTTTAAATCAGCATGACAAAAACGACTTTTGTCATTAGTTCTACAAACAGTTGGCAGAGAAAATGTGTGAGTCTGGTTTTCAAAATGTTTAAGATCTGTTCCTATATTTCATGTCTCAGAATTGTAGAGATGTGATTGTAGTTAGACTTTTCTAAAACTTTTAACTCTATGTTTTGCCACACTTTACCAAACTAGTTGCAACAAGGGCAAAGGGTGTTTCTCCAGTGTGGGCAGCCCCCAAAGCTCACATATGGAAATCCGTGGAGACTGACATTGTGTCAGAAGCTGATCCATTTTCCTCTTGGTGATCTAGAATTAGCTATAAAGTAATGATAAAATGTTAATGATGGAAATAAACCGTATGGCAGGAAAGATGAGAAAATGGCGTAAAGTGAAATATCCCTGTTATGTTCCTTGTTTTTGTGTCTAATACTCTTTTATGTGGATCTTTTGATCTGTCTTTCCATTCTTTAAAGCTTGGGCATCAGTAAAGCGCTCACTCTTACCTAGCTATTTCGTATGATCCATTTAGGTTTCTCTAAGGTTTTTCTAAGCTTTTTGTTCCCAAATCGTAAACATCTTGAGTTACTGTGAAGAGAAAAAGGAGAGTTGTATTTTATGGCTTATAAATGGCCAGGAGCAAATGGAGTATGTTCTAGAGACTATCTGAAGTAAGCATGTTTCACAGTTCTTTCAGGAGACTGGAGCTGAATCTAGGGAATTTCTTTAAATTCCAATTTTACGTTCATAGTCTATTTGTACAAAGCAGACTGTACCAACAGAACTTAGAAGCTCTCTTTGAGAGTAGTAATTACGAGGGTTTAAAGAAAATTGTAAGTAGGCTGTTGGCTCAAATAAATGAAAACCAAAATGGAATTCTGTTGTTTCATCTCAAATTGTTCAGGTTCAGTAAATTTGAAAGTCATAGTTTTGTTTTCTCAAAAGAGGTAGGAGAAGGACTGTGCAAAGGCAGTGATGGTAACACCTGACTTCCCTGCGGGCTGAAATCTGATGGGCTGGAGAGACTGCTGTATTACCTTGGCATATTATTTCACTGAGTTGCTAATACATTAGTTGGGATGAATATTTAGATCTTCTCTTTAAACATAAACATTGGTGTAAAATGCAACTGACATGCAGGAGCTAAGCTTTTCATGTGAGTGTTCTTGGTTGCTTTTCAATTTTTTTTAATGAATCAATGAAATACAACAGTTAAAAGGAACGTATGCACTTGGGTATCAAGCATATTGACTATTATTTTATATTTGTTCATTAAAACCACGTCATGTTCTTTAAGTAGTTGAGAACAGTTGTATTAAGGTAGTTGCTGTTGAGTTGTAACCTTCTCATTCTACATTTTTTTTAATGTTGAATTTTGGCAACTTATATTGTCTTGGTTAGTTACTGGAAGAAACGAACTTTTCTTTTTTTTTTTTCCTCCAAATTGAAATATGCTGAATGGAGCATCTACCATTCTTAGTCGTCCTACGTGCATATATATTTTAACACTTCTGTGCAACACAAAGAGCAACAAGGTGCTGTCTAGGTTTAAATAACAGTTCTCCCAAGTGAGTCCTAGTCAGCATCAAGGAAAAATCCTACTCACTGAGAGATGGGAGTATGTAATTTAAATAAATTTTCCTAGAGATGAAATTTCAGGAGAGCATGTAAAATGTAACATTATAGAAATTTGTTGATAGTGTCCTTTTTTAAAGCAATAACTAACAGTACTCTTTCCTTGTTCTTTGCAGTGTGGTGATATTAATATTTGGTAAGCGATTCAGTGATTATTTCTGTATATACAGTTGGATTTGATTTATTTTAATGCTTTTGAAATACGAAAGAAATTAACCTATTTTGTTAAGCTGATATGTATTTGGCTTGACTAAGTATTTATTTCATATTTTTTGCACTGAGATTGTAGATACTTGCTATTATATATGTCTTGTTAGTGCCATGTCATTATTTGATGTCCTGATAGCATACAGAGAAAGCTTTAAAAATATTTCAGTAGAGGGATGTGTAACTGATATTCCCAATGGTGGTCAAAATCTCATACTTAAGAGATTGACTGAGTCCTGGAGTATCAGTATCAAGATGTTTATTCCCTTAGCTGCTGTTTCAGTGTTACAGATATTTGTTTATGTGAATATCTGTTCCTTTGGATCACATGAGACTGGAGTTTTTCATAGCTTTCAAGTTTTCTAGTGGCAAAATTATATGAAAAATTATTTCCTAACCTTTCTTCTCTTGTGTTTATAAGATTTGGCAGAGGTATGAAAAAAGACATATTACTTATGAAGCTGTATTTTAATAAAGTTACTATTTTGTTATATTTTTTATTAAGAATTTTGGTAGGGGAACAGCTGTCTGACTCTTGCCTGTTGAATGAGAATGCTGAAAGATCTTGAAATTAAGTGCTGTGCTTTGTGGAAGTGTAGTGAGCCACTGCCTTCCATGGAGATCTGTCATAACTTGCTTTGTAAGCAGCTGACCATCCTCAGAGGATGTAAGTTCATGTGCATGGTGCCTGCTCTTCACTTGAGAAGCTTTAGACTGTAGCTTAGCATCATGTAGTGTACTGCCTTGTACATTACAGCTATTTGCAATAGAGTTTGCTTTTTGCAGGTATTTACAATGGATTTAACTTTAGGTACTTTTTGAATTACTGTTGTAATGATAAAGCTATGGTTTGCATTACTGAATGATGAAAATTTGAAATATGCTGATAAATTCCTTGACTTTCAGTAAGTCCTCTCTTGAAGACCACTTTTCTTAACAGAATTGAAAAATAATACAGGTCGGAAATTCACTGCGTTACATGTAGCATCAACCTGATCTTTGCATTTTCCCTCAATCCCAGTGTATGATTTTTATAGCTTATTAAATCTTTGAGCAAGCCGGTATTTTTTTCCCAAAGTTTGGAAATAGTACTTACTTAAAATTATATTGGGGAAGAAGAGTATTAACAATACTGTTAACTTTTGTGTACACTGGAATATTGCATTTTATGAAGTTTCTTAATCACTGTTATTACTTTTTGCTGTACAAATCATTATTTTTTTAATCAGATACAGGAAAATACAGAATTGTGAATATAATTGGCTTTATTTGCTAGCCTTGTCTTTTCTTTGGTATGTTACATAAATGTACATTTATGTAGTAAATCCGTGTAGCTTGTTGCACGTGAAGCAGTTAATTCTGAAGGAGGTATGGAAGAAATGCTTGTTTTAGGGTATGGTATGAAAAGCTGAGTCTTAGAGCTTCTTTTGGTTTTTTTCCCCAATGTAAGAACGTACAAGATACCTCAGTTGAAGGTGATGAGGAATTTGAATTTGTTTAAAACAGCTGAATATGTTAAAATAAGGAAGAATTGCTGTGACTTTTATGTGAGACAATAATGTCATGTGATAATGTATGTATGAGAGTTCTTTGAGAAAATTAGAAGCACGTGGACAGGGAAGAACCAGGTGTTTTTACTTGGATTTCCAAAAAGTAACTAAGATCAATTCCCAAAAGTTTGAAAAGAAATTGAATTGCTATGGAGAGTGCATCCTTAATTGATGGATGTGTGCTAAAAGGAGTGACAGGGGAAAAGTTCATGTGCAGAAATAAATTGTTCTCTTTTTTCGTGATGGAATGTTATATGGGTTTGTTCTGAGAGTCCGTGCATTTCAATTTATTTGTCAGTGCTATGAAAGAGCGGTAGAATGAGGCAAACAAGTTTGTTGGCAGTATTAAGTTATTCAGGGCATTAGTGTTGAAGGGCTGGCCGTGAAGGATTGCAAAAGGGCATTGCTGTACTGACTATTAGATGACAGCCTACAGTTTCATAAAGGTAAATGTGGTAGTGCAGGTAGGGGAGAGTGTATGAAAAGGGCAACCCTGGTCTTATGTACACAGTGATAGGCACTGAAATGATACAATTTCTTAATTGATAAAACCTTGCAATTGAAATGGAAATGTCTGTTCGAAGTTCAGCAGTAATCATAACAGGAATTAAGAGTCCTGAAAATTATTAGGAAAGAAATAGAGACCATGTTATCTTATTCCTTGTGCGGTCCGGTTTGTACCTCACAAGGCTGTGTTGGCAGAACTGGGTTTCTTCTTTGCACCGATTTTGATTAAACTATGCACTTTTACTAAAAGATGTTGGATATGCTAAATATTTACATGAATTCCCTATGTGGTGGGAATTCAGAGGTTTTTGTGAAAAAGATCAGTTGCTGCTGTCTCCCGAATCACTGAGCTATAGGTTGCAGGTAGCTAAAATAGTATTCAAAGGATTTCTAAAAAGACAACTGTATGTTACTTTTCATAAACATCATCTATCAAATGCTGTTTTTGTTAGTTTTCTCTCAACTAGTAGCATTCATCAGTAAGTAACACATTTTTCCACCATGCCCTAGCACAAAGAGAAGGAGGACCAGTAAGGAGAGGAAAAAAACCCCAACAAACCTCCCTCCAAAAACAACAACCAAGCAAATAAGAATTAAAAAAATGAAAAGGTGAATGTAAATTATTACGAGAAGGTAGAAAGGAACAGAAAAAAAGTGGTCCTGATAGTAACCATCCCTTTTTGGTGCTGTCCAAGTAGGAGTGACTGCTGTGTCTCGGCTCAGAGACATGACTAGACGGGGAGCTTGGAACAGTTGCCAAATCTCTGTTGTCAGACTTCCTGCTGTTCCTTACACTTGAAAGAGCCAAGCTGACTAGGGCTAGGTGAAGTTTGAGAAGAACCAAGCAAGACTTTGGTGAGGCTTTGGATGTGGAAGGTAAATAAAAAGGGGGCTATATATGCAGTTTCAGGACATTTTGGAGGATATGGAAGAGGAATGTGGGGTATTTAATATCTGTATAGTGAGAAAGTCTTCCACCATTCCCAGGTGATGACCATGAGTCAGGATCAACAAGCATACCTGAGCCTCTGTGTCTCAGATCCTCCACTGTGAATTTTCCAACACTACATTTCTGTTAAGCAATAGACTTGGTTAACAGTATAAGCTCCTACACTGCGTTTTTCACTTTCCTGTCTCAGTAAGTCATGCTACGGACTGTGACACGGGGCTGAGATGGAAGAGTGAAGTACAGTTGAATAGGGGACTTCACCTTTTTAGGTGTGACTGCAAGGTGGATTGAGTAGGTGTTATATACCCTACTAAAGAGAGTGGGGAGGAATTACTGGGAGTATTGGAGATCTGATACAAGTTTGACCCTCTGTGTCTTGCTGTTACATTTCTGTACAGTTGAGTTAGCATACAAACTTATTGCAACATTTATTTTTACAATTCAGACGGTAACAAAACAGGTTTAGAGACAGTCTGAGAATCAATTGTTAACACTACTACTTTGATCATGTTTAAGACTTTCAATGCTATATGGTATTAAGCTGTTACATGCTTTACTTGGACATTTGGCCAGCATCTGATTCTTACTTTGCAAGATCATGACTCTGGGAATTGCTTTGATTGAGACAGATTAGGATTTGTAGTAACTGTATCTTTGTGGATTCATTTTGTCCCTGAAGTGCCATTCAGATTCTGACCTTCCCTTTAAGGTTTTCCTGTGATTTATATTCAGCATTTAATCAAACATGAGCACTTCTATCAAAGGTTTACTGATTGTCCCACACCTAATTATTAAAATGCCAGTGTGTGTAGCACATGACTGGATGGAATCCTCATACAGGAAAGTAGTGAAACAACTTCCCCACACACAAATTCACTGTATTCACAAATTTGATCTGTATTTTCTTTAGCTATAAGTGGGTTGAGAAGATTAATGTTAATTTGTATTTTGTAGTTTCCCATATGTTTGGAGTTGAGCATGTTCAGTTATCTAGAATACTTGAGATAGGCAGTAGAGAGTCTTGCCCACAGATTTCTAGAATAAACTGTTCATTGACATTGAAATCAAATGTATGCTACTATTATGTGTGCTGACTTGAAAAAAACACTGGCACTTTTTACAGTAACTTGAAAGTATTCTCTTTACTTTGGCTATGCTTTTTCTCACAGAGGGAAATAAAACTAATCCCAAAAGGTTGCACGGGAATCATGCATTAATGCTCTTTCTAATTTAATTATTTAACACTTGTTTTTTGAAAACCTGAGCTAACAGTTTGAAAATGGTTTCCCTTACCAGTACAGTCACGCTCCTTGTGACTTGTCACTGATTGTGTTACACTTGCCTCATTGCCCGCTGCCCTCCCCACGCCCCCATTCTCTAGAAGTTTAGTCTTTGTTCCTTCCTTATCCTTGTGTGATAATGTCTCACCTTTACTTTTCAGAGTAATGTGCCATAATTCAAGAATGGACAGTACAAAACAAAGCTTTGTATATTTTTTTAATGGATATTTACAGTTTTTAATTAGGGTTTAACTTTTCAGTTTATTCCAAGTCACTCTGTCTTCCTGAAGCATTCTCCCAAATGTTTTATTTGTGTTGTGGTGACTGCTCAGGAGAGCTCTTGTGTCAGAATGACTCTTGGGTGAATACACAGCTCTCTCTGCATCAGTGCTCTTTTCCAGGCAAATATCAGGAGACCATTTCTCCCCCTTAGATACTAGGATAGATGGGAGGTAAATTTTGATTTTATTTAGATTAACATATTCTTTTTTCTGGTGCAAAATCAGTTACTAAATGAATAGGAAAAATAAATTGGTCCATCAGTGTATAAGGTGGTTTTTAAATTAAATTTTGATATGTAATCAAAATATGTATATCATCAACTGGTGATAGCTGTGCAGTGTTTGGGGAGAAATTCTTAGTGTACCTTTTAAAAAGAACCTCCACAAACTGTACTGCTTTACACAGCAGTGCCTCAGATTTCAACAGGAAATTTCTGTACTTACTGGTTTTTCACAAAAGAAATGATGCAAACTACTACCACTGTGCAAATCCTTCCAACAGGGAACTTAGGAAGATAACTGGAAAAAATAGGTTTAGTTGGTGGTCAAATACCTTTCGATAATAATCAGACATTTAAAGAAATACTGATCAGTTTTTGTCCTTTTGAGCAAGTGTTTCATATGAGTTGATGTTTATCCAGAAAAGTAGGTAAATAGCTAGTGAATGGCAAATTTTCTTTATAATCGCAGAATCCTATGGTAACTCAACTCTAAAGCACGGGTTTTTTTAAGTTTGCATAAGGGTTTCTATGTCTGCTCTCTTGCTTTGTTCTTCCAACTTGCATTGTAAATGGGACTAGCGTGCTTCAAAACCTCTGAAATTTTTCCTGGTTTTATCTGCCACTTAAAGATTACAGTGTTTCACTTTCGACCCTCTGAAATGAACTGTATTTCTGCTGTGGAAAAAATATAGCTGCCTGATGTGATAAAGCTTAAACTTCATTTGAATAAGGTCTTTCAAATGGAGAGCTACATTTTACATGAACATACAGATAGCTGACTGTGTTTTATACAGTTATTTAAAAGAGTGGGTGTGTTTCATTACGGTATCGGGGTACAGAGTTGGTAATAACAGTTCAGGGGTGAGTCAGTTCCCTCTGAGGCACACCAGAGCTGCCCTTCCAGGCTAAGGACAACCACACTGGACAGTCTGAAGCCACATCCACCAGCCTGTCTCTTGCTCACTCTCTACTCATCTCATGGGGTGTGCTCCTCCAGTCCCATCCTTCTCAGTTAATCTTCACCACTCAGATTGTAATGGCATGTGCTATCGCCTTAGTAATCCTGTTTGCAGGCTGAAGAGTCCAAACCATCTTTGTTCTTCACTTTAAAGCTTTTGCATAATTGTGGTTATCCCTAATGATTTCATGCCATCTTTGGAGATTAGAAGGTGAGACCAGAAATTCCGGAAGTAGCGAGAGGCTGAGAGTGCCCTGCAGGTTAGTACAGTCACCTAAATAATGTGATTCTAGAAGTCCGTTTGCTGCATTTACTACTGAGAGTTTTCTGGCTTACTCTTGAGTTGATAGGTTCAACAGAATGCCTCATGTATCAGCAGATCCCTGTCCTGAATGGCAATAGCCAGCTTCAAAGCCAGCATCCACTACTTCATGTGCACTAATTGGTGCTTAATTTGTCTGCCTTTTTATTACTGAGTAGCGTCACCAATGTTCCTCTGCAGCTTTTGATAGTCTGACTTTGTCTTAACCAGAATATAGGTGGCAGCACAGGCTCAAGTGGGGCTCTGATGTGAATTCTCTTTACCACATATTAAATGACTGTTTATTTAAATTGTTTGCTGGCTGTATTTAAGGAGTAATTGGTTGGGTCATGCAAGGGCCTGTTTAGGACAGCTTAGTTTCTTTGGAGCCTTTTGTGAGAAATCTTTGGTAAATGTGTTTTGGTAGTCCAGGTGGTCTTATATCAGTGATTTCTCAGTGTGCTCATTGAGTCTTTCACAGAAGGACAGTATACTGAGATGTGGCTTTTCCTTACAACAGCTGCATAGAATTATCTGTGTGCTCACTAACTCTTTTATTTTGAGTAATTTATAGAATTTTTTTTCTGGTACAAACGTTTAACCGAACTGATCCATTTTTTACTGCTTTTCACCTTGAACCCTAGTCAGAAATTCATGTTGCTTTTCCTGTCTCTTAGAGCTACAAGATTGAGACTGTTTTAAATGAAAATTAATGAATCACAGCTACTAGGTCCTTCATTCTTGAGTTCTGTTCTAGTACTTCATTATTTTTTACGTTGTGAGCTTGTTGTTTACCTTCTTGTAAACACACTTGAGGAGAATTTTGCTGTGGGAAGACTCCAAGGTTTTTCCTTAGTGTGTAGATCTAAAAAGAGAAGGGGAGGGTTCTTTTTCTGTAGGGCTTTATCACTTATGAATCCTTCTGTGTGTGCTGGTTGTCGTGGAGAAGCACTTTAATGGATGTGCTATTCCTTCTCTAGTCTGAAAAGTGCTGTTTGTTTCTCAGACTTGATTGCATTGTCTTTTACATGTACATTACCAACCAAAAAGAACTTCTTCCCATCCCCTTTGAATACTACTGATTTTCTCAAGTGTACCATTTTACTTCAGATAGTTTCCCTGACTTTACTTTTTAGCTGTGTTGCCTTTTTTTCCTGGTTTGTTTGAAGGCTTCTTCTATGTGAGGGCAAGCAGTTGTCTTCTGCCAATGAACATGAAAACCTTACAAAACTAAGATCAGGAAATAAAGAGAGCAAACTGTTTTAGCTAAACATCTGTACAAAAGGGCATACAGGAAAAATGAGCTAGAATATAAGCATAGGTTTTAAAAATAGTATATGTATCTTTAAGTCCTTATTTCTCAAATGTCCAATGTCTTAAAAAAAAGATCTACGCTAGATGAAAAATTGAAGTTTTCATTACTAGAGAGGCAACCAAGTCTTGCTTCTCTAGTCAGCCTAGCAGTAGAGAAAATGGGTTTGATGCATGGGCTGTTGGTGGATGTGGAGCTGGCTGGATGTCAGCATCTGAAGAGTTGCAATTAATGGCTCAGTGTCCAAAGTGTGGTCCCAGCACATCTGTGTGAGTCAGTGGTTCTGCCTCCTGATAGCTGTGTATGTCATAGGTGAAGGAACTACTGTGCCGATCTTTTCCGGGACTGTTTTCAGATTGGCAAGGTGGCTTCTGGAATCCAGACTCATTTCGTGTTCGCTCACATATCCGTGAATTGCTTTTACTGACTAGTGTTTTGGGCTTTGAGAGTGCTGACGGAATACCCAAACTGATTCTGCTAAGAGACTGAATGTAAGCAAAATGTTTCTGTAGTTGCACATCATTCGGCCAAACAGTAGCCAGGATGAGTGACCCACACTCTGGTAGTCACCTGTGAGTAACTGGAAGCTGAACAGTGAGTTATGAGTATAAAACAGAGAAGAAGCTGATTGGAGACTCTTGATTTTCTGCCTCTTTTTTTCCCTTTCCCCAGTGGTGATGAAGAGCATTTACATGTCTGCATTCTAGAAGTGTATTGCTTCTTGTTGTATAAGCAGCACATAAGTAAATCAGAAAATTTTGCAACAGCAATTAGCGTTAGTGAAAAGTAGTAACAGTTGTTTTAAAAGTAGATGTCTAGCTGTGAACTGGTTATAATTTCACAGTTTTAATGGAAATTCTTTCAATCTGAGAAGACAGACACATGCTTGGACAAACCAATTTTTTTTTCAGTTTGTCTTTTGACAGCTCTAGGAGGTTTTAGTTAAAACTGGTTTTGACAGGAAAGGATAGGAAAAAAAGCATCTCGTGTTTGCAGAGAGAAGAAATCCTTGTCTCTTGGAAATTCAAATATGATGGAAGAATATCTACTTGTTATCTTCAGAGTGATAAATTATTATAGGCAACTGGGGGAGTGTGACCTATATTTAAGATTGTCTAATCCTTTCCTCTGATTGATCCTGTTTACTGTTACATTTTACTTTATTCAGTGTAAAAGATTCTGAACTACATTTTCTGATCTAGCAGTTTGCTACAAATTGAGCAAATACTAGGAGGTTAAAGATATTGTTACTGTCTGTGTGGATATTAATCTGGTTCAATATATTGCATTTTCAGGCTGTGTAGTAGGAGAGGAGAGGGATCTTTTGGCTTTGTTTCTGTTTCAATGACTGTTTTACGGTAGAACTCTAATTCTTCCTGATTTTAGTAAGAAAATAAAAAAATTCTTTATGGATGATCATTCCTATTATCAGGACTCTATTTTTGGACTTCTAAACGTTCTAACGAACTTCTGAGCATGCTTCTAAATGTGTGTTGTAAACAAAAATACAATATAAGTCAAGAATATCCTTAAGTCTGTTTTGGTATTTTGTATCTGGTCTTTTTATGTATGAAAGTAGCAAATAGTAGCCAGTCCTTTCTCTGCTAACACCTAGGGCTGAAGAAGAAAAGAGGGGCATTTTGTTCAAAATTATATATTGTGAATAATCAGAGGTTTTCAAAGCAAGTAAATAGCCTTGGATGAGGTAGTCCGGATTCAGTGTGCAGGAAGGAGTTGTTTCCAGTTACCACCTATTAGTCATAGCTATGAATTTAGTTCATGTGAAGTTTCACTATGTAGCAAATTTCTGATGAATACCTGTCATTCTGGATTGCTTCTGCTAGGAGATGTATGTACTAGTAAAAACAGAGTTAGTAGTCCAGGGAGAACAGTGTTTGAGAACTCCACTACCTGTGCGTTGTGGTCATTTTGGTGGTTAGATATTAATGAAGTCATGAAGCTGTGTTTAAAATTGAGAACCCAGCTTGATTTTTGCTTAAGTGTTTGTAATATTTCTGATACATTACTTTTCTGAGTTAATGCAGTGAATGAAGTCTATAATTTTTTCAATTTGTTTGAAGTGGCAAAATTGCTACATTCTCATTCTTACTGAGCTTGATTTTTTTTTTCCTAACGGAAAATAAAAAGATTTGATTCAGCAGGTATATGATGATGAATATACTAAGTTAAACTTCTGTTATGCTTCCATAAAGGTACTCAAGTATATTAATGTCTTCTCCCTAGAAAGCTACCCTGTCTGTGTGTTGTAACTTCACCCTGCAATGACTGCAGTATTTAGTGCTAGTAAAGCTAGGTATATATAGGAACCATTGCAAAGAAAAACCTCCTCTCTTTTAGGCTTTTTGGATCTTATATTTTATTGTATTGAGCTTTTTTATTCTTTCTTAAATGGAAATGTCCTTTCTTGCATAATAAATAAAATCCAATTAAATTTAAAAATGATATTTTCTTGTGGAAAAATAATGCATGATTATACTGCTTACAATGTATTTATGGTAACTCTTTTTCTTTTTTTTGTTGGCAGTTGTACTCGCTAAATGATTATAAGCCACCCATTTCTAAAGCTAAAATGACTCAGATCACCAAGGCAGCAATCAAGGCTATAAAGGTAAGAAATCTTTTGACCTCTTTTATGTTTCTCATATATGTCCAAATAATTTCTTTTGAATAGTGTAAAGAATTTCCTTTGAAACTTTCCCTCCACCCTTGTTGTGTGTGTACAATTTCCAAGTTATGATTAAATGTGATAGCGAGGGGATTTTCAAGAGTGCAACAGAAGGCTTAATTTGTGGTGTGGCTTTCATTTGCTGGTTGTCATATGTGAGAAAGAATTATACCAACTTGACTCTTTATCAGATTTGAAAGACAGGGCTTTTTCCTCAGTTTAAAAAGGAAACGCTGACATGCCTGGGAACAGATGAATAAATAGAAAACTACAGTTCACCCTTGCCTCTCCTCTCCCCGCCCCCCTGTAATATATGCATGCCTTTGGATCAATACAGCTGTTCATTTTTTCTAAATTCCTAGCATAACCTTTTCATGGATATTGTTCATAGATTTCAGTCTTCTTGTTGCTTGGGTACAAATAGTTTTTAAATTTTAGCATTAGTACACTCATTAAAGATTATTCCTACCACAAAAGGTAATTACTAAACAGCAATGGAGCAGGAGAAAATGTCACTGAAAAATAATAGAGGAAGGAAACGTGCCACTAGTGTTAAGTGTTAAAACAAATGGAAACTCAGTGAAAGCTGGAGAAGTGAAAAAGAGGTTAATATAAAAGAAAAAAGACTGAACTTTTGCTCTTCCTATCTACGTTCCTTTGCTAAGAATGGAGATAAATTTTCAGATAATGAAATCCATATTGGTGTTTTGTGTAATTGGGAGAGAGCAATTTGATGTCAGAAGAGTGAAATTCACGGTTTCTTTTAAATATGTCTATGTAAGTTAAAGCCTGTGTGTTGCATTATAATGAAAATGCTAAAAATTTGTACTGAACATAAACAAGTAGTAAATGATAGTAGATGGTTCTATTAATTAAGCATTTAAATTATACCAAAATATTTTACCATGAACTCAACTCAGAAATCCTACTTCCGCTCTTACCATTTCAATAACAACGTTTAATTGTGTAGAGTGGTTATGGAGATGATCTAGAGCCATTGTGATTATATGTGAGATTTTAAAAAAACCTGCACAAATCACAAGCCAACTTTAAAGAAAAAGTACTCAGTATGAGTAAATGAGAAATTATATGTTTAGTAACATTAAGCTAACATCTTCAGTCATGTACAGTGAAATAACCATATGTTTTTGAAGGAACAATTATATTATTCTCCTAGTTCTCACTAAATAAAGGCATATCATTCAAAAAATCCAGTGTAAAAAACCTTAAGAAGGCAAGAAAAAGTGATATTAACTCTTTTATATGTTGTTCTAAGGAAGACTGCATGCACAGCTGTAGGTATTGGATTGCTGTTTAATAATCCAAAGTTTCCTCTTCTGATTTTGCCATCAAGATATCAATATTCTTGAACAAGTAATTGCATCTTCAAATAACAAGTAATGCATCTTCAGATTTTCTCCTCTGTTGAAGTACTGTTTTATTTTTCAGTTCTACAAGCATGTTGTACAGAGTGTTGAGAAATTCATTCAAAAGGTGAGTCAGTCTTGGCTGTTTTGTGTTAACAAAGAAAATGTCCTCATTTTGGATTAGAAAGTATTGGACACAGTTGGGTTTTAGATATCCATATGGATTAATATTTCTAGCACATACTAGTTTATTTCTGGTTTTAGTCACATTCAGGTTCTGCTAGTGATCAGCAGCTGATCCTAATCCATGATGCAGAAAGACAATTACTTTGTTCTCAGTTTATTCTTTGATCTGAATCACTGTGAGTACTGTTTTAAGACTACTGTATGTATTCATTTAATGTTAAAAGAGTCTGTTACTGTAGCCCATGTGAACAGCTAAGGGCAAAACAATTGACAGTGGTTTGGCTGGTGACAGTTGCTTTTGATTTTCTGCCAAGTTTTTCCATTGATTTTTAAAGCTGAAGGGAAGATGACCGTTTACCCTCATCCTTTTTTGTAGCAGAAGATGTAACCTTTCAGTAGGTGGTTCCTGCTAGTAAATTAAAATAAAAAATATTTATATGGCTAGACTAGAATTACTTTTTGGGAAGATGGTAGCACTTTCTTTTCTTGCAGCATTTAATTATTCTTGGGTAAAACTGCATTTTGCTTCCAGTTGGAAATGCATGGATTCCAATTTTTGGGCCTTCCCTGCTTGTCTGCATTGTACCTGGTTGTTCAGTTGGTCATTTTGGTACTGAATTTGTTCTCTTTTTGTAAATAGGTGTAAATTATGATCAAATTGCCTTTTTGTTTTGACAAACAAACTAGAGAAGTTAGGCTGTTAGTGCTGCAGTGTTGGATGCAATTTTCCTTCTATTATCCTTTTTATAAAGCAGTCTAGATTACTGTGTGTCAATAACCTGTTTTCCTCATTAACTTTTATTCCTTGGTTCCCAGTTAATTCTGCAGTGCCCTTGGGCAGTGGCTGGACAGTGAAAACAGGTTTCTGCTTCAGCCTGGTGTTTTTAACTGTCTCAGAACCATTCATAAGTGAATTACTTAGGTACTAGTGCATCAGTCCTGTGTGGAAAAGGTGTCATATGTATGTTTCAAGGCAATAGTAAAGACCAGTAGTATACCAACACTGCTGCTTTTTTGTCAAGCACTTGTCTTTTGTGGCATTGCCTCTGACTTCTTCCACCTCTGAGAAAAGGGATCAGTATCCTCTGATCCCTGTTTAATGCTACAGCTGAACACATAAGGGGGAGAGCAGGTATACATCTTGTCCATCTCTGATCAGGGGCACTTTGCAGTTTCACATTCTGAAATTAGTTCAGAATTGTCTGAGTTCCAGATACTGCTTTTTAGTTGTGGTGGCTCTGATTGGCGATTCAGTATTCAAAGGCATGAGGGAAGTTTTATCCTCTGAATGAAAGAATGGCACTTTGTCAGGAATGGGACTAGTTTTTTGTGACCATTCCATGAGCTACTAAGAGTATGAGTTGTCTTTACACATTTACCTTCAGTGTCCAGTACTACTCAGTGAGGGAGTTCTGCACTATTCATTGGTGAAGGCAAATGTATGTTCTTACTGATTACTTTGTTAATGATCACTCTGGATTAGATGATTCTCTTTGGTGGTCTTGATGAGGGTTTTTTTCAGTATTTCATGAACAATTTAGTGAAACATGGAACTTACTAGTAACATTAAATAATAATTTCTTACTTAAGTAGAATGAGACATGAACAGATGAAAGCCGATTTGATATGTAAGGACTTAAATTGTGTGTTTGGAAGATAATAGTACTATATTTTTGAAAGCAGTCACTTCAAGTTAAAGCTCAAGAAGACTGAATCTTCCATTCAAATCTGCCATAGACCTGTCCAGAGTGATGTCAGTGCCTGTTTTACTGTTGATTCTTTACTGCTCCGATATTTTCTTTCTTCGGAATTAATCTCATGAGGTTACTGAAACTTCAATTGAAATAATGTGCATGACATTCTTCATTTTGTGACACTTAACTCGCTGGTCTATTGAGTTATATTTAAAAAGGGTGTGTGGTTTGTGTGTTCAACTTTTTAATAGCTAGATTTTAAAAAGTTAAATTTTTTAGTGGTAGGAAATTGATTTTACACCATTTACATATCTGCATATCGATGTGATAATTTGAACATTAAAGATTAGATATTTTTGAGAGTTTCATTTTCCAGGACAATTTATTAAGTAGAGAACATTTTAGTAATAATTAGACTCATTTAAAAATTAGAGAGGATTGTTCGTATTTACCATTAATGGGTTCTGTTATTTTTCACATATGTTTATTTTACATTATCATTCTTTATAGTGCAAACCAGAATACAAGGTGCCTGGTCTGTATGTCATTGACTCCATTGTGAGACAGTCCCGGCATCAGTTTGGACAAGAAAAGGATGTATTTGCTCCAAGATTCAGCAATAACATCATCAGCACTTTCCAGAACTTGTACCGTTGTCCTGGTGATGACAAGGTAAACCACTTACAGATTCTTCTAATTAGAACAGTCTTTAGTGTGTTACCTATAAAGATTTTGATCTAACTTTTTGCTTGCTGGAGGGGACCTAATTAGAGACATGCACATGTAAATGTTTCTTAATTTTGCTTATCTGAGTGTAGGAATTGGGGGAGACACGTCCAGTGAGATTAGTTAGACTTTTGGAAAGGTGATCTTTGCTTTGATTCTATGATCGACCAACAACTAAATAAGGTGTAACTTGAATAGTTTGACCCAGTAATTTAGCTGTTCCCGATCACAGTAGTCAAGATAGCTACCAAATTCTGTTTCTAAAAGATTGGCTAGGGGTAGCACAGTGCAGGCAGATTAACTTACTTCGTATTTGTCACTCACCTTACACTAGCTAGTGTTTCTTCTTACTGAATAACTACAAAAAGATGGGGACTGCTGAGGGCATTGTCTTACAGAAGTTTATGTAATAGAGTCATTAAGTGAAGTCGAAAGTGAGGCAGGATGCTACAGGAAGAGAAAGGTTATTTTTTGAATAGTTGCATGAATTCATGCTGTATTTTTTAAAAAAAAGATCTGAAAATCCAAGGTATTCATGCAAGGTGATTAAGGAAAATTCAACCATTGTGGTGTCTTAGTATTCCTGCCTTTCTAGAGTAGTTAGGACCTCTGCAGGAAAATGTGTTGGGATCTGCAAATTTTACTTGACTGAAAAAGCTCTGCTAAGGATGTCTGTCTTCTGCAGCTGAGTTCTGAGGTGTTACTGAAAAGGTTATTTAAGTTGAATGGCATTTTCCCAGTCTAGTTTTAGGTTATCTGTGTGATTAATTCATGGCACTTCAATTTCACAGTGTTTTATGTATATATAGGCATGACAGTTAACTTATATTTTTATTCATTTAGTTGTCTTTCTTGAACAGTATTAGTGTGTTTTGTATAATCATTTAGCTTGCTACTTTGGGATATATGCTAGTACAGAAATAACCTGACTTATTGAAGAAGGAGAGATTGGAACAAGGGTGGGTGCAAGTACTCAGTTTGTGTCTGGTTTTAAAAAATATATAGTAAATTTATTGTAAGGTAAGAAATAGCACCACGTATCCTGTGATATTTCAATGCATGACAATTAATGTATTGTATTAGAGGTGTTTAATGTGAAGAGGGATAGTAAAACATGGTCTGTTTATGGTCCACAAAAGTCCTGTCAAGTTCATTTCTAGGATATTTTTCACCTCAGTTAGGGGAAAATGTGTTTTGCAATCTAAAGTCTTGCTGCTGTGCTACATGTGGATTCAGTATTATAGGAAGGTCTTTCTCCTGAGAAAGCAGTTACCCTATATCTTGCTCAGCAAAATGTGCTGTCAGAGACCAAGATATATACGTGGTTTATATTGACGTTTATATCTGGTGTGTATATATATATATATATACACCTGGTGATTTTGATGTTTAATCTGATTAAAAGGCATAATGGAGAAACACAACAGCTCTCTTTATATGAGCAAATGTGGAATTTGTTTTTAAATCAAGCAGAAGTGCAGTAGTATTTCATTTAAAGTAACAACAAAACCACCCCACTGATTCCTTTGTCTGGCCCAGAGAAAGTGCAAGGGGGAGATAGATATGGAGGCACAGAAAGATTTTTATACTTCTCTTCTGGATAGAAGATGTAAGTTAGAGCCTCTGATGGACTTGTCAAGGACTGCTTATAAAACAAACTTTCAAAGAAGGAAGGCTCACATATGGTAATACTGAGTGGAAGCCTTCAGAGATTTGTTTAAGGGAAATCTAAGTTACATCTTCCATGTAGTGAAAATTCAGCACTTCTGTATTACAGTTAGGTATCCTCCTGGAGTTTTGGGCAAACAGACTTTCTTCTTTGGTTCAAACACTGTGGTTAAGTACTCTATGTTCATGTTTTATGGAACTCAGGTAATTAAACCGTCTTTCTGACAGCAAACACCAGATCCTATGAAGAATTTCCTGCTCTTTATAATACAACTGACTTTATTTCCCCTCAAAATAAAGCAAAATCTTGCCTTTGATAGGAGTGAAACTTAAAAAAGAGAACATTTGTAAGCAGATCAAAACAGTGATCTGTTTATGATGTAATAGAATGCATCTGTTGTTATAGAAAGAAATAGAAATGCAAGCTGAACAATGAGTTATAGCTAGTGGAATTATATGAAGTCTTAATTTTGATTTATTTTTTTCCTTCCCCATGATGCACATTTTTAACTATTACTGTGTACTTTCAGCAGGCAAGAAATTGTGTTCCAGTTTGAACTTTTAAATTCCTCACTTCATCAAGGGACCTTGCAAAATATTAGTCTGCTATTCTAATAAAAATATTGAACAATCTTACTAGTATATGCCCATTTTTCAGTGGATATAAATGATTTGGGTTCTCAGGTAGATCAGAATTGCATTCATATATGTTAACTATAAAAATTTAGGAGACTAATAATTCATTATTTTAATTATTTGTAATGCTTGCAAATGCTTTCTTAAAATCATTTTCCTTCCATATCGACTAACAAGAGTAAAGGTACAAAAGAGCCAGATACTGTTGTTTTCGTTTAGGAGATTTCATTTTCAGTTGAGAGAATGTTGTCACTATGTGTGTACTGGGCCTTCACAGTTGCCTAGGGTCAGCCTCTGGTTCGTAGTTGAGACATCTTTGGTGTGACCCAGTCTAAGTGTTCTTACAGTTCTTCCTGTTTGCAAACCTAAAGGCGCTTCGATCTAGACAGGCTGACATTGCCAGTTAAGAATTCCAGAATCTATAACAAGACAAAAGATAAACATGATTCAGGTCTCTTGTTATCTTTTCTTCATTTTAGAGTAAAATTGTTAGAGTGCTAAATTTGTGGCAGAAGAATAATGTGTTCAAGAGTGAAATTATTCAGCCTCTCTTGGATATGGCAGCAGGAATTCCTCCTCCCGTTGTGACCCCTGTCTTGCCCAGCACTACAGCTGCTATGAGCAACAATACACCAGGTAAACAAAAACAGATTGAAGTCATACTTTGAATCAAAACACTTCTGTCAGCTTTGGTATGTTGGCTGTTAATGTGCTGAATTATCTCACTGATTTCCTTTAGATAAATCAAATGAATGCTAGAAAGAAGTCTGTTACAGCCACCATCGAAATCAGGGAAATGGGGAAACATTGTTACAGCCACCATCGAAATCAGGGAAATGGGGAAACATTATTATAAAGGCAGACTTGGATCATTTTGTGCTCCAAGCACCTTTCTTACTTATATATGTAGATGGCAGGGAAATGGATTTTCAGCTTTTTCACTTTGTGGAGATTTTTTTCATTCAAGGTTGGGATGTACGGGAAATTGTCCGTATAGGAATTGAGTTTTGGCATCTGCTCTTGACCTGCTTTGTAACCCACCTTTTGCTGATCCCATGCTGAAAAGCAGTGAGGTGGACAAATCCAACTTAGTTTTCATGGGGAAAAGTAAATATGTGAAAGTTTCAACTCTTGGATTGCCTTGCTGCATCTTCTAGCTCAGTATTTTTTATTTTGAGTAGTTTGACTACATTAAATTGTTGAAATCGTAGGTCTACTGTAATGTTTCCTTAAATTCTGATGCAAATTGACTTTTAAAACAGTAATCTAGTCATATTTAGCATTCATCAGCATATCTCTACTTTTGAGCTAGAAGTGCAAAAGTATTTGCAGGGATGGAGGATTCTTCTGCATCATGGTATGAAACTAATTATCAGATTGCTGATTTTGTCTCAGTGTTTCTCTTGAGAAAAAAGAATAAAATGAGCAATCCTCATGAATCCATCCAGCTGTTGCAGGTTGAAATTTTTAGTAGAATCCTTAAGGCTCCCCCTGTCGTTAAAGTGTGAATCTAGTAAGATTCGGGCTAGCAGACAAGTAGATTGCTAACAATTACCTTTTGGTATATAAAATTTCCAGTAAACATTCTGGAATAGTGTGTGAAACATTTTTACTTGGCCTTCATCAGTGTTTTTGTTAGTAGTCCCAATAGGTCAGTAGTGGAAAGAGCTGTGAACTACTCTAACACAGACTAATTCTGCTACTCGAGGAATGTTGATGTGAGTTGTGTTATTTTTGTGTGCTCTGTATGTATGTGAGAAAAATAGTTTCAATTGATGTTTTTCTTCTCTAACACTATTTTGAAGTCTGTATGTAAAAATATTTTGACATAGTGGATTTTCTCTTTTTTTAGGGACACCTGTGACTCCAGTTACTCCAGCCAACGTGGCGCAGAGTTTACCTGATCCTTGGGTATCTCAGATTGCTAACACAGATACCCTTGCCGCAGTTGCACAAATTTTACAGAGTCCTCAAGGCCAACAGGTAGACAGTTACACTACAGACTGTGTGATACCTTGTGTCTTTAAAAGTACACTTAAGAAATGCTTTCAGGAGTATCTCTTAGATTTGTGTCCAGTATTCATATGAACTATACCGTGAGGTTGTTCATGACAAAAAAGTTCCTGGTCAGCTAAAACTTTTTGTTAACTTTGGTAGCCAACCCTGTTTGTTCCTTAAAAGTATCGCAGAAGATGACTTTTGCTAAGATGGTCTGTAATACGTACTTGTCTATATAGTATTGCAGATGGCTAAATCAAGAGCAGCATTAAGATTTCATGGATATAGGTATAAAATGGAATGTAAGTTAAAGGATATTAACTGATGAATGCTCCAAGAAGAGCTAAACATTGTACAAAATTATATAACAGAAATTAATTCATTCAGAAAATGTATGCTTTGTTGATTCATTTTTTATCTTTCTATCAGCTAAACATTTTTTTAACTGCAAAACAGTTTTTGTTTTGCAGCATTCAAAGATATGGTCTTGGAATTTACTGTGTTTCTCAGTTTTTAAATGCTCAACTCCAAAAAATTGTCTTGATGTCCAGCATCACAAGGACTGCTTGTCCTCTTAACTCGCAGTTATATAAGTTTAGCATACACAATTGACTTTCTGTAAAAATGTAGACCATAATTTTTCAGTCTGTGCTAGAGATATGGTACCCGCATAACTTGGCCATTATGATTTTTATGTGGACTGAGGAATGGGTTGTTTTACCTACTGGGTTACCAAACAAAAATCCCATGCATATGAAGGAGAAACAGTCACCAGTGAACTGGTGCTGACAATAACAACTTAGTGAACATATTTTATAGTATTCAGCTAAGCAGAGTTGTCTGTAATTGTTCATAAGTCAGTTGTTCATAAGTCAAGTGGAGGAAGTATTTTCACCTGATAGCACTGAAAGAAATTGATGAGTCATTGAAAAGCAGAGCAAAATGAGTTTTTGGGATAGTCTGTGAAATGTGGAGGAAATATAGTGGAATAGCTCGTAAACAAGGAAGGGATGTGAAATGAGAATGGGAAATATATGGAAAGTCAGTAAGGTAATTTTAAAGACTATGCCCTAGAGAATATTCATAAAAAAGAGAAGACTATGAAGCAAGATAAAAAAATGAAGATGAGAAGGGAATTAGGGTTTTAAAGACAGCAGATCACAAAGAAATAACATTTGGATATTTATCTTAAAGTAGTCTTAAGCAGAAATGTGGAGACAGACTGGGTACACAATAAATATGTACATGAAGATGTCTAGGATTAGTAGAGGAACTATGACATTTGCTTCCATCCTGCCCATCTCTTTTCTTCCTGTTCTCTAAGACACTCTGTCTGCCACAGCCTCCCCCTGCTCCCCAGCTCCAAAGACTTTCATTTAATCTTATGATTGTGTTTTATGGGTGAGGATGCATGCAGGTAAATTGAGAGTCTAGACATAGGAGAGGACAGACTAAGAAAGATGTGACCAACAAGAATGTGAAAACAGCAAGAATGGTGACCACCCAGGATTTTTCCACTATAGGGCTTCCATTTCTCCTTCTTCAGTTTGATTCCTTCGTACTTGGAGCAATGCACAAGGTGAACCAGCTGTATTTGCTCATCTCATGTGGATCAGCCAAGATGGGAGGGGGAACTCTTCAGCTTTACCTATTGCAGTAATCAATGAAAGCTCTTGATGAGGTAGAACAACAATTGAAGCATTTTCAGAGGCTCTGCTGTATAAGGGATCTGTATAACTGTTTTTAAAAGAATAGGAAGAATTGCTTCACATTATCAGAAGGTAACTCTAAAACAACCTTGAAAAAGGGTCACATGTTTTTGATACATTATGGAAAAGAAGTTCAACCTAATCAGTTTATGCAGTTTCTAGTGAGGCCTAGTAAGAAGGGAGGGATTGAACCCTGCAAGAGTTCAGTGGAGAACCCTATAAGGAGTTGCAATATGAATGTAAGGGTAATCAGGGACTAATGTCAGCATAGTTTGAACTAGCTGGATTTGTTCAACTTTTTTTCCACAAATAACTTTAGATAAGGCTTCAGGGATTTACCACACGGAACATCAAAGGACTGCTTCCTGTAGTTCCACAGTGCTTTAGGAGAGCTTTTTTCCATAAAGTTTGTATTTTTTTCTTAAGGTAAACGTGTACATTTTTATCGAAGCATCCCTATTCAATAGATAAATTGATCTGCACATGAAAAAGCCTTTATTTCCTCGTTGGGATAGCTTCTCCAAAAGATTAGATACAGATAGGAATTTGTAGTAAGAAAATGAAGATACACCAGGTAATTGGATTGTACATTTGCTTTTTATGTTTTGTTAACATAGCAAGGAAATTGCATCCTATGAGCCCAGATCTGAGTTTCAGCATGAGCTTTCACTTGTGACTAATCCAGAGATATCAGTGCAAGTTCTTCCTGTAGGCAGGTTACATCAGCTTAAAGTGGAGCTTGCCACAGTGCAGTTATTTTTTCTATACAAATGTTGTTACAGCATACAGAGTTTCCTAATATAGGTGGGCCCTTAGGAAGCTGGAGTAGGCTAACAGATATTTTTCAGGTCAGAAGGAATCAAACTGGAGAAACAGAAGAGGGGGAACCCTAGAAAGCAGGAAATCCTGAGTGGTGACTGGTCATCATGCAACCTGTCAGACCAAGTTAGGAGGAAGACGCATCTGCATGTCTTATCAACCCCAGAAAACAAATTAGCCAGTAAGTGGGAAAAAATTTGCTGTAAAAGAAAACAAATTAGACTAAATAATGGCCATAGGTTAGATGCTACTGCATTCCTGAGGTTTGTTTTACTAATTGGAAGTGGAAAAGTCTATTGTTTCTTTCTCTGCTTAACAAAAAAATCTTGTTCAGTGCGTTTGTTATCTTTTCTCTTTTAGCTTCAGCAGTTGATACAGACACTGCAGATACAGCAGCAGAAACCTCAACCATCGCTACTTCAAGCCCTGGATGCTGGTCTTGTCGTCCAGTTACAGGCCCTCACAGCACAACTTACAGCTGCAGCTGCTGCTGCTAACACACTTAATCCACTGGATCAGAGTGTCTCTTTTAATAAGGTAGAAGTAGAATAGTAGAAATTTGAAGAAGTATTTATTAATAAAATATACGTAAGTGAAATGTTCTTTCGGATTTTATTGTTTGACTTTAGAGATTTTAAAAATACATTAATATACTATAAAGTTATAAAACTGTATTTTAAAAATACAAGACATGTCTAGACAGAGTAGTGTAAATTAAAATATTTTTATGTGAGTTTAGGGCTAAATGCACTTCATAGAATATCTGGAGTTGAAAGGGACCCATAAGAGTCATTGAATATGGTAATGGATTTGATTTAGCAAAGTTAAACTGTTGTTAAATACTTTTCCTCAGCCTTTGTCACACAGCAGTGAGAATTGTTTCTTACAAGGTAATAAAAGGGTAATATGCAGAAATTAATATACACTGTTTTCTCAGAAGAGTAAAGTGATTGGATTTGTACATTCTTACATTGTAAATTAAATGCCAAGAAAACTTCTATCTTAGCCACAAAGTGATGTAAGTGAATAAATAACTCTATGACTGTAGTTAAGACTAGTCCTGCCACACTTTTTAAAGGATGTCAGAACGTAAAACAAACCCAAACAAAGCAAACCTGTAGGTAAACTTTGTGTTGCAAAAAACTCAAAAACAACAACAAAACCCCAAAACAAACTACAAGCAAACCGCAAAACCAGAGTGCTGGAATTTGAGAAAACTAATATAATTGAATGCCAGGTAGCAATTAACTATGCAGGCAATTACAGTCATAGTAGTATAATAAAATAAAAAAGGAAGAAATTCTACTCAAAGATTAATAAATAAATAAATAAATAAACCCGGTTCCATTATCTTTGGAAGAAACAGTTTGCAAGATAAACCTACAGATAATCTTGGTAGGATTGTCCTGGAGTGAATAAATAGTAAGAATAAGGAAGTTGGAAAAAGCAAAAAACCTTTTTTTTTCTTAACTCAGATAGTCTCCTTTTCTGGAAATTAGCTACTCAGACTGACAAGTACTCAGTTTAAAGATTTAAGACAATTTATCTTATGTTTAAGAGTTGTCATTGCTAACAAAAGTAATGCAGCTGTAAAAATAAGTCAGGAAGAAAATGACCTGTACTCATCTTATATAACAGCTGTAACCATCAAATAGGGTATAATCCCAGGGAATTTAATGCATCAGTTAATAGGGACTGCCATATAAAAAGTAATTAAGAATGTGGCATTATTCCTCAGACTTCAGTTCCAGCATTTACTTGAATAGGTATACTTGTGCATGTGTCTGTCTTGAATAATGGACAGCTTAACTGAAGCAAATTGAAAGAATTCACATTCTGATGAGATGTTTATATACAGCCATAAAAAAGCAGCTTTTATGAGAAATAAAGAGTAAATATTTAAATCCAGAGGAAATTGTGAAGCATAGTTTTCATTCTGTGATATAATGTTGGTGAATTGGATAACAAGTATAAATAGCGGAGGAGGATACTTCTGATGACTGCATCAGTATCCATATTTTTTAAAAAAATCCCTATTTTTAATACTTTTGGCAGTCCTTTCAGTCCTTTGTTTTCAAGCTCTTCAGTCTATAGCATCTTGTGGTAATAAGTTGTGCACATTAATATGTGTTGTGTGAAAAATTCTTTTGGCAACATCAGAAGTGCCTGTTTTCTCAACTTGCTGCATAACCATATCCTTACGTTATGGGAAAGAAAGATTTTTGATCAGCATTTCCTATGCGTTTGTGCTGTTCATTTTATTTTAATTTCCAAAGAGAATATCCTGATTCTTAAGAAGAATTTTGTTTCTTTTTGAACAAAAACCTTTTTCCATGTCTTTAATAATTTTTATAGCTTTTTCTGAATATACTTTCCTCTTAGCTAATTAAAGTAACATTCATTAAAAGTTTTGTGCTTTTTCTATACGTGTGTGTGGTACATTAAACTTGGATCCAATATTTAATTTGGTTTAATTACCATTACTTTATTTTAGAGAGTATTTGTTTACAAACCATGTAAAAATTAAGGTTTTCCAGTTCAGATTTTACCCTTCAATATGTTACTTAAAACAAATGCAAGCAAAAATTATGGTGCACGTTTACATGTCTTGGCTGGAAGTTCTTTGGTTTTCTCTGGCCTCAGTTAATCTAAATGCTTCTTTTGCATATCATGAACTATTGACTACCTTCCATTTATTTCTTTTCTCAGATGTATAAATAGTATGTATTCTGATTTTTTTCTTTTTTACTTTGATATAATGGAAGATACGTGATGATTAATAATATTTTAAGTTCAAGACTGATTTTTTCTACAATGCATGCTTTTTTTTAGAGCAGCAGCATTTTGTGAGTGCTTCACTGGAAAATATTCCAACTATACAAACAAGGCAGTCACTGTGTTTTAAATGGATTAGATATATATGGTGAAAGTTGTTCTGGATTTTAGCATCCCATATCACATAAGCTTGGTGGTCTGTGTTTCTTATGTGTTTTCTCAGAGGCATATTCAGTCCTGCTTTCATAAACACTAGATTATCACACTGGGAAAAGTAGTTTTAAAAACTCTTGATTGATCAGTCTTCAAGTTAGCTTATGCTTTGCTCTTCGTGCTGGACTCCATTACTTGAGAGTAAGTAGAGCATCTTGTGAAAGAAAATGGTCTATGGGATCATCATGGCTTGTTGCTGAAGCCGTTTTTTGCCTTGGTATTTCAAAGTAACTGCCCTATGTTCTCATCCTCTTGGTTTTTTCTTCTGAGATTAAGGTTTGAGAAGAAGTCATGGTGGTTTGTAGTATTATATTAGCTCTGCTTTTCAGAAAACTTCCAGGGGCATGGCTTTAATAGCACAGCTATATCAATTAATAATTGCTGAAAAAAAGGCAGTCTTGCTGACAGATAACATTTGTGGTATTTCTTCATGCATGTTTCTTAGTTTTGTCTTCAAGAAGGTAAACCTTACTAAAATGCTTCTGGGCTTTTTAAAATTAGTAGAGAAACTTTTTTAGTTCAGCAGAACTCCAATGTAGACATCTTTGTGGATAAAACAGGAAGTGTATCCACATTTTTCTCTGTCAGATACCTTTCTTTATATTCCTCAGAAGGCTTTTTCCTCTTACATGGTAACTGTTTGCTTTGATTTTTTTGCAGACTGTGTGAAAAGTTATTTTCAAGGAACAGTATATTTGAAGGAATTCAGGTTGTCTAAATGACGTGTGTGAAAATACAGTAATTCTTTGTGAAGTAATCAAGCTGTGTAGGTCTTCTGTTGATATGAGCAGAGCAGTTTGCTGATTGCCAAAGGATTGAATAGTTGGCCTCTTTGTAGTAATTTCTTCTAATTAAAGGTACCATTACATGAAATTAATCTCTATTTAAGCTTTACTCCAAAGTAGCTGTTAGTTACTATGGAAAGAACATGTGGTTGTATTTGTAGAAGCAGAGTTCAAGAAAGCCGGGGACAAAATTTTATATTTCATGCGTTCAAGAGTTTGGTAGCAAGAGCAATATGACATTTAATTTTCTATTCAGGTTATTTGCCAAACATTTTTTTTTTCTCTTAAGTTGAAAAGTAAGAGAATTTTCCTTTTGAAAAGTAAATATGCATAAAGGGACATATAAGAAATATTCAGTAATGTTTATTTTGCTTTCTCCTAGAAGCTGATGGACAGGTTTGACTTTGGGGAAGAATCTGAACAGAATGAAGAGCCTAAAAAGGAAACTCCCACTTCCCAGCTGTAAGACCAAACTATGTTTCTTATGGAAAATGCTAAAATTTGCCTGACGCTAGTTGAACATCAGGATTAAATAAGGAAAATGTTTATTCAGAGCATAAGTACAGTAAAACAGTAGAAAGGGGAAAAACAGTTTACTAAATTAAACATACATTTTATTGTAATTCTCTGTGACAGAACTTTTCATGACTTTATCTTAAAGTTAGCACATTCTTTGCTTTGTTAGTTATAGAGTTAATGTGATAATGATGATAATAGAAGGTGGAACTAGTTACATTGTCCTCATTATTTTACATTTAAACTTGAAACTCAGTTGTGAAGATCTATTTATTAACTGTTTAAACCAAGAGAAAAACTGTAGTGTTGGATTTTTAAAAATTTATTTAAATTATTTCATTTTAGGCCTTTAGTACCAGAATCTGTGAACAACTCCCTTTTTCACCAACTAGCTGAACAGCTACAGCAACAAAATTTAGAACATCTCAGACAACAGCTTTTGGAGCAGCAGCAGCAGCCTCAAAAGGTAAGAACGCCATCTTGTGGCTGTTGTAATAATTATGTTTTCCACTGATAAAAAAATCATACTTCAGGACAAAAAGATTGTCTTGTCACTGACACTTCACTTATAATGAAAACCTTTGTCTCTAGATGCCCAGCTAACAAAGTCTTGTGGAATAAGTAAAAAATAGTGCTAAAAGCAGAAAAAAACCCACAATGAAATGTGTAGGGTGTACATTTTGCTTCTTTTAGGAAAGAGTACTCTTTAGCTCAGAGTGATTGAGCTTTGGCTGTTCAGTTCTTTATATGGGGGGAAAAAAGCTTTTCCCCTGCTTTCAGAAAGAATTAGGTGACCACTGAAGTGATTGTGCTCCTGTCTCTTAAAGGGAAGACAGAATAAAGATTGTGGATAACTTTATTTTCCTCTCCAGGTTTTATGTCTTGACTAATAACTGTCTCATTGTGTCAAAGAATCTGACTCTATTCTTCAGAGTCACATATTTCCTGAGAAATTATTCTTTAAGAGCTGATTCTTGAGACAACCCAAGGTTCCTTCTTAACTGTGTGAATTGCGTCATCTCTATTCTATGCTGAAATAACTTGATTTACTTCTACTGAGGTTAGTCCTCAGTATTTAGCTGCTCTTTTCCCCTCCTGATCCCATTAGAAAAAAAATCCAGAAGTATTCTGTCTTGAAAGTGGGCTTTCTGTGAAGTATTTGGGTCTGGTTTCATAGTAAAATAGAAAAGTGACCACAAACTTCACAAACACCTGTCGAGGATTTTGGTTTAAGCTGTGCAGAGGCGCAGTCATAGAAGCATCAAGGTTGGAAGAGACCTTTAAGATCATTCAAGTCCAACCATTAACCCAGCACTACCACTGTAACCCCCGGATCACTAAACCACATCACCCAGCACAGATCCCGACGCCTCTTAAACTTATCTCCAGGGATGGCGATTGCACCACCGCCTTGGGCAACCTATTCCAGTGCCTGAGCCAGTCACTCAGCTTACAATCAAGAATGTAATTTGAGTTTTGAATTTGTGACTTTAATAGTTTACTTTTTACCAGATATTATTTCCTTACTCCTTTATATTACTGGTTTATTTTTATTTCTCATTTAAATGTGGTAAATGAGGGAATGTGCAACATAGCTACAGGCTAAATAGTTTTGCATGTTGGTGGATATCTAGCAATTTGTCTTTAAACACTGAAAAATGTTGTAAAGTAATAAAACTTTGAAGAGTGCATCTGTTTGAGGAGCTTTTGATGTGACATGTCTAAAAGTAACTGTCTAATTTGAAAATAAAAATGTTGAATACCTAACTTACTGTAAAATAAACAAAATCAGAGTTGAAATGAATTTCATCTATGAAATTAAGTTACAATACATTTATGGGTAGAATATTTACTTGACTCACCCCTTACTATTTGATTTTCTATTCCAAGTCCTGAAGTTTTTTTCCCTTCAGATCCACTCAGCTTTTTGTCTAGTCAGTATGGAGAGAAAGTTTTATTTTCATCTTGATAGCAGCTAAAAGATAGAAGCTTCTGCTGGAACTACTTTGTAATGATTGCAGCATGTTATGAGGGATATTTTCTTTAATCTGTGTGCAAATTCAATTGAGAAAGATTAAGGGAAAGAGAAGGAAAGATAAAGCATAAAACACAATTATTAAGCATCTGATGAGGAGCAGAGGGAGAGGATAGAAGGAGCAACAACAAATGTAGGAGTTGATAACAAGAAACAGATTGTTGAAGAATAATTAAATATAAAGAAAATGAGACAAAACGTACTACTGTGAAGAGGCAAATAAATTAACTGAATTATGGTGGAATTTTTTTTTTACTAACTCCTTATAAGCAGTTTAAAAAAATATGAAGATTAAATAAAATTTTTACAACTCATTCTGCTAACTTTCTGTCATTCTCTTGGCAGATAGAATACCTAGCATTTGTTTAATTAAAAGCTTAGTTATAATGTGGATCACTGAAATATTTACCTGCAATATTGGATTATAGATTTAAAATTACTTTTCAAAATTGTCCTGATAGCATTTCTGAGTATTTTAATTTCTTTTATTCTAGTTCTTGAATTTATTTCGTGTCTTAGAGATATTTGTTCCAAATCTCTACTTTCAGGCAATGTACAGACCATTACAGTTTTTTCTCCAGCAAATCAACAATGCATATAGTATTCTACATTTTTTTTATTTTTGGTGGTTTTTCAGCACTGCTTGTTTTGTTAGGTGTCTTGTAATTGACATATTGACATAAATGACATAACAGCCTCCCTTATTTTTTAGTAAGTACTTGTCTTAAATCATGCGCTGTAAGAAAGTTTGGACTAGTGAATTTTTTAAACTAATTCAATTGGTGTTGCAAATATTTTTATGATATTAGGATCAAAATAAAATTTATTAATGCATGTGCATGGGTGACAGGTGGGTATCTTTCAAAGTCACTGTACATACAGCTACATTTGGTCTGTGAATATTTGCTTTGAAATCAGCTGAATTAAGCAACAAATTGAATCATATACTTCGTATGTACTGCATTTTTTTGATTCAGCAAATAGATACTAATCTTTTTTATAATCAGGAATATTAGTTATTTGAAGGTTTTGTATTTGAGGAGGGATACAATAAAAGTAATGGATTGACATCCAGCTCAGCTTTCATATGAATGGGAAGTGGAAAAATAAGAGAAACTTGATAAATAGTTTTTCAGTGTAGCAGTAGTATTATTTCCATGTAGTATTACGTTTCAACACAGGAAGTATTTTTAAATTTGAGGAGTTTTATGGTATATTATCTGTTATGTAGGCAAGCCCTGAGGAGAATCAAGAAGGAAATTTTGGTTCAGAGCACTCTGCATCACCATCACAAGGGAGTAGTCAACAGCAGTTTTTAGAAGTGGAAACAAATGTAGATGATTCAATGGATATTCAGCAACAGGTAAAACTATTTAAAATTTGATTACAGAAGTTGAAAGGAAGACACATATTAACATGATTTCAAGTCATATATGTTGTGAGTATATTTATTATATGTTAGTGAACATCTTTTATGTCTGACCTCAGGACATGGATATAGATGAAGCTCAGGATATTGCTGAAGAAGAGATATTTGAACAAGAAGAAAAGAAATCAACTGTTCGTTCAAGATCAAGAACTCGTTCAAGATCTCGCTCAAGGTTTCATAATTAGCTTGAATTAAGTAAACAAATGTTTTCTGAAAATAAGTTGCAATTTCTGATTGTCAGTCTCAATTACATATCTTCCAAAATGGTCATGAACAGTTTTTGGCAATGAAAAGTGTTCATTTAATATTTGTGTGCTAGATGCAGACTTTCTGTATGACAGTTCGTTTGCTGTATCTGTGCTTTACCTGAAATTTTTTAAGACTTGTTCAGGTAACAGAAATAACGAACACTAGCCACCTGGACAGGCTTCCTGTGCCAGTGAAGTAGAACATTTTGAATGTGTTTGGTTTGGGTTGGGTTTTTTTTAAGGATGTATATTCTATTTTTCACCCAAATGGCATTCAGTTTATCTCCTGAAGCAGTTTGAGTGTCTGGAAATTATTGAGTGAGTGGAAATGTCAGCTTAGTGCTTAAAGTTTGTAGTTAAAAGGCAACTAAGTTAGAATATTTTCTTTTAACTTGGCATACTAAAATTAAGTATCTTGTAGGTCACCAAGAAAACGAAGGTCTAGATCACGGTCTGGTTCTCGTAAGCGTAAACACAGAAAACGTTCACGCTCAAGATCAAGGGAAAGGAAGAGAAAGTCATCTCGGTCATACTCCAGTGAAAGAAGGGCTAGGGAAAGGGAAAAAGAACGTCAGAAAAAGGGATTGCCTCCTATACGGTCAAAAACACTAAGTGGTAAGTGGCAGCTGCTTAGTGTTTTAATAATGTAGAATTCAAGGGAAAAAAGGCTTTGTTTTCACTGAAAGAACAAGATTTCTCCTAAGTATCGTCACAAAATACAGTAACCATATTCTTATTTGTAAGTTTCATTTCTGATGTTTCATGCAACTTGGACAGGTACATCATGTCATCTCAGAGGAAAGCAAGTATCATACTGTTCTACTGATGTTTTCACTCACACTGTTGCACTAATGATTCTATTTCTAAACAGAGTGCAGCAGGGGCTGTCCCCAGTTTACAATCTGCTTTCTCTTTAATGCTGTCTTTAATGGAGCATTTGAAGATGTTCAGCACTTCATCTGAAAATTGTTATGCTGATAAGATATTAAAATTTGTGGTACACGCTTTGAACGCTTTGATGGATATCTTAGAGGCCCATGTTTTAAAATTTTTACAGTGCTTTATAAAGTCCTTTCTAAGGAATGTAGAGCCAGAGCAGGTGGAATTTGCTATTGGAAAACAGACCATAATGATTGTATCTTAAAAAAGTATTAAAAGATCAACTGGATTTCAGCCTCTGCAGAGTGTTGCTGTGCACTGCTATCATTTCTACAGAGGATTTACATACTAAAAAAAAGGAAGGTAGTAAGGAGAAAAAGAACTTATCTGCACAGTTACTTAAAGAAAATGTATTTTGAGAATTTGTTTAGATAGGTTATACACAGTTTCTGATGTAGTTTAGTATCTGTCTTGTGTCCTAAACCTATATTGTTTATCTGACAAGATAAGCAGCTCAAAACTCATTTTTGCAAAGGAAAGACTGTTCTGTTCTCTTCACAGTAATATTTTACGTCATTCCAAGCTGACTTTAAACTCGGGACTGTGCTACGGTTCAGATGCTTTTTTTTTCCTTCTCTGACTTTTCATGTGAAAAAAGACAAATTGGTTTTATGGTGTATATTTTTCCCAGTAGTCCACAAAGCAGGGAGATGAGAGACAGAGATGTTAAGTAACCTGATGAACAGTAGCAGCATTTGACGTCCTGTGAAGTGTAAAGGAGTTATTAAGAAGGCTAAGTGAAGTGTGGAAAACTTTGGAGGGAGGTAAATGAATAAATAAGTAGGTAATTCACCCAACAAACATTCTACTTAATGAAATTTTTTCAGTGACAGCCACTATCATCACTTGCTGAGATCTGAAGAATTGTTTCATAGAGTTTAACACCGTCAGATACAAAAGGGCCATCTACAAGCCCATGAGGAACAAGAGAAATCTTAACACTAGTCATTCTCAGTACTGCAGAGTACTGACGTCAATTGAAAATGATAGTTGACAGAGGAATGCACAACTCTGCTTTTCAGTTTATTTCACCAGGATTGGTACAGGAAGGCTTACTCACATAAGTTGGTTAATATTTGGGAGACAAAGGAATTGGAATCATGTATATAGGGGAGAAAGAAGTTTTAGCTCACATGTCAGTAAGTGTTTGTTTGGCAGTGAGGACAGGTAGGCATTTGGAAGGCAGTTGCAGGGATCTGGGCTTGTGATGGAGTTGACAAGAATCAGATGTATTGTGGACATCTTCAGCTCAGTGGGCCTCAGCTAAGTTTTCTTTCTGGGGTGTTCCCCAAGGTAAATTAATAGTATAGTTTTTATTTCAGTCAGGTGAAAATTTAGTGCATAATCCTGCAGTATTAAGTTCCTTCTCTAATACACTTCAAGCCAGTTAGAATTTAGTCTTACTTCGTTAATTTGACTTTAAATCCTAGAGGTATGTTTTTTTAATGGAAAATAGAATAGAAATGGGTTTTTTTTTCCCAGAAGTAATTTATAATGCAGTGTACCTTAGCTGATAATCCACAGAATTTTAGTTTTTCATTTCTGTTGAAACAACTGTTTCCCTTAAAAGAAAATGAAACAAGAAGAATGAACACTTGTAGTGAGTATGTTTGGTGATGTTTGACCCTTAAACATTTTTGTTAATGTACTTAATCTCTATATAGTAAGTAACAGATTTACTATCCTTGTGTAATTATAAAGCCTTTTGTATTCGTGCTGTAGAGCATTTAAGCTAACATTCTGGTATTTTGATTGATGTGAATGTGTCTCTTGACAGTTTGCAGTACTACTCTTTGGGTAGGTCAAGTAGACAAGAAGGCCACACAGCAAGATTTAACCAACTTGTTTGAAGAATTTGGACAAATAGAGTCAATTAATGTAAGTAAGCGCGTTGTTTCTCATTTTCAGGAATTACAGACTAGCAACTTAGGCATGCTTACACTTCTGAATTCCTTTTAGCCACTTAAACTTATATTTAGGAGATTTTATCACAGTTTAAAAACTGCAGCTATGATATTGGCTCTTGATTTCCATCTACTCTATTTTGAAGCACTAAAGATGGTACACTTCATTCTAAAAGGGCTTTTCTTAAGCTCTAACAATTTATATGTTTTTTAAACCAAGGTCTTAACACAAACATTGTCTCTTTTTGTGATGTGGCATGGAGCAGGTATCATTTTTCCTTGGGCTAATGGACATAAACTGATGTGTATCCACATTGTTCTTGGTTACATTCCGACAGAGGGTTACTTAAGTTTTATTCTGGATAAAACATTTAGAAGAAAAGAAATTGTACTGTAAACAAATGTTTATTCTAAAATGTGACAGTTAAAAAAATGCTTATGTTCAGGAGATAGAAATCTCATTATTTAATTTGGATTTAGGTGTTTAGAGCAGTACTTCAGTGTTACCTATAATTCAACTTCAAGAGAAAGTATTTTTCTCCTAAAATAATGTATCTACATGAGAGAAAATTGGGGGTTTCCTCTTGCTTCAACAATTTTAAAATGCATCTAATACAGTTTCATTCATTTCAGATAATATTTTTACTATTTTCCTGCCATGTTAATATATTCAAATATGTAATTAAGAGGGAATACTTTTTGTGGCATTACAGAATCTTTTAAAAAGCTTCACAAGTCAAAAAAATCAACCCCATAGCCAGACATTTAAGCCTCATTTTGATTTGCAGGGACTAGCAATTAAGAAAGCTAAAAGGAAAGTGATGTAACAACCATAAATGTCCCAGTGCTTGTTATATTTCAAAGACAAACCACACTGTAAATAGCTCATAATAAATAGCAAAGATTACATGCCATGTCATGCAATAAATTAAACATGGTAATGGAAATCACATTTCAGGAATGAGGACTCTGCCCTTAAAAACTGCAAGATACTTTTAATCATTAGTTTGCACCTCTTTGAAAGGTGGTTGCTCAGCTCAGAGAATTTGGAGCTTAAGAAGAGGTAGCAACCTCTGCTTTTCTGAAGTTGTCATAATATAGGTCCCAGTTTTTGCTTGTTCCATATTGTTCAGATCTTTTATGTCATTTTTAGTATGTATTCTTCAGCTTGCTCCTGCTTCTTGTAAATGTTAAAACTGAAGTACCCAGCCAGTATCACTCATAAGTTTTTCTGATGCTCAAAATTCTTAATATTGCTGATTGAGGTAACAGCTGTTTACAGTGTAAACCTTGCCTTTTATAGTATTAGTATTCACTTACTGTAGTTATGTAATGCAAAGTATTGATTTTTCCACTTTTTAAGACCACTGCTATTTTTCCATAGATGATTCCCCCAAGAGGTTGTGCTTATGTCTGTATGGTGCATAGACAAGATGCATATCGTGCTCTTCAGAAACTTAGTTCTGGGTCTTATAAAATTGGATCTAAAATTATTAAGGTACGTTGATTTTAATCAAAGGATGTTGTCCATTTCAGGTACAGTGCAGTTTTAATATGATCATTTGTCATTTAACAACTGTTTGTTCAAATGTAGAATATGGAGAAGAAGAAGGAAGCAGTAAAGTGTAAATTGCTGTCTTTCTGTGTAAAAATGCAGTTTTTAACAGGTGATACGAAAGATAGTAAAATGACATTATGACTGGATACTTGGGAAATAGATAGACATTGAATATTGATCTGCAGTGACAGAAATTGAAGGAAATAATCTGAAATATTCCATTCCCAGGTTATATGATTAAACCACATTGTCTGGTTTGGGTTTATTTTCAGATTGCCTGGGCTTTGAATAAAGGTGTGAAGACAGAATACAAGCAATTCTGGGATGTGGACCTGGGAGTTTCCTATATCCCGTGGGAGAAAGTAAAATTGGATGATTTAGAGGGCTTTGCTGAAGGTGGCATGATTGACCAGGAAACAGTAAATACCGGTACAGGCATTCTGACAATTCTGATAGCTAGAAAATGTGTTTATTTTTGTAATTGCAAATCCTCTGATAATATATTGTTTGGGAAATACATACTCTTTTTTAATTTCCATAAATTTTTCTGGCTATCTGTTTGCAGTATAAATGACACTGTAATCTAGATTGTCTTTTTAGATTAGTAACTAGTTGATTGTCATGATAGTGAGGAACTGGTGACAAAGGGGAATTAATTTAGGCAAGTTGATAAAAGTTAGCGTTTTTTGAGAGTTACAAATTTGTTGCGCACTCATTTCCAGGTGCGTAAAATATTAATTTGTGTAGAAATTATGATCTCCTTGTGCTTCTGAAAAGTCTTATATATTCAGGTATAAGACTGGAGTTGGAGTTAGAACTTGTCCAGATAGGCACAACTTAGCAGAACCTTTCGGTGTTTCTTCAATAAAGTCAGAGAGACAGGAAAACAAGTAAAGTTAGACCTATTCTGAAACCAGTTGAGAGGTTTGTTAGGTTTGTGGAAGATTTACTTGTACTGTAATCATCCAGTCATCAAATGATTGGACTATACTGAAGTAAACACTAGATTAAGACTGTTTTATAGTAGCAACAGTAATTCTTCAGGTCAAAATTCAGTCTTACTTTGAGAAAAAATTGAGTGTAAATGACAGAAAAATTGAAACGTGGAACACTACTGAAATACATTCACTGTGTTACACTTGAAATACTAAACTTTTTGAGGAAGCAGCAGAAGTAAGGAATGGGTGTCGGTGTGAGGTTTGTTTTACATGAGGATTCTTTCTTATTGTACAGTAACCAGCTGATAGCACAGACATATTGGCAGCAGCAGTTTCAGAAAACTGGAGCATACTCTGTATTAGGAACAGAATGATTGGCGAAAAAAACTTGACAAGTTTTGAAAAATCAGTTTGTATACAGGCATAGAATTAAACAGCATTGCAGGTAGTTAAAGATACTTTATGTTGTTTAAAGCACATAATAATAAATAATTGCACTTGGCTCTTTTTGTAAGAAGTTTGAGGCTTATTTGTAATGAATCTATGTAGATGCCAGATAAAATTTATTGTTTAAGAAGAAAGGATTTTTTAGTATTTAAACAAAAGTAACACATTAATTATCTTTTTATATTAAAATGCATCCTTTTTTAAAGAATGGGAAACAACCAGAAGCTCAGAAGCTGCTAAAGAAAATACTCAAACTACGCAAAGTGCTGCAGTCGATAAGAGTACTGTTATTACAACACAGACAGAAGCTTACACACAACCAGTCACTATGCTGCAGGTTGGTATTGGTCTGAGGCTGCAAAAGGCCCACAAAACTGGAGGGCAAACTTTTTATTCAATTCCAGTAAACTTTAAGCTGAGTTGAAGTGTTTAAATGTTTTTGATTTAAGTCCTGCATCCATTATCTCTGAAATATTTTAGAGTAGAATTGGTTGCCATGGTTGAGCATAATCTTTAGTTTCCTGCAGTTGTTTATTACAGAAAGTTTGTATTTATATTATTTCTGTTTCATCTTTCCTAGTGCATATAGACATTTTCGGTGCTTGAACTAACATAAAATTATTTGCATGTTAATATATTTGCATGTATTTGTGTTGAATTTTGAGCTCTTTTCTCTTCAAAAAAATTGTCTTCTTATTTCAACTGTCTCCTAATGTACACTGTAATCTGTATATATTTAAATATACATGTATATATTGCATTTATTCTGCTGTTAATTACTTGTAAATATACTGCACTATAACAAAACACATGACTGAAACAGATGTTTGAGAAATATTAAGTAATTTTCAGAATTTTGTCGGGATTATTAGCCTTATATTTACATACGCTAAATTCAATTTTCCAATACTGTTCTAAAATACGTAAATTTTTCTAATGACACTAGAATCACTGTTTTAGCAAGACTGCAATCACTGTTTTCTAAGTGCTCTCAAATTGCCACACAGTCTGCATTTTCCTTTTCTCTCTCTGCGTTTGTGCATTCACTCATCTCCCATAGGTAAATTTTTATCCTTGAATAGGTATAGTGTTTAACTGTGTATTTTTCTGGACATCTGAGAATAAAGATAATATAAGATTCATCCAGTGTCCTTGTTTGCCTGTAGTGTAGGTACCATTTCAGAATGCACTCTAATTCTTCAGGGTGTTCGGAATATATACAAAGCCTTTGATATGTTTAATGCTCAGTGTGAATCGCAGCTGAATCAGTTTATCCCTTTTTTAATGTCCTTGAGTACTGTTAAGTATTGAAGCTGCTTATTTTTTCTTTCCATGAAAAAAGATTCCAGTAGCTCCAGCTGTGCCTGCTGTTAGCTTGGTTCCACCTGCCTTTCCTGTCACAATGTCTGTCCCTCCTCCTGGTTATAGCCCAATTCCTCCTCCACCCTTCTTGAGAGCGAGTTTCAACCCTTCACAGCCACCTCCAGGTAAGTTAGTAAAAATGAAACTGAGTATGTAATGAGCATATGCAGTTTGTGTGCCTCTGTGTACATCATAGTTTTCTATCCGCTACTAGTTACTGTTTGAGTTGACCTTTGAATCTTAAATTTCGTATTAGATCAAAATTATTTATATCTATCTTGGTATTATTTTTACCAGTGTATTCTGTTAAGAATAGGAATCACAGTAGATTTTTTTTTTTAACTTTGCTAAAAATTTAAATTTAAAAGTACTTAAAATCAGTCTCCTTGGTTTTTAAAATTTTGAAACTCTAATATTCTTCTTTGGATATTATTGGCAGAAATCACTTTTAAAGATGCACATGCAGATCATCTGTAGTGGATTTTGAAAACAATAACCACAGCTGCCTCTTCCCATTAATTTGTTTGCTAGTCTTCAGTGGTGCAACTTTTCAGTATACATAATGTTGGCAATCTTTTACTGCATAAGTCTATTTGATTTCCATGTAATTATTTGTCATGTTTTTCCACATAGGTTATATGCCTCCCCCAGTTCCACCTGTGGTTCCACCACCTGTTGTCCCACCACCTGTTGTCCCACCAGTTGTTCCAACACGTAAGTTTGATTCTTCTAATATTTTGTGTACCATGAAAAGTTTAATTGTTTGATATACTCGTTATTTAATCCAGAGCAAGTTATTCCTACGTAATGGAAAATAGCAACACAGAAGTTATTGTTTAGCTGGTTTAAGCAGGCATCGAGAAAAAGATTTACAGAGTTTATAAAGTTGACTGAAAAATTATATTTAATGTGGAGTTACTGAAACAATTATGACCAATTGTTTATCATTTATATGCATAGTTCAGTATTTGAACCTCTCTAACAAGTGTATCTGTCACTGGAGCTATTTGGTGTAAGTCACTGAATAGTCTGTAATACTTAGCACTCTGGCTGTCTGCATTTAACATTTAAAAATATGTTGCAGTACTGATTGCTTAGGTTGCCACAGCTTATGATCTCTACAAAAACCCCTAAATATGGTTGAGGATAAGAAATTATTAACAAAAAATGTAACACTAAGGGTAATTAATTTCACTTCTTTGATTTATCAGCCTGACTTCTACCAAATTAATCTTGAAGGCTTGAATATATGATCACTCTTATACACTTCTGTTATTTCTCTACAGCTTTAGTACAGCCTCCATTACCAATTGCACAAGAGACAATGAAGGATGTTCCTTTTACTAGCCTTGTTCTGCCAGTTGGCACAGTTACCAGCAATCTAGCTACTCCAACACTGTCGGCTGGCAATGTTTTTAATCCTCTGCCAATCAACAAACCAGAACCAGATGAAAAAGGATCACATCTTACGGACCTTCAGATTTCTTCCAGTGAAAACAATAGATCTGGTAAGAAATATCTTTGTTGTCTGATAAAGTTACATACAGGATGCATCATATTTTTGAGAGTTTTTGCAAATCTTAGTCCATTGCAATAATAACTACAGAATAGGAAGTTTTGGGTTGGGTAGGGTATCATTCTGAATTTAATTTGGAGAAGCGGTGGGAACCATCTTTGTCATCATGTAATCAATTGATTTCTAGCAGTTTATGCTCAAGAATGTTTTTCTTCATAGTCTCGAAGGAAAGCTGAAACTGGGAACCCGTTAGACAACTTCTTAAAAGTGCATTTTTATTACACAAGTGGCAATGGAAAGGAGCAGGTGAGGGTAGGATAGTATAATATTTATAGAATTATGTCAAAGATTTTAATATTTTCATTGCACATATTGGGTGATGGTTGTGGAGGTTTTCAGTTTTAAGCTGCTGTACATACTTTACTGTGTAGAGACATTCATTTCTGAGGCATAATGTCTGCGTATCACCAATGTGATTAAAATAATATGGTCGTTATAGAAACTGAGACAGACCTTGTCAGCAATATCATCACTGCATGCATTAGCTGAACATGGATTAAGCTGCATTTTGTTTTGAATGCTCTGTGTTACACTGGTATTTTCTGTTAACTGTTCCTTCTTGTTGCTGCATTTTAGTGCAAGGTGATGTCTCGAGTAGCTCTGGACTTGTTGGAGGAGTGCAACCACCCAGTGCCTCAAGCAATTCTGGGCTTACTGGAGAAGGGCAACCACCCGCTGTCTCAAGTAGCTCTGGACTTGCAGGGGGAGTACAGCCACCGAGTGTTTCAAGCAGCTCTGGACTTGTAGGAGGAGTGCAACCACCAACTGTTTCTAGCAGTTCTGGTCTTGCAGGAGGAGTGCAGCTACCTGCTGTCTCCAGTAGCTCTTCTCTTGCTGGCGGGGTTCAGCCAACTAACGTCTCAAATAGCTCTGGACTTATGGCTGGAGTGCAACCACCAAATGTCTCAAATAGCTCAGGGCTTCTAGCTGGAGTGCATCCACCCAGTGTCTCAAGCAGCCCTGGCCTTCTAACAGGAATGCAGCCACCCAGTGTCTCAAGCAGCTCAGGAGTTCTGGCAGGAGTACAGCCACCGAGTGTTTCAAGCAACTCTGGGCTTCTCATAATGCCACCACCCAATGTTTCAAGTAGTTCTGGACTTATGGGAGTGCCACCACCAAATATTTCAAGTAGTTCTGGACTTCTGGCAATGCAGCATCCAGCTGCGGTGCAAAACATGCCTCATTTAAATATTAGTAGTCAAAGGATGCCAGGAATGCCTCTTATAGATATCCGTCCAGGCCTAATGCCCCATTCTCCTGGACCAAGGTTTCCATTAATGCAACCAGGAATGCCACCGCAGCGTACTATTCCTCCTCCTGCAATCCTTGATCCATCTCTTCACCCACCACCTCGAGGTCCTTTTCCTCCAGGAGATATTTTTAATCAAACAGAAAGACCTTTTGCAACACCAGGAAGACAAAATATCGATAACATTTCTAATGCAGAGAAAAGACTACCGCTTGGAGGCGATAACATTCAACAGGAGGGAGACAGAGATTATCGCTTTCCTCCAGTAGAAAACCGAGATAATCTTAACAGGCCATCTCCAGTGGATGTCAGAGATTCTGTTGGACGACCACCAGTTGATCCAAGAGAGGGTATAGGAAGGCCTCCAGTAGATGGAAGAGAACACTTTCCAAGACCACATATAGACATGAGAGAAAATTTTGGAAGACCAGGTATGGATAACCTTGGCCGAAGAGAGCATTTTGGTTTCAATTCAGACAAACACTGGGGACAGAGAGGAGATTATGACGAAAGAGAGCACCATGCCTTCCCTATTTATGGTGGCCCTAAAGGCTTCCATGAAGACAGAGAGAGGTTTCGACATGTAAATTACAGGTTTGATAGTAGAAGTGGTCCCAGTTGGAATAGAGGATTTGAACAAGATGCTCACAGAGATTTTGATGACCGCAGAAGACCCTGGGAAAGACAGAGGGATAGGGATGACAGAGATTTTAATTTTTGCAGAGAAATTAATGGGAACAGGTTTGGAAGAGACAGAGTGTCAAACAACTGGATCCCCCCTCCACATCCACGGGTTTTTGAATATTTTGACGGGGCCACTTCTCAACGCAAAGCTGATAATATGCCCCAGGTAAATGGTGAAAATACAGAGACAGAAAGTCAGCCACCAACTGCGCAGGTGCAGGATGATCCAGAACTTTATGAAAAACTGACATCTTCCGTCGAGATAAAAAAAGAGAAGAGTGACACAGAAGCTGATATAGAGAGTGAACCAGTGGTAGAAAGCACAGAAACTGAGGGGACATAATCATCACTCAGTAGGTAAAAGATACCTTTTGTAAAGTTGTCATCTCTCTGTAATAGATAAATGGCTGACTGGACCGTAGCAGTTCACTTTTGTCTGCCAGAATTAAGTTAATCCGATGTTCATGTTCATCTTTCACTTAAATAACTGTACAACTGACTTGTATAGAACACTGTTCTTAATTTGAACATGGTAGGTAAATGGTTTTTTTGTTTTTGGTTTTTTTTTTAATTTTATTTTATTTCTCTGGTAAAGCATAAACTTGCCCCCACTTGCTTTTAATTTCACAAAGGTAATTAACAGCTTGTCAAACAAAGACTTCCTATGGAAGAAAATGGAATTTTTTAGATACTACACTTAGGTTGGCTATCGAAATTGTTATACTTGAAAACAGGTGCTGGTGTATCTTGTCTGTGTTTTTAGGCTGCTGCAGAATTTTAAAGTATAGACAAAGCTGTGATATTTTATGTTCCTACAATTCGGCAGAAAAAGAAATGGCCCATGTTATTTCAGGAGCATAACACAGAGATTAAAAGTGATTTTGTAAAATCTACACTATAGTCTCTGTTTTCTCTAAAGTAAGTGTTTGTGATTTGTTCCTCGTACTGCAGTGGGTTTAAAAAAATGAAAAAAGTACATTTTAATGTTGGGTGCATTTTGTTTTTAGATGCCAATAAAGCATATTTGTTTGATAACAGTGTTCTAGGTATTGTATTTTTTTAAAAATCTGCAAGCTCTAAAAACTTGGAATCAGCTATGATATGTGCTTAGCTAGTTGTTGCAAAAGGTTTATATTACTTTTGTAAAACCAATGCAACAGTTATATGTGCAAGAAGCATATGGTTTTTACATCAGAAATCATGCAGTCATATTAGTTTATGTAAATAATATATGTATGTAAATATCTGTGTAAACTGTTTGTAGATACCACTTTTTCTGTGCGTGCCTGTGTCTGTGCAAGCACTCACAGAATGTTGTAGGCAATTCAATAAAATTGAAATGAAACTAGGTTGTGAAAATTTTCCTTTCACCTTCTTTAGGTAGTAAGATAAAACTTATCTCACTGCAGTAATGTCAAGCTTGTATTTACCTGCTCATGCTCATTGTTACAATGTTCTTACTACTTCTAGAAGGTGGAACATAATATACTGTAAGAATATACAGTAGGATTTTAGCTTTTTAAAATGCAGATATGCATGAAGCCAAAACTTAAGCAAATATTTGCATTGTCTTATTTTGTAATGTATTTGGTGTTCTGGATAGATAGTGGTAGTGTTCGAGTACTTTGTGGTTATTTGTTTTTAGTGACTCAAAGTCCAGAAATGTTGCACAAAAAGTAAAAAGCTGTTGTTGGTCTAAAAACCCTACATGTTTCTAATAGAAATAAGGAGGGATTTGTGTTTTGATGAAATAACATTGAAGTTGAACCTCTTTAAATTGCTGAGATGAATTGGTTCCTTAGGTAAATTAGTTAGTGCTATTCTCTACTGTTTCACCTACTTTGCTGCTTGTATATCCTTTTTCAATTGGTGGTGAAAGATTTGACTGTAGGATGATGTCAGATTTTCAATTTGTTCCATTCAAGTGCATTTCACCAACTTCTTTCAAAGTAACTTCTGTTACAATTCTGTGTCTGAAAGCATCCTTTCACTGAGTTTTAAAAAAATTGTTTTTCTCTTGCATAATAAGATCAGGGGTAGATTCTGTTACATAAATGCCCCTTTGGTAGTAGAAACATTTTTAGCTGAGATTTGAATTTTGATTTTTAACATTAAAGCATTAACATGCAAGTTTTAATTCCCTTTCTGCTTCCCTCAGAGGGATGAAAGTATGAAAACATCATGTGAGTGTAAAGCATTAGCATGCCTTTGAACCTAGAAGCAAGAACATGTGTGCGTTGTCCTCTTCCTCTGGGAGGTGGGGTATTTTTCATGCTATGTCATGGTTCAGTTTTTCAATTACAGAGGCTTTTATTCAGCCAGCTTAATGAAGGTAGCCCTTTAAAAGAATAGACTTGAATGAATAATTATCTATTGTGCAAGTAGTAGTCATTAGGTATGCATTAAATAACTATTGCTTTGTAATGAACCTTGCTGATGTGTTTATTACCAGAACGTGGCTCGGGAGTTGAGATGATCGATGTTTAAGGTAAATGTACCTTCATGGGTAGACTCTGGCTCAAAGACCTTGACCAGTGTTGCTGCACCCCCTGCTAGTAGTATTCTGGTCAGGCAGATATGATTGTGTCAGAGCCCAAAAGCTTAAAATAGCTCTGAGGATATTTTATGAACTTAAGGGATTTTACTTCATTTTAATATGTGCAGTTTGAAAAGGCTTCAGTCATAGACCACAGAGGTAAATACTCAAAATCAAACACATATTGGCAGTAGCTTTACTTTTTAAACAATTTGCTAAATACCTCTGTAAAACTAAAAGTTAATCTGTTGTTGTTCTTCTTAACTGGGACTGGCAGTATGCCAAGTTGCTCATAGTATGATTTAGGTAAATTACCAGGTGAGAGATGCTAAACAATTTGGTTGGTAGTGGTATAGAACAATGTATTTAATGAATCTATGATTTCTGTTAATATCTTTCAAACATTAATAAATTGGCTACTGTAAATATGTGTTACACCATCAATTTTTAACAACTTTTTTTTTGTAGAATAAAAGTTTGTACAGTTTTTGGTTGCATCATGTTCACAGCTAGAACTGTTCTATTCTTATTAATGTAGCATGCAAACAAATATTATCAAAACCAGCCATATTTAGAAACTCCGAAGGGACTTTTTATTAGCAGAACAGTATAGTCTCTTTATCTTGCCAGTAGGAAGTTTTTTAAATCTGTCATAGCTGGAGTGAAGACTTTCATTTTTCACTGTAGATTTAAGCCATTGTAAGCCAACACATGCACTGAAAGGAACTGTCCTGAGGTCCAGACCAATTCTTTGATGTCATTCATGGGAGTGACATGTAATTTCTGCTGATTTAAAGGAAAGAGTGAGAATGGGACAGAAAGAAGATGAGGACCAGGCATTTGCGCAGCAGTTCTGGCTTATACCTGGTAAAAGCTACCTTGTAGTGATGAAAGGTTTCTTATTCTAGCAAATGAAGAATTTCATTTATGATTCACATAAGTAACAAACATAATTAAAAATATTTCAGGTAGCTTTGCAGGCAGCACAGTGTATTATTTAGGCATGCACATTTTCTTGAAAACCTTATGCATCAGTAAGTTGTTTGATGTATTTACCATTTAAAACAGGCTGTGGTCCTGATCTTTCATTGTACTGCATTTGTGTAGAATGCTGCGTCTGTAAAGATGAAACGTAGCCTTCATTTGCTATAAGGGCATCACTTCTTTGCTGAAGCCTTTTTCTGTAAAGTATCGGTACACTTTCTTTTTTATATGTAGTGCTTCCTTTTATTACAGACTTGAGGCAATAGATTCTGTTAGATTCCTTTGCTTCAGAAGAGCACTATACCGTACTTAGAGCCAGTTCAGTGATTTAGTCTTAGCCTGAATAAGTCAAGATGGGAGTACTGTAATCAAGCCTGAAGTGTAGCATGCACAGACGTAACTTAAGCACAGTTGGAAAATTATCAAATAAACTATCTATAGAAGGTATTTATGAGATGAACCAGTTTATTGCAGAAGTCTCTCAAAATATGGTTTCAGCAATTTTGAACATGTGTAAGGATATGTTATGTTGGTCAACACTGAAAGCACTCAGTTTCTTGACTCATATTCTCTGAATTCAAATCTTTGGGTAATTGATTTGAAACTGATATAAATGGTTCCTAAATTTCATTCTCTTTCTTTTCATGTGTTTGAAAATAATATGATCATAATTAGGATGCCTTTTTCATCACTTGATAGTGGGAGCTGAACAGACAGAGTCATAGAATGATTTGAGTTGGAAGGGACCTTAAAGATCATGTAGTTCCAACCCCCCTGCCATCTTCCACTAGACCAGGTTGTTCAAAACCCCATCCAACCTGGCCATGAACACTTCTAGTGATGGGGCATCCACAACTTCTTTGAGCAACTTGTTCCAGGGCTTCATCACCCTCACAGTGAAGAATTTCTTCCTGCTATCTAATCTAAACCTGCTTTCTTTTAAAACCCATTGCCCCTTGTCCTCTCATTACATGCCCTTGTAAAATGTCATACTCCAACTTCATAATTTTAAAACCTATTTGGAGTATCAGGAGTCATCAAGAGTAACTATGACAATATTTTGTTATTGTTAATTCACATTATTAAAAAACCTTTCTTTCCCTTTTTTGTTATTGTTGATTCAGGTAATGAAATGATCTTTCTTTCCCCGTTGTGACATCTGCTGATTCATTTGAATTTTGTAGTAGGCACATTTTCCTAAGTATTGAGCTTCCTCAAGTAAGCATGTGCTGTGAAGCCATGTACTGATGTAGTTAAGATACTGATTTAAAAGGTATAAAAACAGGATGTTCTTTTTTAATTTGAAGCTGCTTATTTGAACAAGAAGGACAAAAGTATCTTCTCACCATTTTGCTTTACTAGTAATTTTGCATCAGCAGAAACTTTGCAGTGGCAAAAAGACTGTTGTATTGCAAGACTTTCTTAATTGTAACTAGTCTTATGTTTTCCCTTGAAGGGTTTTCTTAGAGATGTTGTTTGCTCCACTTAGTCTGTACGAGTTCTTTGGATATGCAATAAACATAATTTTATTAATGTATCTACATGATATTTCGTAGTCAAGAAAAGTCAAGTAGAGCTACTGAAAGCAAAATGCATGACATCTCTTTAATAACTTCCGTATAGGATATGAAAAGTGATTCTTTTCAATAATGAAAGTCTGTTAATAGAGTTTTTGTTGAAGTTGGTAAGCTGTAAAATTGTATTTGCCATAATTTTTGTAGTCCTTTCTATCTTGCACAAACTCAATGAAAAAGGGTAGTCTCATTGAATATCCTACTCTTAGTATCTTTTAGATGTTCTGCTACCAAAGATTAGAGGGAGGATGGGGCTAGTGGTCTGAACACTCTTAAAAATCAAGAGGTTATTATGTTGTGCAGTTGAAGATGAGTGTGTCTGGTCTCTTGAAGAGTTTAAAATGCACATCAGCACTTACATAGTAACAGTGATAGCAGTGGTGTCACTGGTTTACTAATCTTAGTCTGTACTTTGTCATTTTTCTTTTAAAGTTAGGTCACTGGTGCTAATTTTAATTTTTCTCTTCTTGTCAGATAAAATCATACTAATGCCCTCAGACAAGGAACTATTTTGTGCTTTGCAAAAAAAATAATCTGGTCAGAGAGTATTTTAACTTGTAAATAGGTTAGTTGAACATTTTTTCCTCCCTAATTTAATACTTTAATGCTGCAATTTTCTTCTTGAAAGATATTCTGTATACTTATCTGTGTCGTAATGGATGCGTGTTCGCATTAATATGTACCAAGCTTTCCGTTGAAATGCATGGAAATTGTGAGATTCTTTAAGGTAGATGACTTGACGTGTTTCTAAAACTAGTGTAAACTTCATAGCCACGTTGATTTGTGTACTAGAACATTACAACTGTGCTGAAGCATTATAATTGTCTGCAAGCCAGTGCAAAATATCCTTAATAGGTGAAGAGTATTAAATGGATACAGAATTGCTAACTCAGATGTAGATTGGTAGGATTCACCTAAGCCATAGTTGCAGGGATTTTGGATCTGAATGTCACTTCCACACTAAAGGAGAGATCATATTATAAATAATATAGCTTTTTCTTGACAACAGCAGGAATTAAGTAGAAATAATCTCATTGTGTAAAGTCCTTTCTAAAAATGCTTCTGCCTTTGTCTAGGTAAAGGAAACCCTGTCGTTGTCACTTCAGTTGATCAAAGAAAAAATATGGCTCGTACCTTAATTAAAAACGAACACACAAGCCTCCCCAAACAACGGCAACAAAAAAGCACTCAACGAAACTCAGGAAGACATAAATATTGTGAGATTATAAGGTTCTTGAAGAACAGTCTAAATCAGTGTGTGATACCTGGCCTCACTTGTTTACCAGTGGGGCATGGCTGTTTCATTAGATCCAGCATTTCAAACTCTTTGTCTTGGGTGTCTCAGTTTCTTCTTCAGCGGCCTTTAGAAGAGCAGGAGGCAGAAGATTATCTGGTTCTAGTTTCCTTCATTTTTCAGCTGCTTTTAAGGCCAAAGCCTTTTAGGGCATAACTTTTTTCCTTTCAAATTCTGTTCCTCTGTATAAGTATTTATGAGCAAACAGCCCTAATAAGGATTGTATTGGGATTCTAAGAGTATGGTGAAATAGGTGGTATGAAATGTCTGAAAAAAATTGGAGCATTATACTTGTTTAGTCCTGTGCTAGGAAATTCATGGAGTGAAAGAAGGCAAGCAAATTAAAACTAGTTAAATGCATTGGTCTGGCTCTCCCAAAATGATTGTACTCTCTAAGTAGATCTTTTCACTGCAGCACTTTAGAGCAGCCCCTTAATATATAGTCACTGGTTTTTGTTCAGAATCCATGATGTCCTCTAGTTTACTTTTCTTCATCTGCATACTGCTTTTTTGAAAGGGTATGTTTTATTTAAATAGCACTTTTTTCTTAAAAGGATTTAAAGAAAAATTAATGCACTAGGTTAATAAAGTTTTCTTACTTCATTTTAGAATGTGCTGCCTAACACTCCTCAATATATTTTCTTCTCAAACCAAAAGTTCTTATATTTCTGTATTAACCAGAATAGAAATAATGGATAACATGTAAAAATAAAAAAAGGAAATAAAATTTTTATTCAAAGTCACATATATCTGTCATGATACTCTGGTTCTAGCATGTTCAAGAATGTAACTGAAACAGCAGTTTTCACACCTTCTAGCAGTTTATACTCTCTCTAACGTGAAACTTGAAAAGTTATGCACAAGCTAGAGCAGCCTCAGGAGCTGTCCCATGCAATGCTTACATGCAGTAATGAATGACAAGGTCTTGCATATTTCTTCTCCATTCCCCACCTTGTCACCACATACTCTAATTTTTCTTATTCAGAGTGAAAAAATTTAACCAAAAACTTGTCTGAAAGTTATGAAGAATTTCACTTTTCCCAACTTGGAGAATTTGTTCTAAGTGTCTCTCATCTTGATACATTAAAGCAAACAAACTTAAATCCAAGAGGAACAAATATGTGAAAGCAACTTCCTAAGTACTTTTAGCGTTTTAAGGGTAGGAAGTCTGCTAAAGAACTGGAAAGGTTTTAATTCATGGGTTGTTTTACCATCTGATTGGCTTTTTTTAAAAAGCCATCTATTTGACAATTACATTTTCTTAGAGGCCCTTCTCAAGAAATTTTGTTGTTCTTTTGTCTCACTAATTTTTTTCTAAACTGGGACCTATTAAGCATCTTGTAATGCAGCTTTGAAGTTACACATCTTGTCCCACAGTAACGGTCTAGCATTGACCTGAGCTACAAACTACAAGACACACAATACGTTAAAATTTATTGTTGTTGAACTATTAACTTATGTGTATATATACATTTTACAGAAGCTTCTGGAAAATTTAGCTACAGTATTTACAGTCTAGAGTGTTCGAAAGGAAACACAAGCTTCAGTAGGAACTTTTCCTTTTGCCATACATGTTACACTCAACGGGGTTCCTGCAGCTGACGCATCTTTGGTTTATCTTCCACCCTTGCTGTGTCAAAGGAGTCAAAGTTAGACATGGGGGTGTTCACGTATAGATTTAAGTGCACATCATCTTCAGTTGATAAAAATCAGTTTAATATTTAAAAATCTAAGTATTAAGTTGGGGTTCTAAATTTAGCTTGCTGTGAAACATTTGGTTGATTGCACCAGATTTTTTTAAACTATTTGGTGGTTAGGATCTTATTTTTTAAAAAGTAAGTGGAACAAAATACTACTGCATATATAGGAAAGGTTCAGGCTTGTTGATGATTGATTTTGTTAAATGAGATTATAAGGTTCCCAGTTTTATACTGTAGAAAACGATGCACTGCTGAACTGTGACAGACAAAACCTGAAGTACCCTAGCACTTGGCTGGAAAAACACCTACCTCAACTTTTCATCTCGGGCTGTGAAGTAACACAGAGAGTGCAGATGTGTCCAGGCAAACTGGTGTGCCTTGCCGGTGCAGAGGCCCACCTTGAGGGGGGGAGTTAGTCTTGAACCATGTAGACACGAGGCTCCTGCTCACCCAGGATCAAGATTGTCTTTTCTACCTGAACCACGATAATGGTATTATTACACGAGGCAACAGAATAGTCTTTTTATACTGAACTTTGTCACATAGTTGATATGTGACAAATAGAAGAGGTATTTCAAGTTAATAGTTTCTCAAGATAATAATTGCTAGCAAACCAGATTTGTGAAACAGGTCCTCTACTTGAAGGGAACCCAGTTACAAGCAAGAAAGATGAGAGATGATTAAACCGCTGTAGGTGCCTGTTTTGATTGTTCCAAAATAGATTTGTGTCTGAAGATAGTATAGACACGTGATGGCTGCTTCAAAGTCTCACTTGCTCGGAAAAGGCCAAGACTTAAATTCTGAAACTTTTCAGGGTTCTGACCTTCTGAAATACTGTTGGTAGGCTGATACCTCAAATACATCATTCATTTATATCTGCTTTCCCATTCCTCATGTGGCCTTCACCATGCTTTGTAGCAACTGGCACAAATGACACATCTCATTTGTCATCATGGTTACTAACCAAGATGTTTGTAGGTCTCCTGGAGTGGCCTGTGGAATCCTTCAGATGCCATTGTTCTCCATTTCTAAAGAGTTTGAAATAGGAAATTTGGTTTGGGTTTTTTAGGTACAAAATTGCACTATACTGGAGTGACAAAATACTTCCCCAGTTTGTATTTTCACCCTCATGTCTTTTCTTTGGCAAAAGCTGTTTGCAGTGAGCTGATTCAAAGCTGATTACTATATCATGGTTTTCTGTGTCTTTAGTCTGAAAGTGAAGCATTGGTGGATTTTGAAGGAACAGTTTCCTGGTACTCTTACTATCCCTTTATACTTTTCCCACCTACATAAAGCAGTGATGTCCAGCCAGCCACTGCAGCCTGCTCTCATCTTATTAAGAGGGAAAAGTCCAGAGTGTCCCCAGAACATACTGACGCTTTCTGCAAAGAGCAGCTTCTCAGGTTATGTGCAGCAAGAGGAGCATGCAAAAAGAATGAGCCTGCCTTTCCAGGATACCTTATCCACTTTTTGAACCCTTCTTTGCAGCAAACTCCAGGATATAGGAAGAGGAGAATAGCAGCTGACTGAGTTGCTCTCCTTGTTAACTGTCATCGGTACTGGGGTGCAGGGACCTTGTATGAACTACAAAGCCAGGATCTGGTTATCCCTTTTGTGAAGTGTGGTGAGTTCTGACGTGTTTTTTCCAAACACTTGAAATACCAAGCGAAGCTCTAAGCCCTCCTGGCACCGGTGCAGTGCACAAATACTGGGCATTGCCAGGTCTTGTCTGTGACACGTGGCAAATGCTCCCTTTCACATGTGCCTTTTTCTGTTGCTTCTTCAAAAACAAAACACTATTGCTCTTCCACTATATAATTCTCTCCTGCATAAAATTGAGCTAGATGAAGTCAAAAGTGGTGAGAGGAGTTCAAAGCCCCTGTGAGGTTCCTGTACTCTACATCAGTGCCATTAAATTTGTTGTTTTCAACTGATGAAAAATTTAACAAATTTAACAGATATTTCTTGGATCATGCTATTTCTTTAAATGAACACGTATCTTCTGCCTGTACAGACTGCAGTATAAGAAACTTGAATTAGTTTCTTCTTTTACCTTTTATCTTTGTTCTTTGTATCCTATATCCCTGTACATTGGTTCTATGTACAGTGTTCTTGAAAAAAATACATTAGTACTTTGCTAACTTCATTCTCTAAAAAATTGTGTTTTCTGTATTTATTTCCATCTGAGCGTATGACAACATAGTGGACTTAGAGGAGGATGCAAAAATGAACAGCCAAGCAACAGCAGAATAGCACAAGAACTGGGAAATCTGTTCTGGCGGGACTGAGGAGTGAATTGTATGCAAGAACAGGAGAGATCTTTGAAGCTCAGTCACCTTACATGTGGTTATCCATGTAGTATTTTATTCTGCACTTTAAAATCATGAACACTTTTGTAACCAAATCCATAAGCAGTAGCAAGTTGTCAAGTAGCAGAGTTTCATGGGATTTTTCTTTCAAGATATTCTCTTTTTGTGAAAATTAAAATTAAATGGTACAGGAGTTCACAAAGGTGCAAAATGTTGCATGTCGTGAAAAATTTTCTAAGCACTTTCTGATTTTGTTACTGATGCAGCAAACCTTTGATTTTATTTTTTTTTTGATGATTTGATATTTCTTTCTTTAGTGTTTAGGTATTAGTGACCAAAGGGAGGTTACTGTAGTTTTGAAGAATTGTGAAATTGAAGGATTTGTGAGAGATATTAAGTGAATTTACTGGGGTTTATATGTGTGTTCACTTGGTTATAATGTACGATTGATGCCAAAGTAGCTGGATCCTGTTGAGGGTTAATACTGTTATACTTTGGCATTTTGTTTTGATTTTGGTTTTGATAATTTCAAGCATGCAGGAGTTTTAGTTATGTCACCATTGCAGACCATGGAGCTTCACATGTAATCCTGTCAACAGTCATGAGGAGTCTTGTAAACTAAGAAGAAATTGTTATTGTTAACCATGATGTTTATGCAAGTTACCTTAAAGGGAAAAAAGTGATTCTGAAAACAAGAAATGCTGAATGCTATGTTTATGAGAATAGTGTCTTTCTTAGTTTGATAGAAACGATAACAAGAAACAGCTGAAATAGCTGGTAGGAAAATATTTGGCTTACTTTTTAAAGAAAAAAAAAAGTATTCACTGACTTCAGTTTCTTTGCTAAGATCTCTGAGTTTAGTCTATGCGACTTGTCCTCTTGAAAAATAACAGAAGACTGAAATCTAACAAATGCTTAATTTAAAGTCTTTTTGAAAACTGCAGGCAGACTTAAGCAACTGTTAAGAAACTTCTATAGAAACATAGGGCCTGTAATTTGCAACCTGCAATGAATACCTTTGAGCAAGGGTCACTCTAAGTAATTAATTTTCTTTTTGTAGTTTCAAATTTAAAAGGTTTTGCAGGTATTCATTTCTTTTAGTTTTCGAAAGTAATTTCGACATTTCCTTTTACTATTGCTTGTAGTTAAGATGGCTGTCCTTTCCTGGATTTTGCTTTTACTTCATTAAATTTATTTCCCAAGACCCGTGGCTTGCTGCTGTGAAACCAGTAGAGGGTGCACAGGGTATATGTAGTCGTGGCTGTTTCTTCACAGCCCACTGTGGTGTGGCTCTGCGGAAACCAGAGAGCTACTGCTTTAAACCCTGTTCAGGTGAAGTACTGTGTATCTGGAATTGGATTCTCAGGATAATTCACTCTTGTGCTTCAGTGCACTGTTCCATTCAGTTCATGTGTGTACATACTCACTAAGGGTAGTTTTCCCCCTCTGTTGTATGGGAGGCTCAGGTTAATATACAACTTCCTACACTTTAAACACTTGCTATAATTAACAGGGATTACACAATCATTGTTTTTACAGACTGAAGCCTACTCTAAGAAATGTTTGTGAATCTTAGTTGTTTATTGCCATGATATTTTATGAGAAAGGTCAAAGAAAGTGGATGCTTATATACTTCTGTGCATTTTTGACTGATAATAACAAAAACACTCCTGACACTAACCTGTGTTAATATGCAGGCCCTGCTAATGGCTGCCACCCTCCCTTCCCTCTCTCAGCAGCAAGTGTTGCCTACTAACTCCCAGTTTCTGTCTTATCTGGCCAATTACAAAATAGTTCGAAGACTTAGATAACTTTTGAATGTTTGTTCCTTTTTAGAAGTCCTGGGCTCTTTTTTGCAAGAGTGCTTCTGCTCTGCTTAATCCTGAAACACTTTCTATTTTATTCATCAGAGAATGGTTAAGAAAGGTAGCTGAGGGAATCTGCTTTGCATTATAGAATATTATAGGGTCTTCGAGTATTCAGAGTTGGAAGGGACTCACAAGGATCATAGAGTCCAACTCCTGGATTATCTTTAGAATATATTTTTTTTCACATGAAGAAATTCAAATCTTGTCTCTCTGACAGGGATTCTCCTTCCCCTGGCTGCCATCTCCTGCCTCTTGGCAGGACTGCAGATGTCTCACTATTCCTTGAGAGTTGTTGCAGTGCTTCTTTATGCATCCCATTTATGTGTTGGTTTTGATGTCCATCTGCATATCCTACCAGTTGCAACCATTCAGAAATGGGAAAATAGCTTTAATTGTACAGTTTCAAAGACAAACCAGTCTAACTAATCAGTCCTGTGAAAAATACTATGAATGTTTTAAAATTTTTTCATAGTATATAGTTATTTATATGATGGAATCTAATGAATAAGACAGTCCTTTGGCTTTAATCACTTATGTATTTGCTCAAAATGGGTAGTATTTATTTTGCTACACTCATCTGAGAGATTTCTTAACAAAATCATTGTCTTTATATACTATTTTGACAATAAATTCATTGTGATAGTAAATATGTCATAAAACATGAAATTATTTATATATGTATTCGTATTTAATAATAGCATTCTGTACGTGGAGTATATTGAAAACATGAGTCCATTTTATATATAGTTTCATTAGCTTAAGGTAAAATGCATCACAGGTACTATTTTCTATGACATAAAAGGCATCTTTGTAAGTTTAACATGTAGGCTCATACAACCGTGGCACAAGCAGCCCTAATTTAATTTCTGTAAAATTATCTTAAGGAAAGGAGGGAAAAAACAATCTGTAGTTTAGTTTCACAATGTAAATGTTAATGTATTAATGTAAATGTATCATCAGTGTGATACAGTTGCATAATACCACTTTGAGGGATTTTTTGGTCCCACAGTGAAGCACTTCTGTGCTTAATTTTACCTTTGTGGCTGGATTGCTGAGTTTCTAATGCTCGATTGGAATAAGTGCCTAATTCTGTGAAGTAGCCTTCCCTAAAATCACTGAAATACACTCATTAGCTCTGTTTCCTGTTAACATGTTTCTGCTTTGTAATTTACTTCTGTTTGTACCCCTTTTCAAAAACATCTTGTTTTTCCGGCATCTTCTTGGAATCACGATCATTATATCAAATACAACTTGATTTTTGCTTATTTCTAGCAAATTGAGTTCATTTCTGGCTGAGGTACACTGTAATGAAATGTCTTATGTTGGATCTCAAAGCTTTAAAAAAATTGTCTTCGTATTATTGCTTGTAAGAACAAACTTTCATCATTCCAATTGAGTCTTATTTTTGTAGTTATTATGTGAAAACAGAAACACAAAGCTGCAGTTGCCCTGAAAACCTTTTGTTATATATATATATATGCTCTTCCTCTCACCTCCCAGGTTATTGTTCTTGTAGAGGTAGGAAAATGTCAAACCAGTCCTAGAAAAAAGATTTAGATAACTGGTATAGACTCAAATTCTGAAGCTTCTTCAGCCTGCTGAGATCCCTCAAAATGTTTTAAAGCTTATAGGTCACATTAATGTTAAGAGTTCACCTCCTTGTGTTGGAGTTTGCTTTCCTTAGGTACTTCTTTCATCACTCTAAACCGTAGTCCATTGGCATCTTGGAACACAGTCTGGAAAACAATTACTTAAGCAGCTTATTATGTGTATGATTCCAGCAATTCTTTCTTTTCCAGATAAACACAACTTCTGTCTCAAGGAATGCTCAGATGCCAATGAGGTAGCTAAAGCCTGTGATGTCTCTGACTCTGTGGATTGTTCTTATAGAACAATGTGTTTTCTGTGGGGAAATGCAACATCTGGTTGCTCATATAATAGGTTTGAAGTGTAACATTATTTGTACCCACTTACCGTCAGTCTCATTTATGCTGGCTTCCAGTGACTGAAGGTGATGAAAGAAGACTTGCATTGAAAGAACCACATGATTTGAGCTCTGCTTTGCTTTCCTAAAATGTTTAATCTCATTTTTAATAATTTTAGTTTTGAGTACAATTCGGGTCAGATGAGGTTTGCCTTCATGAGGGAATTGAATCTACATTGGTTTCCTTAGTCCAGAATTACCTTTAATACATTGGAATAGTAGCTGGATTTTGTATCTTAGTTTTTTCACATTGATTTGTACTCGGTGCATTAAGAGCAAACCATGAGTTTACTCTTAAAATGTTGAAATGTGAAAGAAAATACCAGAAAACTCGAGATTTTCATGTAATAACCTTCTTTGTGAGTGACTAAGTTTTTTATTAATTTCTTTATTAAGATCTTTCAGAAGTTTTAATTTCTGCTTTCCCCCCTCCCATACTATAGTGAATATCTCTTCACTGTATTCAAGAACAATGTGATTATAGCATTCCCTGCAGCTACAGAATATGGATTACATTATGTTCTTTACTGTGAATTAGAGGAAAGACATAAAGGAGAATTTTGTTTTATACCTCTTTAGACTTTTATAGTATAAATACACTTTCAGTTTTTACATAGACATGACATTTCATCAAACACAGGTTCAATAAATTGTTTCTTAAAGTTGTTGTTAAAAAAAAAGCCAAGCTAGTAGATTTTTTTCATTTTGTCTGTTAAGAGAAAACCTAATTTGTCCCAAGTAGTAGGAAAGAGGCATTTTTGCAGTTCTTATCATGGCAGGTGAAGGAATATTTGTGGACATACCAAAGAAAATTGTGTTCCCTGTGTAAAGCAAAAGACAAACTAATTGCTTAAGTGACTACAAACCAAAAAAATTGATTAGGTCTTCAAATGTTGTTTACAAATAATGACTGCATATAGATTCAAAGGGTGAGAATTGAAGATAACAAAAAATTATCCCCTTGAAAATAAGATACATAATATCTATAATTCTTTTATAAGAAATCAAGATCTGAATATGTGTTAAACTATATCATTGCTAAACAAATATGATATACTATATCCTCTCAGCAAAAAGTATAATGGTTCTATTTAATTCATTTTAGTAAGAGTAAACCTAGCTGCAGGAAAAAAACCAAACCAAACAAACAACAAAAATTGCAAATTAAAAACTAGATTAAATATATTATCCAAATACTCTCCTTTTTTCCAATTTAAACAACAAAAAACTTTAACAAAAAATAATTTCAACTTAAAAGTCTTTCTAAAGGTAATGTTATATTTGCATCTTTTACACTGCCCCTGTAAATGCTCAACTTGAGGTTCCATGTGCCCATGCTGTGGATATGGCTGCTCAGCAGGTCTGTCACCCTTGTTTGGTACGTGGGCTGTCCTGGGAAGATGCAAGTTGCTGTAGTGGTGGGGTGGGAATGAACAAGAAGTTGTCTATCCACCTCTTTGCTGGCCAAGGAATTGTGGGTGCAGAAAACTCTCATTCCTGACAGAGCAAAGTGCAAACTTTCCTTGGGGTTTTCCAGGGGAGAATACACTGCTGGGTGAATATTCTAAGTTTTGAAAGGTCAGCTTTCTTAAAGATACTTCAAGTATCAAGAAAATACTCTTTTTCACATGCTCATGTCATTCGGTTTTGGGCCACCCACCCTACTGTTGCTCGTCTGCCAGCGGGCATGCCTGTAACAAGGCGAGGTGATGTCTCCCAAAGGAGTTGCTTGAAACAAAATCTCAGACTCATCCTGCTGAGAAGCAGCTCTTTGGGCAACTTGACAAACTTTGAAAAAACTACTTCTTCTCATTTTATTTTACAGCCCTCCTTGCTTTGTTTTACGATGCTCATAAAAATCTGAGAGGCCCAGGAGAAATCATAGTATCATTTGGAAGAAGTCAACAAAATTACTCATTGTAGTATCCAATTCTCAACCTCCAACGTGGCAAACTTTTTACTGCCTAGAAATGGGAAAAGATTTTGAAAGCAGGAGCTGTGCATGTTTTCTGTAAAATGTTCCTAATTTGCACTGTTATTCTGAAAATTTGAGCTTTGGTGTATAGAAGGAACTGACACAGAAAAGAGTCTGCACTAGTGAGGTTTTTGTGATTATCAAGGCATCACGGTTCCCCATCATTGATCCAGGCATGTTCCATATCCCTAAAAAAGAATTTGTTATTCTAAAACATATTGAAATATTTAATGCTGACACAACTAGAGACACTAACTTACATTAACTCAGAGACCACTGTGAAGAGGAAGGCTTAGTTACGATAAAAGTTGTCCCTGGACTGGCAAGATGTCTACCTCACCTGTTTCCCAAATTCCTGCTTGATGTCAAATGAAGCAGTTGGTAATTTAGTGTGACACATGGGACCATCAGTTCTGGTGTCAGGAGCAGATGCTCATCATGCTCAGCCAGCTCCCTGAGAGGGTGAGGAAGGCACCCCTCAAACTGACCAGGGAGCTGAGTCCAAGCAGTCAGCTCTGACTCATAATCAGTACCCATCCATACTTGTTTCAAAAGAGTATGAAGTTAGTTTTAATAATAAAAAAATACACTGCCTAAGTATATAAACACATAGATAGGAAAACAATGTTATGGTAGAATTTAGTCCAAATTAAGTATTTACGGTTAGATTAGATTCTCCCCTAGTCAGGATGGTTTCAAAAGTATTAGACCGTTCCTTGTCAGGGGACAGGTCGATTTAAGAAAATTTATGACCAGTTCCTGACAGTTCAATTTATGCTACTATTACAGAGCAGATAGCATGTTTTTTCCTAGTGCCTTCTGTGTAAGTGGATAGGATGGATGCTGTTTAGGTAGCCATTGATTGCACATTTGCTTTGTGTATCTAAGGTCTCAATAGTGACTATCTGAAAGCAATAATTAAACATTACTTGAATATGATATGTAATGTAAAGCTCTCCTGCCTTCTTTTCCACCCTTTTATTTCATCCTTGACAGTCTTCAGGATCAAAACACATTTGAAGAGGTTGAAGGGCAACACTGCCAAAAAGAGATAGCATAAAAATAATCCTCTGGAATATATCTGTTAGAAACATAATCAGGCACTTGGTTAGAGCATGATACTAATAACGCCAAGGTAGTAGGTTTGATCCCCATACAGGCAATTCACTTAAGAGTTGGATTCGGTAATCCTTGTGGGTTCCTTCCAACTCAGAATATTCTGTGATAATCTCTGTGAAGCTGTGAGAGTGCTCATTTAGTCACTCAGCAGTGCTTTAACTGTTATAATAATAAATGCTTTTGATTTCTCATTAACACTTTTAAAGGGGATTGAACTGCTTCCTCCCTTGATTTACCACTTCTTTTTATGGATAATATGAAATTTAAGAATCTAGATACTGATCCAACAAAGCACATAAAATATGACTAGTCTGATTAGAACAATTGGATGTGCTTACATTTAAAGCACGTGTGAGTATCATTGCAATAGTGCCTAAAGGAAAAGGAACAAATAAGGCAAATATAACGAAACAGAAAATAATGTAACAACGCTTATATAAACTTTTTCACTTACTTCCTTAGTTGTAAACATGATTGATAAAGCAGCAACAAGTTTTAAAGTCTGATAAGTTAAAACACACCACTGGTTTGTCCTTTTGCTCAGTTCATGTTTCTAGTTTTCTGAATTCCTAACATTATGGTTCAGTGTAGAATGAGCTTGTGATGAGATTGTTTTGTTTTTCTAATGAAAACATTTTTTTCTATCCTAGAATGTGAAATGTTATTCAGATATTTTTAAAAACTTTACATTTCTTGAAACTGAGTTGATTTTTCAAAGTTTCATATTAAAAGTTAGGAAAATGTTATATGGAATCTACCCTCCTAGCAGCAAGGTCTTACTTGATGGAGTTACCTTTGGTGAATTTCAAAATATTTCACATGAAGGAGTTTAATCCTCTGAAATAGTCTCTCCAGTATTTTTCCCAAATCATTTATTGAGATTATTCTTCCTCCTATCTGCTTTCAGTGGCACTTATATTTTTTGATAGAAGCAGAAGGCAGCTTTTCATTAGCACTGTGCATCTTTGGCTTTTAATTAGGTTTTCATGAAGCAAGTTTCCCAGGCTGCAACATTTTAGCTGAGACAGATTTTTAGTTTTATTTCTATATATTAAACGATATTTCAGTACCTACAAATGAGTGTCCTTAAGCCTGGATATGAGTAAATACCTTATCACCAAGATCCTTGAAGTTTTATACAGTCTTCCAGGTATCTGACTGCTTTTAGTCCAGTATGATATTTAGCTTGATTCTTTTAAACAGACTAAAATCTACAGCACTTTCAAGTGCCTGTTGGACAATCAGGATACAGATGTAAATAGCTATGCATCCTTATTTTGTCTCTGTATCTGCTTTTATTTTATATGAACATTGAAACTGTATTATTGAGTTACTGCACTGTTTAAACATAAGAAGGCTCAAACAAAGACATGTTTTGTATGGAAGTTGCTATACAAAATAAAGCTGTCTTGTAGTTCCATCCAAAAATCAATGTGTCATCACGTTAAAAAAGGTCTGCTCTACCTTAGTAGATTGGTTTTGCTTTGCAGGAAATGAAAGTGCCAGTTTATTCTTTGTTCTTGAAAAATCTTTTTTTCAGCACAGGAAACAAATGCTTCTAACTTTCTTGGATCTTTTTAGCTTATAATTGTATAACTGTGGAAAGTAATCAATTACAAGACACAGCAATCTGGCCTTTGGTACTAAAAGTAAAATAATAATTTCAGTCTCAGAGGTTTCCCATGTCGATAGTTCTCTTTCTTTGAGGATCTGTTCATCCTGAGCATGATATAGTGCACAGTATAAAAGCACAAGTTTTCAAAGACACAAATGCTGTTCCCCAGTAGGTGGGTGTAAATCCCAACAGAATTGCACCTAGGAAGTAGAGCAGATTTTGAATCAAAATGTTTGATAGTTCCTGGTAGTTGTGCTGAAATCAGCCTACCTAGGATTATATTAACACCGAATAAGCATTCTGTGGTACGGTACCTGTAAATATGCACTTCAGTAGTCTTTCATGTTGGATTCTCTTGTCTCTTCCAAACAAAGTGTGATGTCTATTATGTTCAAGCATCCATTTATTCTAGAACTGCCCAGCTCTTGCCCACCATCACCGTATTTCTCCAGGCACTTAAGCCAGGACTTAACTTGTGTCCAAAGATTTTGGACTTGACGTACATGAAGTACGATACTAAAAAAGGCTGTATTCTTTTTGAATCATGGCCAGTTAAAAAATGTGCTGTTTTATCCTTCAAGATCTTGTGCAAGGATATTTGTAAAATAAAACAGTAAAGTCACAAAATACAGAAATTTATGGTGATGGTTATTGTACCTGCTGATTTTCTGTAAAATCGTTTTTCCTTCTGCTTGTTTCCCAAAGATCAGAGAAAAGTACAATATTAACTTCCATAAACCTTGATCCCTCATTGCAACTTTGTTTTTCTCCTTATTGTATCTAATCACCTGAGCATTTTGACTAACATGCCCGTTTCCATGCTATACATTCCTCGTTTCAGATGAGAAGTGTCCCCGCTTTATTTCTTGTTGGAGAGCATCTGGGGCTCTCATTTAAACACACCAATTACACGATTTCAGAAAAGTCCGGGGAATCAGGAATTCCTATCTGTGTTGACACCCTGACTTATATAAATCACTAATTTGTAGAGATATGATCCATTATATGAATTATAGTTTAATGCAAGTTGGATTGAGTGCTCTGAAGTTAAGATCTTGTGGCTTACTGTAGGCTTTCAGTGTCATACTGGGCAAACTGCTTTATGTCTCGGAGTCTTGATTTTCCATTTATGATAAAAGACAGAATTTCCTTTTTTTTTTTCCACTTCTTTCTTTTATTCATTTTGAATGTGATCTGTTAGCTGAGGAACTTCCGTGCATGTATGTGTTAGGTTTCGTAACAGAAGTGCTAGGAACAGACTTGAACCTTACTGCCCCTACTGGTAATGGGAAGTTTTGTGATGCCTTCTCCTTTAACAACCTGTATGCTTTCAGAGGGATTTTGTCTAAATTGTTTAAGAAAGACAAGGACATTTTCATGTAATTTAGGAAGTTACAGACAACTGTTCTTGGAGACTTATTATTATTTTCTGTATCCTCAGTCTCTCGTTAGCATAGTTTCTTCAGTGTTTATGCCACCATAAATATCTGTAATAATTGTTCAACTTGCAGCAATCTAAAGATGACACGATGCTTAGCGGAAAGAGGAATATTTGCTACATTCATAGCACTTACCTAGTGCTGGCATTCAGTGGTGACACTAAAGTAGATCCCCAATAGGCAATCTTACAAAATGAAAGAAAGCAAGCATTTTCTGAGAAATTGATGACATCCCACTTAGTTACATCATTTTATAGAGAAGTCACCTTTAGTCTTGTTCTACTTAAGGAGTCATCATTACCCACGCAAATGCTGTCTGCAGAGACTCTGGAGTGACTGTGAAATCAAAGGAGAAAATAATTCTTTTGAGTGTTTTCTTTCTTGGTCCTTTCTGTAATTACAGGTGCACCCTCCAGACGCAGTTAAGGGTGAAAACAGCTGTTAATTTTAAATTACTTTCAAAGGGCATTAGGCAATCAAAGAAATAGAGAGTAATCAGGATGTTGCATTACAAACATTTCTGTATAAGTATTGTACTGTTTCTTTTACATTTTTTTCCCTTGCAGGGACCATTAAAAAAATCAAACCTGAATTTATGTAAAGTGTACAGTCTCATTAGTTGTCTACAATTATAAGTAAAAGTTAATGTAATATGCAGTAATTTTGACATCATACCAGGAAAATTGTGTAAATCATCATTACAAATGTTTGAAGTATGGTCTTTTTTTTCATTCTAACCTGAGGAAGTTTTTCAGAAAGCTATTAGGCTTAACAGGAAGGTAGAAAGAACAACTGAGTTAGTGACAGGATCTGTTTAATCCCATTTATCAATGATTTTGATTTTACCAGGGCAAGAGCTGTTCTATGGTCTGCATTGTCATGCAAGAAGAAAGTTCCAACAGTACATTATCCGGTCTTTAAAGTGATCAAGCATAAGAACAGACCTTTGGCTATGTTTCCCTTGCTCTCCATTTTTTTTTTTAATGGAGAGTAGTTTGTTTTTATAGATAATTTTTTTTTTAAGGTTAAAACACTGACAAGAGAAGTAGAAATGTTTCGCTCTACAATCTGTGCATGCTCTTTGGAAAATGAGTTTGCTCCACTGGAAGGCTTCAAATGGAGGCAGGGCACCTTATTCCAGGGTTGCTCTAGTCAAGCACAGGGTGTGTGACTGTAGTACAGGGGAAAAACCCATGGAGGGGCCTGGAAGCACTGTGCAAAACACATGCACATATACCCCAACAGCACCTGCTGGCCATACAGCCTCTCCCTCTGTGAATCAATGAGCCCCACTTGCCAGTTTAGATAATGATTTTTTTTTTAAATTCCAGTTAACATCAGTTCAATTCTATGCTTCTTAACAGAAAAAAAATGATTAGTAGTAAGAGACCTGTTGCAAATCCACCAGTGTACATGGCGAAGCCACTCTGAGGGGCTGCACACTCAGGCTTGCCCTTCTGTGAGGCATTGGACCTTTCACAGTCTCTTTCCCTATCTTTACTCCTGAGACTCTTCTAAATGCAGCAAAACTCGAGGGCCTCACTCAATGTTCCCGCGAGGAAGGCTGTCCTCCCCTTTCCGTGTCATACTGGGGTTTCTGATTCGATTTTCTCAACAGCTGGGAACAACAGCCCCAGCAGTGGCTAGAATGAGTGGCCCCTGCAGCACACTGGCCTTGCACAGCCAGGGAGCTTGCTCTCTCTGGCAGAGATTTGGCACTGGTGGTTGCCAGCTGTGCCCCCATGGTGGCAATCTCCATGGTGCAAGCTGTTGGCATGTCACCCCTTTTCCTCTGTGTGCCATTTGCCTTCTCTAGGTACAGCCTTCATGACCACCCTGGTCCCTGCCAGGTATCGCTACAGCCTCAGCCCTGCCCATTGCTTTTATAGCCTGTTCAACTCATTCTAAGTCATTTACTAACTCATTCCTCCAGTGGCCTCTCAGCATTGTGTACTTAAATACTCCGTATCGATCCCTACACACCACTGAAAAGGGCTGTTGGCAGCAAAAGTGGAGTAAAGGTACAACTGAGCCATGAGCATGTTAAACAAGTAAAAGAGCATGCAGCACTGACTGAGTGGGTGCTCTCTGCTACTTCCAGCCAATTGAATTAATCAGCTAAATGGATTTGGGAGATTCATCCCTTGTCCTGCAGGCTCTGTCCTTCCTGGCAAGGATCTAGAGACAAATGACAGTCGGTCATATCATAGTATTCAGTCTCTTTGATGGAAGGCTCTGGTCTGTGCTGTGTTTCTGTGGCCAAGCATGAGGCTGGACAGGATCTCACACAGGATCACCTGGGCTGTTCACCTGCTTTCAGGGAGGACCAAGCATACCTCTCCTCATCTCGACAGGTGTTTGTCTCAACTGCTCTCATTGCTTCTTGGGACAGCATAATATGCAATACCTGTAGATAGCCTGCTACCTGGCTGATTGTCCTTGTGTTAGAAAGCTTTTCTCCAAAACTACATACTGCGTCTTGTCTTCTGCATGATAAACATGGAGAACAATTAGTCATCATCCCCTTCTCAGAACAAACTTTTACATATTTTAAATATGTTATCATGTCTTCTCTTAGTCTTCACTTTTTCTAGACTAAACAATCCGTTTCTTTCAACCTTTTCTTCTTCTACATCTGTTACCAATTTTTTGTGGTTTTTGCTTGGACTCCCTCCAATCGTCTTCTTCCTTCAACAGCCCAGGAGGCAGAGTTGTATTGCAGTCAGGGCCTTGCCGCTGCTAGTAGGGGAAAATAATTACTTGATTTGCTTACAGTATTGCTCTGACTGTATAGCAGGCTACCTTTTTCTGCAACTGGATATCATCCTGACTGATGATTTGCTTATAGACTACTATAACTCCCCTGCAGATCTTTCTATGGTGATTTTCTCTTTGTGGATCTAATGCATTCATTTCAGAACATTTATCCAAGTTACTGCAATTATGATGAATTCTAATGCAAACTTGTAAACTGCTTGCAACCTCACACAGTTTTATATCACATCAGATTTTACAAATCTCTTCCATCACCAAAGTACAAGATCGTCAGATACAGAAGGCATCAGAATTACAACTAGTTTGTTTTGAGAAACCTACTGAAAGACCTTTGTCTGATTGATAGCAAACAGAGGTTATGTTGTAGGATGTAGTCAAATTTGTCTCTACCTGTCACTGTGCCAGCGTACAACAACCCGAAATTACTGACATTTTGGCCACCAAAGGCAATGCTCAGATGCTAAATAAGTCTCTGCAGAACTACAGGAGATGGCAGCAGTATTGTCTCAGGCAGAGTTTATTTTGAACTAGCAAGGTTGTTCAGTGCTGAATTTCTTTTTCTGACACGTTTGCAGGGTTTTTTTTCTTATATTTCACTATCTTTCTTTTCCCTGCATGTTTGCATGGTGAATTCTTTGCAGTTCTCCCAGCAGGTGTACTTAACAATACCTTTTAAATTACTCCTCTGGGGCTCTAAGGTAATTAAATATCTCCTGGTATGCATACTGTTCCCTTTCTCTGCACTGGGTTAATTGGCTGCAGTGCTTTAGTGCTGACCTTCTGTAAACTTGTCCTCTCATTTAAACTCTTTCCCCCCTTGGATTGCCTTTGCCTGGGGGTGTCCTTGGTTAGTCTCTGGAGCTGGCTGCGGCTTCATTCTCTGTGCTTGTCTAGCACTGGTCTGCTCTTCATTTCCTAGGAATCATGAAATCTCTCATTCTATAATCACTTTGGTTTGACTTCCTTTTCATCAGTAAATTCTTAACAGTTCTTCTACAAAACTAAAGTTAAAACTAGAACACCCTCATATATCTTTTATCACTTTGTGGCTTGCCAAATTACTTCTTCAGCAAATACTTGAGTATCTTTTCCTCCAGGAGAAATAAAAGAGATGTGTGATATCAAACTTCATCCATATTCTAATTTTAGAAGCCTTTTGAATTTTTGTATGCTTTCATGGAGGAGTTCTTTCATCTGGGAAGCCAAACAGAAGACTGTTTCAAAGGTTGTCTTCACTCCTTGAAGTAGCCAAGGGCATATTTTTATGACCTACTAATCTAATCCTTTCTGCAAAGCAATTGCAACTAAAAAACACAGCTTGCTCTGACCTCAGAAGCCGAATATTGTTTTAAAACAAACTCCAGCTTTTAAAAATACCTCTGGAAGACACTTCCTGAAGAAACTACAAAGGGTTCCTTGTCTCATCAGTATAATGGCAACCGCAAAGAGATGACATATAACCTGCTGTTATATCATATAAATATGATATGCTATCTCTTGCCTTACCCTCATGACAGGTTGTCAACATGCAGCATAATAAATATAATCTTCTCTGAGCAGCGAACAAAGCATAGCTAAGACTGACAGAGACTTCTACAACCTATATAAATATAAAAAAAAGAGGTGAACAGTGTAAATCCTCTCTTGATACAACACCCAAGGAGAGCATCGGTCTCAGAGTGCTTGATCTGTCTCTTACGGGGCAGCTTACAAACCTACATCTGCAGCCCTTTTTTCCTTTAGGAAAGGATGTATGTGGTTCAGCTATTTGAGCATGTTTCTTGTTTTCTTTGTTTAAAAAATATTCTGTAATAGTTAATTTGGACCTTTGTAAATGGATGACAAATAGGCACATTTTGTTAAAACAGAACTTTCATTGTAGCCATTTCTTACCCTGCTATCAGAGCTGTTTCAGTAGCTCTGTGGGTAACAACAGCATTTTTCTTTCTTTGGAGGCTCCAAGTATTACAATTATTTTAGGGGAATGGTTTCGGATTCAGTTTGTATTCGTACGGATAGGTTATATATCATGGGTATTATGTAATGCCTGTAATTTAACACTCCACAACGAAAACAAAGCATTTATTATATTCTGAGGCATTTCCAGGGAGTGAATAACTATGATTAACTGAATAGGCCATTAGCTACCACTCTTACAGCTCAAATGCAGCTGAAATAGCATTTATTTAGTGGCAAAAATATTTGGCAGCACTGCACTTACAAAAAAAACCCCAAAACTTTACAAATTACATTTTTGGAAAGTCCTCTGCATTCTTAGGAATCTCCAAAGAAGTTGTATTTAAAGCCACCAGACTCAATTTTCCTAGGTTGTAACTGTACAAGAAATATAATAAGTATATAATTTAGGCTAATATATTTTAACAGTCTTATACTGATATATGTAGGAATTCAATAATTAAAGTAGCTATGGGCATGAAGTTTTCTTTGGATTGATTAAACCTTCTCACTCCATTATCTCCATTTTATTGCACCTTTTTACTTCTGGTCAGATGTGTTTGTTCTCTGTACTACATATGTTTTTCCAAGTTTTTATATCACTGAAGAAATATGTTCTACAACTAGAGAAAAAAGTATCCTTGTTCATTTTATAATAGTAGAATTACTAATGATTAGCAAGATTTTTTGTTAGTGATCTGAGCCAAAGAGCACAACCTAACAGATACTAAGTTACTTACCGTATTTTACTTATGTTTGGGTTTTCTTAATGCTATCTTGGCATTGAAAAGGATTGCTCTGTTTAGTACACCTTAAACACCTTCTATTGCAATGTCTGCTGTTACTTGCTAAAAGCTTTGCTTATAGTAAAAGAATTTTCCTTTGTGCTGAATTTTTGTTCAAAACAAGAAACGGAATATATGTTCAAGGTAACTTGAAGGGCTTTCAAGGGTCTTCAGTTTATTTTTGAATTTAATATTCTTGACAGTTGAATCTGATTAAAAACCAAATACCCTCTAAAGTTTCTTTATCTTCCTCTCTCAGATAACTTGTTAATATATTTTCATGCTTTCTATAATGTCAGGTCTCTTCAGAAATACTGGTGGTGGTTACAGTAAGAAGATATTATAGTAATTAGCAAGAATATTTCTGATTTAAATCCCTTGGTGAACAGGAATGATATGAATTTGGCTATGTTGCCCTCTGGAGATCCTCGGCATCCAGAGCAGGCTGCATTCCTCGGCTGACTGAAGCTGATGGATAACTTTTTGTAGATTGTGTGGTCTGTGATGGAGCTGAGGAGCAGAGTCTAGCTCTAGTGATTGTCTTTTTTTAGAAAAAAAAAAAAAGTCTATTCACAACTGAAGTTGAATTTTACTTTAATTTTCCCATTTCTTAAAAAAAATAGTGTCTACTGACAGTAGTATGCTTGAAAAAGCTAAGAATTTTGAAGGACCTAATATTGACTGCCTGATAACTATGAAACTTCACAATATTTTAGAAGTAGGCATGTGCAAAAGAGATAATTTTAAGAGCAGTGGTATCAAGAGAATGCAACCACTACTGTTAGAAACAGATTACAGTCTTTGTCAGAGTTAATGGAGAAGAGTATTGGTGATGGAAATGTTTGTTGACATGAAGAGCATCTGGTTGTGTATTTCAGAAAGAAAGGTGGGATCAGTAGCTGGTAAAATAATAAATTCTATTTTTGCTAATTATAATTGTTTATACAGAGCTATTTCAATTGGTTTTTGTTAACAAGGACATTAAAGATTTACTTTTTTTTTTTAGGAGCTAGATTTAAGCATGCCAAAATGTCTAAAATGTAATATGAGGGAGTGTAGAAACAAATCTATTTAACAGTTCATCCAGTTAAACCTCCAGGACTGATTTAATAGTAAATCATTGGGAGACCGTAGCTGGCATAATAACACCCAGTAGTCTTCAACAGGTGCAAGAGCTTTGAGTATTCTCTGGAGCTCTGTTGTCCCATAATGATTATCTGATGCAGTTTTTACGTGTTGTGGTATTTGATTGAATAACTGAAATGAATGAGTGGTTGCAGCAATGTAGATTCAGTCAATGCTTTTAGAATTTGCAGAGGAACAGCTGACTAGAAAATGGAGGTAATGATCTGAAACAAAATGACCTACGGAAATATTATCTTTTGCTTATTTGGTGCTGGACTGATCTGCCATCAATACGGAGACATTTATAGAATAACAAGAGCATGGAAGTAAGAGGCATTCTGTTTACATAACTTATAAATTTTAAGTAAAGGTGCCAAAATATTTTTAATGCCAGGCACAACAAGACTGAATCACCACTGGAATTATTGGCTTTCTGATCAATAGCAGCTAAGGTCACAGAGATACCACAAGTAAGATCATAACTTGCACCTAAAATAAAATTATTTAAGGAAATATAAAGCTAAATATATATAATTGCATTAAAATGTAGACTGATATTTCAAGCAGTTTTTAGGATCTCTGAGAGAAGCTCCAGGTTGTACGGTTCACCTTTCATGGCTATTCATACACTTCTAATTCACCAGGGACATAATTCCTGCACTGCAACTATTGGAAAGAGTATTTCTTCTGCAAAGTGGGAACTATGAAGGGCATGGGGGAAGGAGGCTGATGGTCTCCACTGCATAGCTAAACCTAGGCAGAAGACTCTATTATTAGACAGCAGAGGGCATGTGGACACAGCAAACACATTCATTCTGCAGATGGATAAAACCCTAGCAGGCAACTACACATGGGTACCTTTCATCCAAAGGAGATGCTGCAAGACTGGGATAAAATTTGGTAGTACAAATATAAAGTCAGGCATTCAATGAAATAAACATAATTTCTGCAATTACTTTTTGGAGACAGCAAAATGAAGGAGAAAAATAAGTATTTTTATTAACTGTGAAATATCTCTGAGCCATCAGTGCAATACAGCTGTGTAAAAAAAAAAGAAAAGGAAATGCTATCTTAGGACCTATCAAGCAAGGTAACTCCAGCAGAGGTAGTACAGTTAGCAGTGTCTATTATAGAGTCATAGAATCATTTAGGTTGGAAAAAGACCTTTAGCTTTGTCAAGACCAACCATTAACCCAGCACTGCCAAGTACACCACTAAATCCTATCCCTAAGCACCACATCTAATCCTCTTTTAAATACCTCCAGGGATGGTGACTCTACCACTTCCCCTATGCAGCCTGTTCCAGTGCTTGACAACCCTTTTGGTGAAGAATATTTTTCCTAAGATCCAATCTAAACCTTCCCTGGTGCAACTTGAGGCCATTTCCTCTTGTCCTGTCGCTTGTTACCTGGGAGAAGAGACTGACCCCACCTTGCTACAATGAGGTCCCCCCGACCCTCCTTTCCTACAGTCTAAACAACTTCAGCTCCCTTAACTGCTCCTCACAAGACTTGCACTCCAGACCCTTCACCAGCTCCGTTGCCTTTCTCTGGATACACTCCAGCACCTCAATGTCCTTCTTGTAGTGAGGGGCCCAAAACTGAACGCAGCATTTGAGGTGCAGCCTCACCAGTGCCAAGTACGGGGGACAATCACTGCCCTGGTCCTGCTGGCCACGCTGTTCCTGATACAGGCCAGGATGCCATTGGCCTTCTTGGCCACCTGGGCACACTGCTGGCTCATGTTCAAGGAGCTGTTGACCAACACCCCAGGTCCTTTTCTGCCAGGCAGCTTTCCAGACACTCTTCCCCAAGCCTATAGCGCTGCATGGGGTTGTTGTGACCCAAGTGCAGGACCTGGCACTTTGCCTCATTGCAGCTCATACAATTGGCCTCGCTCAGCCTGGATCTAGCCTGTCCAAATCCCTCTGCAGAGCCTTCCTACCCTCTAGCAGATCAACACTCCCACCCAAATTGGTGTCATCTGCAAACTGACAGAGTGAGTGCTCAATTCCGTCATCCAGATCATCAATAAAGATATTAAACAAGACTGGTCCCAATACTGATCCCTGGGGAACCCCACTCGTGACCATCCACCAGCTGGATATAACTCTGTTCACCACCACTCTCTGGGCTCAACCATCCAGCCAGTTTTTTACCCAGCAAAAAGTGTACCTGTCCAAGCCATGAACAGCCAGTTTCTTCAGGAGAATGCTGTGGGAAATGATGTCAAAGGCTTTATTGAAGTCCAGGTAGATAATATGCACAGACTTTCCCTCATCCACTAAGTGGGTCACCTTGTCACAGAAGGAGATCAAGTCGGTCAAGCAAGACTTGCCTTTCACAAAACCACACTGGCTGGGCCTGATCCCCTGGTTGTCCTGTACATGCCGTGTGATGGCACTCAAGATGATCTGCTCTATGACCTGCCCTGGCACTGAGGTCAGGCTGACAGGCCTGTAGGTCCTCAGATTATAAGCTGATCATGAATAAATGTAAGATGTAAATTCTAGTCATCAGCGCAACGAACTTCTGAAAGATTAAGCAAAAAGATGTTAAAAATTAAACAGAAAATAAATTATAGGATAGAGCTTGGCCAGTTATTGCAAAGGAATAGAAGCCTGCACTCTGTGACCTTTCTGTCTCTTGTTCCTCTACTTTGTACCCCTCCTATTCCACATATTAAAGGGCTGTGAACTGTTTTGTATGCTCCAGGGTTTGCTTTCAGGAACAGTTGCTCATAGGTATTTAGTGAGATGAGAGACAACACTAAAAACTGAAGAAGAGACTGTGAGAAAGAAGAAAAATCTAGGGTTGTTGGTTGTCTCAGGATTGCCACCAGCCATCGGTGTGATACAGCCCTGACAAATGCTCAGAGAGGTCTAAGAGCTTCAAGTCCGTTTCAGGGTGGGGATGCTCTTGTCAGTGTCAGCTTGCTTCCTCCATGTTACTGGAAGCCCAGCCATCAGTTACTGCTTTGAGACAGTACAGGAACTGCTATGTGCTGCTGGCAAACAATTCTTAGCCAATTCTAGATGATATTCAGTGTCTGTGCAGTGACTTTTATTACTTTGCCCCAGTGTGACCAGTTACAGGAATGCATCAGCCCCACAACTGGGAGGCAGGGACAGCCAACCTTCCTCTTGAGTGAGAGAGGTGCTGGTGCTGAGCATTCCCCCTCCTTCTGGCTCATACCAGGGGAAAGCAGTAGTTTGGGACAAATTGCATTCACTGGACCCTGGCAGCAAACAGCTCCCTAAATCAGTCACAGACACCTGTAGGCTGACCCAGCTCCTGCAAGGCATGGAGGTCCTGGTGAGTTTAAGGCCTATTCTGCAGAACTGATGCAGCACAGGAGTAGTCACACTGTCAGCTCCCAGCTCTCCCACAGGATGTGTGGGTGTGATGGGGATGCTCCTGCTGTGAATACCAGCTCTCAGCACCACCCGACTCTGAGCCTGTCCTCACTGCTTCAGTGCATTCCAGAAGGGTTTGCTTGAACTGCCCCTGCTGTGTTTATGGATATGCTTTTGCCTTGAAGCAAACCAGAAGCATTCCCACAGTCAAGCTCAGCTAAGGAGAGATTAAGGCTGCTCTTCATTAACACCTTGAAGTGTTGTTTGCAGTTCCCAGCTCACACTGTCTCCCATACCTAGCCACACCAATGAGCACTGTTTGGCCTGAATGTAGATGAAGTGTTCTAGCAAGTATGTCAAGAGTTGGCTCATGGCCAAGTTTCAGTCATGTAACTATGTAGATATACCCCCAAACAAATCTTTCTCTCCTTTACAGCAAGGCAGAACAGGATAACTGCTTCAGCCTGCAAAGCTGGGAGGTAGCAGATTTGGATGTTTCTTGTTTTGCAGATGCCAAACATTCAAGAATTGTGCCTTCAAAAATTATGAGACTGGCTTTAAAGTGTTGAAATCTTAAGATTAAGGCTCTAAAAATCCCTTTTGTTTTGCCTTCTGTTTTTCTCAGACTCTTCTGAGCCTATGAGCACCTAAAAATCACATTTTGTACCTTTTCTTTTGCATCTATGAACATAGAAAAATGAACAGAAATACAGAAACTCATATTCTCACATGAGCTGCACTTTTCAGAAGGAGAAGCTTTACAGAAAAACATCACAAGAAACTCTCCGGAGCTGACAACACTGGATTTGATAAAGCCAAGGACTGAATTTGGCCAAAATTTGCACAGCTGCAATAAGGTTATAGTTTGGATTACAGAATTTTTGCTGACAGAAGATACATATGGAGTGAAAAAAAATAGGTATAGATTACCTGAAAGAAGGAGAAGAAAGTAAAGAGGTCAGAGGGGCTACAGTTGTTGTCTTGTGCACTTCAGTAGAAACATTTTCAGTCACACACCAGGAAAACTGCTGCAAGGCTGTGAAATTCCCCCTCCAGCTCAGAACTCACCCACTCCCATAAAAAGTTATCTAGTCCCAGCCTGTATTTTGGAGGACTGGCAACTGTATTATTGCTTGGTACCCTGATCAGATCTTAACTACAGAATGTAGTGTGCCACTGGACTGTTCATTTCTAACTGATATCACATACACCACCATATTCAATGCAGAAAAGCTTTGGAAGTTAATCAGATTTTTAAATCATGTCACATAGGATTTTTTCTAACAATGTTAAATTGTTTTACATTATAATATACACTACTTTTAAAACTATTTCATGTGATTGTTAAACTGGCTGATTCTTGTTAATTTAAAAATATATTTTAAATAAATCATCTAAAAGTTTAGAGACTTTGTTATCCATTGTAATTAAGTATAATTTGAATTTAGCACGTTGTAGCTTCACTTCAGCCTTATATCCCTGGTGTCTTTATGATACCAAGACACAAAGATTGAGGTATTGCATGATCAGTAGTCCAGTCCTACCCATAAACTTTCAATGAAATTTAAAGTCAGTTAAATTATGTAGGTTTTATGCTGCTTGCTAACATGAGGAAGTTTTGCACTTTCTATTAATGTCTATTTAATAACCTTAGTCTTAATTACACTGAGTGTTGGTAATCTTCCCCTTGTCAGCCAACACACTAATATTGCACTGTTTAAATACAGACTCCTGTTTCTCCTTCTGGAAAAAAGGCGTGGGACTCATCTCGCTTTACTCTTGCAATACATTTACACTGCCAAGCTGACTGTTTTGTCTCTATAGTATAGAGCGAGTGCTATACAGTGGAGGAGGGACACCCACACGCCTCTCATGTGCTCCTGACACTTGTGGTAGGCACTTAGGCGAGCATGGGACAAATTCTGCTGCCATCACTGACTGGCTCCAGATAGTAGTGGTTGGGTACTGACATTTATCATGGTTTTGCTTGCCTGAACAGTAGGTGTGTAGTGCCATTAAAGATGGTTCTCATGCTAGTGAGCCAGGAAACCTTTAGGCCATCTGAAAAGACACTAGACCCTAACACAGATAACTGATTCTCCTCTTTGGGCACCTAACCCAGGTTATGTGAGTGACCCTCCACCCCATTCCACATGGCTGAAGTGTCTTCTCTAGAAGTTGTCTGAGGCATAAAAAGAGACTTTGTGTGCATTGGAACTGTATCTGTGCGCAACTTCAGCCACTGTGGAAAAGCAGCAGTCATTCAAAAAAAAATGCACTGGATGTTTCTAAAACATGCAGCAGTATTATAAAACAGTTTTGGACAGCTGCAGAATTATCTTTATTTTCAGCCTAGATGGTTTCAGGTCACTGTAATATCAATCCATCCACCTGATTTCTTTTTCCCGCAGATGGGGTGCACCTCTGACGTCATGTGCCCACCTTTGCCCCACGTGTCTCAGGCTTTGGCTGCACCCAGCCTGGCCAGCCCTTGAGCCTTTGCGATGCATCCCACTGTGGTGGCAGGACCCACCCAGTGCTAACAGGCCAGTACCTATCCTTTCACTCCATTTTCCTCAGAGGGATGTAATCAGATCTATGTTTCTTGGTTGGGAAACTCACTCAGGTGACCTCATATAGAATATTCAGTGGTCTTTAAGGAACAAAGCAGTATCCTATCCATGTGTTAGAGCTCTTCAAAGCACATGCAACCCTTCCTGTATCATGAGATACCCACTCAAAGACGGGACAGTTCAACCACCGAGTGGGACAGTGCAGTCCCCCTCGTGATCACTTCTTTCTCTGACTTGTGACTTTCAGTACTTTTGACTTGCCATAACAAGCGAGTTTTTTGTGGGAGCCCCTCTCTGCCTTGGCAGTCCAACAGCAGACTGCATGTCATGAGCAGTCCCGGGTCAGGCTGGCTCACCCATCCTTCTTTACCCTATTCTTTCTTTTCTGCTGGCGAAGTCAAAAGTGTTTGGGTGTGCTCTTTATGCTGCTCTCTGTGACCACGTATTTTTCAGAGGAAAGTCAGTTTCACTCTTCATTGGGAATCCAAGGGGATGTACTCCTAAATAGCAAATCAAATCAAATTATTTTAGGAAGGTGGTGTTTTTTATTGTATTTCATCTTCTACTGGCCTCATTCTTCCAGTCCGAAGCAGGTGAGGACTGTCTCCATCTCAGGAAGCAAATTATTTCACTTTTGTGAGTAACACAGGTGGCACAAGCAAAATATTTCATAGAGTGAAAAGTAGAAAAGGCCTACCAAATAACCCAAATTAGGTAAGAAGAGTGATCTGTGCTTCCTGTATTTATGGAGTTGGCTTGTATTTCCATAAAGATTAATGTAAATGGTAATCTTTCTTTGCAAGGCTCAGTATGACCAATCCTGTTTGTGTTAACAGTCCTTGTTTAGTATGTTTCTGATCAAGAACTTATACAAGATAAATAGTAAACAGTAATTTTGCAGCTTGGAGTTTTGCGAAGCTGTGCAACTGATTTGTTTCAAAGGAGATACTGTAGTTGTATATGTTTGTTGCTTTCTCGGGGGAGCTTTTCATTGAACAAAACTCAATTTTAAGAGGCTATAGAAGACTTCCATTAAGTCTAAAGTGAACAATATTTCAGTAGAGGACATTCTTCATAAAAGTAGCCATATAGATGTAAAATCCGTTTTCAGCAAGACAGTGTTATCACTTTAAATCTTTTCTCCGTAATGCTTTCATTTTGAAAGTCTATACAATTCTTAATTTTAAAACATATTTGCAGTATTATCTGCTTTTTTTTGAACAAGACTGTATGGCAAAATATTTCAGTTGTTATTATTCTTATGTGTAGGGAAACTGGGCTAGAATAAATTATTATTATGTGAGTGCATAAATTATTTGAAAACCATATGCAGAGGGTAGTTCTCAATGATACACCATTAAGTGTGGTTCTTCAAGTGTTTTTCCTTGTTCTGGTACTATTCAGTATTCTCACTGACAGCTTGGATGAAAGGTTAGAATGTACACTTAATAAATTCATAGAGCAGAACAAGCATGTTGGAAGCAAAGAGATTGAAAATGATCTTGACAAAGCAGCAGAGCAGTCTAGGAAACAGTGGGTTTCCAGCAGTTAAATTAGGGCAAATGCAGAATTGTACATAGAGCTCAATCAGCTGCACATAAATATAGATGGGTAACAACTGGCTAAGCAGTTCTGCAGAAAAGATCCTGTCTCAAGCTGAAGTGCTACTTCAAACAAGGCCAGGCTACTGGAAGGGGAGTAACAAAGGATCAAATGGGATTATTTCACTTTAGTCAGCACTGATTAGGCCTCAGTGGAAGAGCTTCACCCACTTGCAGGAACCGTAGCTCAGGTAGGATCCAAGAGAGAGCAGTCTTGCTCAAAGATCTAAATCACATATGCCTTCAAGGAAAGATGAGGGGTTGTTCAGTCATGAGAGGATGAAAGGAAGACGTGGTAGCCACCTTGTAGCAATGAGCGACTCTAACGAGGAAGGGTTTTAGCTGCCATGTATGCTATCAGTAGAAGAAAGCAGTAATAGGTTAGATTTCAATGATGGTTTAGTATCAGCATTGGGAAAAAATGTAAGTGTCAAGGAAAGTGGAGCCCCTGGAATAGGTTGTGTAGGGGGAATTAATGGAATTTTCAACCTTGCAGATGTTTAAAAATAGATTAGACAAACATCAGCAGGTATGACACTGGTCAGGGATGGGTGAGGCAATCTCTCAAATCACCTGCTAGCCCTACTCCTTTAGTGATTTCTTTTTATGTGATTATGATAAGGATAATAATTATACATACAAAAACTACTTTGGATGGCTCCACAAAATCCCAGGGTATGTAACAAAAAACTTAGCATTAATTCTGGAATTTATTGCATGGCCTCTGTATTCACATTAGATTGAAGCAATGATACTTTTTCTAATTTTGCCCATGTCAGTACTGATTGAAAATTGCTAGGGTCTGATGGCTTTATGAATGGTCTTTGTGGAATAAAGAGGAGAACACAGTCAGGTGCCTGTGGTAGGATATAAAGCATTCATAGTCGTAAGAAATTTTGGTCTTTATTCTACTTAGAGTCCATGGAAAAAAGATGTACACCATCTTGGTACATCACACCTAGGGAATGGGTGAATCACCCTCCCAGAGGTACCTTTGCCTCTCCTTCTACATATTCTGCAGCAAATATTTATCGGAGGTGTAATCTTGGTCTTTCATATTCTCAGTCTGAGCTACCAAAAGTCTTGATTTTCTGAGAACGAAAATGCCTTCACAGAGCACTATGTGGGAAAATTATAATTGACCGGAAATCAGAGTGCATAATGTAGTGTGGTCTGTTCTGAGCCTTGGTTCTGTGAAGCCCATTCAATATGTCATTATGAAGGATTTATAGGTGTTATAAATACGTAATGGACATGACTAATATGTATTAGAGGTAGTTGCACACCAAATTTACATAAGCCCTTACTAATCTGTTGGGATTCTTACTCATTTATTGTTTGCTAGTCCTCTAAATTGTTTACTCTGCTATCTTATGTACAGTGTGTGTGAGAGACAATATAGCTCTTTAAGCCAGCAAAATCTGTTATAAAAATTGCTCTTTACAGGGATAATATTTTAATGGAGCTTTTAAAGTACTAAGCTACTGGACACTTATTTTTTTAAATAATAGTATGTTTAATCCTGGATAATGTTTTAGGAACTGTGCAGTATAAGACCTTTCTCCCTTATAATCATTGTGTGGCTAACAGAGAAACTGTAAATTTGTCCCAAATCTTTTCTTAATGAAACATTTGCATGACTAAAAAAAAAAATCCAATAGAAAGGTCTCATTTATAGGGCTTTTTAAAAATTGGAATTACGCTCCAGCAACAGTGATGACTAGTTATTGTTCCTTTGTCAACAGGCAAGATGAAGGAATTCTGGCAGCTTACCATGTCCTGGGCTCTGCAGAGTTAAGGTGAGAAGTGCACCCATGTTCTAGCATGCAACCACATCGCTTCTTGGGTCTGGAGTGCCAGAAGGATCCCAGCGCGCAGACTGAGACGGCTCTGAGCACCTCAGTACCCCCGTTTTTGACAGAACCAGGGACGGCAATATTACATACCAGTATTACCTGTCTGAGGCAGGTTTAATTTTATAAATTAAAACATAAACTCTATGAGTTTCTAGAGCATATTTGTGCTGTTGAGGATGATCTGCTCAGATGAACAGTTTTGCATCCATCGGAGAGACAGGTTCTTCTGCTGGACCAGAAGATGACTGTGAACTGTACATTGTAACTAATACCATTTATAGCATCTCCTAGTGCAAAAAATTGAAGAACAGGTGCAAAGAAAATCCTGTAGGGAATAAGACATGCTTTGTTTTGATCTGCAAATTTTTAAAAAAGTTTTGTTTTTAAAGATAACCACTTTTACATAACACTATGTGTGCAGTCTATGTGCAGCTCTTCACTGTGGCTATCTATATCCCAGAGATGATGAATTCCTGTGTAAGGCACCTCAGCTTTTTTAAATTTGTGATGAATCCTTAAATTATGAGAGTACAATGAAAAACTAGAAGGGAAAAGTTCCAGGGCTTTTACTGACTAGGTGTCTCCAATTACTTCCTGTTATTGTCATAAAAGAAGAAGGAAAGGGCAGGAAGTAAAATAAAATACAAAAAACCCACATTGTGTTTCTTTTTTTTGGGCATATGCACCTGTCTAAATGTGTGCTTGATCTAATAGCCAAGGGGAGAGAAACAGCTAAAAGTTAGCTGAGCCATCACCTGAAAGGTCTGTGTTTTCGGGCAGTATTTGCTGATTTTGTCTCTTGAATAGCTTATAGAAAGAAGGAATATGTATATGTCCCATCATATGTGAAAAGGACATACTTGCCATTCCTTTATTTATTTTTGCTCTCACACAAATTAAAGTGTCAGTTATTTGGAATGCTGTTGTCTGTGGTCTCTTTACATTGTTTAGTGAGATCTTTCAGCAAGATCATTCCCATTACAGTGTAACTGCATGGTGGACCACAGCTTTGGGCCTGTATAATAAGATCTAAATTCAAATTTTTTTTTCTCATCATTTTCTCTACTCTTATGTTGTAGCTACAAGTCTTTAATTGGAATCCTGCTCATTGCTGAACACCGGTTAGAAGCTTTGGCGAAAAATGTTAGAGAGGAAGGTATTTATATGGTTGGACCTTGTTCTCCTTTGTATCGTTAATTACAACAGGTTAAGGCAGAGGGACACAAAATGTTAGCAACTCAATAGTGGTGCTTAAATTCAATTTTGCACATGAGGTCCCAGGGCAATAAGGAGATCATGGCTCTTTGCATCCCAGATTTAAGGCTGTACTCAAGTATTTGACATCTGGTCCCTATTAATTAGTAATCCTGGAAGGTATTGGAGGAAGAAGCTGCAGAAAAATTGTTGTCTAAGCTGGTTTTGATTTGCTATGTGTGAGTATATATATATGTGTGTGTTTGTGTGTGTGTGGCTGAACACAGCTGTGCTGTACATCAGAGTTTCAAAAGCCGGTTAGACTCTTTTTTCCTTCTTTCTTCTTATTTTCTTTATCCAAAGACAAAATTTTAAACTATAAAAATGTTCCTTCATGTAGCAATTAGTTTGTGTGAGCAAAAAACTGCACATTGCATTTCAAAAAAGAATGGGTCCCTGACAAGATTATCCTAGCCATGCTGTATGATAGGCAGGGGTTTATCCCAGTGTGGTTAGCTCATAGCAACCAGCGAACTCATATCAACAAAACATCCCTGACCTTTAAAACCTTTTATTTGGGTACTCACTGCTGTGAAGTCCATACCAGTGCATTTAAATACAAATGGGGTCAGACAACAGGGTATATTTCAGTTCCCTGGTCAATTTAAGCAAAAATAAGGCTGTGCTCCTGCTCACAAAGGAAGGCCTGTCTTTCCCTTCTGCCCTGCTCACACCCTTCCCACCGCCTCCCTCAAGATGCTGCATACCTAAAAGGCTTCTTGGTCGTGATTGAAAACGATCCCGTGTAATAGTTTAGGTCTTGTGCCATCTCTGACCCCAGGGAGAGGGTGGGAATGAACATTTTTTTATCCAGCAGTTTAATTTTAGGTTGACTTACACTGATAGAGAGACCATGTGCCTTCAACTGTCAATTAACTAATTTTATTACCTAAACTTTCTGTTTCAACACATTGCTTTCTTATGTCTAAGAGGTTGTTCCTTGGTTCAGTAACATTGCAAAGAAAATAAAGCGCTGGAAATTAACTAAATCCATAGGAAATAATACTAATACCACCTTAAAATTAACTGTGCAGTGGCAGTATTTGAGGTACAAGAAAAATACAATGCCATGAAAGGAATACATTCTTGCCGTTCAAATTACTCTGAATATCAAAACTTTTCAGAAAAATAGAAGTGAAAGCTGTGTGCTGGAGCAAGTACCAAGGCCTGCAGTAACTGTAAGCCTCGCTGTGCTACAGACCTTAGCCATTAGTGAGGTTTATACTCAGTATGTGGCCAGCTGGGCCCACTAGAACTGTACGTGCTTGAGCTTGACCAGTGGCACCGTCTGAATTTGAATGACCTGAGGAATTGCCCCAAGAGCAGGGCTTATTTTGGAGAAACAGCTTTTTGTCTATGCTGTACCAGAGGCTGCTGGAAGTTTGACCGTCCTGTTGGGTAAACTTTTCTGTGGTGACTGCTGCCCATCTGTTGAAGGAGTGATTAAAAAACAAAATACAACAAAACAGGCAAACCTCTTGGCACTCCAGTAAGGGCAAAGGGTTGGAGCTTTTTGTTCTTTGGATGAATCCCCCTTTGAGATGCCTCTCCATGCTTTCCCTTGGCATCTGGACAAGCCCTCTTTGTGAAGGGACATGAATATGAGAGACCTGCAGTGCACCCATCCTTCTTTTGTCAGCTTCAAAGGAAAGTTTCAAAAGTCATTAATTTCTGGCAACTTAAAACATCTGAATGGGGGCAGTGCTGGCTTACAAACAGTATTAGCTGACTCGGATGACTTGGAGCAATTCAGTATTTGCACAATTAGAACAAATACTTATGTGGACTGTGTGGCTTAGCAGGCAAGAGGTTGGTTTTGCTGACTGAATGTAGTATGGAATATGTACTTCACATTCAAATAAGATGGTCTTGAATAATTTCCCTTAGCAGACAATAATCCATTCCAAGAATAAGAACATCTGTTCGGGGCCCAGACCTGAAATAAATAGTAGGTTTAGAGACAGGCTTTTGTCCAGCGTTGTTTGAATACTAGACATCTCAGAAACAGTTGACGTCTTCAGGTCACAGCTGATTTTGGTGTCATAGGGATTTTGGTGTCAAAGTATGAGCGTGTCCTCTGCTACAGCAAACCACACCAAATCTTAACCTGTAACTGCAATTCTGTTCCTGCTGCCAGTCTTCATTGCTGTAATAGCACAGGCTTTCACAAATATCAGCTTGCTGTAAATTGCTTACAGTTACATTCCCTTGGTTTTGAACTATGTGCGTGTGTACATGTGCTGTTGATTCATCCTGCCTATACATAGGAAACTTAACAGTAGTCATTTGTTTGTTGGTTATTGCTCAAAAAGCCCAAGCTTTTTAGAATCCAGACCATATTTCATAAGCAATTATGTTACTTTTTAAATTCTCTGTTGCAACCCTAGAAATCTAGGTTTAGCTTGGATATTAGGGAGAAAGTTCTTTACTATGAGGGCGGTGAGGCACTGGAACAGATTGCCCAGAGAAGCTGTGGATGTCCCATCCCTGGAAGTGTTCAAGGCCAGGTTGGATGGAGGTCTGAGCAAACTGGTTTCATGAAAGGTGTCCCTGCCCATGGCAGGAACTTTGGAACTCTATAATCTTTAAGGTCCCTTCCAACCCAGGCCATTCTATGATTCTATGAAATCTTGTCAAATATTAAGTAAGGAAGTGTAAGGTAAACATATGCAGGTATTCTTCCCAAGAATGCCAAGACAGTGGAAGGATTAAAAAAAGGTTTATTTCAGATGCAAGGACCACTTCTTTACGATGTTGCACGCATCAGGCCTCCAGGAGCAAAAGGCAATACTCTACTTCCTCCAAGGCTTTCTGTATCTTCTCTCTCTCCTCCCCCACCCTCTCTGGCCCAAGGAGGCCTTGTACATGTCTGCCAACATGTTATCTCTCTGCATACGAGAGAGAAAGGCTGAGAACTTCTCTTGCTATGAGGGGCCGGGAGGGGGGGAAAGCATTGAAACTGCCTTTGAGAAAGAGTTACCATTAGGCAGAAAGCCTTCCTAGTGAAAACAGAGTTCTAACTTTCTGTTACAAATTCTTCCGGAAACGTATCTATTTCTACAGAAAGTCTCACAGAAGTTCCCAGGCAGCATACCATTTATTCTAATGTGTAAGCAGACAAGCCAAGTCACCAGAGAGCTAAGTAACTTCACTGATATTTCACAAGAAGTTGCTGCACTGCAATCAACAATCAACAAAACTAATGATCATATAAGGAAGACATCTTAAGAAGTTATCACCATGATTTTTCTCGCTCCCTGTTGTGTTTGACTTCTGTGCAGAGAACTCCTCTGTCAGCAGCTTCAGTTCACCTCAGCTGCTCTGAGAGTTCTGTACCTGTCCCCTCTACATCTTGCAAGAAGCAATTATGTTGTATTACTCTATATGATAACCTTCACTGCCTTCCAGGAGTCACTGGTAAAGGGTCAGATGTTATCACTGTTTTCTGCATGTCAGAGCTGGAAGTTCTACTTTTCACCAAGGCTCCCTATTGCCAGCACAGAGCGTTAAAAAATTTTCTACCTTTGTGTTACTCCCACTAGGAATAAGCAGAAAAATGTTAAGTTTAAAAGAAAAAAAACAGTGTGAAAAAGTTGCCACCTTCCAGGTCACAGGGAAACAGATAGATTCAGTATTAACTAAAATAGCTGAATGAAATGTTCCTGAATGTAAAAGTAGGAGGCAGTGGTTGCAGAGAGCAACAGCACAAGCTGTGCCCTGCCTGACCTTACTACAGGGGCCTGCTGCCAGAGCTGCTGTGAGGCAGAAGGCACTGCCCACCCCATGGCTCCACAAGGCATATTTCATGGCAGACGAGCTTCAGCAGGAGAGCGAGCGCTTTTCCTAGCTCATTGTTACTCCTGGGGACAGCACAGCCATCATAGTGATAGCAGGCACCGACTGGGAACTGAACTGAAGCTGTCTGTAGTGGCAATATGGAGCATTTTTAAAGCAATAATTATTATTCCAGATTCCCAAGGCATGTGGTGGATTCACTGCCAGTGGAATACTTAAGTCAAGCTTGTAGCCATTCAAAGGGTGGTGATGCCCTGGTGCAGGCATTGTGCTTGACCTGGGAACTGTTGCTGACATGTTCTGTGGAGGATCAAAGGACCTCAGCTGCTGATCAGAAGGACCTTGAGCTCTCTGTTATCTAATCCCGACTCCTTTTACAGACACCACCCTCATTTTATTCCAATATTCGCTTTGCTTTCATACTAGAGTTCATGCTCTGTCTCCATGGGAGCTGGCATGCAGGGCTCTAACACTCAGTGGGTGTCAGAAAAATAGCAATTTCAAATGTACCTGGTAATAGTCAGCCAAACAATGATGTTTTCTTTAAAATCGCAACTATGTTAGTTCAGACTGAAAAAGTAAAGCCCCTGACTCTGACTTAGGCACAAAGCATCCCAATAAATCAATTTGAAACTGGAAATTAGCAACTAGGCCATTCAAAACTGTATTACTTATTGCTTTCAGTAAAATTCTGGAAGCTAGCCAAAACCAAAGAGTGTTTACTTTTTTGTGTACAAGAGGTTTTGTTTGGAAAAAACAGACAAAAATTATATATGATATCCAGATCAGATTCCTACCACGTAAGAGCTATAAACTATGTTTGTTAGTCTTGCTTTTGCTGAGACACTGAAGTGTACTGTGCAATACAGATTTGGATGGTTTCAGAAATTCTTTTCCCCACAGCCTTATTTATAGCAGATTTTGTCAGATTTTGATTTCTTATCAAAAACATTCACAACACCACAGATTAGGATCTGCTGTTTGGTCTATTTTGTTTTTATTGTTCATCAACCAAAAGAGCTGCAAAATAAAAATCAGAATGTAAAAGTGTGTCCAGGTAAGCTAAGGCAGAGACCTGCATGCTTTCCAGCTGGAAGCCCCTGTCTGATGTCACAGATAACCTCCCGCAGCCTAGCAGTGGGTTTATTAAGCAGCTGATAAGTGCTGTTCTGAAGTTTCTCTGCCCTGCCTTGCTCAAAATCATGCTTGGTTCTTCATGCCGATGTGAGGTGCAAAGTACCATGGCTTTCTTTAGCTTGGGTAACAACTGAAGCACTAGCAGGAGGAATATCTGAGGAACAGGCTCTCTGAAGAAGTCAAGCCACAAATTGGCAGAGAGGGACCTGTCATTTTGTTTCCTGAAGTCGCTTCCTTTGCGCAGCAGGGGAAGCGGGAACAGCCCCTGGTGTAAGTAAAAACCATCCTTGCAGAGTTTGAACAATTATTCCCTGCAGAGTTTGAACAATTATTGTCATGTCTATCTGGAAGGCACTCAGAGAGTCTTTCTTTTTCTTTTTAGAGTGCATATTGTGTTTATCAGCCAGTTCTTTTTCCATGGGCAGTCTCACAGCCTCCCTGTGTTACCACAGTGACAGAGTAAGAGAAAGATTGTTAACATAGCTTGAAATTGTCATAATTTCTTCACTCCTTAATGCAGCTTAAACTTCACATAACTGATTTCAAGTACTGTTACAATACGAAAAATGAAGTTTACTTAGCTGTTAAGGTAATCTCCAAAGAGGGAGGATATTCGTTCCAACTCCAGATCCACTTCTCAGGCAGTTTTACAGTCAACTTCTGCAGGGAATACCAGAGCAGTGATTCATTGTTAAAGGTGGTCCATCCCATCTCAAGGCCAGAACATTGGATTCCCAAATGTCACAGTTTATAAAATTAGTCAATTATGAGGCTCCATTTTTTTGTGCTGTCAGTACTTTTGTCTGTTTGTATTTAAGAATTTCCAGCCCAGAGATGGTGATTATTTTTTTCTTTATTCATAGGCATAAATTCAGGTGCTCCAGAAGCACTATAAAACAAATATTAGGTGATAAATCAAAGCAGTCTTGGAAAGCATCATGTGCCATGGCAGAGACAATCAATAGAAGAACTTATACATAGCAAATTAGTTCTGTAATAAATTGCATTCCGGGCCCTAGACCCTTCTTGTATTTAATCACTTTGTTATCTCTTCCTGTAATAGTACAGAGTACTTGCCTACACTGATTCATAGGATATATTTGTGCTAAGAATTACAGACTGAACTCCTGTAGTTCAATTGCCTCTTGAAGTTCATGGCAAAGCTTGTACAAACTTCTGTGGGACCAAGGCTTGGTTCAGGATGATAATTATAGATTAGTTCATAGCAGAGACACAAAGTGCTATGCAGAAAGTCACAGTTCTTTGCCACATGTGGAAACTCTTGTCTACATTATGATGACATCCCTGTGTAACTGAACTTGCTGCGAGCCAGTGTGGACATAGAAGTCCAAGGGAGAAAAGTGTGCTGGATGATGAAGATATCCATGTCCCATGAGTGTGTACAGTAACCTAGCCAATTTTTTCCCCAGTTAATGGGAATCAATTAATCCTAAATATTCAAAGCTATTGACAATTGAACCCAAAAGAAACAAGAAGAAAACACAGAGATACAGAATGACACAATTCATTTTTTTGTAATAAATGTATTTCAAATCTTTCAGTAACCCAAAACGAAAATTCGTTTGCCACGTTAAATGAGTTTCCAGCGGTTCCAGGGACACATTAGGCTTTGAGGCAAAACAAGAGCTCTCTTGTCCCTAAGATTCTTGATCTTTAGTCAAGAACAATGAAAAATACTAAAAATACATAGAGGCCAATTGAAGATGAAGCCTCTTCAGTAGCAGTACCACTTTGAATCATGAATGCTGCCATTCAGGTTTGGAAAAGCAACTTCAAAGTCAGTGACATGTTTACCTGTCTCGGTGCCCTGTAGGTCCTTCCACCTGTCCTTGCTGTGTTTCTGTTTGTGCACAGGAAAGCTAAAACCATGCTCTGAGTCATGACCATGCAATGGAGTGAAGTCAATGACCAGTTTTGCTCCATTAAAACTATAATGATGCTTGCTGGTCCTGGAAATGTTGGGCACTGCTTTGTGGCAAAGCTGTGTGCATCCTTTCAGGGCAGCTGGCCACAGCAGAGCCAGCATGAGTGTGTCTTTGGGTCTTTTATGCACACTCCTAGCAAGCAGCTGCCACGTTCCAGGTAAACCAAGGAGGAACATCTGAGCTCAGAGCTCCAGCAGCACGGCAAAGCATTCTGTTGTAGACAGCTACTGACCTGCTGCAGCCTGTGAGTGTGGGTCAGCATTCCTGGGTCTCTGCATAAAGGTGAAGGGAGCTAAATGAAATATATATGCCACTGAAGTTTAGACAAGACAAATTGCATTCATTGGAAGACTTGAATAAAACACTTCTCGAAAGTGGTCTCACTCCAAAACAAAGGCTGTTTGCCCTAGTACATTTTTCTTTTGGCCGATATAAATTTACCACCTTTTTTTTTTTTCATGCACTGTTAAATCTTTTCATCCTTTCAGAATCAAAGTGATTTCAGATTTTCTTGCTTTCCCTTTATTTTTTCTGGCTCACTTTTTTTTTGTTGTTTTGTTTTGGTTTGTTTGGAGGCGGTTTTTTTGTTGGTTTTTTTTTTGTTTGTTTGTTTGTTTGCTCGTTTGGTTTGGTTTGGATTTTTGCGTAGTGGCCGGCGGTGCCCAGCGCCTCTGCCACACCGGTCATTCCCCCGGGTCACAGGCGGGCTCCTGCCGCGGGTGTCCCGGGCTCCAGCGGGACCGTGCGGGAGGGATCCCGGAGGCTGGCGGCAGTGCTTCCCTCGGCCACCACGGGAGGGCGCCCTTGGCCAGCGCGGTGCCCCCGCCGCCCGGGTAACCGGGGAATGCCCGGGGGGATGGGGACGGAAGGGGCTGTTCTCGGTCATTTCTGCCCGTCCTCGCAGACCTGCGCTTTCCCGCTCCAAACTGTTTCAACACACTCAAATTAAAGGGAAAAATACAATCGATAGGCGGAGGTGGGAATGGAGAGTAGGTGGGTAAAGAGGGTTTTCCAGCAGCTTTTGTCCTTCCCAGGCAGGCTCACAGCTTTCATGCTCCAGTCCCATCAACCCTTTCCTCTAATTTGAAGAAGCCTTTCACTCAGCCACACGGCAGGAAAAAAAAATATTGAAGAAATAAACAGAAAAATTTCGTTTTGATTCTAGCTCTATACTTGCAGCCCATTCTGTCATTACTTCCCTTGGAAGTGACATACTCTCCTGCGATGACCATTAGCAATTTTATTGTAGAAATTTTCTGCATTCCTCAGGATTCCACTGCAGCTGAGCACATCCACAGGCTGCTCAGTGGAAAGCAAACACCCCCACAAGTCTCTGTGCACCCAAGCTGAGCCTGGGGATTAACAGCTAAGAGATTCGCTTTTATGTCTGGGCACTGGGGCATTCACAGCACTTGCTCCTTGAACTAGTCCATGTGGCTGGCCATGGAGGAATGGTGCAATGCAGAGGCCAGGACAAAAAGTAGGTAAACTGGCCTCCAGATTTCCACAGCAATACCTTGGAGCCCTGTCAGCTGACTTCAAGCTCTGTCTCTACCCTAGCAGACAAACCTGACATGGGAGCTTCCTAGTGTAAGCAGAGTGACAAAGGTGCTTTCTATCAAGATGGCTTAGCCCAAGCACAGCTGTGCTTGAACATGCCTGCCTAGTGTTTCTGTTGCCTTTGAGCAGCATGGTCAGAACTGACTTAGTGTCATGCTGTGTGGATGTAGCTTGACACAAGAGCCTATTTTGACCAGATCTTCATATCTCAAGAAACTGAAATGTAGCTGGCCAATAAAGAGTTGAAGTGACCTTTGAGGCATCTTGTAAAGGAAAACTGAGAAGGAATGTGAAATCAAATCTTTCACCCATCAGCTCTCTGAGATGCCACCAAAGTTTCAGCAGTGGTTGCAGAGCACACAAAACCTTTATGGGGCATTTGAGAACAAGTGAAGGTGTTTCCTGAAGCAGAGGCTATGGAGGTGTGTAGAGAACTTTTATTATCTGCTTGCTGTCTGTGTGAAGAGTGAGAAGTGGGGAACTGCAAGGGGAGTTACCGTACACAGCTTTTCGCACTGGAAAAAGGAAAAGCAATTTGCCCAAAAGAGAAACCTCATTTCATCTTCTCACAGCCTGAGGACCTTCATGCTTGGAGAAGTGGAAGTCAGTGTGAACATTCAAACTGGGCAATCTGTAATGTGAGCAGTGAAAGAAAGTGCTGCAGTCAGGCAGAGACTGATGTCAGTCCCTGGCACACTGGTTAGTAACTGCTTTCAGGCAAGGTTCAGTCCAAAGATAGATTGAAGTAACAATTTGATTGTAGAAGGAGATGAGAAAGACACAGACAAGCAAACAAGGAGGTCTCTTAAAACTCAGCCAGAACAGAAGGAAATACTGAGACCTCCTCCATCATGTGGGGTGTTTCAGATAGAAAGCCTCCACCTTTGGCATTAAACCTTAAAGACCCAGAAACATCAAGCTGCTTAAGCCAAAGCAGCTAAGCCTAGGTTAAACAGCTAGCAGAAATGCCTAGTTGGAGCAGAAGTGGCAGCCAGGGTAGTAATACTCATTCGCTTGGACAAATTTGTATTCTTCCGTTTAATCAGTGGTTCTGTCTGCTTTGCTGTATGTTCCTCAGCAGCTGTAGCTCTCACTTTCCACACTAGGCAGCCAGGGACAAGCTATGGAGCAAGAAAGACAGTGGTCTCCTTCATGCCTTAGCAAAATCAGACATTTCCCTGTCTTGTGTTGCTTTGTCTCTGCCCTCTTCACACACCTATCCTTCTCTTTCCAGCTTCTTGTACCATCTTTTTTTGACATGCTCCTACTCCCTCCATCTTTATATGAAATCCTCACATTTAAAGAAATTTTGAATTGATGTTCACCTTCCTCTCTCTCCGGAAACAGCTTTTCTCCGTTCCTTCATTGTGGGTCTATGGGTCAACTCACAAGGAGGACTCACGAGTATGAACTCTGGTTGCTTTACGTGGCTCTTGTTACAACCAGATAGCTTTCTGTACGCACACGTGTGTGCTTAGTGTAAAGAACCACCTCTTTCACAGTGAAAACACAGCCCCCTGTGCCTGCCAGGCCAGCTCTGTGCTTTTATTACCTGTCATGGAAGAGAGATGGCTGCAAGCAGATAGGCAGGAAGGCAGGTTGAATGGATTTTCAGCTGTGAAAATATATCAGCTGTCTCCCCCAGACCCAGAAGATTGAGTGCAGCCACAGAGCTGCACTCCCTGTTCACAGGGGGTAAACCCCTTGAGCTCCCCAGAGCTCAGCCTGGCAATTCAGGAGCACCCTAGGGGTAGAGATCTCCTTAACCCAATTCACATCTCCTTTTGCAGTCCCACTGCTGGACTGCATCCAGTGGTGCCAGCATGGCTGTGCTTTACAGAGCCCCACGTGAACTTTCTGGGAAGTGTTTCCAGAAGGCGCCTGCAGCCACCTTCCCAGTGAAGTCATTAACAGGCCATGTTTACTCAGAAAAATAAAACTCCTCAAGAATGTGACGTATGCACACAGGGAGGCCAGTTTGCCCTTTTTTAAAAGAGACTGACACACTTGAAGGCTGCCAGATTCTGCAGCTCTTACATGGTGTGCGGGTGGTGATTTTTTTCATATTATTCCACGTTTGCTGGGTCTGATTTTAATTAAAAACAGATTGAGAAGCTCGGGGGGGGAGGGAGAGAATTAGGAATTACAAAAGCCAACACAAATCCTCTGACGATTGTCACTGCTTGGAGTTACAACATATGCAGAAGATGGCAAAACTACTGTCAGTGAATCACCATAGAATGCGTTGATTTGTTTAATTCCTCAGGAGTCGTGACATGACTCATTCCCAACCTGGAAACCAAAGGGAGGTTTGAAGGAAAAATGTTGGATAAGCAGGCTCTTAGCGAAAGGATGAGGACAGTTTTAATTCTAGCCTTTGATAAATTTCATTAATGCTCGGCAAAGTGATTGCAAACAAGGCTGTCTCTGTTTGGTAACATCAGGCACTCGTGTTTAGTGGAGCAAATTGGCTACCCGTGGGCTGGACAACTCTGAGTAGGACTTCATTTCTGTCACTGACAACTGCTTTCTGATGTTTTGATGTGTTTTTTCATACACTATTTAAAACCAGTTTTGTAATTGATGTGACTACTCTGCAGGCAGGATCCTAAAGAAGTTAGGTGCTCTAAAAATTCTGCTCAAAAGACACCATCCCTTTTCAGTGAGATTTGTCAAGCACTCATCTGATTCACATGGGAAAAGAAATTTGATCGTATGAGTCACTTCGGTCTTTGGATACTTAACAAATGTATGGTGTGATCCAATGCATGACTAATGTGTTTGTGTATTTAAGAGTCTGTGGATGCTAATGGAAGTTACAGAGCCATATCTAGAAAAGAAGACACTTCAGCGCGTATCAGTTCATTAACTTTCATCTATCCATAATCAGCTGCTGGTTTATAGATCTAAAAAAGATTCCTTAATGCTTTGTGTGTTTTAGGACTGCACTTCAAAAGTCCTCTACATCAAGTCTTTGTTTAAACATCCCACTCATCTACCATTAACCATCTCATTGTGTTTCAGCTCATTTGCAAAGCCTGCGCTCTGTCTAATTAACAATAATTTTGTTGCTTGCTGCCCTTCTCCAACCTGTCACTCCCAAATATGTTCATGAGAAATTTCAGCCTCCTTTTGTTAATTGCATTTGCAAAGTGACCTTTATTCTCTCTGAATACCTTCATTACTACATTCACAGGTAGTTACTAAGTAACCTGTAGGAATGCTGGAGGCATTGCATCTCTTATTAAGAGTTGTGCTCTCTGGCTGTTCAGTGTTGGTGTTGTGCGACTGAGTCAAAACTCTCTGGGATTGGCTCTGCCCTCCATTTGAAAAGGATGCTTGTGAACCAATCTTCTTGAAACTTTTTAATTAACTGGGATTTTCTAATGAAAAACTGAGCTTACAATAGCAAGAAAAAATGTAAAGTCCTTATATTTGTCATTCTCTTAAACCAACGGTTTGCGTGTAATGATTCAAACAAAATAATTAGCTGCATTGTAAATTAATACCATCATGAAAATTAGTGTTAAATAATTTCTATCCACCCTAGTGGTGGATTTCTGTGGTGAGAATTCATACTAAGAACTGCTCATGTCAAATTTAGTGAAACTTTGTGAATAGTTTCATTTATAACTGGCAGAAGTTTGAAACACATTGCTTTTGAATTTTCTCATTCTTTGAGTCCATGTTTATAATGGTTTGGACTGGAAGGAACCTTCAAGATCATCTAGGTCCAAACCCTCTACCATGGTTTGGGACACCTTTGCACTAGACCGGGTTGCTCAAAGCCCCATCCACCCAGCCTTGAACACTTCCAGGGATGGGTCATCCACAACTTCTCTGGGCGACCTGTTCCCGTGCCTCACCACCCTCACACTAAAGAATTTCTTCCTAATATCTAATTTAAACCTGCTTTCTTTCAGTTTGAAGCCATTGCCCCCCATCCTGTCACTACATGCCTTTGTAAATAGTCTCTCTCCACCTTTCTTGTAGACTCCCTTCAGGTACAGGAGGGCCACAATTAGGTCACTCTGAAGCCTTCTTTTCTCCACGACTATTTAAGACTTTACATGCATACATTTTTCAGCTCTCTCATGTGTATCCTCTTGACTCATTTCCTTCCCTTTCCTGCTTTTGGCTGTGTTTTGCACAGGCAATATACCATGATATTTGAACACCCATCACATTACTTTGGCACCACACTGTAATGAGGTATGTGGGCAGAATGAACCAGAAATTAGTTTTGAGCTCGGGGTCCAAGCCCATCTCAGTTGACATAGGTAACATTATCTTTGTCTCATCCTTCAGTTGTTAGTACTGAGCAGAGTTGTCACAGCATGAAGGAGCCAGGGCAACCAAAAATACCTTCTGAGTCTCTCACAAGTCAGATATAGTGTCATCCCAGTCCTGTGCTGAATTTAAAGCAGTTCCAGTAATGATGCCAGACAGTAACTCCAGTACCTAATTCTGAACCTAACGGAGAAACGACATAACAGAAGAAGAAAATGAAATTTTCAACCAGTCTGGCCCAGGCCAGTAGGACCAGAAAGCATTTTCAATGATCCCACCACTAGCTTTAGACACAAAAGAAAGGAATAAGGGCTCTCTGTCAAGCTTGCAGTACTGTGTCCCAAGCCTCTTCTCAGTCAGTGATAACCCCTTAAGGTGGTCAGCATTAACACATTAGCAGGAGGATTTGACAGCCTCTAGCACTTGAGCCTGTTAAAAACTTTTTCTTCCCTCCCTGGAAGTGTTCAAGGCCAGGTTGGCTGTAGCTTTGAGCAATCAGGTCTAGTGAAAGGTCTCCCTGCCCTTAGCAGGGGGGCTGAAAGTAGATGATCTTTAAGATCCCTTCCAACTATGATCCTATGATCTGTCTGCCTTTAAAAAAAGCACAAAGGCCAAATGCATGTAGCAAAGAAGACACTGAGCCCATCCTCTTCTGAAAATACACATGCTATGAACAATGACCTCCCTCTGTGTCAGCCCACAGCACTGTCTTAGCACTAAATTGTCCTTGGTAACATTGCAAAACACCTGTTCCTTTAATATTTTATTTGTCATGCTATTATAATTGTTGCTCCACAGAGTACCACTAGAACATTGCCCTTCCTTTTCCAGAAACCATACAGATCTGTACCACTGGTGTTGAAACTCCACCAGTCACAAATTGGCTGCTCAGCAGTGTTATAAATGCCAGGTGTGTTGTAGTATTTTTCACCTTCAAGGCAATGCAATCATCAGACACTGATTTGGGATTATTCTGTTTCCCCATGAGAGGTGACACTTGTGCTATTTGCAGGGTTGTGACATTACCTTGGCTTTTGCTGGCATCTGCCTGGTGCCATTCCTTGCAATGTCACCAACTCCTGCAGCAGGCATGGGAGGGCTGACAATGGCTGCAGATCCTGCTGCAATCAGGCTCTGTAACAGTAATATCAAACTGTTGAGCCTAATTTAAGGGGAAGACATCTTGATGTAGAAACAGTGCAGGCAGTGTTGCATTTTTGAGGAGCTCCTAAGTGCTTACTCCATTGGGAGCCAGCTGCAGAGCTGTGGTCTGGATACAGGCCCTGGCATACAGCTGACATTGAACAGGGATAGGTTTGCTCCATGGTAATATCTGTTTAACCCTGGTGAAAAGTTCCAGCAGATTTTTGTTTCTTGTTTATGTATTTTGGGAAGGTGAATTTATTCATGTGTCTGCGCTCTGGCTTTATTTGGTAACTTGACTGGCAGTTTTCATTTTGTTTAAGCTGCCCCAACCTGCTGCACTGTTTGAAGTAAATGGACAAAAAAAGGAAGAAGCCTGTGTTGGGAAAAGAGGGGAGAAATTGTGGCTCCTCTGATGAGGTGGCAAAGCCTGTCTGAGATGAAGGGAATCTCTTACTGCTGCGCCAGCGCTGCTGGAAAGTTGTAATAGCATTTGATATCGAGAAGCCTTGTGTGCAACTTTGAGTTGTCAGGCTACAGGCTCACTGGCAATAAGAGTTTCTTTTTTTCCTCAGAGCAGTCTGGTGTCTGATATCTGCAACCAGCTGTTGTGACAGTACTTTGTCCTGTTTCTGATTTAAAAATATATCACTTGCCACCCACTGGACCAGGGGCAGGAGCTGACTATGCCCACAGCATATTTTGCTATTGGACTGGACAGTCACCCTAGGTTCTAGGGGAGGCTTCTGTTTCCATGAACATTACTTTCTTTTCAGTGACCAGGCCTGACAGGTCAGAGGGAATGTTGTTGCAATAGTGCATTTGCAGGAGGCATTTCTCTGGGCTGTGCTTCACCTTGGTTAAAAAGAAGGTCGACTTTCTGCCAAAGGATACAACTTCAGTGCACACCAGACATCTGAGTAACTATGGCAGAGTGACACATGGTGGCCAGGGTTAAAGTCCAGACAGGAGATCATAGTGGTGAGCTTTCCATCTTGCAGGAAAACCTCACTGGGCTTTCCTTTTACCTTAGACACACCACTTGTCACAACAGCTCTCTGTTTCTAGGGGAGAAGTATTTAAGAAAGTCTTATGTCCTTACTGTGGAGTGATATAGAGGCAGAAGTCCTTTCCTTGCGTGTAATCCTAAAGCATGTCACTATGTGATGCAGAGCCACCCCATTAGCCATTTTGTAAGCAAAATTTTGGCCTTTTGGTATATGACTCATACCTCTAAGTCTGTTCTAGCACAGGCAAAGGGTATGTGAGGGGCTAATGGAAAATTGTCCAGCTTTAAAATGTAGAGTCAAAAGGCGCTGACAGTGGTGAAAGACTGTATTTGTGTCATCATGCCAGTATGCTGATCCATCAGTGCTGGTGCATGTGGAATACCTCTGTGACAGCTTTCACAAAGTCATACATCAAATTACAGGCGCACGCGAGTGCCTTTGGAAAAATGGCTTTTGCAAAACTCATTTTCCCCTGGCTACACATTCAAAGTCTGTGAATGGGTCACTGTTGATACAAATAGATAAAGAAATAGGGTGGAGTAGTGTAAAATTGGGTAAAGTACTTTACAGTGTATTCAGAGTGATGGTTTACAGCAAAGCAGGTAGACAGACCTCTCACCAATCTCTTCCTCTCCCATTCACTGTTACAGTGCTGCAGCATGGTGAGAAGCTGTAACAACCAGGTCATTTTGAAAATGAAAGAAGAAGATGGAAATTCAGAAGAATACAGCTGTACTTGTCAAGAAAAGCAAGTCAGTAGAGCAGAATTTTGTCAAAAGCAAATGTTATTGTTTGGGGAAAAATGTATGATTTGGATTTGGATTTGGCTCTAGAGCCTTATGAGGCAACAAAAGGCAGTGTTCATTTTTGCTTTCTTCCACCTTCAACCCAAAGGGGTGATGAGGACCATGGATAACTGTGTGTGTCCCAGGGCAGACAGCCCGAAGGGATCTCATTAGCTCTTGCTCAGCAGATATAAACAGCCAAGACAAAGTACAGTGTATGAACATGACACCAGTGATATCTATGACAACATACAATGCTAGAAGGACCTGAGAATATTCTGGCAAGCTTGATGTTTACTGACTTCCAGATTCTGTATTAAGTGTTGTTACTGAGAACATGGATTTAAAGTGTGTTCCAAAATCAAGAGAGATAAGCAGTAAAAAAACTGCATGTAGCAAGTGCAAGGTGAGAAGTCCACTGACTGCATAGTGAAATTGTCTCACCACAAACCCAGTGCTAGCCCCTTGCTAGTTGAGTGTGAAGTGTTTCTCCAGAGGGCCCTGATACAGGTATCTGGGCAACCAGGCTTAACCAGGTATGATGCTTTAGCAGTACCAGTTTCTTACATATCATGAGCTACAAAAAATCCTTGACAATGACGGCCTGGAAAGCAGGTAGGTGAGAGTAGACATCTGCATCTCACAGCGTGTAAAATGAGTCTGTGTGAAGCTTAGAAACTCTTTTTTTTCTCCTACCATGAGACTTCAAGAGGTTTGGAGACCCCAGTTTTCATACGTAGTTCAGACACTGTGAATCCTGATTTGGATCTGCTCCTGATAAAAATACAATGAGTACAGAATTAATCATTATTCTCACATCAAAGACTGCAAAGTCAGTGTCTGTGAATGGGTCTAATTTCTTGCATATCCTACAGCAACAACTAGACTGTCCCAGTGATCCAGACTGATGCAGGACCATTAATTTCCACTTCCTGAGGACGCATCCCACCAAACAACAGGAATGGCAATAACTGCAGAATTTTTAGCAATTCAATATATAACAGAAAAAGATAATTGTTTCAGATAATAGATAATTCTCGGTTAAAATAGTTGTATGTCTGGTCTGCAATTGCACTGTGTAGACCTTTCCTCATAATTTACGTGTGTTGAAAACTTGAGTTGTGAACAACAAATGGTCTTCAGACTTTACATGATTGTACTTAGTAAAAACTGTATCAAAGAACTGCAGAATCATAACAATTTCTCTTTCTCACATTCCCTTGACTCTACCATTTGCTAATCCATCACTACTCTTTTCATCCTAGCCTTTCTGTTGCTGCAAATGATCCCTGTCTAAAAACATAAGAAGTGGCAAAGATAATGTTTTCCTTTATTTGGTTGCTACTCTCCTTACCGTGATTTTTCTCTCCCAGTGGGTGGTTCTGTAGCACCAAATTCATGCTGGTGAAATGTGCATACACATAACATCCTATCTCATTTATGGTGGAAAGACCCAGAGACCTCAGCAAGATAGAGGCCTTCCATATCTAGGTCACCAGTGTGCAAATAAGTAGGTCAGTAAGGAGTGGAAGTAGGTTATCCAGTTGTTATGTGGGGTGAGGGCTGCTGATCCACTTCTAGGGTACATTTTCAGAGCACAATAAAACAGCATCACAACTGACATTGACATTGACTGGTGTCCCCCACGGCAGTCTCCACAGAGATGCCATGAAATAAATGGACAAGGAAACAAAACTACCTTGTCACATGGGAGAGGGCACACCCGGGTCTCAGTGCAGGCATATTGGAAGAGCAGCACGTAGCCTGGCTGGTGAAGCTTTTGCTTTCCCATTCATTCTGTGCCTGATTAATGGACGGAAAAAGGACTCCACTTTCCAGGCCTTTATTCTGACACATTTCATCAGTACTATCACTTGAGAGTACATATAAGACAAATAGTTTTATCCTATTATGTCAGAACAAATTGCAGCCTGCAGGCCTGATTCTCTGCACCATTATGCCAGTTTTACGCTGGTGCAATTTTACTGAGCACTGATGAGCTCCACCAGACTAAAACCAGTGTGACAGCATGAAGATGCAGGGTCTTCATCTTCCAGAGAATGGAAGAGAAAGCTCCAAGGCCCTGCTGCATTAATAGCAGTGCTCCCAAGTACAACCTTGGTGAAAAGTAGAGCCAGACACTGCACTTTGAAGCATGGTTATTTCTACATCAAGGAACAGAAAGACATGGTCATGGTATCGTGCATTAGTTGTGTTGTAGCAGGTCCTGGTCTGTCTCTGTCAGGTCTCTATAGGAAGCACAGGTTACAAGACAAACCGATGGCTTGTTCCTACAGGCTGGTGGCAGTTACTGGGCTGGTGGCAATTTAGAGCAATGTCTCCCCTCATCTCTGGGTCCGTTTACCTCTCAGCCAGATACAAGCATTTCACAAAGTGTTTGAAAGAAGGTATTTCTGCAGTGTCCGTTCTGTGGTTTCCTTGTAAAGAAACAGCTGCTCAGAGTGAGAGGGAGAGAAGATGCAAAAGAATGCAAAGCAGATGCTATGTGGTACTTTGTAAGAGCAGAGAATCTTGCAAGCTACTACCAGTTGTTTTTTTGTTAGGGTCCTCCAAAGCACCTGAGGATAAGAAATGTCTAGATTTACAAAGCTGGTCCAGAGTTTGTCCTGGTTTCCTAAATTCCTCCAGGCTGCCCCATGCAGCCACTGAGCTGGAAGAATGAGGAGGAAATGGTCAGATCATTTCCCACCCACCTGGCCTATGTAGTTTCTTTGCTCATCTATCAGTGTGCTACCTTCCTACCCAGGCTGGTTTGGATATAAAACCAATTTGCAATGGGGCAAGGGAGTGAAGCCATACACTAATCCAAATGAATCAGACAAACTGTGTATGTTCCTGATGACAGTTCCCTTTGCCTCTCTCCAACAGTAAAGTTGTGTTCAGATTCCAGCTTTTGACTGAATTGTTTTTAAATACAAATGTATTTGAGCTCTAAGCCTTTCAACACCTGCAATGAGTCCCAGCTCATCCCTGAAGTCTTCTGTGACAGTTTGAATACAGGAGTAACTGAGCAACACATGCAAAAGTGGGGATTGGCAGATGCCATGTTAAACAAAGACAAAATACAAATTACTACAGTGATCTCAGCTGTTAAAAAAAATATGCTGACAAAAGACTAGAGGGCTTTTTGGCATTTCTAATAGGAATTTCATTAATACCCACCCCTGTAATATCTGATTGCTCCATTCAATAGTTTTTTCCTTGCTCTCTATTCTTTGTCATAGCCCATCTTAGGGCTGCAGAGACCTTACAAACATCAGGAGAACTATTATTATCTGCATTTTCCTGGGTGCAGCATAACATGTGATCTAAGAACATCCTTCCTCTCAACTTCCCATCTCTCTAGATAAGAGCACTCTGCAGAATTCACTTCTGTTACTATTCAGTGCTTCCAAAACCCCTGCTTTTTGCTTTGCTGGGAGATGGAGACTGCTGATATGTGTAACTTGGTATGATTCCCTTCAATTTTTAAAATTATGTCTAGGCTTTGTTATGCACAGTTCTTGCATGGTAGAAAAAAAAAAAAAAGAAGAACTCACCCAAATGTAAGATAAGTGAGTAACTGAACATGCCGGCCTGGAAATGGTTTGATTTGTATCAGGAAATAAGCATTCACACAAAGCTTAGTTAAGCAGTAGCATGTGTCGGTCCCTTTAAGGCTTTTACTTAGGAACATCTATTCTATAATATATGTATATGAAATAGATTTGAGAACCAATAGTTGCTCATTAGTTCCTTATAGAAAATTTCAGAGCACTTAAATAGATTATGCTCCCAAATTCACTGTAAGATAGGTAGGAAACACGAATCTCACCACTTTTTTACTCTTCATCTGTGGTATGTATGTGCACTGACTCAGGGAGGCATGGGCTACAGCTATACCAGTAAATTAATGCCCAGGACCACTTCCTGGATGAAGCCAACCATGTCCTTAGTCTCAGATTCTTCTGCCTTCCAAATCAGTGTGACTGCACCTGAACTGCCTGTGGTGAATGGTACTTGACCTACCCTACATGTCCCCAGAGACAGTTTGGGAGACAAAATTGTGCTAGTCATGGTTCAAGAGGTCTAATAAAGTCAAGCTTAAGTCCCAGCAATCAACTGCAGTTGAGTGTTTCCTGCCACTGTTTAACTTAGCCGTATAGATACATCCAGAGAGTTTGTGCCATGACAGAACACAGCTCCTGAATCCCAGTTCTTCTTTCCATGGCCTGAGACTTCAGATCCACTGTAGATTTTAGGACATCATTGCTGTACGCTGCAGATCTTGGTGTCTACTCAGGGCAAGGCAAGCAGACCTTAGGTAAATAAGCCAAACTTTGGGGCCATATAACCTAACAAGATGCATGTATGTGGCTTTAGCTTTAGGCTAGATTGTTCTTGTACTTAAGCAGCTAAATTCACCATCACTAATGTATAAAAAGGGCATTGTGTTGGCACATTTGCAGAAAAAGTCTAAGGGTGACTGTGAGTCACATTTCACTTACACTTGCATTTCTGTATAGCCCTTTCATGGTGCTACTGCTCTAGGCACAACTTCCTATGATTAGTCATCCAATTCAAACTAATTATTGTGGCAAAAGGAGTTTTCTGAGTGTTTGAAGAGAAGGCAATAATTTTTTGTGGGCTGTTTGCTGTCATGACATTTCAGGAGAGACAACAAAACATAGAAAAAAGTATGAAGGGACAGACCGTAAAGAAACAAAATTAGGGAAATATTTTGGTTGCAGTAAGTTGGCTAGTCAAAGGTTACTTGCCTGTGTACAGTGCTGTTTATTTTCCAGTTAATTTTGTATATTGGATATTGGATAGCAGGACTATTGTGAAGAAGGCTTCCTAGTGGATGAGACTGTTCTGCTGTTGCAGAATAACCATAAAGAGTGCGTTAAATCTTCAGCAAAGCTAGGCAGAGTTGCATCCTCACATGTATGTATTTCACACACTTATACCCCATCCTTTTGCATTAAAGGCATTTGTGCATGAGATTTCCTTGTGCTGAAGAAAGACTATATATCAAGGATGCACTGAGCCAAGGGAAGGGCAGCAATATTGCAAGTCAGCTCAGGGGAAATTCAGTAGGCAAGGGAGAATCATAACTTCTTTTCAGCCTATTTAAGGACAGAATTATGAAAAGTAAAAAGACTTTAGACACTTTATGCAGTTTTGCAGAGTGAGAGAATCAGAAACATATCTGGTACACACAAAATCAGACCTACACAATTCTCTGTCACCATGCAGAAATTCATTGGAAATCCATAGATTATTATTTTTTAATTGTTCTACCCTCATGGGGTTTACAAATAATGAGAATTGTCCAAAAATAATTATGCTACTGAACCAGCATGTGCATACCAGAACAATAGAAAAAAAAAATTAAGCTAAGCAAAGAAATTTTTTTATTAGTTTTTCATTAAAGTCAGTTTTTTTATGTCTTTCTGGTAGGCTTTACAGTATATTTCTTGGACAAATAAAGGAACTGTTTCTAACCCCACAAGGTCAATAATGGTAGATATCAGTTTCTCTTCACATCATTTCTGAGTTAGCTCCATCTCTATCCCATCATATATAGAAATGATTTTTTTAATATCTGTTATGGAGGTAAATTACACATTTGAGAAGGGCGTTCCTAGTTATTTACACATAAAACCGTTTCTCAGAACTCTACTGTGTGATCACAAATCACACACAAATCTTGGAGGTCTTTAATTGGAGGTCTGGAGCTTAGATAATGCTTTGCCACACCATCTTCTTGAGGCTTGGAAAAATCCCAATCACTTAGGTGGGTTGTATTCCACTAGTAACTTGTGACAACTGCTTATTCAATGTTTGCAAAAGGATCAGATAATGAAATATGCTTCAGGCTGCTTGTGTCCTGTGCATAAAGCATTAGATTTTCTTTATACAGTCTTAAAAGGCTGGCTATCTCTGGGAAATGTTCCCCCTAGAACTATGCACACCTCTAAAATTAATGCACAGGAAGCACAGTTAGACTTCATGGTCTTTAAAACTGCCTCTAAAAGCACGGGGTCCCCTCCCACAGTGAGAAAAAGCAAAGGCTCCCAGTAGGCAGAAATAGGTAGGGGTGTTGTGTATTTGTTTCCTACTTGTCCTACTATTTGTGTTTTATCTCCATAAATACTCAGAGGCTGTGTCTGGGGTCCTTCTGGAGACAAAACTCATCAGCCTTTGCTGTTCTCAGTTCAGAGACTGTACCCTTGAGGGGGCTGGCACTGGCACACTTGGTGTTTCAGTTCTTGCTTTAAGCTGTCTCGTGTCAAACCAAAGTTGGCTCATGTGTGGAAAGTGTGTGCAAACCAGTTAGCTCCTCCTGAAACCATTCACATGGAGGGGCGTTCTTGAAAAAAACCCAAACCAATACCCAATCTATCTGAATGTTTTTATGTGTATATATTAATATTTATATGTGTATGTAATTATTAACAATCATCTTGAGAACTGAACAGAAGGAAAGCCTAGCTTTTATTGCAAAGTAAGCAGCATACATTCATTTGTCAGATAGTTCATTTTCACTACATGTCTGAAAGAGTCTGAGAGAGTGGGGGAAAAAAAAGGCAAAAAAACAAAAGGACCTAAACTGCTCCTGGGTTTTGAACTCAAGCCAACATATAATATTTAAGATTAGTGCTTTTCAAAAGCTTCCAAAGCACATATAAGATGGAAAATTAAATATGCAGTCAAATCTTGACTTTTTTTTTTCAACAACTGCAGTTACTAGCTGCAGTGATGAAGCTGTAGTGCATAGCAAGGAGGATTTTGGTGGAATTCCACAAGGGAATGAATCTGAAGCAGCTGGATGAGAGAAATTGTCTGTTCTAGTGGGTTATTTTCTGGGTCTCTGTTGTACCCTCCCTATAAACTTGCATCATATTTTCCTACATTCAATTCTACTTCCAGAAACAGCATGAGAGCTCATTCTGCATTCCCATCGCATCCACATCCCCATAATCACCAACAGCTCCCTCAGGCCAATTCTCCACTACCTCCAGGCCCTTCATAGGTCTTCTACCTTTAGTTATCCCCGCAACTGAGCAAAAACCACTGTGTTTTGGGGCTTTTTCAGAAGCCATGCAGAAATTGCTGTTTAGGCAGCCACCTGCATTAGTGCTAATTGGCCAACTGCTTCTCCTAAATCCCTTCAGAGCAAATGAAAGAAAAAGGTGATGACTACCTTTCTATCACTAGCAGCATTAATGTGGCCACTTCTCCATCTCCTTAACAGATTTACACTAAATGTGGGCAGTTTTGAGATATGTTTCACTACATTTGTTTGAAATTGATTAAAAAGTTCAAATGGTGTTGCAAGTAGCAGCATGGATGATAAGGAAAGCTGATGGATGGGTAGATAAATATCAATTCACTTAAGTCTTGTTTCTTTATAAACCAGGCTGAAAGCAATTTAGAAATGTTAAAAAGATAATTCTTGGTTGTACTTTGTAGTTAACAGATCTGGGGTTTATGCTGTTGTTGCTATGGGTTCATTGTTTTATGTACCATAATATAATAGCACCAAAGAGTGTTTAGTGCCAAGAAATAAGACCTAGGTCTATTGTCACATCAACTTCCATGCAGTCCAAGGGATATGGTGCTGTGCTCTAATTAATACTGACTTCAAATGCCTCAATCTCAAATTTACATGCTCAGCTGACTTGTGGTTAAGAGAAAGACAAGGAATGTAGGCTAGTCAGCCCTGGCCCATGAGGAACACCAGCACATTCCAGTCCTGCTAAATCCAGAAATTTTTTTACTGGTCTTCATCTTACCACAGCCCATTTTTCCTCTCTGCTTCCAAAAAGAAACAAAAAGGAGGCCAAGTTCTCCTCTCATTCATACCGTCCAGACTCGTCTCTCTGGCCACACACTGTACTTATCTGATGTCCCTCTGGGTGTGTTTGATGTTCACTGAGCCCTGGGTGGAGTGTAGCAGCAGTGGCCTTGCCTTCTCACCGGCAAGGCCTCAAAGTAGCCTGAAAAGCTCGCTCAGCCTTGGGGTAGTTCTGCTGGAATGTCAAAGGTGTAGTAGCAATGCTCATTCCTACCACACTAGGAGGACAAGCAAGGTGTGCCTTCATGGCAGTGTTGATCTTTTCAGAAAGTGGAGAAAAATTCAGTTCTCCCAAAGAAAATTCTTTAAAATCTTTCTCTCTGAGGAGCAATATGTTTGCTGTTTGTGAATATGTGAGAAGGGAAAGACCAGGAAAAAAATTTGATCACTAAGTGATACAACACTTAGTCAAGAAGGAAGTAAATACTAACTGACAATGAATGCCTGTAACCTGGTTATTCAAAGGTTTCGAATTGACAGAGGAATGAAGTAATGAGTGATTAGAACAGCAAATGAGACAAAAACCTGGTAAATTAAGCTCAGTGAATGTAAAGGGAAGATAAAAAGCAGTTGCCTATCAAAGACCTTTGTTTAATGACCAAGCAGTACCTTCCCTCTTAAATTCTTGGGGACTACTCTCACACCAACTCCTCCTCGTGGCTCAGATGCTGAAGGTGCAATTAGTGGGTTGTGAGTCATTCCAAGTAAAACTACCCCCTTCACACAGAGACTACTGTGCAATAGGCTCACAAGTCACCTAATACAAGTGGTCAGTGCCATGAAGTGTCATCTCTTCTATGTTCACAGGGCCTTCATTGGCGATCATAAGTACAATCCACCGCTGCTGCTCAGGATGTGCTTTAATTATATCATTGGCTGTGTCTTCCAGCTTGTCCCTAGTTTCCTACCAAACACTCCTCTTTAAACCCAGTGTCAGTCCTTGTCTCCCACCAGCTCATTTCTCTAGGAATTCCTTGTGCTGACAAGGACTCCATCAAACTTTCCACTAGAATTATCCATATGTCCCTCTTTGCCTCTGAAAATCAAGAAGGAAATAGGTACTCAGATTTCACGGCGATGAAAACCCCTACAAAACCCCTAAGAAGGAAGGGAAAGAATTAAACCAGCCAATCTGTCCTTTGCCAGCCCTCAAAAGGACTAAAATGACATCTACAGCGTGAATCCAAAATAGAGGATGAGGAAAATTGGGTGTCTGCCTGAATTCTGGATTGCCTGGTGTAAATCAGTAAAAGTCAGAGCTGTGAGTCACACAGCTAGACCCTTATTGTTGTGCTCCATGATTGTCTGCAAAGAACAGTACAGACTAACACAATGCTTTTAAGGTCTGTGTTCCTCATCAGGATTTAATTATGAAAAATCTGCCTGCTGCAGAAATTTGTGGTCTGGGATTCAGTGGTACAGGCTCATTATGTAAAAGGTTACCAGTCTGCCTCACAGGCACATAATGCTGACCCTTTGCTCAAGCACTCCTCTGGAGCAACTGGTGGCAAACAGAAGAAATAAGTCACCACTGGGCAGCTCTGTGAGTCCAAATGCTACAGTACATAGGAAAGAGCAATAGCATAATTTTCCTGTTCCAGGAAGAAGTTCAGTCGTGTGTTGTAGGTTAGGCCAGGACATGCAGCATATCTAGAAGTCCTCTAATATATGCAATCTTATATCTCACAACTCATGCCTGTATCTGGCCAGAGTGTTTTGGATGGTTGGGTTTGGGTTTTTTTACTTTTCTAAGCAACTATTAGATTTTGGATAAGAGGCCTCCAAAGAAACTCTGTGTGTGTTGGCAGTTTAGGGCTGGACTCCAGATGACATCTTGGTTCAGGACAACACGTAGGCACATGCTTTGGTCTATTAAAATCTGGAACCTAATTAGAACACACCCTTTTTTTGAGCCAGCAGTGAATTAATGTAAAAACCAAGTCACAGCTGCCTGGCTCTGTCCTGGCTGTGAATGTTGGGACAGACAGGAACCAGAGATGAAAACCATGGTAATGAGTGATAGTGTTACACTTTTCTTACTGTGCCTCAAAGTTCATGCCAAAAATCTTGGTCAGATAGTGTTGATTGTATGAAGAAGAGAGATGTTGTTCTAGTCAGTTTACAAAGCCATGTCTATGGCTTTCTTGAAAGATACATTCAAGAAAGCATGGATTATGCATTTTAAACTAATATGTTAAACATGCTTTGGCACGTATTGAGGACCGAAAAGAAAAATTAGTCATATAACACTGCTTATATGCTTTCTTTACAAATAATAAATACATCTCTGAAATTGCAAGGGAGAAAGCACCTTTACAAAGTTCCTTTAAACATGTGTTTGTTTTATAAAGTTAATGTGTAAAAAAAATCCTATTTCTGTATAATTAATCAGCCCCTTTCTTCTATCTTGAGTCATGTCTGCTGGTAGAAATGGAGAAAGGGGAGATTATCCTTTTCTTTTTCCTAGTAGTAATGGGCTAATAAATTCACAGGGGAACTGGATTTATACACATCCAATATAACAACAGGAATCAATGGAAGGAGAAGAAGAAAAGACCAGAATGAGCACAGAAGCTAAATGCTGACACCTAAATGAAGTGGTGGAGAGAACAGTCCCTTTTTGGAGCTGTCTTACAGGCTGGCATGTGCTAATACAATAACTCAAATGAAGAGTCTGTAAACACCCTGCCCTGAAAGATAAGATACGATGTGATTGCAGTATCTTTTGTACCAGTGATGGTATCAGTGCCAGCTCGTTAAAAGACAGGAGCTGGGTCAGCAGTCCTGGCAGTTCTGCCATTTCTGACTGGAAAAATGTTAATGTCCAAACATGATAAAAGCTTGAGAAAGACTTTGATATGGACTCTCACCCATCATCTCTCCATCAGTGTTCTGAGAATGTGCTAAAACTCAAAGTTTTGGTATCATAAAGTGAAATTGGTATCTCAAAGGGAAATTAGCATCTCAAATGAGCTGATAGACCCAGCTTTGCCTCTCACACAGGAAGCTTTTAAGTAGAGCTTTCGAAAACTATAAAATTAGGGATGACCTTGCGTTTTCCAGAGGCTGCCATTTCCTTATCTTCCCTCTCTGATGGTGTCTAACAGGGCAAAGAGGCTTCACCAGAGGATGCCCTCACACAACATTTTTGAAAAGGTGTTGCTTTTTGGACTTAAGATGAATGTGACAATTCAATATATAACTGCATTGGCTTTACAGACAAGGGCTTCTGAGCGTGATTTGTTGCGCTAGAAAAATACTACCATCCCAGATGGGCCTTGGAGCACTCTTTTGTTGAAGACTTTGGCCAGGGCATTTTCTGTGCAGACGATGGGGGTTTGAGAAGACAAGGACCTGGCAGGTTTGGTGAGCCTCTCCTACCTGAGGGAGGGCACATGGACTTGGAAGTGGTCATGCAGGGGGGTCCCTGAGAGACTCCACACACACATGGCTATGCACTGCTCCCTGACTGTCTTGGCTGGTGCAATGGCTTAAAGAATAGAGAAAACATTTTTGTTCTTGCATTGTTTGCATGAATTAACAGCAAGGGGCTCTAAAATAATGCCAGACTGGTGGTGAGCTGAGCCGTGTACATGGCAGGGTGAGTGCAGGGGAGGCAGCGATGTGCTTGCAGGAGACTTGAAGTTCAGCAGAAATTAGCCTGTGTATTGCTTATTTTAAAGAACACAAAGTCATTGCTTTCATTTCCATTGTCAATGCAAAGAAGTGGCTTTGTCTTGCAGTGATATAGTTCTGGGTACCTAGCCATGTGCAAAGTATTCCCTGAGAATAATGCCATGGCCATGAGCCTTGTCTGCAGTAAGTCTCGTGTGGGGGTAATGAGCAAGAGGGGTTTAGGAAGCTTGTTCATTTTCCCTTTAAGGCAACTTTTTCTGCTATTTTTAAAATTATAAAACTGCAGAACAGCTATCGATTTCTATACATATTTTTTAAGAAAGATACCTTTAGTTCTTGATTCGTAACATCTTGAATTAAACTGTACTTCAGCTGTTTAAACAATAAATATTTTCTCTTTTAATAATTAATAAAAACTCCTTAGGGAGTGGGACAATCTACTTTTTTCTCTCAAATGTTCCAGCTCAAACTCTTTAGAGTAACTCTTGTTACTCTCTAGGCCTCTCAGCCCCACAGCTAGTTCTGCTCTGGTCCTTTTTCACACCTGAACTGGAACTGGTGAGTCCTCAGGGATTTGGACATGCTTTGAATAGCTTTGCCTTCCTGTTGAAAGCTTCTGGCTGGAAAAGACCAGTCACACTGATGTCAACGAGACCAGTGCAGGTTTCAGTCCAGGTTTTCCAGATGCTGAGCATGGCTCTAATGGAACTGTTATCTAAGTTTTATGGCTTTGTCTGTTTCCCTCTGTATGTACTTTTGCTTGTATCAAATATTTAATTTTATTTTTCTGGATTTTTTTATGATTTATTTTTGAAATTACATCTTCCCTTAAAAGTTTCAATGCATAAGCTCAAAATATTGACAAATGTGTATATTTGGATCTATATAGTATGCAGAATGATAAATCAGTTTTTGTAATTTGTTTTTAATGGGGAAAAACACAAAAAGAGGAAGTCTTTCAATCAAAAAATTGGAAATTACAGAAAAATTAATGCAAGATCCCACCTACACACATCTGTGTTTTGAAGATGCTCCTTTTCTTAGGCATTTTTACTCTGCTCCGTCAGCTTTTGACATCTCTTGTCTTAACATTTTAAAAATACTTTGAGTCTGAATATATGTTCAGAACAAATAAGTATGAGTTAGTGTTCTGCAGGATTGGTAAAGATTCTTATTCTTTGTAGTAGTTTTATTAGTTGACCAATTTTGCTAAGGTGCCAGCACCATCAATAATTTCAGTATAACTTTTTGAAGTAACTTTGTTAATACAGGTACATTAAGGCCAGCCAGTAGAGGGGGCACAGAAGCCAAAACACTGTTTTGATGATGTGTTGGAGATGGGCATTTTTCCCCAAGTGTGTTTGTGTGTATTGTGCATGTGTGCGCATGCAGAGAGTAGAAGAGAAACATTTTCATATTCCTTAATTTACCTTTACTAATTTACCCTCGGTGAAAATGTGTTCTGTCTTAATTACACTCTTAGAGACTGTGTTTCATTAAATATGTTGAAAGAAAGTGCATTTGAACAGGATGTAGAGTATTTGCCACCTGATGGTTTGCATCACGTATATAATTTTCCAATAACAGAGCTAGAACTTGTTTGTGTGATTCCATACTGCATGGACAAGAAGAGTAGAAAGGATAGAAAGATCCCAAATATTTAAGGGGTCCTAGGCTCCTGACTGGCAGAACATCAGATTTTATGAGTTGAAATTTAGGGAATAGGCAGCTCCAGAGTCTGTACCACTTGTGCTGGGGATTTGGGGGTTCCGGAAGCACTGAGGGTAACAGGCAGAGGCAGACCCAATGATGACCAGCCACTGCAGCCGGATGGAGCACGGACGGCTCCTGGAGGGCAGAGAACAAAAGTAAAGCAGATGCCCAGAAGCCAGACATACAGGGAGGTCAGGAGGGGACAGATAAAGGATTTCACTACTTAAAAGGGAGAGAGAGAGACACATCGAGGACAAGCAGGAACACCAACGACTGAGATGAAATCCATGCAAGCACTGAGTCAGTCAGACACGCTGCTCCACAGCAAACCAAAGGGAGGAGGATAAAAGTGGTTAAGATTGAAGAAACTTCTAACGCAATGGTTCCTTGAGAGGGAAAACCAACCAATACAGGGCAAAAAGGGGGAACTGAATATTCTTACAAAAATAACACTCTGTTGTGTGCCTTGGGAAGCTGGTGTGCATGAGGAGCAATCACAGATGGTGTTCACTAAAGCCTACTTAGCCAGGACATGATGGCTGAAGTCCCATCGGAAGTCCTTCAGTAATCTCACTTGAGAATTAAGCTGTGAACAGCAAACTTTGGATCCACATAAAGAATTCAATTGCCTTGAAAGAGTATTTCCATCCCTCTTCTGATTTTGGCCCATCTCCATCTTTTTTTCTGCCAAATTCCCATTTATTTCAATAGACGTTTTGCTTGAGTGAGTCATGAGGTAAAGGCTGGATCTGAGACCACAAAACATTGTAATATATGAGTCTGCAAGGGACATATTATTTTGTGACGTTCTCAGGAATTTTAATGGTGGCCTTAAGAGTAAATTTACAGTATTGAGAGCATTTGACAGTGATGCTACCTTTAAGTATTCATGACAGCAGATGATATTTTCTGGTACAACATTTTCTTGTGTCTTTTTTGATGGGCAAGTGGTTCAGCATTTGTAAACATAAAGATTTTCATCTTTGAAGTACACTACAAACTGCATTTATCACTAATATGAAGTTACTATAAGCATAATCTATTAAGCAAAATAAAGGTGTATGGCTCAGAGGGGCAATAATGCCTCATCACCACTGCTGCAATGCTACCAATACCACAGATATCAGTATTTTTAATGATATTCAGTTTGTTTTTTAAATTCCTAGTTCCAGAGGTTATTTGAATGTAAGACTATTCAAGCTTCTTTTTCTTTTTAAAAGTAAGTAGTTAGCTCTCAGGCCTGTGAAAAATAAATTGGGAACACAATCCTGGAACAATCCTGAAAGATCGAGAGGTAGCTGTTGAAGAACAAATAGTTTTTAAGAGCTTCCATATGACTTTTTGTATGACTTTTTCATATGTCATATTAGCAGTACTGCCACTGTTTCCAACAGCTCTCCATGGACTTGTTCTGCTCCATCTCCTGCTCAGCACATAAATCCAGCACCATGGTCACCAGTTGAAAGTCTGTCCCTAGAGCCTTTTTTGAGGGGTGTTGCACAAAGCCAAAGCGATATTCTAATTGCAGGTGTATAAAGAAGAAAAACTATCCACAGGGAGGAGAAGGTGATCTGGAACAGGATAAACACCCCAACCCCAAATTAAATGCATCAATTATGCAACAGAGACCTCTGTCCATGAGGACATTGGTTAAATTAAAATATGGTACAGATGGCCCCTCTGCATAACCTTCAGCAGACTCTTTCCACCCTGTGTGGAAAGTCTACTTATTTCTGACCGATTACCTTAAACACAATGAAAGAGCCTGATTTTTGACGAATACTTGACTGATACTTCTCATTTTCACCCTCACATAATAAAAAATTCTCATAATATAATAGTTTTGCAATGCTCCTCTGCTTCCTTTATCAGTAATGGCAATGAGGTATATTCCTATTCTCTAGACAGTATATCTAGCTTAAATGCTCTCTGTTAGATCAATAGAGGAAACCATACCAGTAGGAGATGCCACTCATTGTAGTCTTACAACAATTTAGTGCTTTATATTTAAAGAGTTCATAGTCATAGTACAGATTTCTTCATTGAAATGTCATAATCACAATTGGCTAAATTAGTATGTGGGGGAGGAGTGATGTCAGGAACCCTCACTGACACGCACTTAGATGTCCTACAGTGGGCAGGTAGTGTTTTCTGACAGAAAGCACTTGTTGGCAAGAAAAGTCTCTTCTGATGACTCCGTCTTTCACTAGATTACAGAAAAAAAAATTGCAGGCAGGAAGCCAGCAGAAAACTCCAGCATAGTGTGTTGTCTAAGAAGCTGAGTCTACCATGAATATATGTCCTCTGCTTTCCACTTCAACCTTCTGTAGATATTGACTTCCACCCAGTTTTGCTACTCTGATGCACTGGGCCTCTCTGAAGATAGGGTGTAGCCTGCTTGGAGAAGAAACTTTAAGGGCTGTCTGTGGCACAGACTAGCTGAGGAACAAAGGCCTACCACAACATTCACTATGCTGCTCTCTATGGCAAAGAACTTTTTTGATCTTGTTTTTTTGGAGAGAAACCAAACAAAAATTGTCAGGAGAGGAAAACAGCAACTGGCTAATCCCAACATCAAGCCCTTCTCCCCATGTTCACAATTGCCCTGCGTAGAGTGACAGAGTTACCAACACAATAAAGGTTAATTATGTAACACGGGTCAGAGCTGTGCTTGCACGTTGCAATAATGGTAATAAGTGCATCAGGAGAATCGAACAGAGCAGACAATTGTAGATGGTGTGTCTGTTTCTCTCTGCCCTCATACCTCCGCTGAGAAGAGGCAGGAACCTGTCCCAGCCTTCCTAAATATCTGCACGAATTGCGCTGCCGGAGCCGTTCCCTTTGGAGTTCGTTCAGCTGTGTAACCCCTCTTAGAAGAGCTATCCCAGGTGGTTTCTCTTCCATGTGAAACCTGTGTGTGGAAAAACCTGAGAAGTGTGAGGTTTCTCCTGGGTTTAATTTCTCCTGCTGTTGTGTTAACCGGCTAGGTAACTCGCAGTTAAGTTTGTAAATAAACGAAGACTAAAAGACAGGAGGGCTTGCTCGGGCAAACAGAGGAGGATGGGGTGGCAACACCTGCATCCTGCACCCTTCGCTTGCCCTTGCTGGGGCCAGCAGGTATAGGTGAGCTCGCCCAGCCCTTCCCAGGGCACCACCGGGGCGGGCACGTCCCCCAGCCCCGCAGCCTGACCGCTGGGCGAGCCGTCCCGCACCGCAGCCCCCACGGCTGGGGGACACGCGGGCGTCCCGCGGTGCCAGCCCGGCCTGGAGGAGCCGCGGGGCGGGGTCGGACCGCGCTCCGGACCGCCGCCCCCATCCTGACGGGAGGGACGGAGGAGCGGAGGGAGGGAGGAGCGGAGGGAGTGGGCGGGCGAGGAAAGCGTCGCTGTGGCTGCAAGGAGCGAAGTAGGGGTAGAAACTTCTCCGCTGGGAGCTGGGCGCGCCGCGGAGATTAAGTCCTCGTGGTTGCTCCGCACCCGCGGACAGGTAAGAGAGAGGGGATGGGCGGCGGGCTGGCAGCCCCTGGCAGGAGCTACCGCGTGTCTGTCTGTCTGTGGTGAGACCTGTCCTCCGCCGTGCATCTCTGCGGCCGGGAGCGGACGGCTGCGCGGCCGCGGGACGGGGTCCGGCTGCCTCCCGGCTCCGCGGGCTCCTGCCGCCCCGCCGGCGCCCCCGGGGCTGAGCCGCGTCCTGCCCGGCTCCGCGGGGCGCGGCCGCTCCGGCCTCTGGCGTCGCCGAACAAAGAGCCGAGAGCCGCGGCCGCGCACGATCCGCGCCCCGCGCAGGGCTGAGGCGGCCCGGCGGGAGCGACAGCGCGGGGGCTCCGTCCATGAGTGTCCCCGGCTCCGGGAGCGCTCCCCGCGTCGTGTCCGCGGGCGCTGGCCATCGGTGGCACACGGGGCACTCTAGTGCCCCTGCAGGGAGTCCGGCAGCTGGCACATGCTTGTGCCTATGCCCGGCACTTCGGTGGGCGCTTACGGGGGAACCTCGCTCCCCCAAGGGGTGGCCGCGCAACGCTGCGCACAGCAGCTTGGGAAAACGCAGAGCAGAATGTTAGTAAAATGAAGAGGTTTGCTGGCGCGGATCTTGGTTTAAAGATGATTGCGGCGGGCGAGCTTTCAAAGTGAAAGAGGTGAAAAGGGAAACTGTAGTGAACAACGACAATTTCAGAAGGTCGGATTTGTGGAAATAGTTTTGAGCCTGGTGCAAATGGTTTGGTGATTTTTGTACCGAATCTTAATAATGTGGAGTAAATTTTGTCTTTTTGCGTGTCTGCAGAGCTCTTGTCATTTACCAAGAGAGCCGTGTGTATGAATCTGACGGTACCATGCCAGTTTTGTATGCGTCCAGAACTCCCACTGAAATTAATTTGACGTTTTGTTTTAAGTTACCAGTGGGATTGATGGTCATTTTCTTTAATCAGCTTTTAGTAAAGCTATACAAGAAAATCCCACTGGAACCTTTGGGATCTTTGTATATGCAAAGAATGTGAAAGGAAACCAGTACTTTGTATGACCTTTTTTTATCTAACTAAACTTACAATAGTGTGCTTCTATGATTTTGGCATGACTGAGACTTAAAATCCTACAAATGGATTTACTTCTGCTGCTGGTCCCTGTGGGAGGCATCATTTGGTCCTGGAGAGGCTTGCTCCCTTTTGTTGAGAGAAATATAGACATTTTGGTCTGGATGCTCTGCTGTGGACCCATCGGACCCTCTCCTTTATGCCAGTTTATCCAACCCTGTAGAAAGCCAGTTCCAGGAACCGATGTAGCAGAAACCTAATCTAGTCCCAGAGGGGTTTTTTTGCAAGATTTTTTTGTAGCTTTGCCTTCTCAGAGGAGTGTCTGGGAGAGATGCTGAGCCTTAGTGCTGTGGAGAGAGGGCAGGAGATGCAAGGAAGAAGGGGAGGACCACCCTTATCGTTCTAATGTCAGTGTCAGATGAGTATAGCAGGGCTGAAACTACAGAGTTGGACTATGATTGTGCTTTGTGTGGTTTAAACTGCAATAACCTCGTGTTGCCCTGGCAGCCCCTGCCTACCTCTGCCTCTTATCCCCGTTCATAACAGCACAAATGCTTATGCTGCCCTGTGGTGATCTGGATCTAGACACTGAGCAAAAACAAATGTAATTTTAATCTGGATCAATTCCCTGATTTGGTTCACTGGGGGGTAAGAGGGAAGGAAGGAGGGTGTGGAGAAGGCAGGGCAGCTTTTTTTAAGTTGGTAAAACTTGTTATTGCAGCCAAAACAGCTTTTGGAGCTGCAGTGTGACTGTAGCTGCTCACAGGTGCTTTTCTCCCTCCCTACTTCCCCCCAGGAGCCTGTCCAGTATGTATTCTTGGGAGTTTTTCCTCCCTGGGTAAAAATAAGCTTTTGCTAATTAATCCATTAAATGTAATGGAGTAGTTAGCAATAGAAAAATTAAGCAAGTGCCCAAGTGTTTGCATAATTATTGCTTTGGAAAATAATAAACTCTGTAGGTAGCACAGCACAACATGCAGCGTTTCATAAAAAGTGTGTGAGTTTGTAAGCTCTTACTGGATTTTGCTGCTCTTTGCAGTGTCTGTGTAGCATTTGATGCACAGGGCGAGCCAGAAGTTTTACAGTCAGTTATGACACTTGTAGTAGTAATTATCACATGGGCTTGTGACAGGAATAGGTGCTGATCAACCAGATGAAATAAGCTGTGTGTGTGTTTTTCGGTCTTGGAACTGATAGAAAAGTAGAAACTGGATCCCAGCATAAGACAACAAAGTCTTTGCTGCAGCAGAAGATGGGTAATCTGTCCTTTCTGTTCCTGGTTACACAATTCCCTCATGTCACTTGTGCTGGCTCTACTGGATGTGAGTCAGATCAGATCACTGATCAGGCTGAAAGTTAGTGCTCACAACTGGAAAAAACCCATCAGTATGCTGACTGAACTGCTTTCATTTCAGCACTTGTAATAGCATCATCTGAAGACAGGAGGTGGCCATCAATGGCCAGAGATGATGGGTGCTATGAGACCTCCCCCTTTCAGTAGCAGTGTAGTTTCAGATGGTGTTGAGTTGATAGTACAGTTGCTTCTTCTGTTCCCCCTATTGCAGTCCCTTGAGAAGCTGGCACAAGGTATTCGTATGGTGCTCAGGTCCTGGGGATCACCCCCTGTCACACCTTAGATCCCTACTGATTCTATCTGTAAGTAATAACTGTTGCTGCAGGTGATAATTAGTTGTTACTTTTTACCTAGAGAAGAGAGGTAGGCTGCATACCCACAGCATGAGGAATGGAACTAGATGACCTTTCCAACCCAAACCATTCTATGATTCTATGTTATATTTCTATGTTGGCCTTGATGGTATTGTTTTATAGGATTTGGACGTTATTCTTCTTGGGTCATGGTCCAGCTCATCATGGGGCTGACCAAGAGTTGGTTGAAAGACTGGTGTTTTTTTTTAGTAGCAGATGTGCTTCCAAAACCTGCATTTGTTAGCCACATCTGAGCTCTTCCATGCTCAGCTAATGATGTCACCATCAGGAACTGCTGAAGACCTCACTGAATTGCCTTCAGTGAGATGCTTACAGAGGTCATGTGAGTGCCCTGCCCCCTAATTGCACAGGTGAGCTTCTTGCACTGTCTACTGGCATTTGCAGTGACAAATTTAACTCCAGCCTTGTGTTTGATTGTGTGTAGGCACAATAATAAGGATCCTTCATGGTGTTGTGGAACACTCTTATCGATTGGTAGGGTTGCCGTACCATTTAGAGCCAAAGGTGCCATTCTGATGGTGCCAAAGTGAAGTGCATTGCTTCTGAAAATTTAATAATATAATCATAATTGATAGAAAAAGTTGGAGCAGTTTCTGTGCATACTCTCAAATTCTCTGTGGGATTTTTTTCCCCTTCTATAAAGTAACTTGCAGTGACACAAAGTAATGCACTGGAAAAGTTTGGACAAATGCTACCAATGAGATTATATAATATAATAGCAAAGGAATTTATTATGAAGCCTGTTCTTGATTCAAAGAAGAAAGTCCTGGTGGACTGTGGATAGTTTATAACTTCCTCTCCCATCCCAAAAGCGTATGTGTCGTATTGTAACTATATGCTTGCTTCTCTTCAGCAAATGGTTTGAGAGGGTTTTAATAGCAGTTTCAAGGCTTGTAGTTCATTGCTTGGGATAGCATAGCTGAAAATAGCATTTATTGTTGATAGTAATTAAAATATGAGCACTTTTCTGGGCTTTGTTTTTATTTGTTCTGGACCATGATTTAATGCTGGGATGTCTAAATTTAGAAGTGTTCCTACCGTCTATAGGTGTCAAGATAAAAATTTCCTAGATGATCTCACTGCCTCCTTTGTCTCTTTAGAATTGTGTATTTTTTCTATATTTTAAACTAAATTATTTGAGAAAGAGTAATAAAGTAAGAGTAATAAGCAGGTTGAATGTGTTTGTTTTATCACGTTTGCCACTGAATCAAATATGCTGTGATATGCAGTTGGCAAAGCAAATAGGTGTTATTGAGAAGCCTTAAAAATTTTGATCAAGGGGTAAGATGGCAGCAGTAGAAGCAATTTTACTTTGCTTTATATGTAATTCTGATCACTAATTTTTAAATTTTCTTTTCTTTATGGTTTGTTTAGTCAGTTTTTTTTCTTTCTTCTTTAGTATACGGTTTCTTATGTCTAGGATCTGTGTGCTTACATCACAAATATCAGGGAAGTGTGTTTCTCTGTAAACAACAGTGATATCAATCCGAGGGATGAGAATAACACCCTCACCTGGTGAGTAAACAGTGTTTCTTCTGTTGTGGGCACTTGGTGCCTTGCTGTTGGGACTGAGTCTGACTGTGCCTGGGCACAGCACCACGGAATAGCACTCCAGCTCCTCTTTGCTCACCTGTGAACTCCTTTTCGCTGAGCGATGCTGTGGCTGGGTCAGAGCACTGTGGGGTTACGCAGTCACCACTGCCCATGTGTCCATAGTCTGTCAACCTCGATGTTGATGAAGGAGCTCTGCTGTGACATGCCAGCTTGCCAGTGAGTCAAAGAGAGTCTCGATTTTGAAGGTGCCAGAACGCCCCTTGGCTGCCTTGTCGCCTGGTGGTTCTGTGCCATTTACTAATGTGGTTTCTTTCTTGCTGGCCTGCATCTTAATGGAGTTCTTCAACCACGCTAACTGATTGTAATAACTTTTGCCTGTCTAGACAGGGCCTTACTGTGTCTGATTAGATCCCAGCCTTGTGGCTTGCATCACTGCCTGTTTCTTATAAATGCGATGAAGAAAAAAAAAAAAAAGAGGTGCACATTAATAGTGCTCAGTCTGTTTTTTTGCTTTGCAGTGTTAGTATAAAATGTTTATAGATGTTTACTTTTTTGCCTGGAGGAAAATAGTTTTAGTCAAATGTCTCTAGTATGTAATTTAGAAGGGAACTTCTTATCTTCAGTTAGGAAAGAGAAGACAAATGTCTCTTTATATTAATTGGGGCTCCACTGAATTCAGTTGTGGAAGTTTGTTGCTCACTTAAGTCAGCAACTTTCTCATATATGTAAAAATCCAAATTTCTCTGAATCATTAATAAAAATCAAACGCAGGAAAATTGGTCTTGCTGCTTGTTTTCAGTTCTTCACTGCTTTTTGGAAGCGTAGTAAGTTAAATTCAACTTTGTCACTCTCAGTATTTAAACACAATAGAGGAAAGGCTGTAAAAAAATTTTTTACTGTAATTAAAAACCAGTATTTTTTTGTAAATTGATATTCAGTTTTAGAGAAACCAACCATTGCAAAGGTTATGGTTTGAGGTAAATTTGCATTGGTAGTAGTCTGTCCTGTCTTTTTCTTCCATGTCTTCCCAAGAAAGAGAGTGATTCAGATTTTAAAGTCTCTTAATTAAAAAAGAAAAACCGCATTGGCAGAAGAAGTGGACTTCTGGTTTAGATTTGAAAAGTAAATCAGAAGGTAGTAGAAACACGCATACTTTTCAATAGCCCTTATTAGTGTTTTAAACTCTGTGTCATAGTAACAACTACTCCTGTTTTCCTTGTACTCTTAGGATGGATTTAGACTTAGTGAAGAAAGGAAGGTTGTCAAAAGAATTTAGCGGACCCTTCTGTTGTCTCACAGGAATGGGAAGTAAGACCACATTTCTTGGACCTGGAAAGAGCAGTTGCAGCTTGGCTTGTGTGCTGTGCCTGCTCAGAGGAAATTCCTACTTTATAGTGAGAGAGTGGCCAAGGACTAGAACATATTAATCTAATTAAATCATTTAAATTGCATCACCATAATTCGAAAGGCTCTGTGCATCTTCATTGAGTGTAAAAATGAGAGTTATATATGTGTTCTGCAGGTTCTGTGAAGAGTTTGGATGCTTACATGCCAAAATGTCATCTTCAATTGATGATGTTTTGATGTTAGTCACTTGAAAATGCTCCTAAAGACTATATCTCTTCAGATGTAGGAGCCATGTTTGTATGCGTTAACCATATGCTGAATTAGTTTCCTTTGTGAACCACCACAATGTTAGTAAAATAGCTTTTAGAAGGAAACATTTAATGCAGCGCTGTAGAAATAAGACATTCACCTCTCATTCTAGTTCAAGAAACCAGCCTATTGTGGAAAGACTGAGTCCACGATCTGGAGCTGATGTTGGCATAGCTGTGCTTCCTCTGCAGAGTTCTTTTAGGCCAGATGGTGCAAATCTTGACTGCCCATAGATACAGAGAGATCATGCTTAAACATGGTAGTGGCACCAATAATTAGCGTATATTTTTTTGTTATTTCTGATAGAAGTATATCACCATTTTAGTGTGAGATATTTGGCAATGTTAATGCTCTATAATTAACTTGTGTGATCATTGTACTTATGACAACAGAAAGAAGAGAAATTTGAGCTATTAAGATACTTTTGTTTGGAATACAAAGCTTGTTAAGCAGTTATCAGCTTTCAAGCTTTACCAACTGACTGCAAGGCATCTTGTTTGAAAAAAGAAATTGTTACCATAATTTACTTTTATTTTCTAATTGTGGTTTTAAACCAACAGGCATGTTTTATTTGAACTAAAATACTTTGTGTATATACCACTTTGTCAGATCTCCAGGGGAAAATATTTGCTTAAAGTTGTTCACATTTTCAGATAGGTAACTGGCTAAAGCCAGAAACTGATGGTGGAACAGTTATGGGGCTGCAGGTTTGAGGTTCATTTTCACTGACAAAATATATCATTGTCACCTGACAATAGCGATTTCAGTGTAGCTATTAATCTGTGTAACTCTGGTCCCCATTTGGCATACTGTAGCTATAAAATACTTCCTATATGGAAAAATGTTAAATGGTGCTAAGTGTTATTATGCTCTGTCTTTATCACAAGCACAAATAGCACCTGACAAACTAAGTTATTATAAATAATTAAAAGGACTTTTTTTTTCCAACAGTGTAATTACTCATGCTGACACTTTTGTGCCCTCATGTTTATGGTCTTGTTATGGATCTTTCTCCCTCCCTTGGTATTTTTTATTTAGCGAGAGTATAATTTTTGTTGGTGAAAGTAAAAAATTTTGCCTTAACTAAGTGCACTACATTCATAGACTTCTGAATTAGGGGACAATTTTTAAGTTGTATCAGAATGTAATACTGAACAACTGTAAAGAGAAATATCTGCACAACACCCACAATACTCTCCCATCCATAAGGTTTATCTGTTTATATAATGCCAGTAATGCACTGAGCATTCAATAAAAGAAGATGCTGCTAGTAGGCAGCTTAATCTAGAAATATTCCCTAAGGGTAATATAGATTGCTGTGGATAGTAGGGATTGAGCAGGGCTTTAGTTTGTCATACCATGGCTGTGATTTTCATTTTTTTTAATTACTCTGTGGGCTTCTGGTTTTCTCTGCATCTGTGACTTACTTGTCTCAAGCCTGGTCAAGGATCAAACATCACTAAGATTATTAAGACTTGTCCTATGACTGGCAAAGTGATAAAACTATTGTTTTTAAATTTGCAATTGAGTTGACATTTCAGGGTCATAAAACAACGTGAGCTTTGATTCTCAACAATTGCAATGTAGGCTACTGATATGTGTTGACACTCCCTTCTTTTAGAGCAGATTTGTTGTGGCATATTATTGCTAATAGTTCTCAGATTCCTTGCAGTAGTCCTGTCCTCCCTTTTGCTCTTGTTATGAACAACTGGTTCCTAGGTTGGCAGCAGGCAGGAAAATCGTAGGGTAGTGGGCAGCAAACTGTTACATGAGCCGCTTGAAAGTGTCCAATAGGTAGTGGCAAGGCCTAATTAGCAGCTACAGTTGCACCACTGGGAAGTATCTACACGTACAGAGGAGTCTTGCAGTCTGCTCAGGGTCGCCTTGATTATTTTACTGGGTATTGTGGATACTTGAACCCTGGTCAAAATATTGTCTATTTGATTACTTCTCCGGAATCAATTCCTCAATAACCATTGCAAATACTTAAATGCTATGTGTCTTCCTGAGGACCAGATCAGATGAGGTTTGAATTCAGATGATGAAATCTGTGTTTCATTTTTTTCTTTTTTTTTTCTCTGGTCCAAACATAAGTAGGAAAAAGGAGAGCTGTGCTACTTTTTCCATTATTGAGAGAGAGACTTCACCAGAGGACCTGTTTGAAATAAAGTCAGTCCATATTGATTGTTTTCAAAATTCTGATTTGGGACCATCCTTTCATCAGGAGTAAAGACTTTACCTATTTACCTATGCTCCATTATTATGAATAAAATGACCTTGATCTTGTTGTCTGTGGTACTGACATGAGCTTAAAACTGCAATGAAATGCAAAGAGGAATATAGAACAAAATAGGAAACTTGGAACCAGTGCTCATGTACTGTTTCATTTGCTGAGGCATAGCTCAGGTACCACTTATTTGCAGAGTGTTTGTTTCTTCAGTAATGAAAGGGGGGCTTTCTACCTTTCTGAGGTGATGAAGTCTGTTTCCTCTTGTAAAGTAGTAGAAGGCCCTGAGAAGAAAGTTACTAGATGCATATACAGTTGTTTAATCTTCCTATTGGGATATGCAACAGTATTATCATCCATACTGCCTAATGACGGAAAATAGTTGAGTTTGACAGTAGCATAATTGAAGCTCAACTATAGCATCCTTGAAGTAATTCTTTCCTAAGCATTTTGCTTTTTCATAATGCTACCAAACCTAAGTCTTTGAGAAATGTTTTCCTTCTCCTTTTTTCTCTGTTGGGAGATACCTTCTAGACATCATCTTTCTCCCCTCTATTTCTTTTGGATCCTGACAGCTTCTGCATTTGGTCATGGAAAAGACATTTCCCATAGTAGAGAACTACATTAGAAAAACAAATCACCGAACAGTTGCGGTTCTCTTGTTTGACAGTTTATGGAGCAAATGCTGGCTATGCCCCATTTAGCATTCTCCAAGACAAAGTACCCACACAGTGCTGCCAATTTCATTAGAGAGGTACACCAGCTACTTTTAAAATTTGGTCTTGTTTACATAGGAATTTCAGTTTTACTACCATACCCATCAAAAGGTTATTGTCTGCACACAGAGAGTCACTGTTTTTAGCAAATCTGCCTATAAATCTAAGTAACCAGTAATTAAATGGAAGTCTGAATACCAGGCAAGGAATAAAACTGAGGGTCTCCCAGTGGATTATGAAGTTATGATTAGCATGGGCTGGTTTTAAGCACCAATCAGCCAGAAAATATTGTAATTAATCATTAGGACCTACCTTTCCAAAACCAAAAAGTTAAATTTCAACGAAAGGCAAGAGATTACTCAAGGAAGAAAACGGTCACCATGAAGTGTTGATTTCTCTTTCCGCTCAAAGAAATATAGCTGGAATTGGTGCTGCTTTCCCAGTTCACAATACAAATGGGAATAAAAGCTGGGTGTCTGGGGATGGTGTTGGGAAAAGTATGTCCAATAGCTTTGTTGTTTTCTCAGTTACACGACTGGTCCTCCACGTCTGCCTGCTTTCTCCCTTTGCTCCCATTTCCATGGCCCGAGATCCACAACAGGACCTCAGCAAGTTGAAAAGCAGGGTCCAGACTTCACATACTATACACATGAATTATATGTCCACAGTGTATCAATCTCTGCCAGAATCTGTCTACAGCCAAGACATAATGTATAGCAACACTTTTTTAATGAGGAACACGCATCTGTTACACGTTTAGCAGAGGATATTTCTGGAGCAGTGTTAAGAAAATATGCTTTGGTTTTACAGCCTCATACCCCTCTGTCTGTCTGTAGAGATGTCATTTTTGAGTCAAAGACCAGACACAAGGGCTTTCAAAGGCTGTATGTCTTAAAACTGGATAGAACCCTGGCAGCTCTACCCACTGTAAACACTGTGTACGTCTCATCATCCCCTTCTCTGCTCCCCCACCCAACCCACTAAGACATGCTCTTCAGAGGGTTGAGGAAGCATTCCAAAGAAACACTTGGAAAAAAATGCTTGTTTGCTTAAGAAGCCTCCTGCAAATGTGTAAATTCCTAATTTTCAATAGAAAAGCTCTCATAAACAGTGTAATTCAAAGCTAAAGCCAGTGTATTGGTTTAGTTAGACTGCCATTGCAACACTTTTCATCACCTTCAGGCAAAAAACTTTGTGTCCATGTCAAAATATTGACACTTGAGTCAAAAACTGGCCTGAAATGTTTTTTGTTACATTGATAATGCAGGTAATGGGTGTAAATGGCCCCAAGATTGAAGTCAAGGCTTGAAGACAAAGCTGTGAGTGTGGTGGCGTTTCCCCCTCCGTGTTCTGGTAAAGGCAGCCAGGAATGATCTCTGCCTGTGGTTTGAGCCAGCACAAAGCACTGTGAACATTGCCAGCTGTTCTAAGCCCAAGGCAATGGCACAGAGATGTCCCTGCAGCTCAGTAGAGTTTATTAGTTTGGCCCAGAGCCATGGTAAGTGTTTAAAAGACTTTTGGTTATCTCCAAGTGTGGGCAGGGATTCCTTGTGTCTGTTCAGAACAAGTTTGAACCTGCCAGCATCATAACCTATAGATATATCCTGTATATCTGTGTCTTTGATGAAAGGAAACGGGCATGGTTTGGTATCTTGCCTCTGACTGCCTTTGAGTTTGTTAATGATTTTTTTTTTTTTTTTTAATTTTGTAAAACTTGCCTCACTCTGTAGAAAATTAAAATAGGAAGAAGCAATCACAGAATCATTAAGGTTGGAAAAGACCTCCAAGATCATCCAATCCAACCTTTGACTGAACACCACCTTGTCAAGACCATAGCACTAAGTGCCACATCTAGTAATTTCTTGAACACCTCCAGGGATGGTGACTCCATAATCTTCCTGAGCAGCCTGGTTCCAATGCTTAATCACCCTTTCAGCGAAGAAATTCTTCCTCATGTCCAATCTAAACCTCCCCTGGTGCAGCTTGAGGTCCTGTTGCTAGTTCGCACCTTGCTACAACCTCCTTTCAGGGAGTTGTAGAGAACAATAAAATCTCCCCTGGGCCTCCCTTTCTCCAGGCTGGACACTCTCAAATCCCTCAGCCATTCCTTGTAAGACTTGTGCTCCAGACGCTTCACCAGCTCCATTGCCCTTCTCTGGACACGCTCCAGCACCTCAATGTCTTTCTTGTAGTGAGTGGCCCAGAACTGGACACAGGACTTGTGTGGCCTTGCTAGTGCTGAGTACAGAGGAACAATCACTTCCATAGTCCTGCTGTGTCCCACAGTGTTTTTGATACTGGCCAGGATGCCATTGGCCTTCTTGGCCACCTAAGTCCACTGCTGGCTGAGGCTTGGCCTGTTGTCGACCAGCACTCCCAGTTCCTTTTCTGTGGGGCTGCTTTCCAGGCAGTTCTCGATCTGGTGGCCAGCGAAGTCCAAAGTGCCAAAAGATCTTTTCTGCACTGTGTTTCACATTCTTCGTCAAGCCTTCTTTTGAGCTCTGTATCTTTAGATTCAGCAGCCTTCAGTATAAACTTTATTGGAAGCAGTGTTTCCGTGTGGAAAGGTTAGCAGAGGTGAAAATTTTGAACTGATTCAATCGCTCACTTCCCTGTATATAACCAAGGGCTCCTTTATTTCCCCTGCTACCTTGGTCTGGCTTGGAAAGAGCGTTTGGAGAAAGATACAATGGTATAAACGTTTTTTCTGGTGTTCATGTCTGGCCATTTTGTGCTTCAGGCTCTCTGCTTCAGCTGTGCTTGGACAGCATGCTACAGGTTCCTCTGGGAACAGTTGCCAGATGACCTGGGAGAGGAAGAGATGTCAAGGTCTCCTTAGCTGTACAGTGGAAAGTTGTGCTGAGGGAGTGCTGGCTTAGAGCAACTTAGAGGTGTCATCCTCATCAGGAGTACCAGTCAAGGGCACTTGAAGCCAAGAATCAGATAATGCAGAATTCACATGTACTCAGGATTTCTGTGGCTCTGTCAGATAAACTGCTGCAGAGAAGACCCCTAACAGAGTGGTGGCACTGAAGGTTTTCTCATGAGGCATTCTACTTACATGACTTGTATAAAGCAGCCCTCTCCATGGTGTCAGGAAGAAAGAGTTTTACTCTTCTTGATTACCTAGGTTCTTTGTTCAACAGTGTACCTCTGGTTAGGCAGTAGAAGGCATAGTGTTCTACATGGAAAGCATGAGAGGAGATGTGTTATTCCTCTCCCTAAGAGGTGATGAGTGTCTACTCTTGTTCACAGTGTGTGTAACAACTTTTACAGATCACTTCTCTGTGGATTTCCCCATGGTGTCTCAGTTCTGTGGCTACTCTGAGTGCATGTGGGTGGTGGGCAAGAGCTGGCTGCACAGTAAGCAGAAGTAAAGATGAACCACTACCGACTGAGACAAAAGTTTGTTTAAAAATGGGAGGGAACCCAAACCTCCCAAACATGTAATTTAAATTTGTTTCCAGAAGATGAGCAAGGGAGCAGTGATTAAGTGTAGTATCTGCTGTCTGCCTGACATACACTTAGTGAGAGGAATAGGATGAGGTGTGTGGACAGCTTGTGCCAACAGTGCTAGTGACTTCCATGTGGTCTTGGGGAGTAAAAAGAATCTTGGGGAGAAAACTAAGCTATTTGTGTGGGCTGGTGGTGTGTCCATGTGAGGAATGGGTCATCCTTGTGCCAGCTGCATTGTGGTGGGGAGATGTAGAGTGTAGATGGCTACTCCTGTGCTTTGCTGCCTAGGAATGCCACCCTGGCAATGGCATCCCCAGGTCTTCCCCATCCAAATGTGTGATTTGGAGAGCTTCCCTTGTTGGAGGAGAGAAACTTTGTCCATTAGGAGCTGCAGTGGTGGTCTGGTTTCTTCCCAGACTTTAGATGTGATTTTGCATGATGGGGCCACAGAGCAGTCCAGCACTGTGTGTGTGTTGCCAAATCTGGAAAGAGCTCTTTGTGCAATGCCTTGTCCCCATTAGTGCTGTTGGGGTGGCAACCAGCCCGAGCTCCTGTCTAGTGCTTGGGTGGCAAGACTGGTTGCCCTTTCCTGGTGCTGCAGTTCACTGTCCAGTATTGAAAGCTTCCCTGGTTGCATCCCTCCTCCTGCAGCTTACCTGATTCCCAGCCCAGGTGCAGTCATGGATGGCAGTGCCTGTTGGGTCTTGTACCCCTCACACCTAGCTGGCACCGAGGGTAATCAAACTCAAGGTGTTTTCTATTTGATTTCTTTTCTAGCAGCAAAATAAGTCAGTGTAGTCAAGATGCTGTTTCAGAATACCTTACAGTATTTTGCTCTATGAAATATTTTGAGGCTTTTACACTTTGGCCTATGTCAGGATAAAAATAAGTACAGGACTATCAGACTTTCCCCACAGGACAAAAATTCCATTTTCCAACCACCTCTAATTATTTCCATTCTGCTGTCTGGAAAGGATCTGGAGACAATTTAGGAAGCCAATTTAAAATTGACTTGGGAAAAAATTATTTACCCTCCTGAGCCTCCTTAGATGTGCAGCCAGTGGCATGTGATCAATAGGAAATCTCATGCTCAATGATTTTGATGTTTGCAGAAGGACTTTGAGACCATGAAACTCAGCCTGGGTCCCTGCCTACCTGTATGTGAGATTTTTGTAGCTGTGGTGGACCAAACTGCCCACTTATTGAGGGGCTTTGTGTGGCAGGGAAAGTGGTAAAGGACGATTAAAACCATACAAAGGGTGGCTGTGCTCTGCAAAATGCCTTGCTGTGAAAGGCATGACATGCTATGCCCTGCTTCCTTCTCGTGGGAGCTTGGGTGACCTTGCTGTAGTGAGGCATGGTCTAAGCTACTACAGTCCCAAGTGTGTCTGTGAGTATCAGCTGTAGCTCCAACAACAGAGGGAGGTATCAGGAGGAGCGTGTGTGTACCTCTGGCACCAAAGTACTGCTGCTCCCAGAGCTTTCTGTCTGATCCCTTCTCTGTGGATGGATCCAGATTTTTCTTTGGCTTTTATTACATACCAGGTCTGCATACATCATCCTGCATGTCTCTTTAATCCTATTAGGGTTGTGTTTAACTAGGGTTTGGATTTGTCACTAATGAGTGCTTGAGGACAGTAATTTTCAATTACACTTTTCTAACTCTCAATTAAAAAGGTGGTTGATGTTTTTTATGGAGAATTTAAAAAAACCTCTAATTTTTCATTTAGACCGGCTGCAAATTGTAAAATCAGGACTCATGGGCGTACAGAACGAACATTCTTAAAAAATATTGTAAAAACTGTTCTTCATGCTTAACATTTAGAATTTTATTTAAAGATTTTTATGTGCTTTATGCTATGCTGGCAAATTGAAAAAATATTGGATCCTTATACGGAGAACTAACAGTTTCCCACAGCCCTGCTTTTACAGTGCTGAACACATTTCATTTTGTGTGTGATTTTCCCCATTTGCCAACTGACTACATAATACAGTTTTTTTGGCATATTCTTTCTGTCTTATGACCATCAGCAGATATTTTGAATAGCATACTATAAAGCCACAGATCCTTTTTGCTGCCTTGGATTTCGCCTGTTACTACTGGCTATGGAAAAGATTTTATTAATTTTGTGGTGTCAGTAAGCATTTCAGATGAAGCTTCAGCAGAGTCTCTGTGCCTCACCCCAGCACCTGGCGCTGGTTGCCCTCCACATTGGCAATGGAGGGACGTGCATGATGGTCTTCAGTGTGTTCTTCAAAAGTAGCACAGGATTGTTCTGGAGAGGCATGAGGAAAAAGACTAATACTTGTAAATGGATCAAGATGCTTTGCAAATCTTTTAGGATGATCTAAGCATGAAGGGAATGAAGCTGAATTTGAGGCATGCAGCTGAAGTTGAGAATAACTGGAGGAAGGAGAAGATGGGACCAGGTGTAAATCTGCTAGCAGTCATTATAGAGAAGCATGTTGTAGAGACATGGAATATTCTTGCCCGGCAAACTAGTGTTTTATGGAAACAATGACTGACCACCAGAATTTTAGAATTATAGAAATCGGGGAGGCGATAGCGCTACTGTGTACTGCAATGGTGTAGAGCTACATCTGGATCGTTGCCTTCAGGTCTGGGCATTGCAGCAGTTGAAAGGAATATAATGTTTAGAAACTATCAGGCAGTTCACGGCAGTCTGAAAATTTGTGGTCTTTAGGACATTGTGTATTTTTAAGAATGTAACAAATGATTGCATACTGAAGACTGGTTCTAGTAGAGTAAACTAAGATGTGAACGTGGGATAGCTCAGCTTAATGAGGAGAGGACTAACATGCTAATCAGCATCCCTGAAAGCTATAGCCCTTGTGCAGAAGGGGCTGTTACTTAAGGCACTGTGAAGGATTATGAATGGTAAAAATTGGAAGTAGTAAATTTAGTAGGAAGTTTAATCTGAATAAAAAGAAGATAATCTTCACAGTCAGATCTCATAAGTAATAGAACATTTCTTTGGGGAAGGGATGAGGGCCCTGTCCCTGGAGTTGTTTAAATTTGGGCTAGGCAGGACATCAGAATATGCATTGCTGGGAGGAAGCTCTTCACTGGCAGAATCAGGATTGGCTGCAATATTTGGCCGTCAGCAATGCCTTATGATGAAATATTTTCTGGAATAATACACAGGGGTTTAGTACCATAAAACAGTTGAGTTTTTGTTGGTATAATGCTAGGGGTGAAAATATCTGTGATGAATTGTCACTGTCGAATCTCTGAGCCAACGTGTGTTAGAGAACACATCCTTCAAGATCTCCACATGCACAGTTGTCTGTGTGGGAGAGAGTGTCACCCAAGGCCAGTACTGATAGATCATTCACTAAACCCTCTATTGTAAATGACAGTGTGTACTGAGGGCTAAGAACAGGTGAAAAGGGTGGCTTTTATTGCTTCTTTCAAGTTTGCCTTTAGTCAATTACATTTGTTGTCTTGGACTTTATGAACATTAAATCCCAGTTGTAAAGGAGGGGAGATATTAACTGCCATTCACTGAATTCAGACGGAGATGGTTCTAAACAGTGACTACTTCTTATTTATAAAACTGGTGTAGAAAATAAGACCTTTGGCTTGCCAGATATGAAGAGTAACAAAGGGGGCTAAAGCATCAAAAAAAAGTGTCCAGTTTATTTAAAAATCTTGTCTTTACTACTTCTTTTTCCCCCATCACAAGATCATAATAAAAGATTTTTTCCAGCTTCTGAGCTGTGCTCAACCAATTTTGTTTCTTTTGAAACAATTTATTTCAGTTTGGAACAGTTCTTTTTCCTCTGGTCCACATGCTGACGTTTTTGTTTCTTGCAGTATTTTGCATTTCACAGGGACTTCTGTGTTATAGGGAACACAGTCTGCCAAATAAAACTTGTTTGGTAAATACTTCAAGCAGCTATGTGGAGCTAACTGATTTTGGATCTCAGGATGAGAACTTGATATCAATTTTTTGTTCACTCGTATTCTCTATATCCTCTTGGGAGGGGAAGTTCTTATTGTGCAGTTATGCTCCTCAGCCAAAGACCTTTTTATGGGGAACTTTTATGTTTTTCTGTTTTTTTTTTTCCTTTTATCTCTATGGATTTCTTTGTAGAATCGTTGTAGTTGAGGTTGTTTGTAGAAACTTAATCTGTAATACATTATTTATCATATTGCACTTAGTATTACAGTACAAAGCATTATTGATAATTGTTCATAGTTTTCATTTAGTTTTTTCCATTCATTATTGGCATTTTATGATAAGTGTATTTACATATTTTATATATTATTGTATTTATTATTGTATGTATTATTGATACACACACATTTATTTTATATATATATGTAATTTTGCAGAGAAAGATAGTAATGATTAAATGATGTCCTCCAAAGTTCATGGAAAGTTTATGGAAAAGCTGTGTCTGTAAAGGTACACTGAAGTTCTCTCTACTGTATCTCTCTACTGGTTCCTGCCATGCTTTCTGGACTGGTTTTGGTTCAGGAGCCATAATTTCTGAAGCTTTAAGCACTAAACCCTGAAAAGCTTCAAGTTTGAGGTTTAGCCATGTGAGCTCTTGGCTATCACATGGATAATAGACATTCCCTGAATAAAAAGGAACTCAACTGGAAGCATGTTTGTACTAAGCCACATCAGAGTTATCCTCTGAATTAAGGCTATATTAAGGTCCTTTAAAAGTAAATTTATACAAAAAGATCTGAATTTTTTGTTGTTAGTACTGAGATAATTTGACAGCTCTAATGTCATCACTATTAAATTTAGTTTTATTTCATCTGAATGAATTGGAGTGTGGTTAATTTGTATGCAACTTCATAGACCACTAAAATCTTCCATATGGAATTTAGATGAGATAAGGTTCCAGGAAATGAGGAAGTCTTACATGTGAATGACTGTAAACATGCTTAAAAGAGTCATTCTGTAAGAATTAAATGTTTAGGGGTAATTCTCCTGATTTTTTTTTCTGTTGTAGAACACAACTGACAGTGTAATTCAAGTCCTAAAATTCAGATGCATATCACTGTGATGCTTTGCTGCCCCATGGTATTTCTTGGGCATTGCTACTTTACATGATAATGCAATGGACGATATGCAAAAAGACTCGACAAAACAGAATCTCCAATTAATAGAAGCCTACATTTATGGTAGCAATTAATCGATCTATGATGCCTTCTCAGCACATAATGTTACATTTTCTTGCCTTGGGAGCATTACAAAATGGCTGAATATGTATAAACTAGGAAGGCTGGCAATCTGAAGCTATCATCTGATATTTCTGAAATTTTTGTGGGTGAAATAATCAAATCAAACTTTCCCATGTCTTCTCATTAAAGTTCAAAAAAATAATGACCTTTTTTCCACTGTTCCCACTCACATTTGGTATGGATATGTACAATGTCTGTGGAAACTTCCTTTCTGTGCCTCTCATACAAGTCACTGACTGCTAGAGTACAAATTCTGCAAAGCAGTTCATGAACTTAGAGGGTTTTTTAATAACTTAATCATATTAATCCTTCCCCCCCCAATCCATCATTACCAACAAGATTTTAGGAAGTCTTCTGTCCCTGATAATCCCATCATTTTATCATTTTGAATGGTTTCCAAAAGACCTCTGGGCACTTGTTCTGAATCTCCTTTCTTTTGTGCTCTATTGGTCACTGGTACATCATTTCTTAGGGGCAAAAAAAAAAAAAGGACCAGTAAGATAACTAATAATGTGTAAAAAACAGTGAAGGGGTGTGTGGGAAGCTCTGGGGTGTGTGCCTAGCTTCAAAACAAAGTGGATTTCATTTCCAGGATTGATGCATCTTTTGCAGATGCTCTAACTTGCTTCAAGGGGAAGGAATCGTGTAAAGTAGCTTTCCTCCAGGGTTACACCCTGATGTAGAGCTCATTAAAATCAATGGAAGTCTTTTCATCAGTCTCTTAATGAGTGATGCCTGCCATCTTCTTGTAATGCACAGCTAGGTAAATGCTGCTTATTTTTCTGTCGCTATTACATAGCAATTATGGGACCATCAGAGCTGAAATAAAAGTGCTTAGCAGTAGTGGCAGCAGTCCTGTGCCAGTACCCTGGTGCTTCCACCACAGATCAGCCTGGGGAGTTGGAGGAGTGTGACTGGTGGTTGTGTTAGGGTCCTGGGCTAACTGTGCCCTCAGCCTCCTCCTTGCCCTCCCCAGGCTGCTCTCCTGGCCTGCTGAGTGCGCTGCCACCAGCGATATTGTTAGTAAAGGGCTGGAGTATGCAGGTTGACTGGGTAATAGTAAAATATAAAAGGAATTTAGGAATTGAATGGGGATGGGACCTCTCAGATTTATATTAATTTATGCAGTATCTGTGATATGCATACCAAGTGTTTAAAAGGAATTAAATAGTTAAGTTCAAAATTCCTTGTGTGCTAAGCATGGTCTAGATGGTTTATAGCTGTAAGCAAGCAAAAGGTTTACTTACAAATTTGATTTATATGTTCATTTATGTTCTTGAATATTGAGAACAGGGAAGGAATTAGCAGTGTTGCATGAGCAGCACTAGCACATTTTTCACCTTATATGGAGAACTGCCTGCCACTTATCAAGCAGGGTTAGATTCGCTGTTATTGTCACATTCCTTAAAGTTGGAAGAAATCTTGTTTCTCTGACTAAAGAGTCAACTCGTAAGCTTATGGTTTTGTCATTTGAATACAGTTTTTTCATCCAGGAATTGTTGGGATGAGCAGCGCTTCTTGAGAAAAATAGCAGCATGCAAATTCTCACTGCTGTGTTGTGGAGTTCGTTCCTCAGCTCGGGTGCAAGGGAAAATATGTTTTTCTATTTGGAGTCATTTGGAGTTCTTTCTGGCTGGGTCCTCTGGTCCTGAAGAATACAACACGAGGGAAGGTTGCAGGAAATGAAGGGAAAGACCTGCAAATTGTGTACCTGTGGTATTCAAGGGGATAGAACTCACTGTTTTGTTTCTACTTTTTCCCTGCTAGTGGCTGGTGCTTGAAACAGCCTTTTCATGGACTTCATTAAAGGACGGTGACTGGCAGCTGTTGTCTATGAAGTCATTGACCTGCTGGAGATCTGAGTGTGAGGCTAAATAAGTGGAAAATGTCGAAGTGGAGATAAATCGCTTGCTTAGTCACCAATATCCCAGATTACAGAAGCCAGACAAAAAACTGAATACTTGAAAGATTAAAGAGGTGACATAACATTTCCTTTCATGATAGTGTAAAATGACAGGATGGAACTGCTTCACTGAAATACTTCTATTTGGAAGGTGGGAGATCAGTATCAGGTCTGTCTTAGTGCAAGTCTTTCAAATTAAAGAACTGCTTTCTGCTTGAAATATTTCTGAGATTGTGGCATTCAGTAGGGCAGTAAGTCTTGCCTGCTGCTGCTTCTTGGTTTTTTGGGTGCATGGACTATTTTAAGTTTTTAGAGTATTTGCTCTACCACTCTTGTGACTTCAGTTTGTGTTATAATTGTAGAGATTTTTCTGTGGTACTGCTTGGAAAATAAAATACTTCAAAAAGGTAGTGATTAGGTGCAATGACTAGAAAACCTGGCTTAAAATTGCTGTTGCTGTTTTCACTTCTATGCAGATCCAGAAGAATTAACTGGAAAATGATACTCAGATTTTTCTTGCTCCATGAAGGCAGTGTTGGCTGTATTTTTTTATTTTTTTTTTTTAATAATAAGACGTAAAGAAGAATTCATGAGCCTAGTAATATTTGGAGCCAACAGAAACAAAAGGGCAGTTTATATGGCTAAATACTTCGAAAAATCAACATTTGAAATATTTAGCCAAGTGGTTGCATTGAAGTATCTATGCAATTTTGAGGGGGTAGGGCAAAAGATATGGATTTTTCTTTTCTGTTTGCCTGTTTGTGGTTTTGCCATTCTTCCTATTTTTTGGCTCACCAGAAAAGAACCAGATTTCTTATCCTGTGTGGATATAAAAACTTAAACTACATATATTTATTTTTAGGACCCCACCCTTGGGCTTTGGATTTTGTGAACAGCTATTTCAGTAAATTTGTATCTATATGTGGAAACTGGAAAATTGAATATTGTGCAAATCCACGTTTTAAAAAAAGCAATTGCTATTATAGAAGGTAAATGATATCATAAGAAAGCCAAGTAAAAAAGACTGCATTTTTGTTTGCTACTAAGGGAATGATCAATTCTTCCTGCTGGCTTTTGCACCCTGCAATTGGAGATTCTGCCATGCAAATGGTTTAAATAATGTTAGGTTTTGTGTCTGGTTGGCGCTGTATAATGCTGGGGCTGGGGTGACTTAAATATACAGATTGTGGGCCAATCCCAAGGTCCTTTTCAGGCAGAACACCCGTTGAAATCACATATAAGTGTCGTCAGTGAAAGCTCTGCCAGAGAAATCACTATGGATTTGACCCCAAAGTCATTACTACTAAATTTCATCTGTGAGCCTTTCATTATTGTGTTTTTTAAGAATGGAGTACTCGAATGAATCCTGGAATTGATTATAACTTCAAGTTTTTAACAGGGTATCAGCCTCTTAAAGTACATTTTCATTGCTAAAAACAGTTTCTTCCTCTTAGGTTTTTTCCTCTTTTTTTTTGGTTGCTCTAAAAGAGGTAGGAGAGATACTCTGAGGCTCAGATTTGTTTTACCTCAGACAAGCAATCTACTGAGGTGCCTAAATTAGGAGCTTGATCTTCCAGACTTGCCATATGCACAGTAAAGAGGGTTATATTCAGAAGAGATTTTAGTCTATGTCATCTTTTGGATGTGACTGTTACCCCAGGGTTGGTGTAGGGTGCACTGATTTAGGAATACAGCATGATGTGGGGGTCAGCAGAGGACCTCTGTGATTTGTGATATAAGCTGTATGTAAGTTATTTAAAAATTCCTTTTTAGGAGTTAGAAGGTTAATGTTTTTGTCTGTTTTTTCTTCATGGATGATGGGGATTTGTTATAGAGCTGTGTCCTTTAGCATAGAAAATCTCATTTTGTGGTGGGACCCTTGTGAGGTCTTCATTCTCTTGTACGGTTCATCCCTCTGGCTTTGGTCCGCTTCTGAAGGCTGCAGGTTTCATGTCAGATCTCACAAAGTGTTTTGTGAGTCATGATGTGGGCTGATGGATTATGTAGCCCACAGAACCTTCAGAACAAGATGCCTGCAGTACCTGGCTGCTTGTAGCAGGACTGGCTGAACCAGGTGGTCCCTTCTTGACCTCAGATCTCAAGAGAGGGATTTTCAGCACAGAATCTGGATGTTTCATACTTTATATCGCTAAAACTGCCTTCCACTATTTAAAATACTGAAGGAACAATAACAGAAAGGATGGGCCATTAGGGTTTTAAAGCTGTTTTAATACGTCTTTACATTTCCAACTGCATTATACAATATTATATATAAAATATAGTCAGTAGAGGTAGTAGGAGCACCCTTAAGGATGCCTCCCATATTCTAGCATAATATTTTCACCTGTGTTTAGTTCTGGCCAGCCTTCAGTCATTCAGACAAAAATTTCCAGAGTCTTTTTTCTGCTTCAGGCTGAAACCTCTTGGAAAGATTTTCAACAGAAGAACTCCAACTGTTTTTAAAAGAATGCATTACAGAAATATAGAGAGATTTGTCAAATTTATTTAGCCAGTCATTCCTTCAAAGTATTATTATACTTTCAGGGAGTAGAGAGGGGAGTTTGGATGCTTTTTGCAGTTCCATGGAAATTAACACAGATTTGCCAACCTACCAGACTTGGTGAAAATTATCTACACGTGCTCACAAGAGCAGGTAAGAGGTTTGCTGATACAATCATAGAATACTCCCACTTTCTAAACGTGCTTCAACCTCACCGGCCTCTTTTGGTGCCTGAGGTGATGATTATGATGGGCAGTACTGAACAGCCAGCTGGGTAGCTCCATGATTCCCACTGTCTCTGCTTTGTTGGAGGAAAGAGTATCTGGCTGTTTAATAGTCTTCCAAATTCCGTAAAGCTTTATGCCAAGGCATACTTGAGACAATAATTGGAAAATCACTACTGTTTTACCAGTCACCATTCATGCAGTTAATTCTGATGAAGCTGAGAGTAGAATTTATAGTGTAGTCTATATACTGCTCTCAGGAGTACCTAGGATCAGAGATGTGATGCCCAAAGTTTGGAGACAAGATTCAAAAAATAACTTTTTGACTTCTACCTTTTTTTTTTCCCAGGTTGCAGGGAGACTCTAGTACTGCCAGGATATAGGATTTTTCTGATAATTCTTTGTTACTTTAAAGAGTAACTGTTGAGTCAAGTCATAGAGGGCATGGATCTGTCTGTTTTGTTTAAAAAGTAGCTAAGCATGAAAATACAACCTGGATGTTTTATGAAAGTTTCAATAAAACAGTGAAAACAATAATCCAATACATGGTATCTTTAAGCTTTTGAAGAAATCAGGTTAAGAGCGGTTCATGACTTGAGGGTGATGGCAAGACTAAGGTCAGGTCTTTGTCGTTCTGCAGAGTAGGAATGAAGTTGCTGCTGATATGTCAGCATTGCTCCAGTCAAGGTCTAAAGGCTTCATGTAGTTGGCATTCTCTTTTGCCATGTTCTAATTCTTTCACTTTTATAATGACATTGATAATTCTTGCTTCTCCCTATCTCAAGCCCTTTTAAAATATTCATCTTACTCAGAAAACACAGAATGCTTCTCCTAGTGAGAAGTGCTTTAGATGCCTTCTCAGTCATGATCCCGAAAGAGATACCAGGAGTTTTTGTGAAATGGGAAATTTATACTTCCGCAGTTGGGGTGGAAAGGGAGAGGGAAGCGCTTGCCAGCCTCTGGTACTTGGCCAAATTAGTGGGCTAAGAAGTAGATCAGGATTGCGGCAAATAGGTAATTGCTTGCAGAGTATAAATGACTAGATTATTTTACAATAATTCTGCTAATTTGTTTTGCTAACCATGATGAAGAATGATATTTTGTCACCCTTCAAACATGCATTCACATTTCACACCCAAAGGTGAATGTTACAATGCGTTTCTTAGCAATTGCAGCATTCATGATATGCTGTTTAGCATTTTCAGCCTATTCAAACAATTAGGGTAGTCTGTGAGGATTGTTCCTTAGCACTCTCCATCTCAAAGCATACTTCCACCAACAAAAATGCCACTAATTAAAACTTCTGTGAGTGGAAATGTTATCATTAACATCAACTTTATACTCTTTATTTTGAAAAAACGTAAGTGTTGCTATAGTTAACTAAATTAAGCAGTTCAGGACCCTGTGTTATAAAATCTTAGATAAGAGTTAATCAATGTGGCAAACTGTAGGTTTGTCTTCTTACCAGCTGGAGTTAATAGTGGGTGACTTCCTGGGGAGTTTGGGTGCTGAAGTGAGAAGGAGAAACTCCAGTGTTTTCCTTAAATGTTTGTCTTGATCTGCTGAATTTTTCAATACATATTTAAGCAAAAGAGACTGAATTTGAGACCACTATATTTCAGGTTAATATTTTGAAGTCATTTTCCTCACCATTTCTGTTGCTTTTAATCAATTACGAAGGTCCTGATGTAAATGCAGAATTAAAATACTAGGCTATTTTCTTGTGCATGATGTAAGGTCCTAAAAATTATACCAGATGAATGTTCTGGAAGAGGGAAAATAAAATACTTGAAAAAATGTAAGATAATACAGTATTTTCTGAAGTATACCTTACTGCATGATATCTGTAAAATGTAGATTATCTAAGTGTTAAATTTGGTATCTGTCACCAAATGTGAGTAATGACCTGTTGGTAATGCTGCTAGCTTTAGAGAAAATCTAAGGCTTGTCTTTCTGTGTGCAGCTCTTTTTGCTGCTTTTGTTAGCTTCATGGAAAATTTCAAAGAAATCTCCAATTTTTTTTTTTCCCCAAAGTTTTTATTTCTCTGACAGAGCAATAATGCTGTTGCTTTAAGCCCACAGCGTTGCATTATATAGATCTGACCTGGTTTATAGTGTTACTTTCCAATACACAATAAGAGAGTTCTTCTCCCTTTCAGAAAAGGTTTATGACTGATCTTTGCCTGTGTTGGAATGTTTATTTTCTGAAGCTACTTCACTGCAAAAATGTTTTGAAATGGAGAGTCCCAGGCTGGTGATGGGGTCTGTGCATCTACTGCTTGTGCTCTATGCAGATCTAATCCCATCAGCAGTAGAAAGCTGTGGTTTTGTGATGGACCTCCCGAAGATCAGGCTCAATTCTGGTATTTCTGTGTCCGTTCCCTATTCATCATCCCTTTTTAAAAACTGCATAATTGAACTGATCTATGGGTGTTGGCAAAACCATCAGAAGCCTCAGTAAGATTTAGTTACTGCTCCCAGTCCTTTGCAATAACATAGGCTTACTTTCTTTTCTTCACATGTTGTGGATGATGGAATAGCCTTGAAATAAACAACTTTAGAGAAAACATTTTGACCACTAGGGATAATGGCAATAGAGAAGGGATTTGCAATAGAATGCTTCTGGATGCTCTTAAAAAGTCATGAATCTGCTTTCTTAAAAATGTAAATCTTAGATGTGAATCTGAAAGTGTACCCTCAGCTTTCTTGCTTGACTTTTGCTGAAGCCGCATATTGATTATGTGTTAAGTTGTCAGAGGCCAGTGGAAAAATCCTTTCTAACCATGTACAAGGAGTCTGTGGAGCTGTGTTGTATCCTATATGGTGGCTTGTGCTTTGAAAGTGAATAAATAATGCCAAGTATGGGAAGAAGCATGCACAGCAGAAGAGATGATATGAAGCATGCAATTTAGGACATGGAAGAGAAAGCTCTGCTCCTTCATCCCTGCCCTGCCTAGCCTGGTTGTCCTGTCTGCCCCATGTCTGCCTTCCTAATGTCATTTTCTGGTGACCAGGAAAAGGATTAGGGCTGCTCCTACATAAAGCTGAGTAACCAACTCTACCTGCCCCTTTGCAGGTGACCATCCTGGACAAAGGGAAGCAGAGCAGGAAGGTTATTTGCTTGAAATCATCTGGGGCTTCTATCACTCAACCTGTGGGAAGGAGATGGTGTCTACCTTGGTCACAGGGCAGTGGGCAAGGCAAAGCTCATGATATGGGGACACTTTCTATTCATGTGCAGAGACCAGGAGGGGATTTTCACAGAAAGATGAAAGTTAGCCAGTCCTTGAGGCTGTTCAGAGCATCAGCAAACAGAATTGTGACCCTAAGTGCTGGTGAAGCATGAGCTTTACGACACCAAGGGCAGTGTGAATTGTGGTGCAGAAATACAGTCAAGGAAGGCTTACCTGCTGTTCAGGGGTAAAAGACTCATGGTCAGGCTGAAGGTCAGCTTGTGGCTTGAGAAATTTTAATGAGGTCTTAAAAATAGAGTGAGGAAACCTTTAAATAAGGTTTTCCCTTTGATTGTCTTCCTAGTGGGACACTGAAACCACTGGCTGGATGGGAGTATACCTGGTTTCAGTTGTGGTATGTGCTTAATGCTGTGTACATTCCCATTGAGTATCAGTGTCAACCCTCATTGCTTACTGGAGCTGACTAATTCATGGCTGCAGGTATTTGGCAAGGCTTTGAAAATGTGTATTGAACCTCCAGCCTTGGTTTGTTTGTTTTGTAGAATCACAATAATTCAAAAAAATTAAATAGATGATTATGAAATTCAAGGCAAGAAAATATGAGACTTCCTAAAGAATAAAGTAAAATAAAAAATACCTCAGAAGTTTGAGACTGAAAGTTCGTAGTTGAGTTGTGAGTTTTTACTACTTCTTTTGAAGTTGAATAAAGAGGAAAGTGGTTTAATGCAGAACTAATTAATACCCATTTCTCTGGGGTGGAGTGATCTGTTTTCAGTCACACCTTCTCCAGGGTAACTCAAGTGGATTAATCAATGATCATCTTTCTAATTGAAGTGCTGAATAGAGAGCTAGAGGATTAGAGGTTGATCATTAGTTTTGTGTAGAATCAGTGAATGAAAGGAAAGTAGAGTTAACAAGATGTTCCTTTTTCTCATAGGATCAGTCAAAAATTAGGAAAAAGGTCAGGACCTCTGAAATGCAAATTATCAACAAATATAAAAAATATTTTCAAGCGCTTTCAGAATTATATTTTCGAAGTAGCAAGAAAGGTGGGGAAGGAAATGCCTTGGATCATCCCAGACATACATATCTGCTTGTCTCTGTTCTGCATCTGACAGAGCAGTTAGGGTAGATCCCGAAATTCTGTTTGGGAATGGGAAATTTCCTGAAACAAACACCCAGGCACAGAGAAGTGAAGTCCAACCTTCCTTGTGTGCCTTCTGGGCAGAGCTGCATGCTATGGCACAACTCTGCCATTGTGGGTAGGCTGAATAGATGTGCCCAGTCAATGGTCCCTTTCCAAGGACTGGAGTGTTTGCTGTCCATGAGCAGAGCTGATGCTCAGTGTGTCACTGGGCAGCCTGGGCTCCCAGGAGTTGATTATATGCTGAATGTCTGAATATAAACTGATGTGTCCAGTATGACACATGGCACAATTAGGGTTGTTCCATGGGGCTGAAAAAGTTGTGGGATTCTTTTTTTGTTTGTTTTCTGTAAGCAGAAGCAGCTTTCCATGCTATTACATGTGAGCTTCAGACTATCGCCAAATTTCTCCAGGGGAAAAAGGGTGGAAAACCAAGAAAACCATGTGCAGCAAACTGATGGACTGTTGCAGAAAGCTACAACAGCTGCCACAGGCTGTTCACTGGTTGTTGGTTGAACATAAATGTGACAGAATCTCTCTCATCTGATGATTGACAGAGTAAGATCTGGATGTATATACTGTAACTATCCTGGAAAGCTGTTTGCAGTTCACTTTATAGGAGCGTATTGTGTACTTAGTTTAGCTACAAGTAGCTAACTCTCCCAGGAACCACATGAATAAACATCAACTCTCTGTTTCCTTCTTGTTAACAAACCTGTTGAGGTTTGGTAGCATCTCATACCTCCCTTTCAACACAGGAGGTGTACTACAGCTCAAAGGAATGGATGTGTCTGTAGAGTTGTGTTCTTGAATTGCTCAGCACCTCGTCACTGTACACTGGCTTTAACCAGGGGCTATAGTTTATAATGAAGATGTCTGGCAACCCGGCAAAAGAAGCCAACCAACCAACAGTCAGTATTTGCTCGCTGCTCGTGCAAATGGCACCTGCCCTGAGTTTGTACAGCCCTTCTCAAATCACAGTTGAGGAATTACATCTGTGACTTTAGTGTTGCTATTGAGTGTATAATGTAATTCACTCTTTGTTTACAGTAGAGCTGGAAAGGCCTATGGTAGCTTTGTACTAAGGACTTTACTTCAGCCTTTTGCTGGTGTTTATTTTTGTGTACCTCACTATTGAGCAGGAAAATGAAAAAGTAAGTACAATATGAATGACAAACTGCAGTTTTTTACCGTAGCACATACTGCCTAATCTATTCTGTTCAGACACTCGCAGCTATGCCTACCTAAATGACAGAGCCTAGAGTGTCGTATTTGCCATGCTTAGTGCATGGGATTTTTGTCCTCGTTAATGTGCAGGAAGGAAGAACCTGAGTCTGGGATGTATGAGGTTTATGTGACTGTTGTTATTATAGTACAGCAAATCTTTGTCTTTTAAGTACTACTTTGTCTTTTTCTACCATTTTCTTTTTGGGTTTTTTTGGGGTTTTTTTCTCTCTTTTTTTTTCCTTTTTTTTTTTGTTTGGTTGGTTGGTTGGTTTTTCTTTTTTTTTTTTTTTCATATTGATTCCTTTGGAAGTACTTTGCCCTCAGTAGAGGTTTGATGAGAATCATTGGTCTTAAAAGACATGTTTTGGGCGAGGGGAAAGAGGAGTGTTGTAAGATCACTGATATAAGATGCCTGTTTCCTCTTAGCCTACTAGAAAAAGGAACTTGAATGTGTAAAGCTCTGTATGTGTGGACAAATGTAGATTTTTCTTATGTTAAGCCTTATAATTGAAGATTGTGCAGATCTGGGGAGATGGGTATCACAGATCTGGCAGAGCACTGCTGGGAAGTTTGTATTCACCATGGCAAACTTCCTTCAACGTTTGATGGACTGCTTGCGGGGGAGCACTGTGACCTCCCTAAGAGGTAGCTTGCTGGGAGTGCTGGAAACACTTCAAAAAATCTGGCCTTCTTACCCGGCCAGGAAGTTTTCTTCAAACAGAGCAGGATATCATCCTTAATAAGTATCCAAGTAAGACCTGATTGGTAGGGATACTTGTAATACTTTGCCATAAAATGGTTCTTTTGTATCAAAAGTAGTACACCATCTGCCTGCTATAAAACGCTGTGTTCTTGTTTCTGTCTGTTCTTGTCCAGATTGAAATGTTTTAGCTGTACATTTACAAATCTAGGATGACTGAGTGTTAGTACAGTAAGGTCACCTGGGCTGTAATTAGCTAACAGTTCGCTGTATTCTCCATATAGTTATGGGCCAGCAAAAATCCAGGGGAGTCAGGTTTGCCTGTGAGGGCAGATTTTAACTCTACATTGTTGAAATTACGTGTGTATACTGACACAGGTCTTTTATTTAGATCTGTACTAGGTCTCACTCCATATCTATCAAAGCATTAGTTAAGAAGCTACATCTATGAAGAGCTGGAAATGTGGTTCCAGACGAAAAAAGAAAATGCTCGAGCTGCCCTCTGCAGTGAGCTGGAACATGGGAAGAAAAAGGGCACCTCTCAGTTCAGGGATTTTGCAATCATGTAGGTGAGAGCAAGTTATCACCCAGGTCTTTTGAGTCTTAGTTGCAGGTGCTGAGGAACTGGATATCATGGTGAAGGAAGTGCTGCGTGTCTTTGAGGAGTGGATCCATGCTGTGCTGTTCTGTAGGAAAAGATAGAGGTCGACCACAGTAGCAGCACTATGAACTTTGCAAAAGAAGATATCCATGACACATGGGTCACAGTGGTGTTATCTGAATGCCATAGTCATGGCACTTGCAACCCTGTCCTGCAGTGCTTGGCTCTGTGTTCCTTACAGCCACAATTAGGAGGGCTTTGGTGGTCTGTGCTCTAAATGTTCTGTGTAGATAGATACATACCTTTCCCTACTGTCAAAGCAAGTCTGTGTTTTGTATTTGGAACTTTACAAGTGTTTTTATAGTAACAACTAAGACAAATATTACTTACATCTTATTACTCAAGTTTCCTCTTGGGTGTGACTTGCAGCTTGATACTGCTCTTTACTTTGCTCACCCATTGTTAATTTGTCCATTTTGTATGGGGGTTTTGCAGCTTGTATTCTTTGCTATTTTGTTTGCATTTTATTTTAATAAAACAGCCTTTGTTTTGAGTGAAGTCAGTTTAGGACTTTGCTCCAACTCCACTAGTAATCTTAGAAAAGGGAAATTTAACAGCTTTAGACAGGAGTAACACCTAGTTTCTATTTTACAGGTTTACATGTAACATTTTAGTTAAGAATCTGTTTAGTTGTGTAGTGACTCCATCACCAGGCTTTTCAGTAAGATCTGCCTTTTTAAGCATGAGTATGATAAAATTCTTGTGTTAGTTTTAATTCTGTGGTATGTCAGTTTAACTGTTGTAGATATAAGTTTTTTTTTCTGACAAGGTGCTGTGTGCCATGAAGAAGCAGTTTAAAATCAACTTTGCCAATTTAAATATCACAGAAAATATAATAGAATGACACTTTGCAGAATGAAAATGACAGACTTGGTAAAGCATGAAGTTCTCCGTGCCAGCTTTTGGGAGTTCAGTTAGGCACTCTTCTTGTTCAGTGCAAATACACTGAGGATGGTGTCTATGTCTTCTGTCTTACCATTGTGAGGTGGTGTGGGCAAAAGAGCAGCCGACTGTTCCATATTGGTCTACTCAAAAGTAGTGACTGGCTTTTCAGAGCTGAGCTTGGCTGGTGGAAGAGAACTTCCACAGGAGTTCTTTGTAACTGATGTGCAGCTATTTTTCGGAGGTCCTGGCTGGGATTTGATAGCAGTTTTAAATAAGAATGTGTGGAAATGGGCAATTCTGCTATGGTACAGGTACCGTTTGTGGTCTCTGCCACCGCTGTAGAAAAGGGACTGTGGTGGTGCTGGCCTGTTTCAAGGCACCTTTCTTGGTTGTGTGTTTCCTAGATGGAAACCTGGACAGCTTAACAAAAGCTCCTCTTGAAGCATATGGTTGTAATGTGTTGCTTTACTGGCTTTCTAATTTCCATTTCTACGTAGAAAGAAGTTTTTTAGCTGTTGTGCTTGAGCGGTCTGCACAGAATGTGTAAGTAAGGTACAAATTGAGTGGAGATGTTTCTAGCTGCTTTTTTTGCATGAGAATTGTTGGCTTTTGCGTAGGAGGGGTTAATCATTTAGTTGGCGGTGCTTCAGAACAAACCTTATTTCTAATGTATCTAGGGATACAGGTGTTAACAAAACAATTTTTGTTTTTCAGATTGCCAACACTACAAAAATAAAGACTTCCAGCAAATAATTCTTCAGCTTGGAAAGCTGCAAGGACACCTCACCCTCTCTCTGTGCTTTCACTCATGATGCAGAGAGAAAGAAGACATTTGGAGATCAAATAAATTATGCAAGGTTTGTTTGCTTTTATTTTGTTGGTTTGTTTATTTCTGAATGGGTAAATTGTATTATAAAACATTATAGGCCAAGATCCAGATAGAACCAGCTTAAAATTTGTTTTAGTCCCTGGGTGTTAATGTTTCATATTGGCTAGGTGCTTCTGAGACTTTAGAGTCAGCCGGTAGTGAACATCAGCACAGGGGGAAACGTAGGCTATGTGAATTGTTTCTCTCAAGGCATTAATCCAAATTTTAAGGCCTCTGGCTTCAAAATAGTTTGTATTTACAAAACAGACAAGCCTTCAAATCTGTAAATAGCATAGATGCAGTTTTCTATACTTAACTCAGTAGGGAAAGGGAGGGGTTTGGGCTTTTTCCTGCTCAGCTCAGTGTCTTATGATGTGGTAGATTCCCTCTCAAAGGAGGAGGAATGGATGAGCAGTTTCTGGTGTATGCATCATTCAAGAATTAGGCACAAAATCACCAGTGAAGTGATGACCTGCTCCTGATGTCTCACCCAAAGGACAGAGCAGTGTTACAGTTAAACTCTGGTGATCATCAGGTGTTTGTCAGATGTAGTTAGAAACACTGTGAATGTGGCATATGAGAGAGAGATGTGTTTTGGTTGAGGGTTTGAAAGGCTTGGTGCAACTGAGTTTATGGTAGGGCCAGTTTCCTCCACCCTGTTTTGTTTTGTCATCTGAAATAAAGGGGTTATTTAGAGATTTTTAAAAGACTTAATCACGATGTTTTTTAAAAGGCTTATTGAGAGCATTTATTCAACTTTTGGTTATTTTTGATTGCTTCAGCGCTGTGTGCTGTTACTACATTGTTATCAATACTGTGCTATCTACTACAACATGTATGCTACTAGTTAACATGAAATCCAGACCCGTTTGGCCTTTGAAGCTGGAGTTCACTGCACAACCCTGACAAAACCACCTTTTAGGAAGTTTAGGCCTATGGGCAGTTTTGCACATCACAGGGAAGCATGGTTGGACTTCAACACATCCTGTTCATCCTCATTCCCCAGGAGTGTGTCTGACATGATCACATCCACTAGAAAGGAATGCAGTTTCAGAGGAATTCAGTCTCATTCTGTGCTAGGACAGAATTGCTTTTCTTTCCTGACAAAATACTTTGGGGTAAAATCGTGCCGAATAAATGAGGGAACTCTCCAAGTTGCAGAGAGTTGCAGGGTTTTTTTCCCTGACTCACACATACCAGGCTGGTAACAATTAGAGCTGATTGCTCTTTAATATTCAAAGAGTTAAAAAGTAATATATAGGTATATGTTCAGTTTATTTTGTAACCCCCTCATCTCTTTTGAAATCAGTATATAATGGAGCATTGCTACATTTTGTAATGACTTCTGAGTTCTACCACTTGAAAGGGACTTAGGGCACTGATACCACAAAAAGTAGATATGCACAAATGCTTCATTTGCTGTTATTTGGTTACAGAGTATTTGGCCCGTTCTTTCTAAAACAGGCTAATTTTAGTACTAGCTTATACAATAAGGGTATATTATAAGATGAAAATGGATTTGCGGGTGTGATCAGTGCTCTGTTGAGTGTGATTACAGCAGTCTAGAAGGTCTTCTGAATTTTGGAGTTTCCCTCCTCAGAAAGGAGGGAATATAAAATAATATAAACAAACAACTCAAAAATAGTGAACTTCTAATTGATTTTGACAAAAGGACAGCCGTAAAGCTGTGCCATTTTGGTTGATACAACTAGACTTACTGTTCCAGTGTGTTGTGTCATACTCTATTGCCACAGATTAAAAGTGTCACAGAGATTTTATGGACTGCAACACTCATAAAAGTCCTAATTTGTTATGTTAGTCAATCTGTTGGGGATTTGTGGGGGTTTTGATTGGTTTTGCTTGGTTGGTTGATTGTTTGTTCTGTATTGGTAAAAGGAAGTATTGAACCTGATTCTAAAATTTAACAACACTAGTGTCTGTTGGGGCATTTGTACCCACAGCCATCAGAGTCTGCTGGTGCTATTTGCCACAGTCGAGTGCTGTGGGAGGGATGCACTATTTATTCCCTTTCTAGTTCTTCAGCTTTTTATCAGTCAGTATATTTTGTTTCATTTTGTTTCATTGTGCCCACCTGCAGTGAAAACCCAGAGGGAGCTTGTCAGTGGCAGAAGGTGAATTTGAGAACCACATGAAGACATGGAGGAGAAAATTATGGCATACAGACTCCTAATGATAAACATACCAAGAGCATCCTAAAATTATAAAACAGTGTGGTGCATTAAACCTCTAATTTGCATTTTGGCTAAAGCATAGCTGCATTTTTGGACTGTCCCTTTAATTTTGTTCTTTTAATTACCTGCTGACCAGTTCTTGGTGTGGAAGCAACAGGAGCTATGCCTGCAGCAGTTTCCTGACATAGTGGTTTCTGTCAGATAGAGCAATGGGATTCCTAAGGTTACTTTGAAACTTGGGGTCTCCTGCTGTAAACCAGCAGACTGACATGAACAGGAATCTAATTAAAAAGTCCAAGATATTGAATAAAGCTCACAAATGCCATCTGTTCAGTTTTCCAACCTGAAATTGTTCTGTGAATCACAGTAACAAGTTTGATTGTTTCCTCATTTACATTGTGCTGAATTTTGTTACAGCAGCCACCCATACAGGCAGAGTCGTTCAGGCTGGCTCTGTTAGTGTCAGCGGACTCATATTAAGTATTCCAGCAAAGTATGTTCAGGACATAGAGCTGGCTTAAAACCTAATCTTATGAGGAAGGCAAGGCCCTGCACTGATTTGCAGTTTAGAAAATGCCTGGAAAGGGGCAGCACTCCATCTGTAGACTCTGGCAACGAATTGTTCCCAGGTTAAAGTAATTAAAAGCAAGGCCTGGTTATTTACCTCCTTTGCAAGTAAAAGTCTTACTCGTGGGGTTGATTGGATGAGAAAATACCAAACAAAAGTTTGTAAACCAAGGAGGGGAAGAAAGCTACCAAGTTTGTGATGGACTGATTGGGAAAGTAATGAAACATGAGAAGAATACCCACCAGTACCTTCACAAAAACTGTGGAATAGAGTAATCTTAAAAACTGTTTCAGTAATAGATAATGTCAGTACCAACAATATACATTCAACCTTAATACAAAATGAAGTAGGGACACTGAAGAAAGAAGCTTTGTGGCTATTTGGACAAGGCCCCATGGCTGATATTCAGGCATAGTGTACAAGGAGAAATGTGCAAAAAAGGCTGAGGAAGCAGAAAACATTGGTGTACTGAAGGAAGTCTTGTGGCCTGCTGTTTAAGCTCTGTATCCAGGAAACAATTTCTTATTGGCAGGCAACAGCAGATAAACTCAGTAAAACTGAGTTACTGATTTCCTAAAAGAATCAATCTGGTGTATGCATTTTTTGCAGGGTAATCCCATAAGAAATATATAAGGCCCTAAAAGCTTCAAGGTGAGATAATACTCCTGTCTCCAAAGCTGGCTATCTGCAGTTACTGCCTACCCTTATTTTCTTGTTGTGCACTGCTTTCCCTGTTTCCTTGGTGTTCACTGTCACAGCCTTGTCCACCATGGCCTAACAGCTGATCTACACCGTTAGCAAGGATCACCAGCTTTACTAAAGACAACACCAAAAATTTAGGCATGCCTGACAAAGTTTAATGATGCTACTCTCCATCCACAGGACAGCTGTCCCTGTTATGCATATCCAGTTTGATGCTTCTATAAGCTGGCAGTGCTGACAGAATGCTGGAATGAAAGGAGCAAAGTGGCACCTTTCCCCTGTGGAGCTGTTGGGATTGTGGACCGTGGTACAGTGTGAAGGAGAATGCAACTTCCCAGGGGAGCACAGGGTGCTGATCTGTGGCCCCACAGGATAACTATCAGTGTGTCCACTCTTGCTCTGCGGCCAGCAAGATGTAGCTCATCCATCATGCTAGAGAGCCCATCCTCCTCCGCTGTAACACCGAGTGGGTGGGAGTTGGTGTGCGTAGGTAGTGTAGCTGATATACAGTAAGCATTACCTCGGGTTTTTCCTGGTCTGTAAGACCATGCTTTGAGCAGAAACAGCAGTGCTCTGTGTGTGAGCATGGGAGCAAAAGGAGGATTTGTGTTTATATTTCTCTGAGAGACATTTTACTAAGTTCTCTGGCAGTCTGGATAGATGATTGTTCTCCCACCTGAGCCTTACCACTGTCATTAACAGGCGGTGGACATCCTTGCTTGAGATTCTGACAGCTGCTGCTTTTTGTCTGCTCAGAGATGTACTCCCCTCCTGAAGGTGAACTCTCATTTGTGCTCCACCATTCCAGTGTCCTGTGAAATCTTACAGCGTGATCTGCTGGTGTATTGTCTTCTACCTTGATATATCAGAGAAGTGTTTTTTTTAATTATTTCTTAAAATGATGTACATCAAATATTCCTTACAGTCTTCTGCTGAATTTGCATATAGAATTAGTCTCTTAAAAAACATGTTATACTTTCATATTTGCGAATAACATATTTTGAAATAATTGACTGTGTAATACAGGCTAATATTAAATAGGATAGCAAAATGATCTTGGAAATCAGAGATCAGAAAAGAAAATGACACATAGTAGCTATTGAGAATTCTCACTTCAAAACAAAGTCAGTGTTTCTTCTTCACATCCTCATACCTTGCACAGCTTTGTCTTGTAAAAGCAATGTGGACAATATTAAAAAGAAAGTTTTGGGAGGTTTCATCGGTCTAAAGACAACATTTAAGAAAATGTTGCCTCTGTATTTGCTGTTGCAAGCAAACTTGGTGCTTAGTCCACTGCAAATGTTGCATGCATTTGTGTGAACTGAAATTTTAATTACTTTTCTATCTGCCTGTTGTTGGCACTGAAATAATAATTATTGATGGAACTAAAGAAAACTGGTGAGCTAAATTTGAGATGTTTATAAACATATTTAAAAATACTTAAAAAAAAAAAAAGCATATGTATAGTAATTAAGTAGTACTGGAGTTCAGTGCACTTCCCGGTAGCAACATAATCTGGTAGAAGTTCATACAGTGCTACAGAATTTGTTTTTCAGCTGGCTGAGGCACTAAATGTTGCCTCAACTCATTCATTAAGGCCTCTTGTGAAAACTTTGCCCTTCATTCACTGATATAGTTGCTGTTTAGGTTCCCCAGAATGGGTGGTTTGTGTATGAGTAACAGCTGTCATTGGAGTGCAGTTTCTTATGAAAGACATTTAGCCTTTAGATATATTTCTTCCGTTGGACTCAACGAGCCATTTGATTTCCAGAAATGTTCTTCCTTTGAAGTCTCTGCAGTATATCTGAAGAGGTGACAATATAGTTGCAGAACACCCTTTCATTTGGGACTGGAGCCAAATGCTGCCACCCCTTCTCCTGCAAGATCTCTTGCACACTGATCACTGAGGAACTTCCCTCCAACCTTAAAAAAAAACCAACCAAAAAAATCCCAAACAAACCCAAAAAAACCCAACAACACCACCAAAACAAAAAAAAAAACCAAACCCCCAAAAAACCAACTCTAGTTTTAGGAAGTGCAGTGCTCTGGACAGAGTCACTGCAAATCTGAATTTTAATGTTGTGGATCTTTTCCTGCACTGTTAAAATGCAACTGGTGTAAGAGCTCCTGTGTTGTGTTTTGCTAGGCATGAAGCAGTAGGAAGGGCATGGTCCAAATCTCTGTCACAGGGAGTGATAAATCAACTACCCAGGCACTGAACCTTTGGCTTGTTGGCATAGCAGAGGGAGAGACAGAAATTGCATGATCAAAGACATCAGAAGTGGTGATTAAAGCAACCTTATTTATTGTTTTAGTTTTCTATTTCAAAGCCTTTTCTTTACCCTTTTCTGCTTTCTGAGTTGGTACAAATAATCAAATTCTGTCACTGTCAAAGTTAGCAGAAAGTTTGATGTCAGCTTTAAGGGACCAAAATTTCACCCACAGTGTTTTAAGATGGTTTGGGTGTTAATACCGCATCTGTGTATTTTATGATTCCTTGATTTGTAGGTAATAGTGTAAGTGTTAGAAGTGTTACATATCCTTTTTTAGTTACCTGAAGAAAATCATACTCATTTTTACTGTGGGAAGTTTCATGTAATTACAGTAAATTTTGTACTCATTTGTCTCAAAGCTTTTTTTTTTTCTTATAGAAAAGGGCATTTTTACTTGCAGACTAACTTTCACTTAAGACAAAAATTAACAGTATCTTTTGACTTTTAAGTTATACAGTAGTGAAATATATGTTGTTATATATTCTATACTATATACTAGTATATATACCTAGTATATACTAGGTATTTCACCAGCTACGTGACTTCAATGTACTTAATGATAAAATATCACATGAAATCTTTTGAGGAAAGAACTTCTGTCTAAAAAAAAAAGGTGTCATGGAATGACATGGATCTTCTTCTGGTTGCAGTCTTGAAACAGCCGTGCTAATTCCTCAAGTGGATAAGGAAAAGAATTACAAGAAATAATTACGTATAAAGTGTGTGTCAGTGTAATCTGCTTGTGTAAACCTCTGTGTATCCAAATTAGTACAGAATACTTCTAATCTTTTTTCCATAGAAAATAATAGTATAGAGATGTCTCATATTGGTTTGTAGCCTAGGACACCAATGTCAGATGTGATTTTTAATATATTGTATAGAGATCTGCATATGTGCCTTTCATATGTATTATTTTCCATTAAAGAGTTGTATGAAACATGGGTGGGACTAGTAGAATATTAAGCAATAATGAGATAGTATGATGAGATATTTCTTCATTTTCTGGCTATTTTTAACTGGTAAAATTTACTTGGATAAAAAGCAGTTCTCCATACTGTGCATGCAGTTAAACACTCATGAGGTATGTCCTAGCATTCCTTAATAAAATTAATATTAGAATGTTATTGAGTTCATCTGGTTTCCTGGATGCGGTCTTTTGTTGCACATTGGCAAACCTGACTAAAGCACAATTATTTCTTTGCATCTGTTGATACCTTGTTGTAACCTGAATTAAGTGCTCTTGAGGACAGGAACTGAATTTCAGTGCTGTCCGTTACCTGACACAGTAGGAGCTTGTGGGAAGGGAACAGATGCTTTTGAGCATTAGAGTAGAATAACACATGGTAAGTGGTTGTTATGTGAATGATGCTGGGGTTAGTTCATAGAATCATAGAAAGATGGAAATGCTTGGGTTGGAAGGGACCTTTAAAGGTCACCTGCGATGAGCACAGACATCCTCAACTAGATCAAGTTGCTCAGAGCTCTGTCCAACCTGGCCTTGAACGCTTCCAGGCATGGGACATCTACCGCCTCTGTGAGCAATCCAGTGTTTCAGCACCCTCATCATAAGAAATTTCTTTCTTATATCTAGTCTGAATCTATTGTCCCTTAGGTTAAAACTGTTACCTCTTGTCCTGTCTCTTCAGGACCTGCTAAAAAGTCTATTCTTATGAGACGAGAAAGCTTTGGCATGAGGCTTACTGTGACTTTTCTTCCATATGACCTGTCCCACAGCCATCACTTGGGCATTCACCACATATTAATCTTCAGTTTTCTTGTTTTCACAGCCACTGCAGGTCCCCCCACTTTGTCCGTAGCCACCGTAGATGAACTGTGACAGGACTGAACAGTTAGTGCCCAATAAAGAATATTTCCAGGTGGCAAATAACCAGCTATTCCATAGCTTGTTGCCTTGTTCATCCTTTTCTCCTCTTAGGACCCAGCAGCCATGCTGGGAGAGGGAAACCTTTTTGGTGCTTGTTCATTCTTTCATCAGAAGCATCTGGGTTGTTTCAGGAGCTCAGCAGATTGCTGTGCTACAGCTTAGGAAATGATTGTAAGATGTCTGTGTTGGTTTATTTCCTGTGTGTCATTTCCTGTGATATTTCTACAGAATAGCCCTTTCTGTTACACAGACATAAATCACCTCTGCTATAATGTTTCCACAGAAAACGGAGCAGTGCCTTACAGACACAATGAGACTGTAGTGCTGTCTACTAATGCTATTAAATATACTTAGTGGTAGATTTCTGGAAAATCAAGAGTGAATTTCTCTGGGATTAACAAAATAAAAAATTTGTGGGTATTTGTGTCTCATTTTGTGGTAAGTCTATATGTATTTCTGTCTTTTGAATTCTTTTGGAACAAGTTGAATTTTTAGCTAATGTAAATATTCTCTGGCTTTTCCAGGCTGTAATTTCTTTACTGTTGCCTTTGTCCTCACCAGAATATTTTTAATTTCTTCTTAAAATAATGTGAAATTAGATCAAAGTATTAGCAAATAGCACAGGATTGGCTGTATACCCAGTATCTCAAACTCAGTATTTATCCAGACTATGTATAGCCAATTGATTAAAGTGGTTTCAGGTTTTAAGCAAGTCAAGAAGCTATTTATGTGTGTTGGAATAAAAACCATAATGTTGAACAAAGTTTTGATTATTCATAGAAGTTGGAAATGAAAAAATATTTGATTTCCAAGACTTTTGTAGAATCAGTAAAGAAAGATTTATAGTAAAATCCAGGAAGTGAAGGTTGGGTTTCCTAAATTCTTTGGACTTCATGGGGAAAAACAGAGAGAATGACAATTTTTAAAAAAATTAATATATTGCAAGGCCAGAAGTGATCATTTTGATCATCTGTTTTGATTTCCTGAATAATACAGATTGTGTGACCAAAATTTTTTTTCTTTCTAAAGAAATGTTTGGTTTTAAAAAAAAAGCAAACAGGCTTTAATCTTTAATAGACCACTTCATGATTACTGTATTTCTGTAATTCCCCCAGATCTTGCTTTGCGTCTGCTGCTGATGGTCACTGCTGAAGGCTTGTTCTCCTAAGTGGACCAGTGACCTTGACCCACTGTGTCCCCTTCCAAGTTCTTGCAGAATGTGATGAACTAAGCACTATATGGTGCTTTACCAGCTGCTGCTTTTCTGCATGTATTTTAACAGACTATGCACCATGTGAAATCCTTTCCTGCTGATTAAGTGTGCAGCCTATAGGAGAAGATGCAGCAACAGTGCTTGGGATAGCTGAGCCCCATCCACCCCTTGGCCATCATTCTGCCTGGAGAAGCCCTCTTGTCCGTGCATCCATCTCTTCTCCCTGTCTTTCCCCCTGCCTTTGACTGGGGATAATGATACCACTTCAGCACAGCACTTATGGGTTTGTAATTGAAACCCTCCGTTCATTATGATAGTATGCCCTGTGTGAGTGATTGAATGTACTTGGCCAGGCAGTAGCAGGTGTCATTCTGCAATAAACAGCCTGGTTTTTTTAACTAGTTATGATAGCAGAAAATTGTAATAATTTTGCTAGACAAAGTCTTGGCATCCCCAAACGCTGTGGGGATTTTACCACCATCAATGGGATCTGGGTCAACACTCACTGCTGTTTTTTCCTTCTTCCTCCTAATGCTGACAACTTTGAGGAAAATTTGCCCTCCTGGGACACAGATGGCAATCTATTTGTGTTGCTGAGTGTTGCCTCCTGCAACAAGCAGTTGGGGATATTAACAGTTCTGGTCAGAAGCACTTCATTAGTTAAAATGTTGTGAAATTTTAATACCGAGGTTATATAACTGAAAGGATTTGGAAACCTTAGTTACAGAGTCACTGCTTCTGTCTAGACTGTGGAAAGAAAAGAGCAAGTGTTACACGGTGAAGTGGTAGCTTAGTTTTTGGCAAAATGTAAAAAAATATTCTGAATGTCGTACAAAAAACTGCCTTTGTCGTGAAGATCAGTTCTTATATAAATGCACAACTGTGTTGTCAGCTTGTGGATTTTCCTTCCAAACACTTCTGCAAGGAGTGTATGGAAAATTTATACTGTGATTTTTCCCAGGATGATGTCTAAATCCAAAAGGGCTACTTTAAAGCAAATACATTATTGAAAAGTTTCAAAGCCATTACTTTTAAGCTGCGTGTTATTTATTTGGAAATTAATTTTTTTGCCTATTTCATGTAAAAATTAATCCAGCCTGATGACACTCGCAACAATAATTTTTTGTTTCATTTTGGCACATTCAGTTACTGGAGGCTTTTAGCATTATTGTAAGGGATCATAATGTAATTTTCCTCCCATGTTACCTTTTTTGTATATGTAACCTTCCTAAAGTAGCTTGGCCTTAGCTTCCTTCTACTTAGAAAGCTTTCCTTGGCATCTATACAAAGGTTTCCTCACTGAAAATCAAACTGATTTATTTCTTATGTATTCTTGATGAGGCTGGCCAACAGCTGATCCCAAATCTCTTTATACCAACCTGGAAGAATATTCTACTTTCCATTTTTTGTTCTCTTTTCTAAAGAAGTTTGTTTTTCCTTTTTAATTTCCTCAAATTGTCTGTCTTTTTAAAAAAATAACTGAACAAAATAGTTCTGTAAAAGTTCCAATTATATTGATAAAAGAATTATTATGTTTGATCATTTTAACAAATTAAGTAATATTTTATTTTTGTTTAAAAATTGCTGATTCATACTGTTTTGTGGCTACATCTTTTTAGTTGTAATGTCATTCCTGCTTCCTTCATGCATACCTGAAAAAAATATTCTAAAAGAAAAAAATAAAACTAACAACACAAAAATGATGATTTGCATGAGGAGAAACAATATAAATGAATTGCCATTTATTTAAGGAAACTGAGCTACTCTCAAAACTCATTACTTTTTTTCATACCTGTTGCCATCATGATGTTTTATTCTGTGACTTATTTGTAGGGCATGCTTTTCAACCAGATAGAAAAATGTGACTTTGTTTTGCTTCACAGTTGCACCAAGGTGAAAAATGCAGGATGGAACTGTTGTTTTTCTGGTAAAGATCAAGAATGTGTCACACGTTCAGAGAAGTTTTTCACCTAAATTCAACAACCTAATGTGCAAATGCACAGTGGGAATATTGCTAGCTAAAGTAAGGAAGATGATAGAGGGGTGCAGTTACAAAACCTTATGTTACTGTTTAGTTGGATGATGGGGCTTAGTTTTCCATACCCAACTTCTGCAAATCAAATCTCCTGCCTTGCACTTTCAAGAAGGAGAGCTGGGTTTTCGGACCTTGTGCTGCTATAGAGGTTCCACATGAAAACACATTCAGACATTTTTGGTTAAGATAATAGAGCATTTGGAGACAGGCTGTGTGATATCGGGTGCATCAGGGAGGAGCAGTGGTCCAGGGTGGGGTTCCTGTTGGCAGCTGCAGCTGCTGCCAGGATCTGCTTGGGTCACCAGATAGCAGCCAGGAGCCATTAGAGCATCTGCAGGAGAGGGAGCCCCCTGGTTTGCCCATCTGATGCTGGCATCCACTGGAGCACCTATTGGAGAGGCTGGTGGGAAGATAACCCTCTCTGGAAGGTGGGGTGCCCAAATACATGATGAATTGTCTTTTGAGTGAGCTGTTCTTAATGTCCTTGGAAAGGGACTTAACTGTGGCCTTCTCCCAAGTTCAAGTCTTTGAAGTGATTGCAGAAGGGTCTGGTGCAAGGGATTCAGACAGGGCCAGGCAGGCAGCACCTTGCTCTGCTCTTCTGTGTGACACACTTGCAGGATGGTTTGCATCACCTCTGCAGTCCCTCTGCTCCTCTCAGCTGGTTGTTAGGACATGTTTGTACTTGTCCTCTCTATTTTCAGGGCGACAAAAACCCATCAACTTGAGTGTCACAAGTACATTTAGCCTAGGAGACTTTCTGAATGGCGGAGGCAGATAGCTAAAATAACTTTATGTTGAAGGCAAAAACTGATATTGATTTATTGTCTGATTTCAGAGCATCAGTGTTGTCTCTATAATAAAGAGTTTATATTCACTGCTGTATTTTGTTTTCTTTAATAAACTGTTACAGTGGAAGAAAAGCTAGCTGTTCGAAGATTGCTCCAGTGTAGTTCTGATGCCATGGCACAGGTGGAATAAATAAATGTAACAGAAGTTGATGCTTGTACTAGCAGGGGTGGGCAGAGGAACTTGGAAGTCCAAGTATGTGAGTGGGAGAAAGCCCACATAAACCTGCAGGATGACAGCATGGCCATCTGTCTGTCTCACAGGCATGGACTTGGACATCCTCAGATTTCCCTTGTATGAGAAATTGGTAGCAGACATCTGTAGCAGACAGTGTTACCCATATCCTAAGGGGCCAGGTTGCAAAAGCTGTGTGAGTGATGCAGTGAGATAAGGGTGTGGGGAGAGCTAGGTGGGTGCTCTGGCTAGGGCTGTGTGACAGAGAAGCTCCCCTTCATCTAACCCTGCTCCCTGCCCATCTTCGTGAGCAGCCAGCTTCAAAACAGTGCCCACAGCAGAAAGCTACTCCAGATGAACCAAGTGGGGCATGACCTGACCTGCCGTGGTGCCTTGTGGATAACTGGATGGGTTTTGAGGGCTCATTATTGGGCTGTGGTCAGAGAAGGAATAGGGAGCAGAAGAGCTTACAGGGACTGGGGTAAGCAGCCTTGAGTTGAAGAAGGGATACTTCTGTGTAAGGGGGAATGGGGGTGGAGTTGTTTAGCAGATAAAATTTGTGGTGCTGATGTGAGAATAAGGGAAGATGGGAAGAGGAGAGGTGATGGAGAAGAACAGCTTGAAAAGGAATACAGGAAGCACAGGAAAGAAAATCAATATGTAGTGTAGTTTGTGTTTTTTAATTACTTGGTGAGCAAAAAGGCAACTGTGAGATTTGTCTCTTAACAAGAGACAGCTCTTGTATGTAATTTGGACAGCTCGACAGCACCCTCTCGTTGCTCAGGTTGTAACCTACCTACCTGAATTGCTACACCAGGTTATGTCCATGAAGTGTAGAAATTATTTGATTTTTCAATTAGGCTTTTCCTTACAGAGAGGTAGCTTTTTTGTAGTAATACCTGTATGTGCAGATGTTTCTTATCTTCTTGGAAAAGGAAGTAGGAGAGTTATTTCAAGGCAGACAGGATATTCCTAGCTAGTGCTCTTCTTTTTTTCAGTTACTGTAAGATGTGCAACTGAAGAGTAAGGGCTTATTTCCAGAAAAAGTAGCAGTTGAAAGTGTCAATGAGTATGCTACTGGGATTAAAAAAACCCAACAAACAAAACAACCAAACAAATCAAAAATCCCCCAAAACAAACCTGAGACAACCACATAGAATAGATTTTATTTTGAATTTTCATAGCAAGAGCAAGAGAGGAGGCATGCATATGTTCTGTCTGCAAGATTGCTCAGAAGAGAACATCTAGTATGAGCACCCAGATATCTCTGAAGCTTATTTAAAATGGGATGAGTTAGTCTCTAAATTGCCTGAGTCATTCCACTAACTGTAGCATGAACTTGGAGTACTAGCTAATGTACCAAGTTTTCTCTGATTAGAGAAGATGAATCCCACCCCTCCTCGCTTGTTAGTGGAGGTGCCCAGTGCAGAAGAGCCGTTCAGCAGGCATCCAGGCAGCACTTTGGCAAGGCTTGGGTTGTGTGGCAGAGCTGCTGTCTCTGAGTAGGAGTGAATGCTGGCTCTCATGCACCATTTAATTGTTGCACAGATGGAGTTAAAATGGCATCTCAGGCTGACTTCTCCATCGTTGTTTATGGCTTGTAGTGGTTTCAGGAAACACTGCAATACTAATGTTGTTGAGATTCTTGGATGGTGCCATTTCCATCACTTCGTAAGCCATTGTTCTGGTGTGTGAAGGGCTGCAGAGCATTTGTCTGACACAGGGACAGCATACAAATGTTTGTTCTAAGGTGTACTGGTTTGGGGATTTTTTCTCCTAAAAAAAAAAGCTTGAATTTTCTTATTATGTTTTTGCTTTGTGATCTATCACTCTGTGCTTCTCATAGGGGTTAACCAGTAGAGTTTAATGAAAACTTTTGGTTTAACACAGGTTTTTTTTTTCTTTATCCAGTTTGCAAATTTCTAAGGTGTAGTCTTCCAATGAGTTTTTTTTCTTTTTGCAGACCACAGCAGCTTGTTGACGTATTAGCTGAAAACATAAGTCTGCACATAGTGGCAAGAGCCTGATGATTAGAACTGATCCAGGAGGTTCATGCGTTTGTGGTGGACTCAGAAGGGGAAATCTCTCCCTTTTTCATGTGCAGAAAACTCATCTAGTATTACTATGCACATCCTTCCCGCAAGTTATTCTCAGGAGTAAAACAATTATCAACATTCACAGTGACAGCAAAAACCTTCCCCTAGCATTCTTGTGAAGTTGTGAATCACACTTTTGCTGAGACGCCTCTTGATGGACTGCATGAACTATGGTAGTTAGATGTATTTGGGATGAATTACAGTATGAATGTGAACACAGTGTGCATTATAATATGAATTATCTTTGATTTGCAGAATATGTTATGTCTATTGAGCTAATGCTGCTCATAGAGAAGGGCTTACCTACTGTATTCAGAAGAAAGGGTCTTGTCCAGTTATGTGGCTGGCCTTGTTTAGAGCTGCTTGTTAATGAAACTGTTTTAACAACCCCTCCCAGATAGATTAAGTAATATTCAGTTCAATTTGCTGTTGGAGAAGCTAAGTGTAATCAGAAGTGCAAAACAGTGGTATTGAATCTGGTGTTTGAGGGCAGGAGCTGCTTCCTGCATAGGCAGGATTTTGAGAAAGTCTTTGTTGTTTCAATTGCATTTTCCACTTCTGTAACTGCGGTGTATCAAATAATTTAAGTCCTTTAAAGTGAAATTAATCTAAACCCAGAATTTAGGTGGTGGTTGTAGGACACTGATGTTTTCTCATTCGCCTGTACAGAAGCAGTGGTGTGCAAGGCAGCCTCCGCTGCCTGCCGCAGCTGCGTATTTGAGCAGGCACACCAGAACTGGATTATTTGGAAATTGACAAGGACATCATGAGCCTGAATAAATGCTGTGGCTTTGTAGTTTACTTCTGTGAAAGACTGATCAAAGCAATAGCTTTAACTGTTGTAGTACGTGCCTGCCTCTCTCCTTACCTCGTAAGATACTAGAGCAGGATTAAATGATATAGTTATGGTGCTCAGAGTCACAATATCTGGTTGGTAGGGGCTGTGAATCTCCTGCTCTTGTTTTTCACAGACTGACTGTTTTCTACTGAAGTTCCCAAGGCATTTTTGTGCAGCGTGGAGGGAAGCCTGGGTCACCCCCAGGGTGCAGAAGTGCTGGAGGGGTAGCGGGGTGTAGAGGAGCGGTTTTGGCCACAGAGTGATCTGACAGGCTTCTCCCTCGCATTTTGCCACAGTCAGGAGTTGGACATCTGCTACTGTGGCCATGTTGCTTTTCAGCCCAGCCTGGGGAGGTCTGCACTGCAGCACCAGCTTCTGATTTCCTTTCCAAAAGCCAGCTTTTACATTCAGGTATCCATATAAAAGTATCTGTGACTGTACCCAGTGTTTGGCTGGTGACCATCCTTGGCTCAGAGGTTGCTGTCTGCTGTCTGGGCATGGCTTGCTTGTGTAGTTCCCTGTTCCTAGAATTGGCCTGGGCTGGCTCCTCTTTACTGGGGACCATGCTCCTCCTGCTGTGGGGCTGTTCAATTAAACCGCAGAGGAACAGAGAGGAGGAGGGGTGGGGAACAACATGAAACATTTGTTAGAGACATCTAAGTTTTGATGGAAACTGGAATTGAATGCACTTAATTAAGGGATGGACAAAAAGGTACAGTTTTATTCTTAGTAGTGTATCTTGTGATGATGCCGTCACAGACTCATTGTGCAAGAAGTGAGCATGTAGCAGGAGGAGTTCAGCTGTGTGGTCCTGTGGGCAGCATGTGAGCACTGTGTCAGTTGCAGGGCATGTGCCACCAAGGTCTTGAGGTGCAACTGATTCTGTGTGCCCTTCCCTGCTGGGTCCTTGCAGGCAATGAGCAAGGTGCTGTTTCCCTGCCTTGTACCTACGCAGAAGTCAGCTTCAGGTAGCGTGTTGTTCTAGCCCCACTTACGCGGAAGAACTCTGAGTCATGTTGAACTATTTCTTCTTAATATCCTTGGATTAGGTAATTCCACCACCTTCGCTGCTCAGCACAAGGCTTGACCGGGTGGGCTGCATCCCACACCAGCCAGGGAAAATTGCAATTTCCCCCCCAGTGCAGAATGTGCTGTTTTCTTTCATATATTATTTGCACTTCACAGATATTTCTCCTGCTCCACACCATGCAAAACAATGCTATTTTGTTGTCATGCTTTCTTCTGTCTTGGTCAAATGTTTGTGTTTAAGACTTGATTAGTTAAAGCACTCAGGCAAAATTAACTGAAGTATAGCCTGCCTTTTCCAATGGCAAATCAAGTCATGAGGCAGTTTGAGTGGAACCAGTGTTTATCTTGCTCACAAATGAAGGATCAGATTAATATTCTGGACACTGTTATTATTTTCTTTTCTTTTAGTGCTCTTGAGTGCACCAAATGCCTTAATATGCAGAAGGCATCATCAAAAGCTAGCCTGACAAACAGCCTGAGATGCTGCTTTCAGCATTTGCTTGTTCTTAATGCCTTTTTAGTAGATCAGTTGAGTAATTTCAGCAACAAGTTTCCAGAAGATTGTGGATCACCCTTAGACACCTGTTGTATATATTTAAGGACTGTTTTCCCTCTGCTTCTCATCTGGCAGCTGGGAATGTGTTTTGCCTCTGATTAACTCTGCAATCTGGCTGTTTAAAGGAAGACATCTAACAATGGTAAGGTTACCTCTGTTATCATGGCTATTCATTAGCTCTCAGCAGCACTAATTGTTCTCTTATAGCATTTTGTGGTGGGTAACATTACCCATCAGCCCGATTTGCCTTGTAGCAGAGTGCCTCAGTTGCTTCCCTCCTGAGGACATCAGTGGGACAAGAACCAACACCTCCATGAGGTGGGGAGGAGGGGTATCTGCAGGATAGGCGTGAGCGGATTTTGTCCTTGCAAAGACTGCAACAGGGCTACAGGTGAAGGCTGTGTAGCATTGTGCCTACATGCTCCCCTTCAGGCTTCCTGGGATTTTCTCAGCCCATCAGGACAGTCCCCAGGCTCCTGGGTGATAAGAGAAGGCCACGTTACCTCTGGTAGGAAATTGGTAGTGTGTGGCATTTAAAATAACAAAATGAGGATTGCAATGGGGCAAATCAATCTGGAAACTGTCCTGGCTATAGATGTGATCCTAGGTCTCTGTTGCCTACAAAATATACGTTGTCCTTTTCTCTCCCTTTTTTCATGTCAAAGTAACAGACTACATTTTTGTACCACCAATTTATTTCAACCTGTGGAAAAATGGAGATCTCTGGCTTTTTTTTCTCCGTCTAAGAATCCGGCAGAACAGAGGATTTGGTGAGACTGGTCATGAAAGTACTGAAAAAAGCTGTGCGTTTACCTGCAAACATCTGCAGAGCTTTCTGGGCTTGGTCCCTGTTGCAGGCTCAATAGTTGTGGAGTCATGGATTATATATAAATAGCCCCGGACAGAGGTTTGATTAGGGGTCTGCTGCCTCAGGTCCCTGCCAGCCCTTGGGGATGCAGCTGACAGTGCTGCTTGGTCTCAGGGTGACACAGCTGTGCTCTCTGCCACCAGAGTCTCAGGGCTTTGCTCCTGGGATGAACCCTGAGAAAGGGAGAACCACCTGGGGCTGGTCAGTCAGACTCTTAAAAACTCAGGGGGTGGTCTAGGCTGTAAATTCTACTTAATAAACACTCTGCTTTACTGGTGGAACAGCACACAAGACCTTTAAAAATCTTTATTTGCCATCCCAATTATACTACAAGTCAGAGTCACCTTTTCACTTTTATTTTCTTCTCTTTCATCCTCAGATTATTCCTGCAAACAAAGAGGAAATAATTCTGACAATCATTTGTTGAAGGTAGCTAATAAAACAATGGAAGGATGTAGGCTGAGGCATAAATGGGATATTGTGACAGATGTAGATGATTATTAACCAGCCAATGTTTCCGCAAAGGATTCTAATCATAAAAACAGCATGGAGTGAATCTGGGTGTATTAATAGCAAAGGTTTTATGGAAATTCTGAATGTGGGCTTTTTCTTTAACATCCTATTTCCTGCTTTAATTGATAGAGTGTGAAGCTTTCATAGAAATAATTTAGAAAACATTATTTTGCATCTCTGACATTAAGTACATGGTACAGGCCAGGAACAACATGTTGTGGAAGGATTTCTTGAAAAGGACAATTACAGTGGTGCTTTTTTAGAGATGTGACTAGTGACAAATGCTAAACTTGGTGATATAAGAAAGCCAAGTGGCTGTGGTAGAGGAGTATCTATTTGTGTCTATATGTGACTTTGTAAGAAAAGAGGAAGATATTATCAGAGAGAGATCATTATGCTGCAAAACTTGTGGACTATGCTTCCAATTTATCCCTGGCTTTCTGTCAAATGTCCTCTTACTCACTTTCAGTCTCATATTGTCCTGTGTTATGTTTTGGGAAATAAAATGCTAAGTTTGTACTGTAATCACTGGGTCAGGGTTGAAATACTCTAAATGTACACCTTTCTTTCTCAGGATCTGCTACAGCTTTGGCTCATCACTATCCTTTTCTGAATTTCTAAGGGTAAATAAAAAGGTTAAACAGAAATTACCCAAACAGAGCAATGAAAACTCTATTTAACATCTTATATCTCAGCTCTGCAAATATTGAGTCCTGATACCATTTCCAAGCATCAACAGTTTGTTTGTCTTATAGCAGCTGATGTTTTTGAAGTGTAGAGTGGTTTCTTTCAGTGGGGTAGAAAATGCTGAGGAAAGGAAATGTCGTTATACTGTTATAATACATTAAAAAGACAGTATGATTGTCAATGCATGTGTTGTTTTTATAATAATTTGTATTCTGCCAGTATCAGCCAATATATTTCAGACATTTTGTGACAGGAAGGGGCCCACCTTAGAATTTGAAAATAAGGGAAAATAGCAGAAGTTTAATCAAAAGATGTGGACAGGAACCAGTTTCTCCACTGGTCATCCCCAGCATTCCAGGAACATGGTATAAACTGTAAAGCGAAAGGGGACCTGCAGTATCGAACTCACAGCGGTTCCTCTTGCTGCTAAGTTTGTTTTCTGCAGGAACGCTGACGAGTCCACAGCAAAGAATGGTAGTAACTGTGTAGGGTCTCTCAGCTTCAGAGCTTGTTTTTAATTTCTTCTTTCCCTCCCCACCTACAAAGTTGTTGCTCTGCTAAAAAAATTTAAATTAAGCAGTCTGTGCCAAGTGAAATCATTCAATTATTGGCACTTTTGGTCTTTCCTTTGAATAAACAGAGCCTTCCTGACAGCAGGGCAGTTCCTCAGGAATTCCTTTATGGTGAATTAGGCAGGACAGTGATGAATAACTGGGAGCAAAGGAGAGTCTGAGCAGCGAACCAAATTAATTACCGAAGTCCTCAACTAAATACTTTAGGGAAATTTTGGATGGGACCGATATCCTCTAAGGCGTAGGTGGAGACTAATCTCACCCCAGGGACCTGCTCTTGTTAATGGTCTGTCCTGTTATCTGCTATGCCTGTGTGCAGCTTAGGAGGGTCAGAGCTGCATAATGAATTAAGGGTTTGCAAGAAAGACCAGAAGCTGGTGTCTTTGTACAGTCATGCTCATGGACCCTTGGTGCATGTGGGATGGTGGTGACAGGACATTACTGTGACACACCATGCAGCTCCACGTCACCATCCATCTGCCTCTTCACCCTCTCCTTCCATGTGAATGTGCTCCTGCCAGGCAGCTGGTCTTGCTGCTGGTTTGACATGAGGGCCTTCCCTCTTGGCACATCTGTGATGGTTCCAGCAGGCTCCAGCTTTGACACACAGCCATTCCCCATCCAGGTGCTCAAGGGGTCCAGGAGCTGGAGAGTCCAGTCCAGCCTGCCCATGCCCTCACTTATTTCTGTGCCCCAGCACAGAGTATACACCTACCAGAGGAGCACAGCAACACTGTTTCACCATCCTGCTGTGCTTTGATGGGAGGTTAAAGCTGCTGTAAAGAAATGTAGAAAGACCCTTTACCAATATTTTCTGTCTGCAGCAAAATTGTAACCTGGCATATCTTGTTATAGGAGAGAACAAAGCATCATAGCACGGACTGTTTTTAAGTGAACTTTTAAGGTAACAGCTTAAGATGCTCTCTACTATCTTGAGAGACTTGTCATTCCCAGCAGTCCTTTCTTTTATTTTTTTCCTTTAACTCATTCTGGCTACTGAGGCTATCACTGTAACAGCAGGGCATCAAACCAGTCTGTGGGAGTGTAGAGTATGATCTTCCCCCAGTGTATCCCATACAAAAACTAGCAGTGCTGTCTGATCACTAACTTGAAAGGCTAAGGTGAATCGAAGGTTGTTTATTACACGTGGGTTTTTTTTCTTCCACTGTCCTTTCATCTCTTCTGAATGATCTTCTCAAGATTCATTTAAAGAATGACCCATTGTTATCCATCTGGTTGTGTTTGAAGAGGCCCTGCATTTAATATTGAGCGCTGCTCCCTGGTGAATACATGAAGATAGAGAGAGGAAATGGGATGTGGGACTCAGAATGAGAGCAGGAGGGAGTGATGATTTCAGCCATTCCTGTTTGCACTACCAGCTTACTGTGCTGCTAAAAAGCTACTTCAGCACTGTCTGGTATGTTCAGAGTTAAGTTGATGATGAAATATGCAACTTCTCTTGGAAACTATACAGACTTACTCTGAAATAAGCTTTGAAATGGATTTGGAAGCATCCCTACTGTTGCTTTCCAAAGAGCATAGACTTGGATGGGTACATCTTAGTTTCTCCCTATTAGAGCAGAGCAGCAGTGGAAGTGGCAGTAGTCAGGCTGGGGAGGTTTCCAGGCAGTGGAAGCAGCCCCTTGTTCCTTACCTTTCCTCTGAAAGAAAAAAATTCAAAGGGTGCCAAGCTTCGAGGGTAACTAGAGCTCACAAGCTTTAATCAAATTTGCACCTCAGAGGCCCTATATAGTACAGAAATTCAGTGCCTGCTGTTGAATAATTCTGAGTTTTGATTATTTATTTATTTTTTAGATTTTTTATTTTATTTTAAACGGAGTGTTCTGAGGGAAAGAGGAGGAACAACAGGTGGAAGATACACGACAGCAGTTTCTCTGTTCCTAAGTTCATTGGTAGCAGACTGGCATGCACCATTTGGATTTGCTCTTGATTTTCAAGTTTTTGCAGTGGCAAGTCTCAATTTATCCAGCAAATTTCTGAAAGAGTAAATTTTTTCTTGGAGGAAAGAGGAAGGGAAGAGTTGAAAGAAGCTGTATTTCATTATCTTGGATATATTGGACAGAAGTGAGTTGTGACACTGGCCTCTCCTGCTTCTGGGATTAAGTTCTCAGAAATATTCTCTGGGACAATATGCTCCCCTCCAGTAAATATTTAACTAGCTGCATCTTCATCAGAATTAAACGAGGAACTATCCTGCTGTAGATGCCACACATTTATTTTGGAATCTGTGCTTGTTGTTCATTCAGATTGTGCAGAAATAGTAGATAATGTGTGGAGAGATGGGAAAAAGGGAAAGGCTGGGTGGGAAATAAAGTTCATAGACTGTCCAAATCCATTTTTTTTCTTGTCATGCAGAAAGCCTGATGCAGATTTGCAGGTTGCCTGGTACAGAGGTCACACACGGAATAGTTTGTCACATGCTAAATTTTGTATTCAGTTTCTTTGCTTCTTAGCACTATTTGTTGGAGAAGTTTATGGACGGAGCATGGGAAGCTTGGCTGGGCTCTGGCCTTGGAATTGCAGCTGGTCTCCTAATTAAAGAAAAAGAAGATGATATACAGGCCTGTGGGGATCTGTTAGACACAGATTTATTGAGCAGGATGGAGAGGAACTTAAAGCTATTGCCTCCTCTCAGTCACCCACACCCCCTGTGCACAAGCTCTGAGTTTCCTGATACTTTTGCAGCCTTGCAAAAATCATCTGGAGCACCCTTATCATTTCCATTCTCCCTGGTTCCTGCCCAGTTTGCAGCTCGTCCAAGTTCCACTTAATGGCTGCATAATGCGGAAATAACATGTAAGATAAATTTATGCATATCAAAGTAAGGGATTCTGCAGGCGAGGACTTGTTAAGTGATAGTCCAATTACCTTTACTGTTTCCTGGTCCTCCTCAGACATCAGTAAGGAAAACCACATCAAGATTACCACTGTTGAGAACAAGAAGAACCCGTGTGTGCTGGCTGCTGCAGCACCAGTTAGTTGGAATAGTTAGAAAGAAAAAAAAAAAACAAACCAAACAGAACAAACCAACAAAAAACCCACAACCAAATGTTTTTCAAAAGTGAAATTTGTTGATTTAGACTGACTTCTGCAATGTTTGGGACATTGCTTGGAGGGGATGAGAAAGAGGGATCAGTTCATCCTGCACTCTTCTCTTGAAGGATTTTCATGCAACTTCCCAAACAAAGTTGAAAAAACCTGCTTGTCATTACTCTGTGCAGTTCTAGGCTTTAGCTAATGTGCCGTGGACTTCTCAATGCCTTTGCTCTCCCTGCATAATCCAGTCTTTCCACAGGGACTCAGGCAGAGGTACACAGAGAGGGCACAGGTTTTGTACCAGTTACCTAATAATCTTGCAACTCTGGGCACACAGTTTCTCCCAGCCTAATCTGAAGAAAATTCAAAGGTGAAAGTGAAATCCTGACTTTGCAGGAAGTGACCTCATGCTAATTTTGGTCTAGCTGGGATTTCACCTTTAGGAATGTAAAATAAAATAAAATAAAATAAATCTTTTTGAAGGGAGTAAGCGTCAGTTAAGCCTTAATCACTAGTTCAAGGTACAGGACATCAGTGGGATAAAGATGTGTTAAAAGTTAAACTTGTGCTTGAAATGCTTTTCTGAGATTTTTCACAAATAGAAACCTGAGTGCTCCAGTTGTGTACTCTGGCTGCAGTATTCCACAGTGTATGCACCACCCTAACACATGTTTTTCAAAGCTGGGAGAACTATTGCACATTGTGTCATTTTTTTATTTCATGACACTGTTGATGCAAACCAGGACAGGATGCTGTCTGGGATCACAATATATCACTTATTTCTATTTTTTTTGGTCTCTTCTCCTTGCTTGCTGGAAGGAAAAAAGCATTAAAGCAAAAAAGGAAGAACATGCTTTGAAATACAAGTGGATAAATGCTTCCCTTTTGTGAGAAACTGTACACATTTTCTTTAGTGTTCTGTATAATGTAACTCTTGAAGAAAAAAAAATCGGAAGTAGTGTTAAAAATTGTTTTATAGCTACTGTTTCCTTTTTGACTTTGCTGCCTGACTGTGATTACAGGAGAAGCTGATCAAGAGATCTCAAGAGTTGTGGCTTCCTGGGATTGTCTGTCAGAGGAATGAAGAGCGAAAGAATAACTTTCCGTCGAGAAGTATGTGCCAGTATATTTTCAAGTGTCCTTAAAAGACTTTTCCTTGGACATAATCAAGTGGATTCAAGGACCCAAGAGGGCAGACCAACAAACAGATATCAGTCCCTAAGCAGTCTGGTTTTTTTTTCTTAAAGTCAGCAGTTTATCTCAGTAACATTTCCTGTGTGAAATACTGGCATGCCTTTTGGTGCTGGTTTGCAATTTGGATTGTTTACATTAGGAAACAAAGTGACCTTTAGAATTAAGTATTTCTTTGAGGAAACATTGTTCCTTTATGGTGAATATATAAAGTCCTCCCTTCGGCAAGCAGCTGGAATCCAGCAGCAGGAGGCAGTAGGATTGATCTTCTGCTTTTCCTTAACACCCCAATCTGCTTTTCAACTATCACTGTACTGAAACAGCACTGCCTTGATTTATCTCAAGGCCAGGACAAAAGCATTTCCCTCAATGACCTTGAATTTCTTCAGACTCCTCCATCTGCTGGTTTGATGTTTCAGGCTTGATGAGCCTGAAACATTGTCTTCCCAGCAAATGCAGGGCCCAGCTGCTGACTGACCTCGCTTACAGTCTCTATTTGCAGACCTTGCAGCTCAAATGCTTTGCTCCAAAAGCTGTACATGGAGGAAGGGCAATTATGCTCAGCAATTTTGGTTAATTTTTACTTGGAATAATAATATTTTTATTTCCTTAGTTCTGGCAGGTTCATTGTTGTGTAAATGCTGATGTACATGCTTGACTGTAAATGGAATTGGTACCTAGGGTTTTAAGATGGAGCCCTTGAATGTTCTTTTCTCTACTGCTGTGGTATCTCGTCTGTAGTTGAGTAGTTAGCTTCATTGTGAAAATTTTTTTCACCTAGAAAGTTAATTTGCAAGTAACAGTGCCACAAATTTATTACATCCCTTGCTGTATGAAAAGATATGAAGGGACTGTACCCTGCCCTTGGGGGGCTTGTGTGCAGTCTTTTCTTCTCTTTTCAAAATTGGGTTTATTCTGGTCTGGAGCAATGACAAAAATAAGTGTTAGTCTTCTTTTCAGGTGGATACAAGATTGTTCAGAGTTAAATGGCATTGCATATAACTGCTTTGTGAGAGGAACAGCCTTGGAAAAGTTTTGGAGTTGCCTCCTCATGCCATACCCGTGCAAAGAGGCCCTCATCTGAGTGTGGCTATTGTATGAGCACGAAACAGTAAATGGCGTTTGGTCTGATTCTTATTATGCATTCTCATTACCTTCATGTGTGGCCTGGGAGGGAAGTGGGAAGGGAGGGCAGAGGAAACAAACCCACTTACCTCCCTGGTGGTAAACCAGAGTTTTAAATGTGAACTGATTTAGGATAGGACAAAAACAGACCAGCGTCTGGTGTGTCTGACTGCAGGCTTTTTCTGTGTCTAAAATCCTGTACATTTGTGGAAACTGGGCTTCATCAACATGGGAGGGTTTAGAGTGATTTGTGCTGCCATGCTAAGGGTCACTTATGTATGGTAGTAGTGAGTGTGTTAAGCTAAGTTTGTACTGGGTACGAATTATCCTCCTAGAGCTGGGTTGGTTCTCCGTGGTTAGTTACCATGCAAAATTTTGTTTTGCAACTGAGAAGCTGTCATCATTGTTGTCTTTTTTTTTTTTTTTTTTTTTTTGCATATCAGTAAGTTACATTATAAGGAATCATTCCTATTTAAACATTTGACCTAATTTTAGCAAATTGTTAATTTGGCACTTTTGTGTATACATTTACATCTGACGTTTTCATGGCTTCCTAATCTGTTAGTTGAGTCAAGTTCTGGTTTTTTGTGGTTTTTTTTTTTTTTGAGATTTGAGTTATATATAAAATGGATAAACGATATTCTCATTTTATTTTGTTGGACAGAATGCCTTTAATGTGGTGGTTAAAAGAGGGGAACAGAGAAAGTTTAAATAAATTTGTAGTTATTTAACTGAGCTGGCAGAAGTTAGTTCAAAAGATACGTGGAAGTGTGGTTCTGTTACCCTCCTTCCTAGCCCCTTCCATGCCACCTAATCAGGCTGCTGCCAGTGGGGAGAGAAGCTAGAAATCTGCAGACCCCTAGTGTTCCAGTCCCACTATACATAGACACTAGGAGAAGTCCTAGCCTCCAGCCCCTTATGAAAAGACAAAATATAAGTTGGAGACAACTAAATGGTACCTGGAAGCCACATGATGTTGGCCAAAGAGGAATTTATTGTGGAAGAAAAGGAGCAAGTGATGAATGATGAGTATTTGATGAGTATTTGAGGACAGAGCTGAGTAAAAAGGTTAAAATTTGCTAGGCAGAAGATGTTTTTAAAGTAAATAAAAAGGAGGCACACTAAGATATGTGGTCTGAACACCAGAGGTGTTGTTTTTTGGATTTTTTAGTAATATAATCTTGGCAAAATTGTCTTAAGTGCTCCAGAGTCCCTCTGCCCGACACTCAACAAATGTTTGTTGAAAACTTAATGAACACTGAGCAGTCCATGAATTTTGTCCGGGTCTTAACAACAATTTTATGGATTGATTAATGACCTGTGTTACTGTAGATGCAGGTTTCCTCTTCCATCTGCTAGTGGTATAAGTAAAACTTGCAGATATGGCTTTTGCAAAACAAACAAATGAACAAACCAAAACAAAAACCAAACTACCCCCAAACCCAGAGATGCCTTCTCTTAAGGAACAGCTTCAGAAGGGAAAGCAAAATGGAGAACTTTCCTCCCAAAAGCTGAAGAAGGAAAAATATGTAAGTTATAGGATCTGTAGAGTAATGTCTTGTGGCCCTTAAGAGCTACTTTTCTCGAGTGCTTAAAGCAGGAGAAGGAGAGTAGATGCCTCCCAGTGAACCAGCAGAGGAAGGAGAACTGTGCTACTTATTTTAACTCTTGGTCAGGCAAATAGGATTAGCTATGGGGGGTTAAAATGATCAGATCTGAATTTTACTTTAATGTAAGTAGGACCATATGTCTTTGGGGAACCCCATCTGGTTTCAGGCATTTTTAGTGGGAAAATAAGACAATTTCGATACTTTTGTCATCTGTTGTGGGGTTTTCTGGGATGAGTTGGGGGTTGCCACAATTTCAATTTGTTCAGTTCATGAAGATCATGCTGAATTAATATTCTGTGATTGAAATGTTTTGTTTTCCCACTTGTCAGCTTTACACTGTCTTTTCTAAGGGAACAGAGTCAGCTTGAAAATAGAATGTTCTAGCAAAGACAAAGGAGACCTTTTAGTCCATCTCTTCACTTAGCCTTCATTGTCTTCAGAAAAATCTGGTGTGACCATCTTTTTGGAAGGAAATAGGTGTGGTGGTGGTAAATAATGTAGCCAACTTACATAAGTCATGAAATCTTCCATGTGTTCTTGAAACACATTTCTCAGCTCCCCTGTGTTCCAGGGTTGCTTCATCTAATATACAGAGAAAGTGGAGAAACAGATGAAACTATATGAAATAACTGAATGAAACTCAGCAAAACAGCTTGGTTGTCCTTTTCTCCAGCATTTCCTTTGCTTCAGAATAATTGCATAGATTTAATTGAAGTTACTCCTGATGTAAAGATGACAATCTGGCATTGTTATGGTTGTCTGTCCTACAGGTGGACTTGTAGATTTTAACAGCCAATTTGCTTTAAAATACAACAAAAGTGATTTTAGTGTTTTTAAGAATTACATAATATTCATTTAAAATGAAAATCTTACGTATGACCTCATGGTTTAGACTTAGCAAACATGAATTCATGAACTTTGCATTTAGTTTTTCTGAGAAGAGGTTTATCTTTTTGCTGTCAGCCCTCCGTTCTGCTGTTGACCTGAAGCCTGCAGAATAAAGTTACTGTTTCATCTCTCAGCTCGTTTGGATCCTAAATGGCTACATCACCTCGGAGAGTACAAAATAGCTGTATGAAACACAAAAAACAATACTGAGAGAGACTTGTATTATAAGGGAAAGTGAAAGGACCTGGTGCTTCTAGTCCCCAGGGATGGGAGAGGAAAAAGCAATACAGTGGCTGAGCAGTACAAGCCAAGCACAGGAAGAAAGTTGCTGTTTATTGGCTTCTGAAGAGTACCTACATAAAGCTTGGTGTAGTATGAAAAATGCAATAATACAGAAAGAAAGGAAAAATTAATAGTTCTAAATACAAATCTTTGCATAGCAGAAAAGCCACACAGTGCTTTTCTCCAGGGAAATTGCATTTCCTGGTTAGTAAATGGCACTTTTGGGGTCATCAGAAATTCTGTTTCACAGAATAATGACACTGTGTGTGTTTCTTTAGTCCATGTTGTACACTTGCCAGAAATGCCATCCTCTGAGTCTGTGCTCTGAACTCAGTTTTTTATTTAACACAGTATTGTCAAAAGATCTCTCTGATGATCATACTTGAGACAAGCTTGATTATAACTTTTTCTTATTTTCTCAACCAATAAGAATAAATGACAGCGGCATGGCCAGATCTGCTGTTTCCACTCCATTCTTGAACAAAAACTGATTAAAACAGGGAACATCTTTCATGATCCTTCTATCTTGTGCATTCATTTATGCTAATATGAAGCAGGGGAACAGTGCTACATACTATGACAGGTTAAATTTGATGCTCAGCCTGCACTTGCAGAATAAGAGATAGTCTTCTGTAGGCAGTACTTCAAAGGGAGATGGATTTCTTCAGAGGAAAAAGTTTGATCTGTAATTCTGTCCTTAGCAAATACACATGCATCCATTTGTGTTTGTTCATAACTTCTTGTATTTCAGAACCAAGGAGAGAAAGATATTTTGCCTATTACTGCCAAAGAATGAGCTACATGTAAACAGAGTAGCTGCTTTCTTTCATCCATCATCTATAATGGCCATACAGAAACCTGTAGAAAGCAGACATGAAAAAGGGCACCAAATGTTGGTAAGCCAGCGAGCTACATGTACTAGCTTTGGTTCACAGTAACACTGGGCTTCTCTCCATATCAAGACAGAGGGGCTTTGACCTGGAGGGGAGCTTGGCAGCACAGCTCTTGGCCAGAAAGCTCTAGTCAAACTCCTGCTGTGGGGCTTGCTGGCATCTCTGTTTTCCCATCAGCCTGTGGTTAGCAAATGGTCATAGGCATTTGGCTTAAGGGCTTCTCAGCCTCTGCTGCCAGAAAGTGTGAAGATGAGTTTCTGGTTCCCTTCCTTCGCTTGCAGGTTTCTGTGAATACTTCTGAACCTCACCTCTTCTGCAGTAACAGTTCTTTTAAGCAGTAGTAGCAAAAAAAACCCGCAAAACCCCCCCCCAACAAAAAAACCCAAAACACCAGACAAGCAGTCCTCCTGTTTCTCTCTATTTCTAAACTCTGGTGAGGCCACACCTGGAATACTGTGTCCACATTTGGGCTCCTCAGTACAAAAGAGAGATAGAGGTACTGGGGAGAGTCTGATGAAGGACCACAAAGATGATGAAGGGACTGGAACACGTCTTGGATGAGGAAAAGCCGAGAGCTGGGATGGTTCAGTCTGGAGAAGAGAAAACTCAGGGAGATCTCCTTAATGTGTAGAAATACCTGAAGGGAGGATGCAAACAAGATGGAGTGGTGTCTGGTGTCAGGACCAGAGGCAATAGGCAAAAACAGAAGCCGCAAGAGGTTCCCTCTGAAAATCCAGAAGCACTTTTTTTTACAGTGAGGTATGACCATTGGTAAATTGACTGTTCTCATTTACTAGTAATGGAATTGCTCATAGTTTAAATCATTTATTTGTGTGCACCTTGGCAAAGTAACAAGGAACAAACTCAAAAAAGTTTGCAATTCTACAAGGGTCACTGCTGAGTTTTCACTTTTGTTCATGTTGAGGTGTTAGCTTTTTTACTGTAACAGCTACAAACTTTATAACTGGAACTGACCTAGTTTATTAAAAGCACTGTACTGTTGCCACACTATTGTAGTTTTGCTCAGTTCTTCAAATGCTGGTGGCCCTAACAAGTGTCCCCACTAGAGAGGGCTTGTTGCCTGTCAGGGACATTGAGCAGTGACAGTTTATCTTAACATTGTAAATACAGACCGCCACATGGACAATGAGGTGCTCTACATGTGTTTCTCTGTGTGTGTGTTCATTTATCAGTTTCATAGTTATCATCCATAGTAGTTTGTTGTGGAAAAATGGTAAGTTACCAGAAAATGTTGCAGATTTTTATATGGACTTTCCCCCCCTCCCCCCAAATCTCATGTTTCAAGAAAAGAATTTTATCAAACACATGATTTTTGAAACTTTTTCAACTACCTCCACTCACTAAAAGTAGCAATTTGACCAGATTAAAATATTACACTGGAAGCACTTCGAAAATGTAGAGCTGAAGTGCAAACTAGACTGTAGATTTGATTTATTCCAGACTCAAAACCTTGAGATCCAGACATTCCTAGTTTTTGAATATTATTCAAAATCTAAGTCTGGACATGAATCTTGCATTGGAAGGTTGACCAATTTATATAAATCTCTGGGGGATATTTAACAAGGTTTGATTGGACCTGGAAGGTAACAACTACTTAATATTTTTGATGAGTAGAGAGGAGTTAAGGATTACCTGGAGGTGGTCCTGATGTCATCTTGCATTTCACAAACACAGCCTGCGAGAATATGTTGCAGAGTGTCTCATATATTGCAAAACTGATAAACTCAGTGTGTAGTGAGTGTCTCGGGTGAACAGAGTATTCTTTTTCTGTGTTTAGCAGAGTTAAACCAAACAATAGTTTGCTTAATTTTCTTGATTGTATTTTTCATTTACTTTATTTTTCTGCAAATTTGAGATAATAAAGATGCAATAATCTGAATTTAAGCTTGTCTTAATATGTTGTCTCAGTGTACCTTGCCAGCCTACCATAAAGTCAAGAATAAAATACCTAAAGTTAGGCATATTCTAAGGACCATTCTGAAATGAAAAGCAGTGACTTCATCCTCTGGGTACTTTCACTGTTTTTGACCTGATCCAAAGCCCAGAGAATTCAGTAGTTGGCTTGGTTTGGACTCTGTCTGGGCAATGTGATTATGTCAGCAATAATATTTCAGGGAGCTGAAAAAGCAGCTTGATAAGGAGGGAGAGAGCAGGCAGGACTCAAAAATCACTGCCATAGAGCAGACTGTTCACACAGGCATGTGTTGTTTAGGGAACTGAGCACTTCAGAAAAATGGATCTGCTGCAGCAAGTTGCTTAGGGATACTGAAGTCAAAGAGCATCCAAACATTGCTTTGTGAGTTCCCTTTAATGCAAATAGAGTTAATGTTTCATTATATTTGGAAAAATACTATAGAATTCCCCCCTGGGCCTCGTGGAAAAACTGAACCAACAGGAACATTAGTTGTAACCCCCTTCTCAGATGGCAGGAAAGAGGAAAGAGTTCTCTGCCATAACCTAACAACATGTCCTGTTGAGGTCAAGAACATTTTTTACTTCTGTGATCTCTCTACCTCAGACAAGGAGGAAGGAACTTAAATTAGTTAGAGAAAATAGAAAACACAAAATGCCGATGCTCTGCTTGTTAATTCACATAAAACTGGGATACACATGGGGAAAGGCTTGTGTCTTTCCTGCAGGCTTCATGGTTGCAGGGAAAAGCCCCCTGCTCTGTGCCTGGAAGATGGATGAAAGTAGGGTGACTGTGCCTGGCTGACTTCACTCTCAGGAATGCAAAAGGGACTGGGCTAGGACCAGGGTATGCAGGATTTTACAATGACCCAGACATTATGAACTTCTGCACATTGGGGTATTAAGGATTACATCCTTAAGTGGCTTAGCTTTGAAGGCAGTAAGTATGGGCAAAGAGGGCCCCAGAAACCCTTGGTCCCTGATTCTCTTTTGTCCCTGAGCTGGGAATTAAGTCCGGCTCTGCTGACCACCACGCAGCTCAGACTGGAAGTGGGAAAGGATGCCCAGTACAGAACAAGGGAAAGAGGAAATCCCTGGCCACATGACTTTGTGCAGATGGTCTTAGGCTTCTCGCATAATCCTATGCTTTTGTTTCTTGGGAGAGACCCCACCTCTCCTTTGCCTGAGTGTAAGCATGTGTAGGAGGCTCAGTGGGGGAATCTTGCTGATTTAATCATTCCTTACATGTTGTTTGCCTGTGTATGGGACAATTGAGCCTGTAACAATCCATCTTGCACGCTCTCAAATAGGAAAATGCTACATATGATCTAAGCTGCATGCTGAAATGTGGTTATTGGAAATGAATTTTATGGCTGAATAGGCCAGCATCATGTTGTCTCTTTGCTTTTTTGGGGCTTTTAGTTATTTAATTACAATGTCATGCCGGCAAAATATTTTATGATTTTTCATTTAGCTCGCTGACTTAATCTTCTGCTTCTGGAAATGTTTACACGCAGATGACAAAATAAAGATTTTGTAAGTAAACTGGTGGCTTACTTTTTGATCATGTTAACTGAAAGGCTTATCTTTGTGGCAATTTTATAGAGAATAAGATAGAAATTTTCTGAACTCCTATTATATGCGTTAAGGTAATTAATTTTACAGTTTCTTATTCATATTGTGGTTGCTGAGAAACAGAAGTAATAATATTAATTTGGAAGTGTTCTCCTTCCATTTGTCCTTCCATCAAATTGGCAATTCGTGATTGTTGTGTTCCGTATGGTACTCTACCAAATATTTACATGTCTTCCCTTATAGCCTTTGAACGTATTTGTAAATCTCTTTCTTTGCACACATGGTCTGTGTTTTGGTGAAAGAGGTCTACTGAAGGCATTCCTAATTACTGCAGTAGCATTCCTTACAAAATTTACGTGAGAAGTTCTGTTCAGATCTTAGGGTTTTGAAGAGATTCCAGATTTTAGAGATCACCTAATGCTGTGAAGAAAATAAGACAGTCCTGTTGATTGTAAGACTGTCGCATTTTTTCCCACAATGAGGAGGGCTAGGATTAGGTGAGATAATTACTGCTGCAGAGCATATTTGGTTACTGTTAAGTGACTGAGAAATAATCCATCGTAAGTAAAGCTGCTGTTACTAGCAGCGTTTGCATTCATTTCTGTGTGTATAAGAAATGGGAACATGTTTGAATGATCTGGCTCTTTAGGTATGAGTGTCTTTTGCCTGTAACTTCTGTGCTGTGCTACAGTAGTTTGTTTATACCTGTCATCTATCATATGGCAGATGAGAAGGAAAAAATCAATAAATAGCTATTTTGCCTCCCACTAACTTACCATATGTTGAGATGCTTACTGTTGCTCACTTAGCACTCAGGCTTCAAACTGTGTGTTTCAACTTTCTCTTTAATGTAATTTACTTCTCTACTTAGTTTGGTAGATGTAGTGCTCATCAGCAAGACATACCCTCTTTGTTCGAACTGAGGTTTTTAAAAAATGTGGAGATGATATATCGTGGTGCTTATATTTGTGGAACCTGGCGCCCTCCATCTTTTGTTGTATGGTGGGGATAATAGAAACCTCTTGCCTACTTAACTCATGTGATTAAAATGGGACACATTGTGATGTTCCCCTCAATTAGCATGATCGGCTCCCGGGGAGCTGGTTGGGGTGGTTCGCATTTTCCTCTCTAACGAGTAGAAAGAGTCTTTTGAGCATTGCTAAATAATTCAGACCATTAGGAACCTGTCAACTTAAACAATGCCCCTTCTGACCAGAAAAATGGTTGTGAGCGGTCGGACACCCTGGCAGATGTTGAACTTGTTCTCATTGTTCACTCTGCTTCAGGCAAATAGCTTTGCAGCAGCTTGCAGTATTTCTGCATCGCTCTGTTCAGGCGGTGCGTGCTGGTGTAAGCACACATGTTGGACAGACTTCATCTAGCTTTTATATCCCAGTATTTCTTTTAGTTAATTTAATGATACTGTAATAAGCTGCTAATATTGCCATTTACCACTTTTAGTACATTTGCCAGCCAGATCTAATGACAAGCCACAATCAAGACTTAAAAAAAACCAAAAAGCAAACAACCTCCCCTCCCCAAATTTGACTTTCTTAATATTCCTTTTGTTGTGTTAATTTCTTATTTTTCATTTTGAAGTGCTTCTCTACAAAAAGAATGATTAGAGGTATTGTTAAGCAGAATTTTCTATATACTCATCTAACCCTAGGATCTGGAACTTCCTGGGAAACATTCATGTCTTGAAAAATCCTATAAAATCATATGCATATGCAGGACTACTTTAGTTAAAATTCATTATGCAACAAGAGTTTTTTCATATGCCTTTTGCTTCATGCAATTGAAGCAAACAGTGTTTTGACACAATTTTCCTAGAAACCTTGCCATAATTCTCCTTCTGTAACATTTATTTATGTCTGCAGATTTTTCTAATTTCATTGATGAACCAATAATCAGTATTTTAAAGAAAAATTGTTTAATAAGTTGGCTGGAAAACAACTTCTTAAAGCTTTCTGTCCCCCCGGTAACTGTTTGCGCTTTTGTCTTGAATGAGTGATGGCAAATAGTTGATCTTGCACAAGCAATTAACTGGTCTGTTGGATCAGTTAATAGAACAAGCAATGGTAGTAATGCAATGAGAAGTAACATGTGTGCTTTGTAAATATTTATGTTGTAAGATCTCCTAGTATATTGTTGTGACAAATGACTCCGCCTTCAAATATTTTTACATGTTCAATAGGTCAGGTTTTTTTAATGGCATGTGAGAAGGCTTCAGTTCTCAGTTTTCAACCTAATGCATTCAAAAAACCTTTCCAGTCATATTTTTATGAAATTTGTCCAGGTTTTGAATTTTTGTTACAAAGTAACAGTCCTAAATTGAGAACATTTTTACGTATATCTATTGCAGTAAAAGAGCTTTTAATTATAGCTCAGAAGATACAACTACCTGGTTAACTAAAATTTGTGGCTGTCCGCTGTGTATTGAAAAAGTGTATTGCTGAAGTAGTGCTTATAAAAAAAAGATGCATCAGCTCTGCTCTGTTGATATTGAAAGTATTTCCCCAACTTGATCTTGTGTATCAGTACTTCTCGCTTTGTGTTTCAAAATTGAAGCTTTTACCATAAGTTCTGAAGAAAAAAGACTTAAAAAGTGTGAGTCTCTGAGGCTGTGCCTGTCCATCGAGGTAGGTGCCACTGCTGCTGAGGGCAGCCTTGTTCTCGGGGGTTAACTGTTGTGAGTGCCTTGTTGCTTTCAGATGTTGCAATGAGAACCCTGGCAAAACAACCCCTCTTTTTTTTTTACTGAGCGTGACATTATATGGTATGGGATATCCTTTTTGTCTATTGGGATTAGCTGCCCCAGCTGTGTCCTCTTGCCCACCCCAGCCTTCTCACTGATGGGACAGAGTGAGAAATGCAGAAATCCTTGATGCTGTGAAGGCACCGTTCAGCAGCCGTGAAAACAATGGTGTGCTATCACCACTATTTTGGTCACAAATTCAAAACACTGCAACATAGGGCCTACTATGAAGAAAATTAGCTCCATCCCAGCCAGTCCCAGTACTGGCTTACTGATGGATCATTGCAGGCCAGGCTTCTTGCATCCAGTGTGCAAGTCACTGAAACTGAGGAGATAGATTTGCTGCATAGTTGTTTTTTTTTTCTCTGCTAACTTCCCATTTTTCAGTAATCCTTATGCCACCTGCCTTGCCATCATGTGATCATGCTTTATCTTTCTTCATTTAATTCTACTGAAATTAATAAGACAGGCGCTATAGGCACTTTGATTCCCCAACTATTCTCTGTAACACTTGAAAATAGATCATAACCACAAATAGTAAGCCCTTGTTGACAGCAGTGCTAAAGAACCATGCAACATAAAAGTAAAGGAAAAATTTCATCTTGCTTTAAACATTAGATGTGGCTAATTGCATGCCTTAAATGTTAGTGGATTCTCCCTGTTTTGAACACGGGGAAAACCCATTTGAGGGGAGCACAAGGTGTGTGTGGAGAGTGTAGAGCAGTTCCTCTCCCCTGCAGAGCTGGACAAGGGCACAGACTCCACAGGGAGGTGAGGATGGGGAGAATCCCTTTGATTTGTTTTATTACAGCATTTCACAGTGAGAACAGGAGATTCTGCCAGAAAGATAGTAGGCACTAAGGGCATTGTTAGTCTCTGTGATAACTGAGAGTACATGTACATCACGTTTTCATTGTTTAACATCTATTCTGACCTGTAGCCAGAGCTGTTAGACTTGTGTTGATGCTGTCATTTGGTAAATGAAATGACCTGCTTTCTGGCAAGCAGGAATGGGCTAACACACAGGCTCGTTTACTCAATGGGAGGCCACTGTGTTTCTTGTGCAGTTCCCCTTCAAGGCAAAAATACCAAGAATGGACCTTAAGTACAGTTTAATGAGAATATTTCTTTAGCAGATGTTGCATGATTCAGATGTTTTAGTCATGAGATAAACAAGGCTTCGAAACTCATCTCTGGTTATTATCTTGTTGACAATAACATGCAATTATTTTTTAGCATTAGTTACACTTAGTATAGCTCTTTCTTGAGAGCTCCATTAGAGGTTTCTGATTTGAGAAACCAAATCTCTTACTTCAAACTTCTTTAATTCCTATACAGATCCTGTTCCAAAGAGCATGGGAACATGTTTTGGATTTCATGGGAAGACTCTGTACACATCTGTCAGTCTGGTTAAGCTACTGATATCTTTCCACATGTGCCCATCCAGCACCCATCTGTGGAGCATTAGTCGAGGGACCTTATGGACCAGGGATTTTCACACAGCTCAGCTGTATCAGTGTCAAGTGAGCTAGGCAGGAGAGGGCCAGAGGCAAAATGACGAACTGATCTTTCAGAAATAGACTGAATTGTGTCTAGCAAAACATATTTTATAGGGATGGCATATGTGTATGAAAGTAGGCTGACTTTAGGGAAGGAGGTGTGTCATTATCTCAGCATGAATACTGGGAATATGTGCATCTTCTGTGTTTTTCTTCATGGATCTCCATTGCTTAGGAAACAAAACCATGGTGACAGTGTGATGTCCTAGCACTTTCAAAGTAAAATCTAAGTTTTTTTAGTGTAAAAGTGGTATAAAAGATAGGTTAAATAGCTGTCTTTTTGAGAATTCATTTCTCTTCATCTATAAAAATAACATCTTTTTGGAGGGAGAGAAATGAACTCTGAAAATTAATACACAGAACTTTATTTTTAATTCCATTGAGGACTTCTCTGCAGAAACTACAGTTTGTTTTTACTGCAAAACAGATGTCAAGAGCCATTAAACTAGCAGAGGCATACATTAACACGAGCTATGGAGTTTCCTCTTGCTGTATTGAAATACCCTTTAATTTCCTGTGTGACGTAGCAGCTCTCTAGAAAATAAGGATAATGGCACCCTTCTCTTTCCCAGCGATGTTATGATGATGATACATTTGTGGAAGATTGCGAGGCATACAAATACTTCACATGGTAATAAGAGATTAATTTATTGTTTTCACCATGGGGCTTGCCAACTCTTTGTTTATCTCCGGAGAATATCTCATCAGGTTGTCCCAAGTTGCTAATGGCAAGGCAGTGGGTGAGAAAAGGGGGACAAAGTGGATGTGGAGACTCAGTTTTTGGGGATGTAATAAAGAAGGATCCTCATATTGTAACCCACAAGCTAGACTGTATCAAATAAGTCAAGTAGAAGTCAGAAAAGTATGCCTTCAACATGCAATGTCAGTCATCATCATGGCTGGGCTTCGCAAATGAAGATTTGGGGAGGGCTCTACCCATGTTTGTTACAAACGCGCTGGTGGCTAAAGAGGCCAATATGAGATAGACACGTCCGGTTGCAAAAGGCACAGCAGAAAGACTCCTTAGGTGGTATATTCTGCAAAGCATGATTCTTTCTGCATTGTCTTTTCTCCTCAACAGTGATCCTGTGTGCTTTCTCAAAAGCATCAGCAGCATTATAGATGGTGTGTCTCCAGACGTCCCGATTGGAGGCCAGAGTAGACCAGTTATGTTGATCAATATGGTCAAGGCTGAGATGTTGTTTCAGGGAGTCCTTGTATCTTCTCTTCAGGGCTCCTCTCTTGCGGCAGCTGGTGGCAAGTTCATCATAAAGCAAGATCTTAGGGAGGCAGTGGTCCTATGCGATGTCAGTATGCTAAAAGTAATCAGTTAAGTACGTTAGAGGTGAAATTTTGAAAATAAAATTTATTTGAAGATAAAAGAACTTGGGGGTATCAACTGGACTCTTGAGACCAAACTTAATGAATGTTGATAGCCTTGTTACAAAGAGTGGGAATACATCAATGGAACTGGCTGATAAAAAGTGAAAGACATAGTGAATACACAGGTGGATTAGAAATAGTGTAGTAAATAGCTGAATGACCCCCAAGACTGGAATGATCAGATACAGTGAACTTGAAGAAGGATAAAGTACTGAGTTGAGTGCTTTGCACTAATAGCAAGAATACCTATTCACATTTGGGAGTAACTCTGAAAATGGAAGTGAAAGGGAATGGACAGCTTTATTACCTGTTACTGGAAGATTGTGAGGCATTAATGTGATTCAGCTGGGTCCAAGGTTATGTTGGTCCAGGTATTTTTAATTGAATTGAGGAAGAATCACTGTCATTGAAAAGGATGCTGGAGAGGCATCTTTGGGAATAGTATTTATACTTCTGAACATTCATCTTTAAGAAAGATAAATTCAACAGAATAGGTGATGATGAACTGGTTGGATACTAATTTTATCTAAGGAATCATTTGAACATGTTTTAATGACCTAAGAGATGAATTTGTGGGGAAAATGCAGTACTCTGTGTGAGAAGGGAGGGTAGGACCAGAGGCCAACTGTTGCTCCTCAGAGAGACCTGATACTTCGATTCATGAGCTGTCATTGCTTCCATGTTAGTCCCAGAACTTGGATCTGACCTGTTAGTGAAATGATTAGACCACGGCAGTGCTAAGGGAAGAGAATATAACCATACTGGGAAAATGAAAAAGAAAATAGTCTGCTTTGCACAGAGAGTAAAGTTGTTTCCAGAACAAACGGATGTGAAGCCCCTGGATGTATTTTCAGTTGTAGAATTAGCACTATGGGCACTAAGTCATGTTCTACTCTATTAGGTTTTACAAAAACTGGCCTGTGGAACTCACTTGTGGAAAACTTAATGGAGGTCAGTAAAATTCAAAGAAGGATTTAACCTTTGCTGTGATGAGGGGAGTGTATTCAGTGCTAATATTGTCGACCTGTGAAGTTTGAGAAGAGATCTAAATTGTTGCTATCCAGTGGAAGAGTTAGCTATAACTGGGCTTTGGAGATGAAAAAAAATTTTGTTCTGAATTACTCCAAAGCTGTTGGGTTCTGAAGTTTCCTATGTAATGAGTCAGGATAGTGGACACAGTGGAACAGGGGTCCACTTTTAGGTGGCAATTCCTCTGTTACTGTGCAAATCATTATTTCATTTTTGCGGACATATATATATTGATTTGGGGCTTTTGTGGGTCACTAATGATTTTTATTATAGTGTTCATGTGTTTCTTTTCAACTGAACACGTCATCTGCAGTGTAACTTGGCTGTATTTTCACACTTGGCACTTGAATATAACTGTGCAATTTTATTAGAATACTTAAATAAATGCCTTGTTTTTTGGCCGAGTTTGTTCACCAACTGTTGCTGCAATCAATGAAGTGTTGAGCTTTTCTGATAATAAAGCAATTGTGCATGCATCTAACTACAGATTTAACAGCTTAACTCTGTATATTGAAACTTGGGGATTCCATTTGCAAGTAAAGAGACATGTTTTATCTGCAGTCAGTTATTAAAAAACAATTCTTTCCATGGGAAAGTATAAATGTCTGACAAAAGAAAGTAGCAAGGAAGAGACCACCAGAGTTTATGGTTGTATACATGATGCTGTTGTGTAGAGTTGTTGAACACAACTGAGAGCTGCTCTTAAGAGTGGGTTTTCATGACTACAACATTCCCACTGTGGTTGGAGGAATTACATTTTTGCCAGGGTGTCTCACTCAAGGATGTTGGGGATACTCACTCCCTCCTAGCAAGCTTGGAGGGAAAATAAAAAAAAAAAAAGCCAGGGGGAAAAAACCCCCACACAAAGGAAAAAAAGAAAAAAAAGGAAAAAAAAAAGAGGAGGAGACCCTGGAGCTACCCTCAGGCAGGCAAACCCTTTGCCACTGAGGAGCCTTCCAAGCAGCTTTTCTGTGGAAGCAGCTTGGAGGCTGAGGAATGTGGGGTCAGACAAGAGCTCAGTCACGGTGTATTCCCCGGCGGCTGCCCGGCATGGTGGCAGACCGGCCCGCGTAATCGTTTCGGACGGAAAACCGTGGAAAACCACCCTCTGGTTAAGTCTGCATCATGCTGTTCCACCAATGGAAAAAATTGAACTGGAGGAGGGTGTGTAGCCTGCAGACAAAAATACATCCAGCCTCGCGCAGGATCTGTTTTTAGTTCCTAACGGCTCAGCGTTTTGAAGTGTTAGGCACAGTTTCCTGGCATGCCCAGGGCAGGGACAGTCCGTGTGTCTGCGTGTCCCTGTTCCCGTGGCAAGACTTGGGGCAGCCGGGAGTCAGCGCCCCATTCAGCTGAAGTCAGCGCTCAGGGGAAGGTAAGTAGGAGCGGGAAGTGGAACTGGAGACGGGGAGGGGGATGTTGGGGGAGAAAGTCAGTTCTCTGCTCACCGGCTGCCAGCCAGACTTGGAGCACTGAAAGAAAAGCGGAGAAGGACTTGGGAAGCCTCTGAAAACAGAGGGCAGAGTGGGCCGCTGCGATGCCAGGACTTGCAGCCCCTGTGCTGCCTCTACTATCAGTGGCTGCACTTAAGATGAATGGTTTTCCTCTAGAAAAGAGTTCTTCGTGGTTATCTGTCAAACTCCATTAGCCTGAATTGCTAAATAAACCAGTGCTGGGATTATTTTACAGCTCTGCAATGACAGGGCTGGATTTTTTTTTGAGGCAAAGTATGAGAAAGTATGATAGTACTATGGTTTCTGTAACGTTAAAGTGACCCTTCCAATACAGTATGTTGAATAATACCTCAGAATCTTTTATTTTTTTTTTAATTATTCTGTCTATTCTTGGTAATACTTAAAGTGATTTATGACAAACAGTGTAGCCAAGCAAGGGTGTTATGATGGCGTAGTGTTAGAAGAAATAGTTTCAGTCGACATTACTACCAATACCGAACTGGGATGCTGTGGAAAACCAAAGCTTCTCTGTCTGGCAGAGGTAGGTCCTGCACAGGTTGTCATCTTTCTATGTAGATTTTCAATACGTAACTGTACACCAGTTGTGAAAATGCTATGTTCTGTGGCACAGACAAAATAAAAAGGAGGCAAATGCCCAAGAAATGGAGAAGTGTCTTTCACCCCTTCCCCCTTTTGGGTTTGTGGGGGTTTTTTTGTTTTGTTTTCCTTTCTTTGTTTGATTGGGGTTTTGTTGTTGTTGTTGTTGTTGTGTTTTTGTTTTTTGTTTGTTTGTTTGTTTTGGGGGGTTGTTTGTTTTTGTTTTTGTTGTTTTTTGTTTGTTTGGTTGGTTTTTGTCTTGGTTTTGGTTTGTTTTTGGTTTTTTGTTTTGGTTTGGTTTGGGGGGAGTTTTGTTTGTTTTGTTTTGTTTTGTTTTTTTAACAGGAGTGATTAATTGCTTGTGCAATGCAATCAAAGTTTGCAGCTTTGTTTATCCTTGTTGCTGATGTGGTCACTGAGTTAATTTTGTACACTGGTGACTTCATTCTGGTAATCATACATTTCTTTCCCTTTAGGGTGGATGATTTGATAATGTTATTCAATGTATAGCAAGTTACAATTTGGAAGCAAGGGCTGGAATTTTTTTATCTGATCACCCTCAATGGGAGAAGGGTATCCATGTATCATGGAGGAGAGGACCCTCTGAATAGGGCACTCTGTAGCTCTGAAGCTGCAAAGCAAATTTTTTAGTGGGGAAACATAATCCTCACTGTACTCTTATTGTTCTTTTAATGTGTGAGTAACATGCTGGTACTACAGGGGTACAGGAAAGGAAGCTTTAAGCTGTGTTACTGCTGTAGAGCTCTTGGCATGCAAAAATCAAGATCTGCTTTCAATTTTCCAAGGAACTGTGTCTCAAGTTTACTTTCGGTGTCTAAATCCTAGATCCTCTGTCCTCTTCAGGAAGTCTCAGAGCCAAAGGTAGGAAAGCATTTACTTTGGAATCGACACCCTCGGGTGTTTATGAATGGGTAAACTGAGAGTAGAAAAGACCATCCCAAACATGACGTGGTTTCCCCCTCCCACTTGTGGAGTGGACTGTGTAATAGGTGACAGGCAGGAAGTCCAGCCCCTGTCCCTCAGCCTGAAACACACTGTTTTGCCAGTTGCTAGTGGAATTTTTTCTCTGGTGTCATGGGTTAAAAGTTGGTCCGATAGACTTGGAATGTGTTATGCCAAAAAGAACCTTTGTGGGAAGAATGTGTTGATGTTCCTGTCTTGGATTGTTCATCCTTTCTGCCATTTGCTTCTTCTTTTGGTAGGGTCTGTGGGGCTACTCAAGGTATGGCTTTTTGAACTGTGTCCTAGTCCAAAAATAACCTTTCTTCTACCTTCACCAAAGCTGATGTTTTGGCACCTACAGTTTTGAGTGGGTATGCGTGAGAGAATATCCCCATAGCTACATGCCAACTATGGTTGTATTTGATAGGATGAGGTGGTTACTACCAGAAAAGACGAGAAAGGAGAAAGGTAGATGTTCTTGGCAGAGCTTTAGGAATCTTGGTTTGACCAGAAAGCCCCAGTCTCCCCTCCTGTTGTTATGATAAGTGAGGAGGGCTGAGGCAGAGACCTCTTCAGGAGTTTGTCTAGGTGAAGACTGCAGATTTGAGCTCAGTCTCCAAAGTGTTGTTACTCCACAGCTCAGGGTGGGCAGTGATGCTGGAGCCCAGTTGTGGCTCCTTTCAGGTGCACCATCCTCCCCACCTGAGGCCTCAGGCCTTGAAATCCCTTGAAAGCACCGTGTTAATCTGCATCAGGACCTGCCAGTATGCTTACAGCTGGAGTAGGCTGAGAAGAAAAGACCTTCCAGATCACTGAGTTCATTTCCCCTTCAAGGGCAGGAAATAGACCCTTTGACATATCAACTCTTTAACTACTGCAGCTACTGCATTGAGCAAAGATGTCAGCTGGCACTCCTGGTGTTGTGTGTTTTTTGTTTTTTGTTGTTTTGTTTTTTTTTAACAAGCTTAATAGCTTTTATTTAAATGGATGTGCACTTTAGCCATCATGTATAAATTCAATAACATTTACAAATGGTGAAATTTGTTTTTGCTGCCAAAGAAAAATAAGACCCTAGAGATTTAGATTGTATCAGCACTGGTGTAATATGATAAGGATCTTCAGGCTTGACTCAACCTTCCATATTGCACTAGCTTGAAAGCTATAAGGCCTAATTTAATTAAGCTGCCAGTATCTTGGACCCAGAAGAATTGGGTTGAGTAAAAGAAGGAATCACATCCCAGGTACAGGATGTGTAATTCTGTTGTGATATAACTATGATGCAGTATAGACCTGTCGGAATTAATGTTATTTTAAGAGTAGTAACCAGAAAAGGAGATTGTCCTTTTCTTGCTTCAACTGTGAAATTAGAAGTCCATATGCAATGTACTTATGAGTCACAGCATGAAAAGTGTCTGGGGTCATAATGGCTACTTATGTTTAATGAGAAAAACGATTGGCTTTAATTTGATCTGTAAGCTACCAAACAGTTTCTAATACTGGAAGCTAGAACTCTATAGCGACTAATGAGTCAGTGAGGAATTCTGTCTTTAAACTGAATTTTTAAGGCAAAATAGTCCTTTTTTTTAATTTAAATACAGGCATACTTGTGGTGTTTTGGTTTTTCATTCTTTGAATACAGTGATATATAATGCAAAGTATCTTGCCAAGAATACCACAGTATAATTATTATGGTATATTTTTATAATAGGAATGTGATTGAGATTGCAGGAATAAGAAATCTGCTTCTGATTTGTAGAAGCGTTTAACCAAAGTGCGTAGTTCTAAAACATACAGTAAATTGTTTCCAGTAAGAAACTCCACATTTAATCCAGCTACAGTGTTGTGCTAACCTGCCCCCCTCATTAATTTCACATATCCGTTCATACACAGCCATGCAGGAAGGGGAGGGCAGGTTCACATTCTAGCATTATGTATTACTTTCAGATTAAAAGCCAGAGTAGATTAAAAGTTAATTAAAGCTTCAAACCTGTAATTCTGTATCCTTATAAGAATTCACAAAGCACAGTGATTCTTTTGAAAATTTATGTACACATTAGTATCTGAAAGTTAGTTATATACAATTTCAAAGACTTTGTAATCCATTTAAAATTGACAGTGTTTTAACCATTAGGTGAAAGAGGATGTAAAAGTAGTTTGAGAGAAAGGGTAGGAATTGCTCAGGCAATTAAAACAAACAAAAAAAACAACACAAAAGGCTTTTCCTGGTGTGAAAACCCACTAGCGTAGTTGATGTACATCAAAACATGCAACATTTCTAACTTGATCTGCCATTAAAAGAAAACAAGTTGGTAATTTCATATAAATGAGGGGAATCTCTGTTTCCTTTTTTTTATTACTTTGAAATACTTTCAGATTCTCCACTACCTCAGCTCCTCTAATCCTGATGACAGTCTCTTGTGGTACTCTTATGAGCCATGCACTCAGGGCAGCTGCGTATGTGGCACTGTGTTTTCTCCTCTCCATGCCTTCCTGCTCCACATGCGCAGTCCAGAGGTGCCATTGTGGCCTTGCTCTGTGGTTGGGAGTCTTTACCTGCCCTTGTAGAAATACAGTTTTTAAACACAGCAGAAAGCACATGACTCCTCTTGCTTCATCACTGGAGAGTAGTTGATGAGATACACTCTGCCCTTAATATATAAAGGACCTTTGGAAAACTAATTATGTCACTGCAGAGTGAGTTGAAGCTCTGCCTTTCTTTGGCAGATGTTTATACCCATGTCAATGGCTGTGAGGGACTGTGCCCAGTGGCAGGTACTCCTGGTAGGAGTCCTGTCCCCTCTTGAAAGGAACTGCACTGGTGCAGGTAACAATCCTCTTGTTGGTGAAGAAAGTCTGAAGAGGTTGTGACACGTGGTTGCTGCTTAAGCTACAAGTCAAAAATAAAATACTTGATTAGTTTCTTTCTTTCTTTCTTTCTCCCTCAAGAAAAGGCTTTCTTAAAACGTTTAAACTGTGTCCTGGTGTATCATTGTGAAGAACTGAGAAGATGGGGGTTGGTCTCTTCTCCCAGGTAACAAGTGAGAGGAACAGAGGAAATGGCCTCAGGTTGTGCCAAGGGAAGTTTAGATTAGATATTGGAAAAAAAATTCTTCATTTGAAAGGTTGGTCAGGCATTGGAATAGGCTGCCCAGGGAAGTGATGGGATCACCATCCCTGGAAGTTCTCAAAAGACATGTGGGTGTGACACTATGGTTTACTGGTGGACTTGTCAGTGCTGGGTTAACAGTTCAACTCCATGATCTTAGAGAGATTGTCCAACCTTTATGATTCTATGTGGATCTGATTTTATAGCTAGGCAGCTAGCTCTAGCTATTTTTTTAGCTCTTAATCTAGCTATTCTTTTAAATGCCTTTTCCTTGTTAATGATAGGAAGTTTTAAATTTAACCTCTTCTACTGTGCATGAAGATTTTTGTTTCTGATAGCACTGGAGACTCTCATGAGTTCCTGCATTTCTTAATGAGCCTTCACTCAGTGGTACCTGTTTGATGGGATGATGTTATCCTCCTCTAGACCAATCCATTCTGTTATCTTTTTTTTTTTTTTCTTTTTGTCATTGTTTTTGCCACTTTTGCATGGATGCCATGTTTAGTAAAGTAAGAATCAACTTCCCTGTAAGTCTTCAGTAGTTTTGTGAGGGAGTTCAGCAGGGATTAAATGGTTAATTGTAGATCACTTATTATTCAACTGCCAGTGAAGATTTGTTTTAACCAGCCATCCAGAGGAATTAAAGACATCAAAATACATCAGAGAGATAGCTTTGGTACATGTGTTTGTCTCATGAGGGTAACTTTTTGATCCAGGCTAAAGTTTAACCTTGCTAGGATTGACGTTAGTTGAGCTTCTCTAATGTCCTGGGTGGTGAGTCTCAGTCAGGGAAATCTGATGAACCTCCCTAGGAAGGGCATAGTCTCTTCTCTTTTTGTAACTGGTATATGACCACTGTCCGATGCTGACTGTGGCTGTGGAACATTCAATCTGGCTCTGTGCTTGCTTCCCATCTAGAAGCTTGACATTTTCTGACCTGTAGTCTTAGAAAGTCTCAGCCTGGTTAATGTGACTGTATGGGAAGCAGATATCTGACAGCAGCAAAACTGTGTTTGGTATGTGTTCCCACTGTAGCAGATGAAAGCAGTGCAGGAGCCCATATCCCTTGACTCAGATCTTCCACCAATTCATAACGCAATATTTCCTAGTTATATCTCATATGCAAACGTAGTACTGGGATATTGTTGCTCTGATTCACTTTTGCTTGCAGTATGGTTAGTGAGTCAAGTTTGTACACCTCTGAGAGATTAAGACTGGAAAGGAAAGCACCCCTGCAATTGCTGAGCACTACTTGTATGTGTGCTTACCTTAATCTTAGAAAGTAATTTTCTCATCTAGCTTTCATAAAGCAGCCTCGCTATGGTGGTAATAATTAGGGAGTATAGGTGGCAGGCACTTCTCCGGAATGCCTGAGCTCATGTGTTTATTTTTGGAAGTAAAAAAAATCTGGGAGAACTTTATGTTGAGAAGCCCCAAGGTGGGGAAATGCATTTTTAGCTCTAGGGTTATGACTGGTGTTAATGGTTGGGTGTGGTGGGGATGGTGGGGTTCCCGGATTAGTATGTTTGCATAGCTGGGTTTTTCTGAATGTGTCAAGGGGAACCAGGGTGAAGACTGAAAACTTCTTTTTTAAGGAATGTGGTTATAATTGAAAGCAAATACACTCTTAATAGTCATCTTCGGGCACAGTGAGCTGCTTTCTAATTATGCTGATTATAATTGCTGAAAATATTCGTAGAAACTGGTTTTGCTCACAAGAAGTATTCATCTCTCTGCATAGGAAGCAAGAAAAGCACCTTGTCTTCTGCAGCGATAGGTTGCTGTGAGAAAAATAGTGGAAGCTGAACTCTGTGCCCTGCACTGTAATTTCCCGGGCTTGTGGTGTAAAACACGGTGAGTGTTTGGAGTGAGCACAACCAGAGTTTGTACATGACCACCACCCAGGCCCTGTGTCACACTGCCTTTGGGTATAAGCTGGCTTGCTCTGCTCCTGCTTCACCAATTGGAATTAGCAGAAATAAAATTGTTTCACACAAATGTGAAGCAAGCAAAAGGCATGACAGCTGATTTCCAGGGTGATGGTCTTTGTGCAGCTTCATAGATGCCCCAATGGGCTATCTCAGTGTGCGTGGATGTTGAGCCTATCACAGTTTTCTGGATGGCCAGAATGCTGAGGAAAATCCCTTGGGGCTATTTCTATGGGATTTATTGACTGTTCTGTTGTAGTGCAGACTGATTCCTGCACAGACTGAGACACTGTTTTGTAGACATTGTACCCTGAGATAAATTTATTCGTTCATCCATTATTTGGCCTGTATATGGGATCAGACATGTACAATGGACCCTGGTAGCAGCAGCTCAAGCCTTAATGAATTGAATGTCTGTCTTTTGAGTTTCACAACAGCAGCTTGCTTACTACCTACTCTGTTAAAAGGATTACCTAACCATTGCACAATCACTATGGAGACCAGATGGTCTTTTTGCCTGTTTCTTTAGACAAATTGTGTTTAGTGTTTCCTTATGAATAGATATAAGCCCTCCAAAGCCCCCTTGTTGAATGTACTTTCTGCTCCCAGATGAAGAATTCTGAACATAAACTCGTTGCTTGTTTGTGATCTGTGCCTCTTAGATATAGGAATGCAGTTTTGCTGGGTGTTCGCAATTTGTTCAGCAGCTTGGAGCTTAGGAAGTTTGTGTGTTTTCTTCTGTTAACTTGAATCAATAGTCTTTTGTTCAATCAAAGTTGTATATGACACTTTAAAAACTGTTTACATAAAGGAGTGCACTTAGTAGCATAGGCAAATCAATCCTGCAAGGGAAGCGTGTCATAAATAGCAACCTTCCAAATTGTTGGAGAGAATAAACAAATTAAACAGATTTTTTTGAGTGTAAAATGAAAGTTCTGAGGCTGATCTGTTTTATCAAATATCTTCGTGATAACAGTCGTGAATTTATCTTTATAGGTCTGTAGCATCTCTATCATGATATTCTTTTCTAAGTAATTTATTTGCTAACCTTTTTCTAGGCTTGCTGTTAAGACTGTTTTTGGTTCTAGTTTGCAACCTTTACCTTTGTTTTTGGTAAGCAAAATACCTAGGTTACCAGTGAATTAATTTAAATATCTTCAAGGTTCTTATACAGTGAATAGCCACAAAAAGAGCAAAATCCAGCATGTTCAAATCAAGTAGGTACTCAATAGAAAATGATGAAGAGTAGCCACGGAATTTAGGCAGAAAAGAATAATTTTGGTGGTAGTGTATTAAGAACGGTTTCTAGCTGTAATGCATTTTCCAAAACTGAGTCTAAGATGTTGTACAACTTCTTTCCTACTAATGTTTCAATCCCTACACTGCTGGTGTGTTCTGTGATCCAGCTTTGGTTCTTTTGCTGTGAGTTGCAGCCTTTGTGTGCCAAGTAAAGAGCCAATACTTTCAGAGTGTTAGGAAGAACTTGGGTCTTGTTACCTTTGAGTGTGTGCAATGCTTGGTGCTGCCTTTTTCTTATTTTACTGGCAGATTTACTTAAAATCAGAAGAAACTTAAAGAAGGAGGTTGCTGGGTGGCTGCTGGAGTGAATTGCATGGTGGCCTTTTGCTGCAAAGGTCATAGTTGGAATCCAGGCATGGGGAAGGATAAACAGTTGCTGTAGGACATTGCTCTGATCAGTTTGGTCCACATTGTAATGGATCACTGCACAATCCTGCCAACTGCAATTGGTCTTCCAAAACAAAAACTGGAGGGGGCTCAAAGTTTATCGTCATTTGTCAGTGAGAGGGGAGAAAGACAGAATTAGAAAATAAGACACTTAGTGACTTATTTGTACTAATTCAATTCCAATTGTTAAAGTATGTTTATAAAAATGTGTATCTTAAGTCCAGGAGTCCCCTTCACCAGCCTTCTCCGTTTGTAAACTCTGATTTTTTTTCTTATTTATTTTGCTTGGAGTAAAATGTAAGTTCTATTTGACTGAAAACCTTTTTTTTTGTCTGTTTGGTGTTTTCTAGGAAGGCTGCATGCAACTCATCCTGGGTTTGGCAAGCGTAGTAACTGGCCATGTGGACAATGCAGAGCACGCTAACTGCTAACCGTGCCCATGTTTGAGTGATCCTACAGGTTTGCTCTTTGTTTTATACTATACTTTTAATCTGTAAGTGCTCCGGGCTAGAAGTAGGGATGTCAAAACATATACAAAACCCTAGAAGATAAGAAGACTGTGCTTTCACTGTGGCTTATTTTGATGAAATTTTAGTGAGGTGGCAGTGTATTCTCCTATGGGTGATAGTCTGAGATCCAATGTGTAAAGCAGCATAGTGCCAATGGAAAAAGTACATTAATGTTGTTTCTGTAAATTGCAAACAGTGGAGATTCACTCCGAGTAACAAAAGGAAAAGAACAATTTTTTTACTTTAGGGTGCACTTCATGTAGGTTTGAAATCTTCAGTCACCTCACTGGGGCAATGTAACTGCTCCACTGTGTGCCATTCGCTGTGAAGTCTGTGAAAAGCTGAAGAGCATTTTACTAAGTGAACTATCTAACTGCACTGTGCTGAATGAACATAATGCAGTTTTGTGCTGTAGTGGAAGATGAGGCTATTTGCTAACTGAGTTATTTTTTGTTGGATTTTTGGCATTTTTTTTTTCCCTTTCTCTTAGATTAACTCCATTTAAACACAAAGCTGGGGTTTAGTGAACATTTTGTTGAGGCAACACTTGGTTGCACAGAAATCAGTCAAGCTGAAACTGCAATGGGCTTTCCTCCTGGCAGAAGGGATTTCTCTGAAAGTACAGTTCACTCTACATCTAAGTTATTATTATCTTACTGTCTCCCTTTCATTATGCCGTTGTTCTGGGAGCCAGAGATTTTGTAAGTTCTAAGAATGTTGCCAAGTGTGTGGGTGGAGAAAGGTGTTGACATGATTTCAATGGAGTTAGATTCCAGCATTATAACAGCAGGGTAATGAACCATACAGAGAACAGACTTTCCTAGGCTGCCCTTAAAATAAGTTCAGTTATGAATTTAATGTTGTAAATGGCTATTTAATGGCTTTTTTTGAAACAATTGTTTCATATCATTTTTTAAATAGACGTTTTCCTGTGTAAAGGGTAAAAATGGTCTGTTATTTTTTGCTCTGTCTTCTAGCCATTGTTTCTAATGAAACTCTTCTTAGTTTAGTGGAAAATGGGGAATTCAGAAAGCCAATACAGTCTTCAGGGATCAAAAAGTCATGCTGCTGCTACAGCTGGTGCCAAGCAGAAGCCTTGCTCTCTGAAAATTCGCAGCATTCATGCTAAAGATGAAAAGTCTTGCTCTGTGCATGGATGGGGACATACCAACAGTGGCTCAAACTACAAATCAAGGTCCCTTGCCAGAAGCTGCCTTTCACACTTCAAGAGTAGTCAGCCTTATTCATCCAGACTTAGTGACACTGTGATGAAGGTCCCCAAAAGCAGTGCCCATGCCAAACACAGGACAAATGCCTCAGGGGACTACTGCCAAGGAAATAATGCAATGTTTTTGCCGGAGAATGGTTTCCACTATATTGACCTTCAAGCTGGAAGTAATCATGCTGCCTCTCGAGAATGCAATGGCCACATTTTAAATTGCTATGGAAAGAATGAGAGTCTTGCATCAACCTCCCCATCAGAGGACAGAAAGAGTCCAAAAGTTCTCATTAAAACACTGGGGAAGCTGGATGGGTGCCTGCGGGTCGAGTTCCACAACAGCAACAACAGCAAGGTACCGATAGAGGAGTCCAGTGGACCAGTGCAGTTGCTGAGGTATTCACCTGCCTTGGAATCTAAGCCAAATAATCTGCTGGATGTCAGGAGGAACTCCAGTGCAGACTGTTCTTCAAGCCATCGTCTGTCACCTACTGATTCAAGGCTTCGATCTAGTAAAGGAAGCTCCCTCAGCTCCGAGTCTTCATGGTATGACTCCCTCTGGGGAAATGCTGGGGACATTAATGAGCTGGATGGTTCATATTTGACCAGGAGCACTCCGGATACAAGCATTCGTGCCAGTTTCCCAGCAAGCGAAAACAAGAAGTCCTTCAACCAAAGTTCATCTCTTTCCTCACTTCGAGATCTCTATAAGGATACAAATCTGGAAAGCACTCCTCCACCTGGGATCAGGCTGTCTGATGAGTATATTGGCACTCCTGGTAGCCTAAGCAACCGTGTCTCATTTGCCTCAGACATTGATGTTCCCTCCAGGGTAGAGCAGGGAAGTCCTGCACGTTACACCTCCTACACACTCCCATGCAGGAAGTCTAAGCCTCTCAGTGAAGATGCATCCAAGAAGGATACATTAAAAAACCGAATGCGACGCATCAGTGACTGGACAGGAAGTCTGTCAAGGAAGAAAAGGAAGCTGCAGGTATGTACAAATCCCAACCTAAGTGTCTGAGAATTGGTTTGTAGATTCCTCTTGTAAGAATAGTGATTGCATTGTGTTTGTCTTTCTTGTAGGATAATTACTTGCTTATCTCTTTTAGTACTTTTTGGAATTCTGAAAAGTACTGCATCCCTGGTGCTGTCTGAAATGTCAACGGCAAGAAAAGATATATGTTTGTGTGTGCAATTTTCCCTTCTTAAGTTAACTCCAATCTTTGCAGCCTAATGTCTCAGTGAATTTGCTTTTGAAATCATTGCATTACTTAAAAAGTGACTTGGGAGTTTTTAAGACTTCTTTTTGTTTCAACTATGAAAATATAACACTATATATATGTGCGATGAATCAGCATACATTGTCTAAAGAGTGCGGAAGGACCAGTAGAAGGAGGACATTGTAACTATCTTTGCAGATATTCTTTGTCTGTGTTACTGACTTCACCACTCGCTGTGATTTCACTATTGGTCTGTCTCTAGCAAGGCAAGCAACTGTACTGACTAGAGCTGCTGGTTCTGCCTCCACCTCCTCTGAAGACATTGCATGGAGCAACCTCCTCCTCCCTATGTGTCAGCTTAGTTAGCCACATGGAAAAGCTTGAGTTGCCATCTGGCTCACTGGGAGATGGTAGTGTGAACAAGAAGATGGGAAGGGGGCAAGAGAGAGGGAAAGGATGTTTCCTAGAAGAATTTAAGACTAATCCCATTAATAGGACTTTAGAATGCCTCTGTTCAGGAATGAAATTCTCATCTCTAGCTGTAGGCCCCACAATTGGGCTCTTTAAATACCAGACTGTGCCTGGACTCTGCACATGAGTTTGCAAGCTGAAATGGAGGGCAGAGACTTATTTTCGTTTTGATTTGGATTTTTTGTTTGTTTGTTTGTTTATTTTATTTAATCTTCCCTAGTGTTTCTCATACAGGAACAGTGACTGTGCTTCCCTAAATGAAGGGTGCTCCCTTTCAGCAACACTGAGGAGGTTCTGGCCACTTCAGAAGTTAGCAGAGAGAAGGGAACACCCACTTTTTCAACTTAGGCAGCAGCTAAGCAGTAAATCATAATACATGCTTTATGTGGCATGCAGAGCAAACACTGTCTCCTGTGCTGAAATTAGACAAGTATTGTGCTTAACAAGCATCTGTCATTGCAATGTTAAAACTCTATCAGACTCTTAGCTCAGAAATGAGGTTTGCCAATGTGGATCCTAGGTAGCAGCTACAGAACTGGGAAGTGAAAATGAAAGCCGTTTATTTGGATCACTTCTTTTGTGAGTTGCTCCTCATGTGTTTTATCAGATGCTATCTTTTCACCTTCTTACTCAGCTGTGAAAGAGAAGGCAGAAAAAACTGGAATCACGGAGGAGCCTCAGTGCTGTGTTCCAGGATTCTTCACTGGTTTCAACATTTCTAGCTGTTCTGGATTTTACTGCCAGGCTTTACATATGATTTCTGCATCCCAGACCTTTGCAATGTATTACTTAGTTATGACATTTCAGAATGGTATTTGTGGTGTGCGATTCATAGCTGTTTTGATTTCACTGTGCAGTGAACTGGCTTCAGACACAGCAAGGAAGTTTGGCTGGTGAGATTACATCAAGCTTGAATCAGATTCTGGTAGAGGGAGAACAGCCCTAGCTCCAAAAATGGTGGTTTCTTAGAAAAAAGGCATAGGAAATGGTTAGTCACTGATTTTAATCAGACAAATATCCAGCAACAGGAAGGACAAGAGGGAAGTAGTGATGTTTATAGTTTTGCAGTTCCTTGTGAGGCTTGGTCAGTTCCTTTCCATCTGCATGCTTTGAGTAAACTGCTGTCTCTTCAGGGTTTACTGTGTTGTAGTTTGGTAATGATGATACTTTCACTAGGCCCTTTGGCTTAAAATGCAGAAATATCATGAGTGGTTATGATCTGTTAGATGGTTAGTCCTGTTCGCAGGACTGTTCATCTCAGCAACTGTAGCCTCTGTGCCTTGCTTTGAACATTATGTCCCTTCATCGTACATTACTCAGAACTGAATATGAGTCACTTGGGCTGAACGTAGGTGAAAGCTGGAATATTTCCCTATAAGTGGGCCTAAGTGGTGGTGCTGGCTGGGCGGATGGATAGACCCTCCAGCTGCCCCAGTGAAAACAAGTCAGCCAAACTGCCTGCTTCATGGGGATGCAGGACCAGGAAGCACAGGTTTGGGATATTGAGGCCAGACCCTTGACTCTAGAAAGGCAGTGGAATTTAATCCTCTTTGTGAATGAATTGCAGCTTAAACACAGGTAGACTTTTCCCATCTTGAACGCTCTTTCCGAACCCTCTACTCTGATGCTTGCTAACTGGTAGAGTAATTGTAGTCCCAGCCAGTTTTTTCTGATGTCAGTATTGCCTGTGACATTAGTTATTTTTCCCTATTAATTAATCTGCTACAATTTATTTAAAGGGATAATGATATCTTTATTTGACCCAAATTTAGGGGGCTATGCAGACTCTCCTTGGTCTCCTGTGTTAAGATAAAAAGTCTGTTTCCTTTTCCTTCTGGCACCCTTCCTCTGCACCTGTTTAACTCATCCATAAACAGATTTGTGTATGGGATATTCCAGGAGGAGTCCTTGGCTGTGCCCTGTCCACTTACTTGAATGTTTCCTTATGTCCGACTTCATCTGATATATCCTGGAATTCATAGAATCATAGAATCAACCGGGTTGGAAAAGCCCTCCAAGATCAAACAAGCCCCACCCTTGATCCAACACTGCCGTGGTTACTAGACCATGGCACTAAGTGCCGTGTCCAGTCTCATTTTAAAAACCTGCAGGTACAGTGAATCCACCACTACCCTGGGCACCCATTCGAATGCCTGATTACCCTCTCTGTAAAAATTTCTTCCTAATATCTAACCTAAACCTCCCCTGGCAGAGCTTAAGACTGTGCCCTCTTGTCCTACTGCTGGTTGCTGGGAGAAGAGGACCAACCCCACCTGGCTACAACCTCCTTTCAGGTGGTTGTAGAGAGTGATGAGGTCTCCCCTGAGCCTCCTCTTCTCCAGACTAAACAACCCCAGATCCCTCAACCTCTCCTCACTGGACTTGTGCTCGAGTCCCTTCACCAGCCTCGTTGCCCTTCTCTGGACCTGCTCCAGCACCTCCTGAATATCCTTCCTGAACTGAGGGGCCCAGAACTGGGACACAGTACTCCAGGTGTGGCCTTACCACCGCTGAGTATAGGGGTAGAATCACTTCCCTTTGAGCTTGCCTTTCTAATAATGATCTTGATAAAGACTTGCAGTTCATTCTATTCCCTGACCGAGGTTTTATTGCATGAAGGTGGTCCTATAGTGTTCCCTACAAGGCATCATGGATACTCTACTGAAGAGCATGTCCTCATTTAGTTTAATCCATGCTGAAGTGGCATTGGGATGATGCTATATCACAATACACTATGTGTGAGCTGCAAGGTGTATGTGATGCATGTGAGACTTGTGGACAGAATTTAGGCAGACTTGCTGCACAGTCAGATACTGCTATAGGTGGTGGTGTAAACTCAGTATGTAACTCTATAACATGGAGAAAATTAGCAAATTCTGTGTAAAATGGAAATCCAGCCACCAGAAAACAGCTACTGAAGAAAGTTCTTCAGTGAACTCAATAGCCTCTTTATAGGAGTCATATCTGAAATTTTATTACTTTACAAGCCAGAGCCCTTAGTGGTATAAAGAGAATGTAAAAGAAAAACACATTGAGTCAACCTGCTTTATTTGACTTGAAAACTGGTATTAGATTCTCCTTTTAGCTTGGATCCTAATAAATGTTGCATTGTTTCCTATGCTGTTCTTTACAGATAATTATTACATGCGTCACTTTGGTCTAATTGGTATCTTAGCCCCTTTAACTTTTGTATTATCTATAACTATTCCAGAGTATATCTCAAACATTGAGAGATCTCCTTAAATACAGCTAAGCAGAAACAGTGGTGGTTTTCTATCATCACTAGGTGCAACAGAGGGAAAATGGGCAAAAAGTTGCCTGACGGGAAAACCACCAGGAGCAGCAACTTGGGTCAAACCTTTTCAGCAGTGGCAGATACTGCTACAGTGACAGCCTCCCCAAGAACCAACAGAGGCTGCCTGACTCTGCCAATTCAGTTCTTTAAGAAAAGAAAAATGTAAGTGATTGTTGTCATGGTGAAGTGGATTCGTTTTGGATCCTTTGTCCATTTACTCTACTCTGGTACTTCCTCATTTCTACACTTTCTGTGTGTGTGGAGAAAACATAGGCTGTGGATAGTGGCTGTTCATGGGCAGGTTGTATCCCACCCTTTTCATTAATGTTTGTTGTTCCAGGGGTGAGTCTTCACAGCAGACACCTTCTTATGTATGTGTCTTGTGTTGTTTCTCTTACTGGTGCTTTGGGACTGAAAGAAATACATATTCTTAATAAGCTGCATGCTAATGTTTTCTAGGGTACAGTAGCATTTCCTGGAGAATAGTCAAACAATTAAAATGCAGGAATTTGGCACACATAGTACAGTGACAGTAGTTAAAACAAGGTTGGAGAAAGCTGTCAGTTTCTGACTGAACTGCAGATAGCCAGTGCAGTTGTATAATCCATGTTCTACAGTCACTTTGAGGCATTAACGCATTACATGCAGGATTATTTCCTGGTTTGCCACTCCCTGTGTCTATTTTCCTCCCTTTGCTATGTAAAAAACAGCTAAACCATTGATGTTTAGAGAGTTACTCCTGGAGATCACTGGTTAGCACTCTGAAATAAGATTTGAGGAAGACGCTCCATTATCAGGAGAACTGAATCCTCATCACCAGACAGTGATCTGAAAAGCCAGACTTGAAGTTCAATGCACTGTAAGGGAACATGAGTTTCAGTTCAAACTGGCTTTTGTGAGGCCACAGCTAGCAGTGTCCTGCTGCTTTAGAAGCAGCTTGTCTGGCACTGCTTGGGGGGGCGTGCAATCCCACTGTTGTTCTTGGCTGTGTGTTGGAGGTCCTGATGCTATCAAAACACAGCACAGCTTTTCCACTTCAGTTTTGAAGAACATCAAGTAAGAAGCAAAAGAACAAAAAAGTAGTTGCTTTCAAAGCTGCTGGTGAGAACAGCTCACAGGAGACCGATGTTTATTTACTTTGTTCATATACAGTAGTCTATGAGCAACAAAATGCTTTTAGAGAAGCAGTCTAAACTTGAAAGTATAATAGCTTTATTATTCCTGAGAGTAATAGCTTCACTTCTTGAATCATTTATAGCCATCTCTTCTTTTCTCTTCCCTCACACTTTTACTGGAAAAGGCAATGTGTTTTTTGTGTTTTATTTTCTTGTGTCTTGGTTGCTTTTAAATTGCATTGGCAACACTTGAGTTTGGAAGACAATAAATGGCTTCTTAGGATGGATGATGTGGTTCTTGACAGTGAAGTTAGTCCAAGGAGCTCTGTCTTGGGTAGTACAGAAATCCTTGTCCATCACTGGATCCTGGAGAGTGGGGAGCAGTCAGCATATCGCTGGGAAAGGCTTGAGAAAGAAAAGGTCCAGTCTGGCAACAAGGTGCCATGTTGACAAGCAGTGGCAAGAAAATCATACCATCAGACCTGCGTATTCCAAGTAAAATTGGCCAGCCCTTTCAATCCAAGGGATGAAGTTGCACAGTGCAGTAGGAGAAAGGCCCATCAGTGCTTGATGAGATGATCAAGCTCTCAGGGGTTTTCCAGCAGTCAGAAAATACACACCTCTGCAGTCTGGAGACTGGATCCATGCCAGTCAGCAAGTGTGCCTTTCTATTTTTAAGTCACATATTCTATTAGATTAAATTTTAGTCAATTGATCAATACTAACAATCTTAAAATATTCTCACCTTTTTACCTTTTTTTTGTTGGCTAAGCACAGCTATATGACAAATAGAAAATGGAGGTAAATCAGCCTTGCTGGTGCTGAGCTAAATCTAGCCACCTTGCACAAATAGGATAGCACCAAAAGTATTGAAAACCTTACAATAATAAAAAATCTATTGTGACACTGTTCCTATTTGGACTCAAACAGGCATGTAAGCAGTGGTGCCTGGGTTTTAGATGGCGGATATAGTTGTCTCCTAAAAATACTCAGTTTCAGCCAGTAGAAGCCACAGTAGTCACTAATGAAATTGAGATTATTCACAGGCGTAAGAATTTCCAAAGTGCTCAGACTTAGTAGTGGGTTTTATGGGGTTCTGCTGAAAAAATTGTGAATGGTGGCACTGGTGGTGTCAGTGGCTGTTGAGGCAAAGCCTATAATGTAATGGTGAAAAGAGGTGGGCCTTGATGAAGGAACTGGAAGTGGCTATTCATGAAACAAGTTTAATTGCCAAATGAGATGTGTCTTTGATTGTAGCTCTGCTGACTGATCACTGATAAATTCCTTTTATGCACAGGAGCCAAAGTGTAGAGATGGGAGTGAATACTTAGACAGCAGAACGGACAACTTCAGTACCGACACGCTGGCACCATCACAGCTCTCTACCTTACTGTGGTCACCTGGCTCCAGCCATGTCCTGTCCCAGAGAAGCGAGTCCACCAATGCAGTCAGTAGTGATGCTTGAGGCAGAACATTTATGAAACTTCATGCGGGAGCTGGAGATGAGCAGGATGAACTTGGAGAATACCGAGACCTCATCAGAAACAGAGACTCCAGTGGCGAGTCCTCAGCTCCTTGGAGCAGCTGGATTTGTTGTATGAGAAAGAGCAAGGAGTGGTGCGCAAGGCAGGGTGGCTGATTTCTTCAAACCCTTGGTGACCCTGCAGAAGGAGAAAAAGCTGGAGCTGATCACACGGCGGAAGTGGAAGCAGTACTGGGTCACACTCAAAGGTAACCACCATGTTTATCATTCAGCTTGGCAGCAGCAGTTCTTTCCGTCGTGTCTCAGGAGCCTTTCGTGCATGCTGCTTCTGTTAGCAGGTTTTAGGGGGATCAGAAAATCATACCTACCTTTACAAGGTCTACCCACCGCTTAAAGTGGAGCATGTGCCTAAGCAACCCACTGAATTGAGGTGATGCTCAATGTTTTTAATATTGCACATGCAGCCTTGTGTTTCATACCATAGTGGGAGTTGTTTTGTCTGATTTCCCAGTTTGTGTATTCATGCAGAATTGGGGATCTAGAAGATGCTTTTGGATGTTTGAAGGTCAAAGACCAAACTGAACCAAAGCTGGGGAAAATACCAAAGTTACACCTCTGTCTTGGAGGGACTCAAAACATAAGGGTCAGGAGAGGTCACTGGTGCCCAATTCCCTGTCACAGACACACAGTTCCTTAGGCTCTTCTATGAAGTTTATTTAAAAGTAGGGTAGGTTAATTTAAAAGTTTAATTTATTTCCAGTGCTTTAGGTGGCAGTATAATGAAGAGGTGAACTCCACATGCCAAACATTTACACAAAAAAGTATGTGGTTCAGGGCAGAGGAGACTGAAGCAGCAGGCAGCACAGCAAGGCCTGTGGTGCCCAAGGCGTAGTTGCCATGGACCATTCCTAGGACTTACCGGTCTCCCTCCTTTCCCAGGATGGTCTTTCACCTTGCCTGCTCCCCGCAATACCAACCCCTTCTGGCTTTTAGTGTGCCCAGCTTCCCATCTCTCACAGCTACTGCTGCCGTGAAGCAGCCTCATGGGAAGGCAAAAGGGGTGGCTGCAGATGTGATTGTTGTGCTCAGCACTGCTCTCTCCATGTATATTGATGGCTCAGAGTGTGCTGCAAGAAGTGTATGGATGTCAGGAAGTGTGAGAAGGAAAATAACATCTATTGTGGGAAGAGTGAGTCATAGGCCTTTTTTTTTTGGAATTGCATCCAGAGGATTTGCCTTCAGTAAATATAATGCTAAGTTAATGAGTAGGGAAATGATCAAACTTAATAATTTCCTAGCGTATATGGGACTAGAGGAGAGAAATACAACTTTCCCACAGGTTGCCCCTTTTCAAATTCTGCGTGGGTGTAGACCTGAAGAAAAATGAACAGCAAACATCAGTTCTGGTAATGTTGTCCTTGACAGTGCTGCTTTAAAAGAAGCAAACTCACTACTAGAATGAGGCAATTCTGCCTATAATTCAGAGACTTGTTATCAAGGATCAAAATGTAGACAGTCTTAACAGTTTAAATCACTTACCATGATCATCAGATAGCATGATTCATGCTTACAAGAAGTGTATACAAAGGGAAAAACAGTATCTGAATTCCACCCTCTTATTGTGTGTATTTGTGTGTTACCGAGTAATGAATATGAATTGACTGCCTCTTCTAAAATTCAGTTAGTTTCTAAACAATCCTATCAAAACTCTAAACTGAAGTACATTATATAGTAGTAGTTCATGTAGTTCTGGAATAATGAGGCTTTGGCAGAGGAATTTAGGTGCTTCACGTTCATTTTTTTGCTATAAAATTGGCTTATTGGTGACCTTGTACAAGTTACATCCCTGCTTGCTAACTGAATTTCTGCAGCTACAGGAGAGGAATAATTCTTTGTAGAACCTTCATTAACTTCTAACATTATAGTTAATATATAAGTTTAGATACAATGCTTTTTACTTTGATGGTTGATATGGCTGCATTCATGGGTGCAGAGTCTCTTCCACTTTGTTAGCTGTTTTAAATATACATTCCTCATTTCCTTGATCTCTTACCTTTATTGTCTTGTGGAGACTTCTGATGCCAAATAAACTTGCATGTCTGGATATCAAGGCATAGTTCTGTTTTCGTAATATGCTATATCAAGATCAAGGTGCTTGCTTTGGTTCTCCTTATACCAGGTTTTGAATAAATCTGTATTTAATTTGTTCTTGAAGTTTAAATAGCCAAGATATTTTAAAGTGTGACTTTAAATAGCACGTATGCAAATGGAGAACAGCATGTTTCTTTGCAGTCTCTTGAGATGTGTTTAATTATAAATATGTAGAAGGCTTACAACCATCTGGTTACCTGCTAGACTTCAAAGTATGCATGTCCTGAGGCCTCTGCTCTACTTTGAGGGCCACCAAGCCCTGAGCTTGAATGGTAATCCTGTACCAAGAAGAACTCTCTTTTCCATCTGTCCTGTCTAATTAGCTTATTTTAACGAGGGAAATTGCTTTCCCATTGCCCTCTCCCTTCAGTTCAAGTTTGATTAAAATGCTTGGACAATAATCAGTCCCCCTGGGTCTAATATTGCTTATGAAGCTAGCTGCTTCCAGGGATAACTTCAGTTGACTGAAGCTATACTTGGGGTGCCAGACACTTGAACATACATGCATATCCTTCAAAATGTTTTATTTATGTTCATGTAAACTATCAGGATAAAATATGACTTATCTTCAGTTATAGCAAGTAGGGGAAATATAGGAGTTTAAAATAGAACTTAATATGGCAGTTTCCTGAAATGCAGAAGTGACTGTACATTCCTGCTGCTGCTGCTGAATACAAGAGGAGACTTGGTTTGTTGGTTTAAGTTTGCCCTGTTATGTTCAAGTGATTACAGAAGTGGTGTGCCTGATATGCAGTGTAACAAACCATGTCCTTCTTTTCCAGCTGCAGAGATTCCAAGTGTTTCAGTATCATAAAGAAGGTTAAGTGAGGAAATGGCAAGCGGAAAGGATAGGACCAAATCTATAGGATTTGTTCTTACCCAAGATATTCTGCCAGACACTGTGGACAGTAATAGGAAAGGTGCACTTATGTGGTATATAGAGACATTTCTGGTTTATTGGATTCCTTCATTTGAAAACTTTTCAGTCAACAGATGATTTAATCAGTAACATCTGATACGTGTTTCCCTTTCTTTGTAACTCTTGTAGCTTTTCATTGACACTGGAGAATGTGAGAAATCCCTCTGATGGATCTCACTTTTCGTACACTTTGATTTGGATTGTATGAAGACCAGTGGTATTCCACCTCATAACTTTTCACAGCAAATGTGTCCCATGCACTGTAGTAGGCCCAGCTTTCCCCCTTATCAGACAGAAAGAATCAAAACTCCCTTGATTTTGGTTCTGATTTCTGAATTTTTACCTTAGAGGAAGCTCCTCTCAAATGTACATGACTTTAGATGATGTGTCTAGGATTTTAACGCAGTATTAAGTCTAGATGTTAAAAAATTACTAAAATAAAGGTTGAACTCTGCTTTTACCTAACTAGTTAAGAGCACCCACCAAGGAAACATTTCTGTTTTTCAGGTTTAGCTGTGTTCCCTTGATACATATTCCTAGGCATATTTGCATGTGCATAAGCACAAACAGTGTGTCACATAGGAGAAAAAAACAGCAGCCCTAAAATCAGCGGTCAACCCAAATCTCAGTTTGGTGCTGCCTGTGTTGTGTTGCCTCTTGATTTAAAGGAAAAAACAATAAAAACGGGGCTGGAGAGATGACAATGCTGTAGCCCTGGCAAACTCAGTACTTGTACTGGTTGAATTTCAAGCCGTCTACTGGATATGTATAGGGCTTGCAGCAGTAACATATTCGTGGATTACTAGTGATCATTTAATCTGATTTACTGTGTAATGCAGCCATACGTCTTCTCTAAATTCATTCCTGAATTTAGCATATCTTTTGGAAAAAAGGCTTGCCTTGCTGGAGAATCTACCATTAGCCTCAGATTTTTCAAACTGCTTAGGTTATCCTCCATTTCAAAATGTTTTTGTAGTACCTATCTGATCTTACTTCTCCAGGTTAACATTCAGGTGTAGTATTGAATTTACTTCTAAATTTAAAAGGCACCAACCCCTCTGCTGTTAAACTGCTGTTTCATTTCACAAGGGTGAAGTGAGGGTTTACTTATTCTCTCTGGATGTGCAGAGAAATCAGTTTAGCCTAAGAAATTCTTGAGAAATCTAGTTTATAACTAGGTTATTTTCATAGAATTGTAGAATGGTTTGGTTTGGAAGGGATTTTAGAGATAATTTAATTCCAAACTCCCTACCATGGCAGGGACACCTTCCACTGGACCAACAGTGCTCAAAGCCCCATCCAACCTGGCCTTGAACACTTGTAGGGATGGAGCAATCTCTGGGCATCCTGTTCCATGCCTCACCAACCCACATAATTTTCTTCCTAATATCAAAACTAAACCTACCTTCTTTCAGTGTAAAAAACGTAGCTGCATTGGCCAGGAATTGACCCAGACTTCCTGCATGGCAGGCAAGAATTCTGCCACTGAACACCAACACTCGTGTATTGTATTTGTATTTAGTAATAATAATAGTAATTGTATTTTATAATAATAATAATACAATAACTCCAATTGTATTTTAGAAGTGGAGTTCAGTCTGTGACTCCTTGAACAGACAAAGTGGTGCATCTCAGAGGACAGTGGATTATAACATGAGGCAGTAAGGAAAGGCTGATGAGAATAAAGACAACGGGCCCTTCTTAGCCAACTCACTGCCAAAGGCAACATGGCACTGTAGTCATATTGCTGTGGGCAGGGATCAGGTCTCTTCTGCTGTCTTCCAGAAGTAATTGTTACTTGGGGATTGTCATCATCAAGGATGAAGTTTATTTTCTGAATGCAAGTTTCATACCTTAGATACTACATTATTTACAAGACTGAACATGCTCAAACTCAAGCCCCTTTAAACTGTTTTAAGTTATTCAGAATTGTCTTAGTCTCCGATTTGCAGTTTAAATTTGAGAAGTTTATTCACTAAGCATGTTGTATGAAGACAAAAGATTCTGCAAATCACTTAAATACAAAAATTTCTTAAATGGCTGTTTGAGAGAGTTGGTTCAATTTAATAAACGAATACAAAAGCCAGTTTAAACTAAGCAGAAGTTAATCTCTTCTACAGCCTTTACTTTTTAATAGGCTGATCTTAATGATAGAAGAACAGAATATTTCCTTTCTCTGAAGGGTGTCTTAATTCACAAAAACATTAATATATAGAGCTCAAATGGACATCCAGACTTACTTTCTCCTATGTTTTTTTGTCCCTCTGAACTACAAAGGTTGTACTCTACTGTTTTATGAGACCTATGAAGGAACCGCGATGAGGCAGAGCAGTTTGCCTCGGTATGCCCTGTTTGCAGAAGACAGTATAGTTCAGTCTGTTCCAGAAGATCCCAAGAAAGAAAATGTGTTTTGTCTCAGCAATTCTTTTGGAGATGTCTACCTGTTTCAGGTAACAGGAATGCATGCATAACTTTGTAGTTGTTTCTCTTTTAGGATGTGTTTTGAGTCTGCACATGCATGTATTGATTGCATATGCACATGCACACACACATTATGCTTCTGCCTTTGACTTATAAATAATAGCATAATTACACTATTGTGCTACACTATTATAATATTAAATGTAGGTTTTGATTTCAGGTATGTGATATTACACCCAATTTGCTCAGTCAATAATGGTTCAGAAACAAAAGAAACAATGAATCACAAATCTGCAAGACACTTTTGTACCTGGTTGATTACAAGATTCTAGAAAATCACCTTTATTATAATTTTTCACATCTATTAGCATTCCACCCTACAGAATGGTGTGCTCAACCCCAAATCTGCTGGCCACAAGAGAGTTTGCTTGAGCAAGATGCTCAAGAAAGAAGGCTAAAAAATAATCTAAATATCTTGACTGCTTAGTGCACCACTGGAAAGGTTAATAAAGAACATTATTATGTGGAACTAGCCTCCATAGAAACATGTTGATGTCACAGGCACACTTGTACTATCTCCAGAGACACTTTGTGCAGAGTGCATTCTCTTTACCTGGATGCCTCTCTCCACTAACTTGACATTTTTTAAGTAAGCATGCCTCCCTTCAGACCTTACATATAAAATCTTCTCTGTTGTGTGCTACTTGCAGAAGTGGAGGTTTATCTTTGAAATCTGGTAGGTTTTACTTTAATTATTTGGAGGGATGAAAGATGCAAGTCATATGTTTCCTACAGCTTATACAGCTCTGTTGTGCTTCTGGGGTGTACAGATTGTGCAGGTCTAAGAAGCAGAAGCTGAAGTTTGGAGACAAGTTATGATGGAGTGCAGGAAAGCTTACACTTCCTTTATTTACACAGTTCGAAAGAAAGCCTTATTTCACTCAGTTAAGGTAAAGTGTCTAAGATAATGAGAACCGATCAAGCACTCCATATTCTAGAGCTGTTGATTTTTTTTTCTTTTATGTTCTCATAATGCTGCACCATTGATTGGTTTCACAGGCAACAAGCCAGACAGATCTGGAAAACTGGGTTACTGCTATACATTCAGCCTGTGCTTCCCTTTTTGCGAAGAAGCTTGGGAAAGAGGACACTGTTAGGCTGCTGAAAAATCAAACCAAGAGTCTCTTCCAGAAGATTGACATGGATGGCAAAATGAAAAAGATGGCAGAGTTGCAGCTCTCAATTGTTAGTGATCCAAAAAACAGAAAGGCCATAGAGAATCAGGTACTGGAAATAATATTTTTATAGGAGCATAATTTTCATTACCTCTTGCTTTGGGATCTGTTTCTGCTTTCTAGGCCTGAGAGTAATTGTCTTGGGGATAGCTGGCATGGTAGTTGTAATTATTGCCAGGTTTCTACAGCAATCCAGAACAGTGCGGGGGGTAGGCTTCTCAAAGACCAATCTGTTTTATGACCACAAAGCTATTTCTTTTCTTTTCTGCAAAAATGAAAATGTAATTAATGTTCACTGCTTTATGATATACTTAACTGTTAGTAATGTATAGCTGTTACATTGCATACCAAAGAATGTACAGTATGTTCTGTGAATAATCTAATTTATTACTGAATTGCAGAAGAGTTTGAAGGATAGGTACTTAGCAATATTATTCTGCACCTTAAGACAAGAACATGAAGAGTACTTAGTCCTCCTCCAACTTTATTTGGATAGTGGCAGACAAAACCACGTGCTTCCAGTTGAAATTTAGCCATGACTGATGATCACCTTATTGTCTGTACAGTGGTGAACAACAGAAGCCTTACTCTGCTCTCACTGTTAGCATGTGAACCAGGAATCTCTTCACTGATACCCTATGGAAGTATATCTTGCGGTGTTGATGTCTTGCCCATGTCCCCAGTTTGCAGGTAGCAACTGGCAAAAGATGTTTAATTAAACATGCTTAGCATTCGGCAAAGACCTCACTACGCAGGGCCTCTTGTGCACCGAACGTGTTAGTAGTTTAGCCTAAAGAAGTCTGTGAACTGAGCTTGCTGTATCCTTTATTTTACTAGGCTATTAACAGAAGAAATCTGATATAATTTGAACTTATTGACTGGTCTTTGAGAGCCCATCCTTACCTGCCTTTCCAGTCAGAGTAACTCTTCCTCTGTCAGTACTTTAGGCTGCACAAATGGCCCCTTAAGTAGCACCAAGTTTATTTCCTTTGAACAAAAAGAGCATAATATTTTGTTTGGTTAGTGAAACACTTGTAGTTTCAGAATTTGATGCTTTTAATGTTTAAAATTTTTACTGTACTGGTTGAACTTGATGAAGAGCAAATTGACTGGTACTGATTTCACTGTCAGCTTTGTGGCACACTTCAGTCTGAAGCTATATGACCAGAGTTCAGATAATATGCAGTTTTGTGTAGGGATGGTGCAGATGTTCATAAGCCCTTTGAGTGCTCAGACATTCATGATTATTTCCAGGTCACTTATTTCATAGTCCAGAGCCATGTGAGGTGAATGGAGAAGGAAATAGTTAAGCATTCTTTTAGAGCAGGTTTCAGACCTAGAAGAATATACAGATTTCTACAGATTACATTTACAGCTTGTAACATGTAATGCACTGAGGAAAAATCCTGATGTATATTAACTTAATTTATCCCTTCCCCCATCATGCTACTAGTTGATTTGGAATCAGAGGAAGAGTATTAATGATCGTCTTAATATCTGCTAATTAGATGTTCTGTCCTTGAACAACTGCTGTTGTTTTCCAGCTTTGGAGGAAGTTGGCTTCATTCTTTAGAACTGAAATCCATCACTGGGGCTGCAGAATTTATTTCTGTTAATCTTCTGTCTATGCCTGTCTCAGAAATTGAATGGGGGCAAACCACTGACAGAAAGAATGAAATAGATCATTGCAAACATCCACTAGTTAGCAAAGAATAAAGTTATGAGATTTTTCTCCATTCTTGATCTCTTTGATCTCTTTAAAATCTCCTTACAATTACTGAAGTTTTGTGGCAAAGTTGCTTCAGAGAGAAATCAAGAGATAATTGCGTTTCCTAATCTTCTGATTTGTGTCTCAGAGACTGGCTTTGCAAAGAAAGGAGGAAAATTTTGATTTAATTAGTAACCTAGAATTCTTAGTATACTTAGTAAGCCAATGATATTGAGAAAACATACTCCTAAGGAACAGTTTGCATATATGAAACTCAGTTATTTAGTAACTGTGGTGGTTTAGTTGTCTTTGCCATTTTGATTAAGAAGATGAATATAAATTCTGGATTAGATTTGTGTCAATTCAATGGTGTTTTCAGTCATGTATTAAACTATTAAACTATTAAATTATTAACTATTACTGAACTTGGAGTGGATAGCATTATCTCATAATGAAGCTGGTGGAGGAGAATGTGCAGAAGGGCTGGAGGTCTGGACTTTGGGGAGGGGCAGCTGGGTATAAAGTTCCGTGGCTTTCTTACTTACATCCCTAGTATAGACATATATGTGGTACCACCAATTTCAATCAGATTATCGACAAGAATGTAAATTATGTAGATGTGCATGCACTTTGTACTATCAGTGGTATTGGAATAAGATTTCCTCTGTCTGTTTTGGTTAGAAATTATGAAAATTCTGTCCTTCCAAAACAGCCAAAAAACATGGCATTTATTAAAAATGTCTTGTTATTCAGGAAGATATTATAATTTTTTAAGTCACCAGGTTGATTAAGAAGGTTTTTTTTTTTTTTTTTTTTTTGTTGTTAAGAAGAATAAAGATTTCTACTTGTACATCAGTGTTGCTGTACTCTATTATGTTGCCATTTTTATTTCTTTGAGCTGAAAGTTATGACAGTATCTCAGTGGCATTTTTAAAGTAATGGGATTTCTGGGAGAATGATGTTTTTGCTTCTTTGAGTTCTCTTTAGGAACTAATGACAATAAAAATCTGTTCCTTGTCCCCAGAAACCAAGTGACTCATTTTTCCAGATGGGTACAGTATGAATTGTGTCTGAGAACCAGGGACTGGAATGCAAAGAGTTTAGTGTTGTTTGTAATGTGGTTGAAAAGCTGTGCGTATAAAACAGCAGTAGTTTCTTTTCAATCCATTGAGTTCCCTACATCAGCATGCAGAGACACTTTCCATCTGGAAATAAGATGTTGTGTAGGGAAAAATTTTGAAATTTTATTGCTATAGATAGTGAATTGTGTCAGCAAGGCAGTTGTGTTTCTGCATGGTATAAGAACTTTTACTAAATAAAATCAGTTTTGAAGCACTTAGCTTCATTTAAGCACTGAGAGAAGGACCTCTTCTCTGTGCATCTCTTCTTTTGTGCTGCTTTAAATAGGTGCCAAGTGAAAAACCAGTGTATTGTTATCAGATCAGCTGTCCAGGAAGTTCTTCCATCCTTCCTCTAGGTCCTTGAAGTATTGCTACATTGAGTTGATATGGTGTCATTTCTGGCACTGTTTTGCATCGTTTGCGTACTGGTTTGGGTTTTATCACATTGAGCTCTTTTTCTTTGTAGAGAATGTGTTTGAAAATGAGACAGTTCTTCCTCAGCCCCCCCAAATGATACTGTTTGCACTGTACTGTACGAACAACAAAGAGCCAGGGACTGTCCCTGCCTTCACAGTGCCTGCCCTGTTGGCACTGCCTTTACTGGAACATTGAGGCCCTCCGCTTTGCGGTCTGCAAGCCCTAAAAATGTTCCAGCTGAGGTGGTGGTGCCACTGTAAATGTTAGCTGCAGAGACAACTGTATAGCACATAGGAGCTATGGATACTATCACCTCTGGAAACCACTGGTCTTTCCCAAGCTCTCATTTTAAAGTTTACCTTTAGAAACCTAGCAGGATTATTGAATTGCGAGAGTCCTGTTTTCAAGCAACTTCCTTTAGCTCCTCTGTTTCATGGTTTAAAATATAATTAATTTTTTCTCAGTGTCTGAATAGATTTTTCAATAACCTGGAGGAGAATTGACTATTTCTGTTCTGAAAATGATCACTGCTGCTGAAGTACTGCCAAAAATACCATGCTGATGTTCCTTTTTGTGTTAACTCTTAATAACTCATTCCTGTACTAAATCTTTTATACAAAAGCCCACCCCCCTCACATAATTACTGTCTTGTCCCTGCACCAGGCTTCCCTGCTTAAGTTCTCCTGGTGTCCCAGGCTAAATAATTCTCAAGGCTTCCCACATTTTACTCCTTTCTACCACAGCTTCCTTTTCTGTCTGCCTTACAGGATCCTATTAAGTTCAATACATTTATTTGGATGGCCTTTCCATGCCTTTCTTCCAAGCTTTTTCATGCTGCCACTAAACCCATGAACCCTTGCTTAACATTTGCCTGAATTGAGAATGACCTCCTCCCTTTCCTCTTGAAAAAGCCTTTAATGCTTTCACATTTCACGTGTGCTTGCTTGTTTTGGTGTACCTTATGTTGGGCCATATCTCTTATCTCTTTGCAGAATCACTTCATGCTGTTAGCCTTTGTCACCCATTCCTGCTCCCACAGCTGTCTTCCTTTTGCTTTTGAGCAGATTTCAAAAGGGCTATTTTTTCTATGCATGATGAAGTTAAGTCCTTGAGCCATCTTTTGGGCAGTCCTCCCACGTGGGGCAGAGATTTGCCTCACACAATAGCAGAATAAGACTTGCAGCAGCTAGTCTGCAGGCTGTAAATTAACTTCATGGACCAGGTCATACTGTGCTTTGAAGTTGTTGCTTTTTTATTTGTGTGCTTCCCCCATTTAGTCTTCAAGAATATAAATCTTTAGGAAGAATTATCATAGTTTAAAAGGTTTAGACAAATAGCAGCTGGTAGTTCATGGTCTCCAATTGGTTCCAGACATCCCTGGTTTTGATAAGGCTACAACACAATCTCAGAAATTCCTTGCCTACAGCTTTTACTAATGCCATTAAATGTAACATTGTGATTACTGATGCTTTTGGAGCTGATTAACTAGTATCCTGCGTGGCTGATAAATACTGTAATTTAATTATTTCTTCAGCATGCCCTAATGTTGTACCCTACTCCTTCTTTGATTATCTTTATTTTGAAATATAACTTAAAACAAGTCTTTAATGGGGATTTTGAAGAAGGCCTAAGAAACACAAGTATGCCTGTTTAGACTGTGCTCCATGGGGACAGGATGCTCCACTCTAGCAGTGCCCAGAACAAGCCTTGCTCTGTTCCTGAGGTATTAAAAGTTGACTTGGCACTGTACCCACAGCGGTTTCATCTCAAAGGGAAGGGCATCACCTGAGCTTGTTGCTTTTGGCTTTGTGAAAAGCTGACAACCATGTTTTATTCTAGCTGGGTGTTGACACAGAGAGAGAGCTCATCTCGCATTCTCCTTTTGGAGTCGTCACATGCGTAAAGTACTGGAAGGCAGAAAAATGCTCTGTGAGGAGTGTCTGAGAGCACAAAGAAAGCAAAAAAAAGGCAATGATCAAAAAACCTAAGGAAAAAAAAAAGATTATTCTTTCTGAAGTGCAGAGGATGCATGTTTTGAATGTCTCTGCTGAGACTAGATGAGGCATCTTTGTTATGAATATGTCTCTGTCCTTTCTCACTGGACTTCTGAGAATTGCTCTCATTATAAACTTTTGTAAATTCCTTCTTTTGCTTTTAAGAGTAATTCTTTGAAAGACTTTTTAAGTGTATTACAAATTTACATTTGTAGCTGAACAAAATGGAATATTGTCTTCCCTTTCTTCACCCTACCTGCCAAATAAGAACATCTCTTACTTCCAAAAGTATAGCCACAGCTGATACCACACTTTGTGAGCACATGCTCCTAGCTGGACTAGGAAGGGTCTCTATCAGTTGTAGCACAAACTTTAACACTGTTTTGTTAACAGGGCCTTTTTCACCCTTTCATTGCTTACTTCCTCATTGTTTAAAGTAAAGAGGCAAGATACTTGTTTAATTTTTGTGGTATTTGGCAGCATTGTAAGGAACCTGAACTGATTTTGCTTCTAGATGAGCCTACAGGTCATAGTTCACATGAGATTTTTATATTTGTTGGTTTGTTTCCTGAGTCACAAAGGGGCTTGTCCCAGCCTTGGCTAATCTCAGTGTAAGGTGATAATGTCCTGTGCGTGCAGAGACAGGGTGTGCCAGCAAAATATATGAAGCCAATGCTCATTAGAGAAAACGTGATGAACTTTCTCCACAGCCCTAAACCACCTGTTGAACAGCAAACATGCAGTGATTGGAGCTGACACTGGAAGAACAGCATTGTCAGGGATTTTAACAGTCTTCAGTACATAAACTTGGCGTATGATAACCTAATGAACGTGGCTTTTCTGCCTTGAGTCAATGTGCTTGCTGCCTTTTATTTTTAGGTACTATTTATAGGTATTAATGTATGTTGTACATTAATTGTACAGTCTGCAGGTCACATTGTAGCTGCAACTACCAGTCTGTCATTTGGGGAAATGAACAGCAAGGTTTGACTTTGATGCAGTGCGTAAGAATATGTGTTTGTTTAAATGAGTTATATTTACACAAATACTTAAAATCTTCATCTAAACACTTGGTTCAGAACGTTTGTTTGGTAAATATTTGAGGTCTTCACTTTCCTAATTTTACACTGAAACTGAAATAGTTCTTACAGTCTGCATGTACCTGTTGTTAGATATGTTTAAAAATTGCATATAGTGCATTCCTGCTTTTGATTCCAGTGGTCTGTATTGAGTCTATAGTAGCGTGGTTTTGCAGTTTGCTTGAGTGTGTATCTTACCCTATTACTAAGAACAAGAACCAGGAGTACTGTCTCCTGTTTTAGAAAGTTAGGGAAGCCTTGGATGGTATAAAGAATGAGCAGGACCTACCACTGTAGTTACTTCGCTTTGCATAGTGCATTAGCATAGCCATGCTACTTTGCTTTCAGCCAGCAGCTAGACAATCAAGCTAAAACAACCAAGACGAATTTCCAAAAAGGAGAGGAGAAGATGGGGAAAAAAAAAAAAAAAGAAAAAAGAAAGAAAAAAAGCCTTCCTGAAGCACAAGGTTGTGTTTTAAGGTAACTGTTTTGTGGCTATCAAACTACCTAAGAGTTCATGGTATGTTTCATCTTGTGCAGTATGCATTTAAGACCACCACTTCGGGTTTGTTTCAAGTCATCTTTTGGGTTGATGTAACACAATATGACTGTGATGTGTTTGGCAGGGAATAACTAATCTAGATCTTATACTACCAGATGAAAGTAATTTACTATGGGTTTGGGGGAAGAGCTCAAATTTTCAGTGCAGGACCACAAAAGATATTTTTCCCCTTTTAAATTGTCCCTTCCTTAGTATCTAAACAGGATCCAGCAATGGGAACAGAAACCTGGAAAAGATTTAACATGGACCTTTCCGAATGCGATGTTACATAGGCCAGTTTGCAAGGTGGGGGAGCGCCCAAACCCAAAGAGCCTTTTGGCTGCTGCCAGTCGTCCGTCAAAATTGGCACGTGGGGAGGCTCGGCATTTTCTCTGTCTCATCCGTTCCATGCACTGGGTAAGTCTGAATGCACTTTTCATGGGTGTGTTACACCCATGAAAACCATCATTAATATTGTGCTCAGATGTGGAATTGTGCTGGGATAATACATGGCTGCATCCACATGTGTTGCTCAGACAGCCGTTTCTTTCTCACCCTATCTACCTTTTCCTTGACTGCAAATCAACTTTCCTCTGCAGGATATGGCCATGATGGTTGTTTTGGCCCCTGGGAAGTTCAGAATTGGGAGTCCCTCCTAAAAAGGAAGTATTCTTGGAATAGGCTAAAACTAGAGACAATTCAAATTATAAGTCCCTTTTTTAAGAACTGTAGGCTGTGTTTCTAAAGAAGAATGAGTGATCCTAAGCTACTGTAACCTGTTGTCACCCTGTCAGCTTTAAGGGAAGTACAGCAGTAGCAGGTTCACCTCTGCTCTTTAACCTTAGTAGGGCTGCAAGGCTGATCTTGGCAGAGAGATCTAGACCACATTTCCTACATGTGAAGTCTGAACAGTGATACTGAAAGTCCTGCCAAGGAATGTGTTTCGTGCTGCCACTGTTTTTTTAATCTGTGTCGTTTGTGCCATTGCTTGTTAATAACTCAGTGCATAGCACATTTATCTCCTAAGTTTGCAATTTTGAGAATGTCTTCCTCTAGCAGAGTTTGTATCCTGAATGATAGGTTATTCATTCTTCTTCAGGAGCCTTTTCATTAAATGCTTTGTTGTACAGAGCAAGTATTTTCTCAGTTCCTCCTTTCCTATGACTTCTAATTTACCCATGACAAAAAAATGTCACTACCACACCACTTGGAATAACAAAACAGCCATCACTTCTGAAAGTTTAACATTTTCCTTGTATCGTGGCATATTACATTGAGGTGAACGGAAGTAACCCTCATTTGATACCTGCAGGTTTAAAAAACTGACAATATTTTGCTGTTGTGAGAATGGATACAGGAAGACCTGTCGCCGTTTAAATAGGATCTGCTCCAGGGATGAAGCTGCTCTCAGAAACCGTACCCTGTCCCGACTCAAAGGGTTCGAAATAAGAAGGGTTTATTTTCTTCGCTAAAAGGACTGGACACATTGGCAAGAAAAGGAAAAGAAAGAGACCTTCCATAACTCAGGTAGGTCTTGCTGCAGAGAGCATAGAACAGCTTGTTTCTCCTGGAGCTATTCTGCAAGGTGCTCTTGGTACATACAGTAGAAGATGTTTGTCCATCAAACCTGCATCCAGGGTTCAATAGGTGTGGCAGACTTGCAGTGGGATCATCACTTGTGAGTGTATGTATCTAATTTTGTGTTTCTTTGTAATAAATAAGATTGGTGAATGACAGGTTTTGACCCACTAAGTTAATTAGTAGCAGCATAAGACCATCAGATTTTAATTTGTAACAAAACTTCTCTTCTGGCACATTGCAAACTGTTTGAAAGTAGGGTTTCTCTGGAGATAGCCTGTATGCATAGTCCTTAGGACAGTGTGTGCTTGTTTGTGACTGGGACTCTGAAATACTGTTACAATTGATTACAGAGTAACACAGGTGATTTTTCAAGGAGAAAGGAGGAGAGACTGCTGCAAAGACAGCCATCTTTGACATTGGCCTCTCAAAAATAACACTTGGAAGTACATTTTAGCTGATCGGAAGTACATTTTAGCAAACAGAAGAAGAATTCTGTCATTGCAAGAGGTCAGCTGTTGGTGTAGGCAGCTAACAAATAATGCCAATTTACAGCAGCTGTAGGCTTGGCACAGGCTTGATGTTCTGGGTCAGGCTGGCTCCTGGGAGAGGAGCTATGCTGATGCATGGTCCCACCAAAGGGCCGCATTACTGGTGAAACCACAGCATCTCACAGCTAACTTTTTCTCTTTGTGAAACTAACGATCTGTGCACACATTCAGTGTAAAACCCCACACTTCAGGAGCCTGTGCTTTCTCAATAAAAGCACAGCTATATGTGAAAACAAACATTTGCTGCCTTTTCCCTGAAAAAAGGTAAATGAGAGCAGAAAACACTTCTTGACAGTGAGGCAGAAGGCATAGAGGTGTACCCACACTCAGATCACTGCTGTTTTCGTTAGCCTCTGCCCATGTCTGCTGTTACTCCTGCAAAGCAGTATTTCGTGCGTTGTTCATTAGGTAACTTCGTTCCTATTATTCTGTGGGCCCTGTATTTTGATTTAATTAGGCAAAGATCTGTGATAGCACTTGGAAATTGGCTGTTCTGCACATCTGCTAATCTGTTGTGGAATATTAAACAAGCCTATCTGTACGCATCTTGCGATAGCCACAGAGCTGATGCAACAGATTCAGTGTTGCAAAATAACACATAAGGATTTTCTGGTCTAGCGGTTTGTATTTTTAATAGGTAATATCTATGTGTTCCACAGGCATTAAGCTTCTTTAAGTGCTGTTACCCATTTTAGCATTTGATCGAGATGTGTTAACATGGTGAAATTGATTAATAAAACTCAAGTCTGTCTTACAAAAGAAGGAACTGAAGGAGAAATTTTCTCCAGGTCATCCTTTTCACATAATTTTCCTTGTGCTCCCTAGCAAGTGAGTCTGGTCTGCGAGTCTTGCACCTTATTTCTTTATTAATACAAGCCCTGAGGAGAGAGGTTATGCCCCTTAGCTCTGTTCCCACCAGAGATGATACCTCACACAGTTTTAACTGGGTAATATGTCTTCTCACAAGCTTTATAGCCCATGAAGGGGGATTCTGTGGAGCTCAGGACAGGGAATCTTATACCTGTGCAAGAAGAGGAGGTTCCTGCTGCCCTCACAGTGCTTTTTCTAAGCACAGAGAAGGGGGCTCTGTCACAGGCAAAGGTGCCCCTAGTGAGTCTTCACCCTTCTTATTCCAAACCTTGCAACCAGCTGGTCCAAAAATGTGTTCATTTTCATACCCAAGCTGAGGTTCTTGACATTTTAATTTTTTTTAAATTAAAACATCCTACAATACAATTAAGGAAATGTAAAGCTGAGTGTTGCATATGAATAACACCATGAAATGATTCATACCCATAAAAGTGAGGAATTTTTAAGGGCATGGCTTGAAAATTGACCCATGAACCTAGAAGGGGCTGAAAAGAGAGCCACATCCTTGCTCAGACTTGTGTATATGCACATAATTTTATATCAAAATCAGAATAGGTCTGAGGCTGACTTTCTTGTCTCTTTCAGCCCTCTGGGAAGCCGGGTGAATCAGAGAAGTGGAGTTCGCTTCTCTGCTCATCATGTTGCGATGTTTCTGTCAAACAGTAGATTAAAAAAAGTCTTGCTTCTTGGATTTAAGTTCGTTTGTCTGTAGCTGGTATGTTTTAATCTGACATACCTTAGCTTCAAAATCAGATGGTATATTTTTCAACACTGTTGTGTCAGAGAATTTTTTAATTGTATCTTGTTTATTTTTATGGCATTAATAAATAATGTTCAGAGTTTCTATGCTCAAAGGCTTTTGTAAACATTAATGTAGTGGCTCAGTCTTTTACAAATCAGTTAATAAAACTGCACTGTAGCAGATGGGGATGTCTAGGCTCACATTATCCTCAGTTTCTTAAATGCTTATCTTCTTTCTTATGTCTAAATGGTGAACTGTTTTGAGAAATAATAAGCAATAAAATACTTTGATTACGTCTGTGGGTGAGACAAGGAAGTTCAGAAGTGGTGCCCTTTATTTGCATTGGCAGACATTGGCTTTTATATGAAATCTTAAGAGAGAGTTTGTTGTTGTCTTGGATTGTTTGAAAGGCTTTTGCTAGTACCAAAAACTAAAAAAAAAAGCTCAGATATAAGTCTGATATTGTCCTGATTTTTTGTCTGCAGAAGGAGTTAAAAAAATGCTATTTATATTTGCACCTTGATAGAGTAATGTTGTTATTTGCAAATCTCAATGTCCTGTATAAACTGTATATCACCAAAATATCTGATTGTATCCATATGCATTTATTGGATTTTAAAAATTTTCATTAATAAGTCTAATACCTTTGTGAGATGCTAGTAGTTAAGCTTCCAGATGGGGCAATGTACGTCTCAGTTTCTGCTTTCATCACTTTCAAAGCAGACACAGTAATTAGTCAGCTATTTTCATTACTTAATAGTGTGGAGTTTGGGTCAAGTATGCCTTTAAAAGCTAAGCTAAAAGTTTCAGGTCAATACTGTCAAGCAAACTGCTTGGTTAAGAGAGATGAAAAACTGTAGGGATAGGAGGTTTCAGAAACCAGCAACAATGGTTTGAAAATAGTTCCTTGAAATCATGGTGAGATTTGTAGCTGTACTTAACAGTATTCTGAAGGTGAAATTTATAACTTCCAGTGTAGGGCCTGATTTGAAGGTAAATGACTTTAATCTTATTGCTAAATAGTAGATAGGAAAACAGCAAGGACATGAATGTTTTTATACATATTTGAATATGTATGTGTGCATGTAGCTTGAAAGAGAAAATCTGCTTAAATTTTCTTTATAGATTTGTATTTCTTTATTAATTCTAGTCAGAGTAAAGCAATCAAAAGTGCAAAAATACCCCCTGGGTTAGCTGGTTTATATATATTTATTAATTTAATTTGTAATTTTTATTTTTTGAAGGATTTATCCAACACAGATAAGAAGTAAATGTGTTTATTTGTTTAACAAACTTATCTATCTGTAATATTTTCAATAGGTTTTTGATTCAGCTGGAGGACATGGATTTGCTGGTGTTCAGAATTCAGCCAACTCTGCTGAGGTAAGATATGCCTGTCCTTGTTCCACATCATCATGTTTTTGAATTCCTGAATGTATTTCATTAAGTGTATGATTGGGCTGGTTCAGAAACCCTGAAGAGGTTTATAAAATGCAGTTATTGTTAGATGACAGGATTGTAATTCTGCTAATGAAACCACTCTAACATAAGTTTCTGAACATTCGTGTAGTCTTTAAAAAAACCAAACAAACCCCAAACCAAAAACTCCTCTAGAAGCTTCTTCACAGCACTAATCTGTACGGTCTGTACACTGTCTGAGAAAGATTTGGGAATGAGCTTGTTTGAAAGCATCCTTCACAGTATGGCAAATCATAGAATGGTTTGGGTTGGAAGGAACCTTGAAAGGTCATCTTGTCCAACCCCCTGCAATGAGCAGAAAAACCTTCAACTAGATCAGGGTGCTCAGGGTCTCATCCAATCTTACCTTGACGGTTTCCAGGGATGGGACGATACCCAAGGTATATTTTTCCCCTTTGCCTACTTCAAGAGAACCTTTGTATTTTGAGTATAAAGGCAATAAAATCTATATAAAGTCTGCAGAGCATACCATCAGAGAAGTGAGAATTAATGTATACCTGGAGATTGCCCAAGTAAAGGAAGAGAATGCAGCATCCCCCCAGCAGCATTATCCAGTTGTGACTGATGTTCTCTGGTGCCCAGGAGGAGGAGAGCTGCTGCTTGTCCCTACCTGGCCTCAGTCATGGTCCCTCTCCATTACTGCAGTCTCCTTAGGGGATACCAGTCTGGAAGCAAAGCAAGACACTCCAAAATACGTAACTGCATATCTGTAGGACCAGTGAATGTTGACTGTGTGCTGCGGGGCTTATGTAGACAGTATCCTCCCTCAGTAGGCTTGTGCAGGCTCCAGATAAAAACATCAAATTAAGTCTTAGGCACAAGGTTTCTGGACTTTCTTTTCTGAATGGTATAGCTGGATTTCTTTAATAGCAACATGTGTCAGACTCAAAGGGGTATTTTTCTTCCTGTCTACCCCTACCCCTTTTCCTCCTTTGTGCCCTGAACCAGATAGTTTCGTGATGCAGTTAAATCTTGAAAGACTTTTAAAAATAATTCTACAACACTGTTCCATTTCAACTGAGTTTGTATACCAGGTATTAGACAAGAAGCCAAAATCTGCATTTAAACTGCAATATTGCTCTGGAAAATGATTAACTGTAATGAAGAGCTTTAGTGAATCTTGTGAGGAAGGTTTGAACAAAGTTCATCATTTCGCATAGATTTTTATGAGGGTTTTTTGTATCGTTATGTAGTACATGGTTTATTTTCTCATCAAGTGCATTTATTTAATGGCTAGGTAAGAAAGAATGTATAATTACACAGAAGTTATGCTACTGGGAGAGACATCTCCTATTGACAGCACCTACCCCTATAATGCTGTTTTGCCTCCTGAAATTATCTTCACATTTTGTCTGTTCTTGAAAAAAGCGTGTTGAAGCACCTGAGGTCCCTTTTTTAATTGACCATTTGCATGTTATTTCCTGGGCTAGGAAAGTACTTAAACTAAATCACTCCTCTCTTTTCAAAATAAATTATAATTATGAGGTATTTCTGGTTGATATGATCTCCTGTAGAGAACACTTACAAATTCCTCAAGATTGTAGCTTTGGATGTGATATTAGATGGCATCCATGTCCCATCTCGGAGACAGCAAACACAATTTGTTCCTGTTCAAATCTGTTAAAACATGGAAAGGTTTGCCACGTGAGAAGTGGCTAAATCCTGTGGATGCAGGAAACCTTAAGGGAGGTTTCTCCAAAAGGGTTGTGACACCAGTCCCTGACACCAGTCCCTCGGTTGAATGCCGATTCCCTTGTGTCTGTGAGGGTGAGGGAGCTGCCTTATGCAAGAGTATCTGCTGTGGGTCTCCTGTCCCCTGGCCTAACGAGCATTTGCTCTTCCTGAACCCTTCTGATGAGACAGAGAAATGTTTTGAAGGGACTAGGGAGCAGGCAGAATGAAGTCCTCTCCCTTTAGTGCTATGTTGGTGAAGGGACGAGGTCTGTCTTTTTGTCCCAGCTCTAGATAAAGCAGCCTTCTCCAAATTCAGGTAGGGGCTTACAACCCTGTTCCCCAGGTAGAGGGGGACCAGCAGGAGGGCAATGTGGCTGCAAGGTTTTGGGCCAGATTTTACAAATTTAGCAGGGTTGTGTTTCAAGACTAGAAAAACCCGCTGAATTAGGTGCTGAGCAGAGCTCTGGAGCTAGAAAAACATTATTATTATTATTATTATCTCAACCCTATTTCTAAAACCTTTTCTCAATGGGTATTAAATATAGCGTAGGCATTTTTAAGATCCTGACATTTTGATGAATCATACGACAACTCAGAAATGATTCATCATAACTCTGAAAACCGTTACTCTGGCATCAGCCTGGTTTCACTGGCTGATTAAAAATAAATAAATAAAAAACCCCCCAACAGAAACAGCATCAAAACTTTTATAAAATGCTGCCTGAGGAGGGTAGCAAATGATAAATAGTGGAATCTTCTGAAAAGACTGTATTTTCTCTGAAAAGGATGATAAACAGAGGCAAATAGTGGGAGGAAATGATGAAGTAACCTATTGGTCCTGCAGCAGCCCTGTGGCACAATGTGTGACAGTCTGAAAATCCTGGCGCCTCTTGCTGGAAAATTGGATGGCTTGTTATAACTTTATGTGGCAATGAATGAATGAACTATTGTGGAATTAGTCACTGCAAGCATAACAGGAAAAAAAAAAATCTCTTTTCATGTCAGATTTTCTGAGATGGAAAATGTGGATGAAGCAATGGTACCTTGACTGCAGTTAAGGAACACAGTCATGTTTAGTAACAGAAGCGAGTTTATCTCAAGCTGTATGCTTGAGCATCAGTGTACATGGCAAGGAATGGACATATCTCACATTGGCTGCAGAGCTTTCTGTCCTGTCTTAAAAGCTTACACCAAAAGCTGGCCTTGAATGTAGTTCTCATCACCTTAATCCTCCATGATTTGAGGTTTGGTTTTTTTTTTTCATCTCTGGCAATAGAGAGATTTATTTCAGTTAGGCATATTTGAACAGCTGTTGTTACAGTGCAATAAACCATTGTGGTAGTTGCAAACCTTTGAGCTGCTGGGAGCACCTCCCTTGTTGATGCAAGCATAGCATTGATTTTCCCTGGAGGAAGCCACCAGGGAATTCAGTCTGACTCATTTGTGCTTCACTCTCACAACCTGCCTGCCTTGCACCCTTTCTCCTTTCTCTTATTTACACTGTGGAGGAAGGTCAGCTTTTATTCCCAGGAACTAGATTTAGTGCTGAGAGAACTTTGCTTCTAAGGGAATTATCTTCTTCAATATCACCAGTGTTACGAGCAGTCTGCAACTACAGCCACTGAGGTCAAACTTCACCTGGTGGATTTCATTGCTGCATTAATTACAGTAGCATAACATGATTCCTGTTTTGTATAAGTAGTAGCTGTATTTTAGTAGGATTGCCATGCACCTGTGTTAATTGAAATTTCACGTTCAACTAGTTAAAAGGGACAGTTGAGCAAGATAGACAAGATTCATGAATGCCACTAGTTCATTAATATTATTTCACCAAACCAAAGTTATTCTGGCATCAAATTATAACTGTGCCACATTCTGGGTTGGCTGCAACTTGAATTTCTGCATTGTTTGGTAATTACCTGGACAGCATTGCTTGCTTCATCATTTTCACGGCCACAGTTGCTATTTGGAAAAACAAAATAGTATTGGTCTCTCTGTTACTACTGGTAGATTGTTGTCAATAACTTTGCTGACTGCAACAAGCGAAGCAGCTCTGTGCAGTGATTTTACAGCAGCTTTTAATTGCAGTGCACCCCTGGGCTTGTGTCATTATGGAGAGGAGGAAGAATTGCATAATGAAGGGTCTTTATATAGGCAACAATCCCCCCAACCAACAACAGACTAACCAACCAAAAATACTAAGGAAAAAAACATTAAGGATGTAGGCACTCCAGAGAACAGTTCAGGATAGCTTAAGATATGTCTTGGGTGGCAGTTCTGCCACTTCATGGGGTTATTGTCCCTTTCCAGTGACTGCATGGGGAATCAAGGGACCTTGTCTGCATAAACTCAAATGTCTGATGTGGGTATTTAAGTGATATGCTGAATAGGCAGACCCAAATACACATGTGAAACTTCAAGTTCTGAACAGCTCTTGGTGTTTTTCTCCTCCTTGTGTGGCTTCCTTTGAAACGTGCAGCCTCAAGTGCAGTACAGGAGAAAGTTTGAAAGTAAAGGGTGAGAAAGTGACAGGGAATTTATTCAGGGTGGATGTTGTTATTTGATCAAGCGGAGTGGCTTTGGAATGAGAGAGAATGTGAAGCAAAATGGTAAACAGGCAAATATTGTTGCCTATGAAACAGTATGTTCTTAAACTGTAAATAGAATGGGAACACTTTATTCCTGCTTTAGTACTTTATTATGTTATGACTAGCCTTGCTCCACAGTGCTCTCTGCTGGAAGTTTACTGTATTGTCATTTTCTGTCAAAATTACAGTAATTACATTTATTTGTTTGTTTATTTATTTATAGAGTTATTTATAGAGTCATTTTACAGTTGGTAACTAGGTAAAATTGTAATAGTCAAGTCTTCTTCAAGATTTACTTCCACTGTGATATAATACCAGGTAATTACATATATCCACATTGAGTTAAATCAACAATTATAATCAAATAAAGATATAAATCCCATAATGGGAATGTACAGGAAGTGCAATCTGATCTTTAGAAAATAAGATCTTCTATAGTGAATAAGAGCAGGTAACAGAATTCTTTCCCTGGCTTGCCATGTTGGAAATTCAGAGCACTGTGTCTAAATACATAATCAGTGCAAGCTGCTAATGAAACTGTGCTTTTGCTTGTTTGTTTTTGTTTTGTTTTTTTTTTTTAATATCCACATATCTTGTACATTTCTCCCTTGTTTCAGCAGCAAGTCGATGATTATTTGAATATCTACTGTTCAGTGCCAGAGAGCATCCAGAAGGAGAATGCTTGGGAAACACAGACATATGTTCATTTCTGTGATGGCCAAGGCGTGGCACTGACACTCAAGCCAGAGCACAGGGTGGAGGATGTTCTGTCTTTGGCATGCAAGGTACTTACTTTTCATTCACAATTGCACCTTATTAATAGTCATGGACTTGAGAAGGAACATAGCATATCAGAGGATGCCTAAATAGTGATAAGATTATCACTATTATATAATAATCATACAATAATTATATATAATATTAATAATACATAATATTGTAATACCAGCATCTCCCAGTCACTGTCTCAAGGCACATTGCTCTCTTTCCTTTAGTTATGTTATTTATATGTTGTAGCCAAGGTCACAGGATTGTGGAAAGGTTTTCAAAAGGTGTTGCTCAAGACAGTGCACAGTTGATACTTCAAGAGCAGAGGCAGTTTGCCAGGTAGTCAGCCCCTGAGTAATCTCAGCACATGTCCACTCTGCGTTGTCCTTGCAGCAAACCTGGTTTTCCGTGCAAATTAATCACAGAGGAGCAAAAGGGAGTTAATGCCAGGAAATTAAGACAGTTAAGACTGCTGTGATAAAGGCTATCATATATGTTTGATTTTTAAAGGAACTTTTTAAGCTTTTAGTTAAATACCAGTTCTATTTGTGAATTTCAAAGCATGAATTCCCTTGTGAAAGTCAGTGCCACAATTTGAGAGGGATTGCTATAGATCATGGGACAGAAAACTGAGTCACAGGTTGAAGTTAAAATAGAGATGCTAGTTTTAACTACAGACCAAACATCAGCACCTCTAGAACATCGCAATGTACCTAGCACTTTTGTCTCCACACGTGTCAGTGCTTGAATTTCGCTCTAACTTCAGGATTCAAGTCACTTAAATTATGCAAACAAGCTTTTTGGAAAAACTAACTTTTTACCCCTGAGTTCTGTTTTCTGGTAAATATACTGTATTTATTTCACAAGGGGAAAAACAGGAGAAGAAGGAGTCCTGTGCTGCACAAGATCCAGCTGTATCTTTTGGCAGAGGTTAGGGTGAATTTGTAGGTGAGGTCATTAAACTGACTTGAAGTTAATGAATTTTGAGGCTTCTAATGAAGGAAAGGGCCCAATTTAATGGCTTATTGCCCGTGTTAATTTTGCAAAGAAACAAACAAACAAATAAAATTAAGTTATACAAATTTTTAAAAATCCAGGGTAAACTATGGTTTTAAAAATCAAAATAAGCACACTGACTTAGCAAAGTCCCATTATGTCTCCATAGCATCACTAAGAAGAAATTATCTTCTTGTGGCTTTTCCTGATGGAGACTGAATCCTGGAGAAAACATTTAATGCTTGCCTTTACTTTTAAAACCTTGTCAGGCAAAAGGATGTCTGAGACATGATTTGGCCACCAGGTGGCATGGTAGAGCTGAAACATTTTGAAGTCCTTAAAGTGGTGTGCAAGACCCCTAAAGGAGGAAATAAAATTAAGTAAAATTAAGTTGAAAAGGAAATTCCTTACTTCTCTTACTCCATCATTCCAAATATTTGTAGTTTTCAAGCTGACTTTTAATTTTCAGTGTCTGTATCGCATGAAAATTTAGTTTTAAATTATTTGATTTTTTTCTTAAATGTTTTTCTGTTTATTTTGTCTCTCTATTCTGTGTGTAAAGCTTTTCATAAGCATTCTCTAATGCTGAATACTTTCTGCTCATCTATCCTGGTTCTTTTTCTTCTTACATTTTCATTCTGCTCTGGTGAGTGTAAGGAATCTTTCTTCTTAACAGAACATGTTTGAATGTTATGTGGATAAGGATGAAGTTCACCGGGGTTGTTGGTTTGTTTGTTGGGGTTTTTTTCCCTTCACCCACGCTTATGGGGTTTCTACTTTTCTCATTTCTGTTTTCCATCTGAGGTTTTTGGATAGCATGTATACAAAATCTTGTGCATTTACATTGAATTGTTCAGGATATAGAACACATGCAACTCTTAAACTGCAACACGTAATAAAATCTTAAGGTAATTACTATTCACTCAGTAGATTTAGATTTGTAAGCTGCAGAGATGCACTAAAGGGGTTAAATAACCCTCAGGGACCTTGTCATTCCTTCTCTTTCAGAAGCATTGCTTCCTCTTGTTTTAGAATTATTGCTCTATTAATATGCTAAAGTGAAATGTTTGTGCCATGGTGTCACCAGTATCCTGATTTTTCAGAGCCTCTCATCAGGGACTCTGCACTTTCAGACTAATATCTTCAGGGAATATTCCTGTTTCCCTTTGACTTCCTGTTGAGATAGGATCTTTGCTTTGACCTCATGGTGAAAAAAAAATATGTGGAACTCTCTGATCGTAGATGAAACCCAGCAATAAAAATAAAATCCAATAAAGGCAAACCCTTAGGGAACCTACTTGCTATCCCATCCCCTCTCCTAGCTGCCCATACATGCATATGCATTTTCTATATCAGGAACAAAACTTACTGAACAGAACTTAATTGTTGAAAGTACTCATAGAAAAGGTGGCTGTGAGTGTTAAGTTCAAAAGGACAGAAACCAGTTGTGATATCTTTGGAAACATATATTACTGCTCAGTTAATCTAATAGCCAAGACATCATGTTTACGAAAGGATCTGGGGGGATCATAAGGCAAAATGGAAATTGCTCTTGAACCTTATCTTTTAAGCAATGCATCTGATTTGTTTATACCACAAAAATAGTTGGAAAATTACTTTTGAGGATTGCTTTGCATGATTTAGAAGCTTTTTGTGTGTGTGTGTCACTTCTTTGTGTTCTAGGATTCTGGAAATAAATAACGAATTCCAAACTATTTTTCTTCCTTAGATGAAACAGCTGGAGCCAAGACACTATGGCCTTCAACTCAGAAGACTGGTTGATGAAAATACTGAGTATTGTGCTCCTGAACCATACGAGTACATATTAGACCAGGAAAGTGTGACTCCTTTTAGATAAAGCTCTGTCTGCAGCTGCAGTTGAATTATCACCTACAAATATGTGAAATTTATATCTAAAATAAGGTTTAAAGCTGTTCCCAGACTGCATTGTGTCATCCTTATTCACACTTTTGGGTGGCTAGGCACTGCAAACACTTTCTTCAAGAACTGTTTGAAGATTTGAGTGAGGCTTTTTGTACAAAAGCAGAGTGTCAGTCTCTACTTCAGGCTGGGTTTTTGATCTTTAGCTTTAGTCTCACTGATAGCAGTGATGCTTACACAGGAACACAATGCTCTGTGTCAAGACAGCAAGTCTTGATGCAAAGAATAACGTACTTGTTTCTCATGCTGTATCTTTGGGTTTGATGCTTATATTTTCATAATTTGATGACTTGTGTTACTGTTTTTTTCCAACAGGTGTATGATGAAATAGAAATTTGTCCATTGAACGTTTATCATGTTCATCTTACAAAGAGTGGAAAACATAAGTGATTATGGTAAGCTGTCAGGAATTCTCTTGTATTCTTCTCATTGCTTGCTTTCTCTCTTCAGACTTTTCTGTCTCTGAGAGCAGGTACAGCCATCCTTGATAGATCAAAGTGTGAGTCTGCAAGTGTCTTTCTTATGTTTTGGAAGAGACCACTTTCTAATTTTGCTAAAATGACCAAATAATTCAAGCATGAACTTGTCAGAAAACAAAAGTCCTTTGCCAGGATTAATAAAAGTGCTGTCAGTCAGGCCATGGTCACGGTCTACCTTTTTTTGTAGTGGGATCCTCTGTTGGCACCATATCAACAGTGTCCTTTGGAACAAGTTCTGACAGGATTTTTGTCTGTGGGAGGTAGTTATACCTAGGAATAATTATATACCTTGCAAGGATACCCTTGTAAGGCAGCTTTGTGCTGTTTTTTAGCTGCAAGTCTGCAATAAATTACTCCTTTCTGGATTGTCCCACTCACTGGTCTATATAGTTTGCTGCTTTATAGTTTGGGTTTCCAGTTTTTGGACCTGTTTAAGACACCTCTTTGTCTGATGGACATGAGCTGCCTGTTATTGAAATGTCATATGGAGTGGAGGTAGAAATTACTTTTTGAAATGTGATTATTTTTTTTTTAACAGCAGAGTATGACATTTCTTGGGAGTTGAAAAGTCCTGTTAATTTTAACAGGCCTAACAATAACTGGGAAACAATGTAATAACTTCTGTATGCTCTGTGGGTGTGTTCTCACAAGAAGTACCCTCCTTCTTGTATAGAGTCTACTAAATACACAAAATAAAAGGGAAATGTCCCCAAGGAAGTTTATTTGATTAAACCCTCTTTTATTTCAGGCTTTGCTGTCACAGCACAAGTTGCTGAAAATGAGCATCTCACCCATATCTTTGTGAGTGATGTACTCCCTGATGGACTGGCATACAAGGAAGGTACTGTATCATCGTTGTGTTTAAAAACTGTTCTTCATTATCTTTTTAAAATCCAAAAACTTAAAGAAGGTTTAGTAATGCTGTCTGAAACAGTTCTTGGCTTTTGCTGTTCACCATTATCTTTCCTGAAGACCACTGGAAACATGTGATACAGGAAAATAGTGTACACAGTGTAACTAAACTATCCTTTCAATATAGTGGAGAGAGTTCTTGTTCAGCCTTGGAGACAAAGTCTGTATTCAGTCATCCAACCAAGTACTTTTGTGCAGAGGAACAGGACTGGAGAAAGAGTTCATCTCACACTAGGGAACCTCATGGGCTTGATCAGTTTCTATGACCCATCACTTCCACCTTTTCTGGCAAGGAAAAGTAGCCTTCCTCCCCAAAGTAGTTTTCTGCATATATTTCTGTGAGTAGCTTCTCCACGGCACTGGTCAGAAACTGTGCTTCTCTTCATCAGCACATTTGAGGATCACCTGAGTTCTGCTCTCTGAAAAACAAACCCAGAAAAATGGAGACAGAGATATTAATTTGCTACTTGATGGTGATGTCTACTTAGTTGTTGCTGACCTTGAAAGACAGTATTTGCCACTCTTTAGATTTATATAAAAGCTGATAAAACTCCATTCTTTGTTGTTCCAGTTTTGCATGAATAATTTGATCTGCGTGACTAACGTTGTGCTATTCCCAGATAATGAAATATGTGGTATGGTGCTGTATACTGGTGGTATCTGGTTGTGAGAGGTGGCTCTATTCTAATCTTCTTGAAAGCTGTGCTGCTTTCCCACCCACCCATTTCTGTGACATCTTTAAACAGAAACAACTCACTTGCTGTACTATGTGTAACACCTATCAAAGTAAGCATGAGGTCAATCTATATAATTATAGCACAAATAAAGCTCCCATTGATTCTAATGGACTTGTAGGATTAGGCTGTTTGAATTCAAACCAAAAAAGTAAAGGTGAATCACCATAAGGTTTGGTTTGTGACCCTTTATGTTTTATATTACCTCTTTTTTTATTTTTCCTTCTCTGCTTTCACATGCTCCCAGGGCTCCGAGTAGGCAATGAAATCCTGAGCATAAATGGAGAGGCTGTGTCTGTTCTTAACCTCAGGCAAATGGAGATGCTGTTTTCACAGAGAAGTGTAATGCTCACAGTGAGAATGACCCAGCAACCCTTATGTGTATCCTGGTCAGATGGTGACATTTCCCGGGATCCAAAGAGTTTGTTGCCCCCTCCAAACCAGTCACAGCTCCTGGAAGAGTTTCTAGATAACTTCAAAAAAGAACACAGCAAATGGTAAGAGGTTGACAATAATTCCATTACTTTCATCTCACTTCCAATATCACTGGTTTTTAAAACTCGGTTATGTTTAAAATTATATGCTTGCCTTAGAAACACAAGTACAAACTCTTGAAGTTCCATTTATGCTCGATATCTGTCTGCTATTTTATTATTTTCTAGGGAGTAGAAGTGGAACAGAATATGATTATGTCTGCAGGGAAAGGATATTATTTTAATCTGTTTGGCTGCACCATCCGGTACTATCAAGTGCTCTCTTAACTGTTCTGTGTCATCTTAGGTACCTCCAACATATCCATTTCACAGACACCAGTGGTTGGAATGTTGTGATGACTTTCAGAGGTGGAGTATTGTTCTGTGTTTACCATGGTTTACATGAAGGTACATTAAGGGTACCTTCAATGCAAGAATCGTCATCACCTCAGAAAGGAGTCATTTAGCTCTGCTCCCACCCAGTGTTCCTGTTGGGTGCAGCTGCCCACTGAGTAGAATAAAGCCCATGAAAACAGCTTTTATAGGGATTGTCTTGCTCTTATTTCTTACTCAATGTAACCGCTGTATTAAGCGTTGAATGGAGGATGTATCCTAACAGTGTTGTGTCAGGATTGTGATCCTCATGGGTTTCTGTATGATGAGCACCAGGTAGGGAAGGTGCCTATGTGGTAAGAACTGCTCCTGGATGACATCACAACCCCTTGCCCCAAGGAAGTGCCGATGCTCACTTTTGGGTTGCCTTTTTGGCTGGAAATAGGAGGTGGCATATAGGGGGGCTCTGCTATGTTGGTGGAGGTGAGCCGTGGTCACCCTTCCCTTCCTTTAGCTGGTCATACTTTGCTGGAGAACTACAACTTCTGATACTGGAACGCTTGCAAATGTCTGCCTAAAATAGAAAGTACGTGGGGTTTTGCTTACCTTTCTTGCCATGTCTTGACTATTTTTCAAACAAGATAGAAGGAAATTTAACTAGTTTCTCACTTTGAAAGGTGCAGTTTCCTCACTGTACCTCTGGAGGATGCTAGTAAAATTCTGCAGGAAAGCTAGCCAGGATGCACTGCTGTGTGAGGGGAACAGCAAGAGGTACAAAAGGGATCGCTGATTTTTATGTATAATTACGGTGGCAAGTGTTTTCTGATTGGAATTTTTTTTGTAATTAAAAATGGAAGAAGAGAAAGAATCACATAGGAGAAGTGGCTAGAATGAATTTAATTATAAAGGAATTTTATTAGGTCATCTTTTGAAATTAAAAGAAAACTGAATACAAGATTTGTGATTCAGTAAGTAGCATCTCTCTCAGGGGCCTTATTTCAATTTAAAATGCCATTAAATTGACTAGTGGCACATAAAAGTTAGTGTCATAAACCAAAAATTATGATAAAGCTAATTAATTACATAATTATACCAGGGCTATCATCCAGCTTATTGGCTTGATATCATAGGCCAGCACTACCTGGAGTATTCAGTGTAATAAATGTATGTGTCCATTCACTAGATTCCTCATTCCTCCAGGATAAATTTGCAACCTGTGCAAATATTCCATTATAATAGGAAATTACTGGAGTATATATTATACTTTAAGCACTAGTAGATAAAGGGACATAGTATATTTGCTTTTCTGCTTAAAAGCAGTTAAGAAAGATTTATTTTCTTCTCAAAGAGAACAAATAGTTCTAAATTAAGCCTCATGAGAAGAATTTTTATGTTTATTGAATTCAGTGCTTAGTGTCTGATCACCTGATCAAGTTCAAATGGAAACAGAAGAAAATGGCATTACTTTGAATTAATAGATAATCATAAAGGGTTTAACTGTTCTGTGTCCTGAATTGAATAAGATTTTAGATAAGCAGAGGGGGCATTTAATGATCCAAGCAGGGATTTGGAGGCTAGGGACTCTTAAATTCATATCCAGTCTTTATGAAATCATAGAATCATTAAGGTTGGAAAAGACCTTATAGGTCATCGAGTCCAACCTTTGACCGAACACCACCATGTCAACTAAACCATAGCACTCAGTGCCATGTCCAGTCATTTCTTGAACACCCTCAGGGATGGTGACTCCACCACTTCCTGGGCAGCCCATTACATGCTCAACCACCCTTTCAGTGAAGAAATTCTTACAGATGTTCAACCTGAACCTCCTCTGGTGCAGCTTGAGGCCATTTCCTCTTATCCTGTCACTAATTCCCTGGGGGAAGAGACTGACCCCCACCTTGCTATACTCTCCTTTTAGTTAATTGTAGAGAGCAATAAGATCAACCCTGAGCCTCCTTTTCTCCAGGTTAACAACCCCTCAGCTACTCCTTATATGACTTACTTTCTAGACCCTTCTCCAGTTCTGTTACCCTTCTCTGGACACACTCCAGGACCTCAATGTCTTTCTTGAAGTGAGTGGCCCGGAACTGGGCACAGGACTCAAGGTGAGGCCTTGAGTGCTGAGTACAGAGGCACAACCACTGCCCTGGTCCTGCTGGCCACATTATTCCTGATACAGGCTGGGATGTCTTTCTTGGCCACCTGGGCACACTGCTGGCTCATGTTCAGCTGGCTGTCAACCAGGTCCTCTTCCCCTGGCCCACTTTCCAGCCACTCTTCCTCAAGCCTGTAGTGATGTATGTGGTTGTTGTGAACCAAGTGCAGGACCCAGCACTTCACCTTTTGAAACTCATACATTTGGCCTCGGCCTGTTGATCCAGCCTGTCCAGATGCCTCTGCAGAGCCTTCCTCCAGCAGATCAACACTCCTGCCCAACCTAGTGTTGCCTGCAAATTGACTGATAGTGTGCATCCAGATCATTGATGAAGATATTAAACAGGACTGCGAGCAAAACTGAGTCCTGCAACACCGCTCATGACCTGCTGCCAGCTGGATGTAACTCTTTTCACCTCCACTCTCTGGGCTCAACCATCCAGCCAGTTTTTTACCCAGCAAGAAGTGCACCTGTCCAAGCCATAAGCAGCCAGTTTCTTCAGGAGAATCCTCTGAGAGACAATCTCAAAGGCTTTACTGAAGTCCTGATAGACAATATCCCCAGCCTTCCCCTCATCCACTAGGTGGGTCATCTGTTATAAAAAGAGATCAAGTTGGTCAAGCAGGATATACTTTTCCTAAACCCATGCTGGCTGGACCTGATCCCCTGGTTATCCTGTTTAATACTGCTCTGTCTCCTTTGGTAGAGTTGAGTGGGTCACTCTTAAGACCGCACTTTTCAAATATAATTTCTAATGTTTGCTTGTCCATGTTGAGTCTGTTCTTCCAAAGCAGCACCTCTGAAAGTCAGCTGGTGCTAGCAGAGGAGACCTCTTTCAAAAATCAAGTACAATTTGGCTCAAGGTACAAAGAGTTGAAAACCTTCTGCTGTTGCCTCCCTGTTTTTATAAAATTTACTCTGTCTTTCTAGAGTACTGTGAGGATTAATGTGCTAAAATTAACAAGTGCTTAGAAAATGGAAATTTTCAGCACAAAGTCAGACAGTAATGCCCTGCCTAGCACTTAGTGATGACCACCAGACAGAAGCAAAACAGAATTTACTTTAAATCACTGGCTTCGTATAGCCTGGGTGGTAATAGTTTGTCCACATTTGTTTACAGTTTTGTAGCTGCTCAGCTAACTCTGGTGAGTGCCTTTTTGTACATATTCTGCTACGTTGAAGATATCCAGTTATACCTTGTGGCAAACTTGGCAACCTTTACTGTACAGAAGGGAAGTGATTGACTTTCTCCAAACCCACTAACTCTGCCACTCCTGAAAATCATTCCCAGGGAATTTCTGAGAGTGATTCATTTTCTCCAAGAGGTTGTTATATCCTTGTAGCTGTATTTTGGACCTGCTGTGGTTGTGTCATTTGATCTGCCACATGGCAATGCTATGTTCTTGCTGCTTAGCTGCTTGGCTAATCATGAGCTTATCCTGGAAAAGAAACGAGATGAAATACTTTTAAAAAATGCACCTATAAATGTGGAAACCCAAATAACAGAGCAACTAAATTTGCTCCAAGCTCCAGTGCTAAGGAAATTAAAAAAGTATTTAAGTAGAATTAAAAATGAGGGAATTGGACTGGAATTCTTACAGCTGTGGAGGAAAAAATGCCTCATTTTAAGATGGCATGGGTATCTGAGGAAAAAACTACAGAGAGGGCACATGATAGCTATATATTTAGGTCAATGCTGTGTGGGTTTATGGTATATCTATGGAGTGCTGAGGCAGGAGGTAGAAGCATTAGTAGGTGTGAAAACCCATTGCAGAATGCAAGTTGCTGTCAGAGTTGGATGGGGTTTTTTTCAACAGCGTGTTTTTGCCAAAAAAAGCTGTCATTTTGGTTAGCTGACACTGTTGAAATAAACACTAATTTGTAAATAGAACTCTGTGATTAAAAGCAAAAAAAAAAAAAAAGGTGGGGAATGGCAATTCCATGATGAAACACTTCCATCTGTGAGGGTTAGAAAGCTAAATGGGAAAGAAACAATTAAAAAAAAAAAGGAAAAAAAAATACATAGTTGTTCCTGTGCTCCATGTTGTATTCCTCATCTGTGGGGTAGGGTCTGGGTTCCTATCTGGCCCACCTTTCTAGAGGTGTAGTCCCAGGAGCAGTGAAGAAGGCTTGGGTGCTACTTACCAGGAGAAGGCTTGCTCCTCCTCTTCCTCCAGCCTTCCTTTCAGCCCCACAGCACTCCTCCCACCCCTGTGCTGATAGCAGCACTTGCTGAGGCCCTTGAAGCTAATTAAGGAGAAATCTTTCTCCCTCACCCCAGCCCCTGCAAACTCAGGGAGTTGGCATGATGGGTGCAGAGTCCTGACAAGAACCAGGTAAGGAGGAGGAGCGGGGAGTAGGCAGGTGCTGGGGGAGAGCTGGTCATAAGGAGAGTTACTCTCAGAGGCAGCAAGCTCTCCTTCAGTTGACCTACCCACAGAACACCTCTCTAGCCATTTTGGAGCATGGATTTTGCCCTCTGCTTTCCCTCCTCTTGCACTAATCCCTGTGCAGTGGTGTAGTCTGGGACATGCCAGTTTGAGTCACTCCCAATGAAGCTATTTCATACTCTATAAGGCATGGCTGGAGTCAGGGAGAGAGAGTCAGGCTTTGTGCTGTTGGACAAGTGGCTGGGCTATGTGCTGGAGAGGAGCAATTACATTTCAGCTCCTGCTCTGCTAAGCATTGAAATACTTTTCAAAGTGCCACTGCTTCAGGAGGAGGATCAGTGGTTTGAATCCTCACATGGAAAAGTAGCTCTTCTGTTTACCAAGACTTGAGCAGCTTCTGATTTTAATCATAGCAAGGACACACAGAAGCAAAGGCACATCAGTTGTCCACAAGTTTAATTTTGATATGACTAAATTATTTTAAAAAATATATTCTTAATAATAACTGATTTGGATTCAATTCCAAGGTACCTTCTGTTTCAAATGCAATTTTCTAGGTGGTTTAGGTGCCTCTGTAAAGCGTAACTACAATCACTGCTTCTCAGAAAACTCCATTCAGCTTCATCAGATACCACTGAGTTAAGGGAGGAAAAGAAAGACAGAGGTCAGCTCTGCCAGCTGGTTCTCTGCAAGTCACTGTGCACGCCTTTCCAGATAGCAGTCCCTACATCCTCTGTGTGTACCACTTAAGAGAAGAGAGAAAGTCAGGAGGACTAAGCTGGTCTCTAGCCTCAGACAGCTGGGGCTGTGCCTGGAGCACTGACTCAGACCACTCTGCTTATTGCTGTTTGCCTATAGTTTTTCAGAAACGTCTTTAATGTAATGTTAAAAGCATTTTGTAAACAAAGTAAAACTAAAACTTAACTGAAAAGCATTTCTAAAATAACTTCCACTTTTAGTTCTGCCAAATCAGGTCCTATTTGTCTAGCTGCTGTTTCAACATTTAAATTCTCTTCATCATGCCATAGGGCACATCTCTCATTGTGCTTCATGTGAGTGTAATCAAAGAAATCTGTTTGATTCTTTCACAAGAAATTCTTTTGAGCTCACAAAAGGTGAATATTGCTTCTTAGCTTCCCGAGTCCTAAGGACACTCACAATCCTGTTAGATATGGGCTCTGATCTGTGTGAATTGTGCAGGTCTGCATACATTGCTACCTTTTGCCTACTGAATCTAATACCAACTATCTGATGATTTGTGTGGTGTGAGGCAACATATTAGTGCCTCTCTTTAACATAGATACATAGTTGTCTATGCAGCATGACTGCTTGTCTGCCTGAAGTTAGATGACTCTGCTGGGTTTTCTTTTTTAGTTATTAGCCAATTCAGCAGGAAGCCACATAGATGTGATAGAACATACTCATCAGAGCAAGGTTAAGAGGTGAGGTGTGTGTTGACAGTAGTCTTGGACAACTGTGGCAGGTTGGCTCCTGCTCCAGCTGTTTGTGTGCTGTTAACACAAGTGTCTTTGTCCTGCCTTCTTGTTAATCGCTGGGAAAAGACTAGGTCTGGCCTGTGACAATACAGGGGACTGTAGCAGTGTAGAGATTAATTCAGAGAAAGCATTTGTCTCTTCAGAAGCTGAATCCACAGGAGCGAGCACTTGTTGCCTATGCATGTTTTGCAATACAAATGTTTCCCAAGAGTGGTGGTTTAATGAACTCTTGCTGCTGCTAAACTGTCCTGTTGGCTTTCTGCTAGATGTGTGTATTGCAAATTAAAAAATTGCTTATACTATAAAATGCTGCTATGATTTAATCCCTGTGAAGTCAGCGGGCCAAATTGTTGTTCTTTTCCTGGTGTAAACTCCATTAAACCCTGTATAGCTGTATCTTCTGGCTCAGTGATATGTAGGCATAGATCATCATATTGCCCTTCCTACTGAATTCTGTAGAGTAATAATATGGATAGCAAAAAGATTTATTAATTGTGATAAAATTAGAGACATCCACATATAGACTATTGCCTTAGGCATGATTTGAAACACATCAAACAGTGGATGTTCTGTGTTTCACAGAGGAAAGGCAGGTTGAGTAATTATAAAAACTGCCTAAGCTAGCCACACATTCTTGCTAAACTATTAAGTAACTCTTTTTTCCCCTTTTTCCTTTCTGTTTTCATTAATATGAATCTGAGATGGAGAAGAAAATGTACCACTAGGGTGGTACACTTGAAACCTGGGCAAGTCTAGCTCCATTAGCTTTCCAGCTCTTCTCAGTGCAAATGACCTCTGACAGTGGTGAAAGACATCACACGTGAACAATCCTGCACTAGGTGCAAAAATGAGGAGAGGGACCACTGACAGCACTCCTGCATGTCTAGCAGTAGCAGCCTGGAAGACGTAATGGCAGCAGTAGGTTGTAGCCTTTGCTGACTTTTAAAGAGGATGGTGGTGACCTAACATGGGTTCTCCTGTGTCTTTGTCCTTTGTACTGCAGCCACACATCTCCAGTGTTGAACTGGAATAGAAGGGTGATGCGCTAGCCTCCAGTGAGACTGTATGCAAGAAGGCATTTGTTAGGAAACAAATGCATTTAGTTAAAAATTGGAGAAGCTAGTGTGAATTGTTAATCTTAAAACTGAAAAGCCTAAACAGCTGTCTGACTGGCAGATACTTAGACAGAGAAAGTTTAGAATGTTAAATAACCCTGTAAAAACATACTGCTGAGATGCAGGAGCTGATCTGGCATTGCTACAGAAGTATAGACAGCTATTTCTTATTATGTGGATAATTTGTATCTCCTATTGATTCCTAAATTAGCCAGTGAGTCAAATTACTTTGCCTCACTATGAGCAGTTGATGGACAAAGGAACTTCCAAAGAATCTAAAGGACTCTGCTCCAGCTTCAAAATGGATGTTTCTGTAGATATTCGGGGGAGGGGGGAATAATAAAAAAAAAAGGAAGTATAAAGCAGCCTACAGAAAGTCAAATTTGCACATGTAGGTGGCTGACTGGAGCTAAGCCACTGTTCAGCATGTAGCTCAACATGTCCTAAGCAAGCTGTATGACACAAGAATATTTGCATGAACATACTGGCTTTTTCTATACTTAAAATTATAGAATGTTTGAAGAAGAAGTGTCACTTTCCTCCCTGAAGGGTGAGAACAGTGGATAAAGATTTGTCCTGAGTTTCTCTTTGTCTAGGCAGTATCACATATGCAAAAGAAGCAGCCTAGTTGTTTGGACATTAGGAAGCACGTAAAGCACCTTCTTATATTTCACGGTTTGCTCCCTGAAGCCAAAACATATGGATGAGAGGGGCCATGAAGGGAACATTCTTGTCTGGTCTGTAATTGCTTGTCTTGTTTGATAACAATTTGTCTTGTTAGTGACAGGCATCTAGTAATTCTATGTTTAAGAATCCTATCTAGGAAGTCTGATGTTATGACAGCTGTATGCTAATTTTCTTTCCAGATTTAACAGCTTGAACGAATTCCTGAATGAGTTTCTAGCTATGCCAAAGAGTCAGTTTTACAGCCTTGAAGATAAGCTGAGAACATACTTTCCAGCCAGTCCCAAAATACATTACAAAACACCAAGAACACCAACAGGTGATAAAGCCAAAATATCTCGCAGAGATTTAATAGTTCCTTAATCGCTGAATTTAGTTAATTTTATTTGTGTTTCCCTAACATGTTTAGTTTTCTAGAAACTGAAGTTACTCGTACTAGTAGGCTCTAGTCATATTAATTTAATAATGAGAATTTGAGCTAGTTATTATCTGAAGTTAGCTTAAAGACTTTCAGAAGAACTTGAAATTTTGTAAGCGAAAAGAGGAAGGTTTTTTTGAAATGATAATAAATTTAGTATTTCAGTATCTTTTTAACAATTGGTTAAAGCAGCGTGAAGGCTGTAAACCCCTGTACAGTTAACCACATAGTTTTGAATTTACTCCAGTGTTGGAGTGTGACTGCTTAAGTACTAATATTTGCCTGTGAGTACCAACCGTGGGGAAAAAAATGGACTGGCACTGTGCAATAGTTTAAAACTTACATAAATTCCATTAATTGATCTAACATGAACATTCATTTAAATCTGGAAAACTTAACTGGAGATTAATAAGAATCTGCACTTGGGGTCTATTGTACCTCAGTCTCTTGCCCAGATTCACAGAAAACCTCAATGAAGATAAAAATGAATCAAATTGCTTTGGCTTTCAGCTTGAAGTAGTAGAGGATATGGTCTGTTTCAATGGAATTTCTTATCTGTAGCTGCAACCTACCCACATTCCCTTAGACCTGTTTTCTTAGTGCAGAAGTTGTTTGAAGAGTTTTTGGTCTAAAAAACCATGAATCTCTTCATGAATAAGCCCTGGGTGTAGCAGTCATTTTTCATATGTTGAGGCTAGTACTAGTAGGATATGAGTCCAAAAATTGATTTGTTTGTTTATTTATTTGCTACTATGACATGCAAAAGAAATAGATTAATAGCTTGCCCACTTTCCTAGGTGGAAATTAAGCTCTCCATGTGTCACTTGAGCTGGACCATTCCTGTGTTATGCACTCTGAATTTTTCTTCAGCTGATGTATCACCAAATTTCTAATCATCCTTCTCTGGCAAAAGAGAGTTTGAAGAAAAAAAACCTGCTTTTCTATGAAGGCCTTGAAGAACTCTATGCCTCCAAACACCTCCTGATGTTTCCTGACCTGGGCCTTCATGATGGAACCCTGGAGCAACTCCAGTGTCCTCCTGTATCACAGCTTACTAAACCTTACCTAACTGTATGCCCACACTTCGTCTTCTAGACACTCCTCACTCTTACTAGCAATTTCTCCAGTGCAAATGGCCGTTGTGAGTCAGTTAATGAATCTTCCATGGAATCTTCTATTGCTTTTCTTCTTCCTTACCACTGTTAATGTGCTTTTGCAATCTAGACAGAAATCTAAAAGGCTGTAGAAATAGTGTGCGCTCTGTCCTAAATGCCAGCTGCTGGGTGCCCTTTCCATGCTGATCCTGGGGATAACATGAGCCAAAGAATTGAAAGGTCTTATAAGCAAGACATAAGTTATTCATAGCTGAACTAGTGAACCCAGAACCCTTCATATCTCTGGTGAAACTTGGATGCCTTCTTTAACAGAGACTGTGAGAATGTCTCTTGAAAGTCATTCAATAAATTCCTTGGATCAACTGTTACTTTTTGAAAGCTCTTTCTTGTCTTTCAGAAAGGAAAAGGCTACAGAAGGAAATGCTTACAGACCTATTTTTTTGGCTTCATTACAAAAGAGTAAATATACTGTTGAAAACCTGAAATATATTAGTTGTGTTGAACCAAAAGAAATAAGCACATGTATATGTGCTACCTACCAGGTTGAACTGTTCAACTGAAGCTATGAGTGCTGGTCTCCAAGGGAGCATTTTAGAGCTCACTACACTGATAATTCTCTTCTCCAGGCAATGCTGGAATGGTTCACCTACCACTCCCTGTTTTTCAATAAGTCTAAAGGCATTAAGACCACCAAGGCTTTGTTCCTTTCTGAGAGTTGGCTCAGACTTTGGTATGTTTGCACCAGGGATTTTGGAAATATTTGTTATCTTCTCTTGAAGTTTACTTTGTCTTGGTAGTAATACGGGCTAGAAAAATATGTTAACTGTAAGCTTATGATAATTAACTGATCAGTCTGGAGAATCTGCACAACAATGAAAAATGTAGCTTTCCATACACCGGCCTTAACTTTATTACCCAAATGTAATATCTCATTTCCAGCTAAACCATGCAGCCATGTTATAGAAGCTCTCTTTAATGGGGAGAGGGAGAATATCTACATGCTGAAGATCGGCTGTGTTGTGTTTTACTGGCAATTTCTAGAACATTTGGGAATTAGTGAAATATTGAATTCATCTTTTCCTAGTGGACAGCCTGGACCTCTTACAATTCTTATAATTGTTGATCCTACTTTTTTTTCAAGTGAAATTCATATTAATATTCCAGAAATGATGCCCACTTTATTGCTGTTTTGCCACATCTGTCTGAAATCATTGGACAATTGAAGTGTTTAAAGATGGTGTCAGTTGCTCTGATCTGAGATCAGGGTATCAGCCTTCTACAGACTGGACCAAGCCCATCATAACTGTTTGAAGCAATGTGTGTGTGTTGCCATATCTGAAACATGTAACTACTGGACATTAAAAACTGCAGCAGAGAGAACAGGAAGTGAGAGCCCTGTTTCCCTTTCAAGTGCCAGGGAACTACAAATAAGAAAAAGATTAGTTTGTGGCAGTGTAACCACTGGAGTTCTTTATGTATGTCTGAGACAGAGTCAGCAAGCAGCTGGAGTGTAGGACAACTGTCAGGGCTCATCACCTGCTTGCCAACTCAGTCTGAGCTAACTCTCAGAAGGAACAAAGCTTTGGTGGTCTTAATGGCCTTTAGACTTACTGAAAAACAGGGATTGGTAGGTGAACCATTCCAGCATTACCTGGAGAAGAGAATTATCAGTGTAGTGAGCTCTTGTGATATAAATATTCTCTTGGTAATAACATTCTTTGTGTGGATCTTAATATCCAGTTATCATGAAACTTAAAGTATTGCTGGTGATAGACAAACCTAGGATGGGAAGGGATTTTAAGGCTTGGCATGTCCAATCCTCTGCTAGTTAAAGCTTTGGACAACTCTATTGATACATTTATCCTATTCAATTTTAAAATAGGATAGACTGTTTGAATTCTTTGTGCCCAGGTAAGACTGTTCCAGAAATTTGTTCATGTAATGGTTGCAAGCCAGTCGTCTGATTTTCACCTTAGACGTATCCTGGCCAGTGTTATGATGATCAGTATCTGCTGCCCTTGACCATTGCTAAGTATCTCTAGCTCACAAGTACCTGTTGTTAACCCCTTTTTCACACTTCCATGCTTTTCTCTCTCTCATGTTCCAACTCATGAGTCATAGATTATAGAAGGAATTGTTCTACTGATCCCTGAAACCTTGTTCTATGTGATTTCATTCTAGAACTGCAGCTCATCTTCAAGGTCATCCTGCATTTCCTTTATACATCTCCAGTCATGCTCTTAATTAATGCTGTATATTAACTTCAGATGATTAGCGTATTTAATTGGAGTACTTCCTATTGTACTTTATTTGCTGAGACAAATAATGAAAAGTAAGTAAAATTTGTCCCCAAAGTCACCTTGGACAGAATCTGCAATCTAATTTACCAGCCTAGAAGTTCATTCAGACCAATCTATTGTACTTACTTGATAGCCAGTTTTGCCTTGTTTTAATTCCTATCCTTTTCATTTTACCTGAAAATTTCCCTTGGGATCTTATAAAGGTTTCTTGTTTCTTTTTTTTTTTTTTGGACAAAGTTTCCAGAAAGTTAGATTTATCCTATGTTCTTTGTCTTTAAAAGCATATTTTATCTAAGGCTGATGGCAGATTAGTTTGACACAGTCATCTTAGCCGTACTGTATGTACATGATATTCCATTTATTTCCCCCATTTTTAATTTTCTCTCCTTGAATTGATTGTGAAAGCTTTCATTTACTACATGGGTTATAGATCTGTAGTTTCCAACGTTAGATTGCCCTGACATTCTCATTCCTTCTTTAAACATATCTGTATAACCTCATCCTCTTTTCCCCATCATCAGTTGAATAATTTATTAAAATCCATGTTCTTGAGTTTGAATTTTATATGCCAAGTTTTATATGTTGAGAGCTAAAGAAAGTTTAGTTCTCTGCTGAGCTGCATGAGTGCAAATTGGCTTGCACCCACCTCAGGCATGGACATTTTTTAGTCATTAATTGCTGTCCTGCCTTACTCACTCCCGTTGATTACAGACAGATTTCAGCCTGGTTCAGCCAAGTCCTATGGGATGAGCTTTACCGTGACCCTTGGAGTCTGAATCTGTTTGTTGTAGTGAATGTTTGATTATGTGATTAAGTGGAGCAGGTGAAGTCAGGAATACCAGGAATGACTCACCACTATTAGCTGTTAATCAATCATCTTACTTTAGCTGAGACACACCTAGGTGCAGTTTCCTCACTTGAATCTGACAAAACATGTGACTTCATCTATCTCTCCCTCTCTCTCCTACCACTGAGTATAGTTATCAAGTCATGCACAGAACTGCAACACCCAAGGGAATGGCCTGAAGCTGTGTCAGGGGAGGTTTAGGTTGGATATTAGAAAAAGGTTCTTCACCCAGAGGGTGGTTGGGTGCTGGAACAGGCTCCCCAGGGAGATGGTCACAGCACCAAGCCTGACAGAGTTCAAGAAGCGTTTGGATGATACTCTATGCACATGGTGTGACTCTTGGGGATGGTCCTGTGCAGGGCCAGGAGTTGGACTCAATTATCCTTGTGGGTCCCTTCCAACCCAGCATATTCTGTGAAAATGATGCCCTGCAGTGATCTTAGTTTTTCTTGGACTGAGTACATTTAATTTTTCTGTGTTGTCTTCTCCTGTAAGAGGTAGAAGGAATATTTGATTCAAGTTATCACTGTCATTAGAGTGGCAAGTGGAAACACACCCTCTTGCCATCGTTTGATAAAGGAGTGGTTACACTACCTACTCGGTGCTTGACATTTGATAACACTTGACATGCTTGTGATGGTTATTTGTCATTTTTTAAATCGGTGAGAGAAATCTGAAACAGAGCAAATTCTGATGCATTATGAAAAAAGAATTATAAAAGAAACAGGATCCTTGGTTCCTACTCTCTCCTCATGATGAATCTGCCTTTGCAGTGAGCAGCTAAACTAGTAAGAACATTGCTAACTAGAAAGTATTTAAGGCTTCTTCATTAGTTAAACAGAAAAGAGAGATAAGTGACATTTGCATTTGTTGATGGCTTCTTTATGGTAAGTGAATTGCCGGATGGTCCATGTTGATGTTTTCTGCTTGATTTCCTTTGGTTTCTTGGCTGGGATTGCAGCACAGATTATTATTGTCTCACACATCTGCTAGAGGATGCATTTCCATTGTACCTTACTGCTCACAAACACATGAAAAGCTTCCATATTCACCGCTTGTACGTGTATCACTGCATCAACATGGAAAGATACATTCCCTTAGGCGTACAGAGCTCTTGGATATTTCTAACCGACTGTCCCATCTGGGTGCTCTCTGCCTACTTTTAGTTGAGTGATGAGCAGCGAGGAGCATGACTTAGGAAGTATTCTTTCTTTCAGTTTTTAGTTGTTACATTATAACTTGTCTTGAATGATTGTAACTTACCTGCCTGCCAGCAAGACACAGCATTACAGGAGTAATAGCATTCTTTGGTGATACTCTTGGTAGCTAAAGGTGCTGAGCAGGTTCTTAGTACTTGGTGGTTCATTGCTAGAAACCAAGAAAAAGTTTAGTATGCATTTCATGCAATGTAGTTAAGCTTTTCACATAACGACTTTTTCCTCCTCTGCTTTTCTAGGGATTCTAGTGTTTGTCTGAGGTTGTTGCTACTCTTCTTGTTTTGAACAAGTGGATTGTTTTGTGTTTGTGTGGCAGGTTTCTGGTAGCAGGGGACTACAGAGATGGCTTCTCTGAGAAACTTCTAGAAGCTTCCCCTGTGTCTAATGGAGCCAATGCCAGCTGGCTCCAGTATGGGACAACACTGGCCAAGGCTGAGCCCATCAGCAACAGTAGCTCCTCTGGGTTAACAGATTTAAGAAGGGGAAAAAATCTAGCATGATTGTGGCTGGACAGAGGAGGGAGAATGTGCAAGAGAAACAACTCTGCAGACAGCAAGGTCAGTGAAGAAGGAAGGGAAAGAAAGTGCTCCAGGTGTCAAAGCAGACCCTGCAGCCCATAGTGAGGCAGGTTGTTCCCCTGCAAACCCATGGAGGTCCAAGGTGGAGCAGAGATCCACCTGCAGCCTGTGGGGAGGACTCCATGCCAGAGCAGGTAGATGCCTGAAGGAGACTGTGACCCCATGGAAAACCCACATGGAGCAGGTTTGCTGGCAGCACTTGTGACCTCATGGGGGACCCACCCTGGAGCAGTTTGTTCCTGAAGGACCGCGTGCTATGGGAGGGACCCATGCTGGAGCAGTTTGTGAAGAACTGCAGCCTGTGGGAAGGGGTCATGCCAGAGAGTTCATGGAGGACCGTCTCCCATGGGATGACCCAACATTGGAGCATGGGAAGAGTGTGGAGTCCTTCCCATGAGGAGAAAGAAGTGGCAAAATGACAATGTGTGATGAACTGACCACAAGCCCCATTCCCTGTTCCCCATGCTGCTCAGGATGGGGAGGGACAGAAAACTGGTAGTAAAGTTAAGCCTGGGAAGAAGGGAGGGATGGGGAGAAGGTGTATTTAAGGACTGGTTTTATTTCTCATTATCCTACTCCATTTGATAATACATTAAAGTAATTTTCCCAAGTCAAATCTGTTTACCCATGGCTGCTGAGTGATCTCTCCCTGTCCTTATCTCAACCCAGGAGCCTTTCATTATATTTCTTTCCCCTACCCAGATGAAGAAGGAGGTAATAGAGCAGCTTTGGTGAGCACTGGTGTCCAGCCAGAGTCAAACCTGACTTGGTATTTTAGCATCTGGAGACACTCCTATTTGCTAGACAGAAGAAAGAATCTGCCTAAGAGGTTCCTGTATCCCAGATGGAAGTGGTAGACATTTTAATTCACCAAACATGAATGTGTGTGTGTGTGTAAATGGGACAGAGGTGTACTGCAGCAGAGAAAAAAAATGTTTAAAAATTTAAACCATGTTTTGTTTAACTCATCATTATCAGTCCCATTTTTCTTCCAGGCAGGTTTATCACAAGTAGTCAGTAGAATAAATCAAATGTACTATTGTAATGGAGCTTGCATGGGCAGATTTAGTCACAATATACTCACCATTTATTATACTGGAAAGCTTCTCAAGCAGTGTTTCCAGCAAAGTAGTCCATGGTTGCTATAAGTAGACAGACATGTGATTTTGCCCATTTTTATAGCATTTGCTGTTGTGACATCAAAGATAGTCTGTGGTGCTTTTTTAAATAATAATAATAATAATAATAATAATAATAAAATAATAATAATTTAAAAAAGCCAGGAAGTGCTGATTTGACCTTGAATTTGGATGATTTTTAGGAATATGTATCTCCTTGTATACTTTTGTGTGCTCATTCCCAGCAAAGATCCAGAATGTTACATAGTGGAACAAATTTGTGCTTGCATGATAACATTTTTCTTAATTCTGTGGATATTCTCCACAGTTTTGTTGCCAGTTTTACCTGAAAGAATACTGGTTACCCAGCCTCTAAGATAACAGTTTCATATTACTATTGGTGAACATCTTTGATAGTATGAATTCCATTGTAGAGTTAAATCCAAATTTGAATGTTTAAAGACAATACATTTTGTAGGGGTTGGCTTTCTTACTCCCTTCCACTTAGTACTAGAAGTAGAAAGAATTTAAATATTAAACTTGTTGCTGTGATTATGTCCTTAGGCTTTGCATTTGAAATTACTCATTCTCTAAGGTAATACTAATATTTTAGTATTTCCCTCTTGATTTTTTTTTTTTTAGTTATGCAGCTATGATGATGCTTCTGTGCTCTTTGGGAGTGGTTTGTAGGAGCAGATCCAAATGAAGTCTCCTTCCACTGCAAAAGAAGGAAGAAGAGACAGGATATGGATGCTAAACTGAACAAGCCATACATCCTTCCTTCCTTCCTTCCCTCCCCCTGTTAGTTCTGCATACAATGTGCAGCAGGATGTTTTTTCACTTTGGATCCTTTCCGTGTAACTTTTTTAGCTTTTGCCATTTTAAATAACATTTACTGTTGGTTCCCCATCAGTAACTCACTCTGCCAACCGCAAATGCTATAAAAATGGGCAAGACTATATAGACCTATATCTGCCAGTCCTGTAGATTACAAAGCAAAAACGAAGATGAGGGTGAGGGGAGGAAAAGACGGGTCATCTGGACAAAGCAATACAAAATTCTGTTTGCCTACTTTCAGTGTTTTATCCTGATTTCTTCTGTTTATGTTGTCTGATGATCATTTTACCCTATTTTACTCTTCCCACATTTATGCTTTCTCCTGATTGCTCGTGTATGTTAGTTTTACTACTTTGTAAAGGACAAATGTGTTTAATGGTCATTGTAAAATCGGGGAAAGGACATAGGGTTTTTTTCTTATTAGCTAGCTACCTGAGATCAAACTTTAGATCCTTTATGCTACACTAAAATCTATCTCAGGTGCATGTTGCTTGGAGGTATGGGAGAGAAGGGCATTAAAACCCAGAAACCAAGTAAAAAGAGCACAACTGGGAAACAATAGGAAAAAATATCCTTTGCATCATCTTATCCTGAAGAAAATGTTACTTAAAAGTCACTTTAAGTTTTAGGGGTTGGCTTACCTTTTGTATAACCAGGAATGACAGTGGTGGAGGTCAGTAGGCATTCATGTGTACTCATATACGGAAGAGAGACTCAAAATTACTTTAAAAGTCCAGAGGGAAGGAGAAAATTATTCAGACTTGGTGAAGGAAGAGAAGTAAAAGCATAAAAAATGAACAGACAAGGCAGACTCTATGTTAAGGTTTTAAAGACAATGGATGGTTGTTTGGTGGGGTTGTGTAAAATGTATTTTTTCTGCATAAGTGGTAACTCTTGAGGTATTGCATGTTATATAGGCTCTGAAATATCAGGAGCCACACATGACTCCAGGAGGAAAAGATAAAAGAATTCCCTCAGAAAAAGAGTTTGAGGGAAGAAAAGCCATGAGGCATTGGTTCTGCAAAGATAGGGAAATGAGAGAGTAGTCAAGTCTTTGGCATCTGTGTGGAAAGTGTCGGTCTTGATATTGAGCTTGACCTGGGCACCTTAATAACATATGGAAAAACAAAGTATCAGAATGACATCATGCTGAGTTATTTGCATATCTTTCCCTGACTTTCATTTGGAGTCTGTCTACCATGTTTTTTCTTCCCAGAAAGTCTCTTCATGGGCTGTAAGCTGCTCTTTTGGGCCTGAAATTTCCATTTCCCTGCCTTCTTCAGTCCATGTTGGTCAATTCTTGCCGAGAGAGCTGGTCCTACTCTGCATGGACAGGACAGCAGCAACACCCAGGCAGATAGATTGTTGTCCTTCACAATTTCTTTATTGCTAACTGTCATGATTTTACTGCAAGATGGGTGGTATTTGTTTTAATTACCATCCCAGTTGCTGGTGTCAGTAATTAAATGAGAATCTCAACTTTCACTTAAAAATAAATCTCCAGCATTTGTAGCTGTTGAGAAAGAGTTTGAAAATGTGGTAATGTGGTGTGACATATACTCTAGAGGCTTAAGGGCCAGGAAACAAAACAGCAAATTCTAAACCCCCTTTATTTTATTGCTATTTTATCATCTTAGGGTGCTTAAAATTTTTTTTCTTTTTTTTTCTTTTTGGTGGCTCCTTTATGATTTTCAACTACATGGATTGAGAGTACCGCAGAAAAAAATTTCCACTTCTAAGAATTTTAATTAGAATTGCCATGTAAAGATCTCTTCAGCTTTTAAGCAGCCAATTGAGGAAACATAAAGAGAAAGAACATCATTTTTATATGAATTTTCACCATTGTTGGATAGATTTTCAGTTTACACATAAATGTAATTGAAAGGTACAGTTTGTAAGTAGAGCTGGGCAGTGCTGCCTCTGGCTTTTACATTGTGCCAACTGCTATGTAGATGGACTCCAAACTTAGTAAAGTTGCTAAACTATTGGCAAGAGGAAGTATTATGAATTGTGGTCTTTGTTCCAGGGCAAAATTATCTTTTCTTCTTAAAGCTTTAAGGGATTCAGGACTAAGTTGTGTTGTCTCAAACAATGGTGTGCTCATCCAAGGAGAACTGTGTGCTCATCCAAGGAGTGCATTTAATTATCTTCACTGGTTCTCTCAGCACAGACTGTGTTGATTATGGATAGTGCTCCTTCAAAGCAGCTTTTAGCTGTTAGGTTTACTTTGGTAGATCAGATACGCACATCGCTTCAAGCAGTCTCAGTTGTCCAGCTGCTGTTTGGAAAGCAGTTTCCAGCATAGTTGCTCCTTGCTTTGACCTCTTCTGCAAATTTGTGTTCCTTCTGGGTGTGGCATTTATTGCCATGGTCTAGTTGACATGGTAGTGTTAGGTCATAGGTTGAATTTGATGGTCTCAGAGGTCTTTTCCAACCTTATTGATTCAGTGATTCTCTTCCCCTATTGTGATTCTGCTAGACGCTGAAAATATTTGCAGGTAAGAGCAAATACTTGTCCTGTTCCTGTCCTGTAACCCTCTAACTTTATTTGTTTTCTTTCGAATGCAGATTTTAGTAATGTACCTGATGTCACATCCAGTTTGAAAAGGAGCAGTACTGATGGCACTCTGGACCAAGTGCCACACAGGGAGAAGACTGATCCACCTTTCAGGGTAAGAACATGTTGGACATAACAATCCTTATGAAGAAAAAGATAGTGTTGTAGTGTTAATGCTCTGCATTTTGTTGGAAAGAATTAGGGTTAATTCTTTCCACTAATTTGGAAAATTTTGTATGTGTATTAACTGTACTTAGTGTTTTATTATCTTGAGGTCACCCTGACAAGTCAGCAAGATACAGCACAGCTGCTGCATCTCCAAGAGCAGTTTGACAGGGGAAAATGGCAAACAGGTAGAGAATTATCAGATTTATCTTTCTGTGTTCCTTGAACCCTGTTTCTGCAGAGAACACTAAAGCTGTTACAGCTTTCTAATTGATTCAGTTGGGTTTGTGTTTTCTTTTTGCTGATAATTCCAGGGCTTGCTGTTAAGATTGTATTGACTGCAGCAATACTCATTTAATGTCAGTAATTTTAAACTGGACTGCAGCGTTTGAGAGCGAGTGATTCCCACATTCTAATTTGGAGAACCTTTGTGTGTCTGCAGTTACTGTTTGACTTCAGCTGGAGTAATGGATGCTCAGACCTTCTCTCTGTCAGGACTTTGGAGGTTGAGGCAGGAAAGCACCAAGTTAGTGTCCACCTTCAAATGCACTGGACTAGGAAGAGCAATTTTTCATGGATGTGATTTTACCAGGCACTGGCATTCTGACAACAGAAATGGGTTTTTTTAAATTCTTTTGATGAGTTGATTGTATCTCCAAGCAAATTTGTGATAACACTTGTGTTACACTCTTGCATAACAGGAATGGAGTTAGAGTTTTTATCGTTCTGGAATATATTACTGTCTCATACAACATACTGGTTGTATGAAAAATTGGTGGAGATGAGGCAGAATGTAAAAACTCCTAAGACTGGAACAGGGAACATATATTGTGCCTCTAACCATACATACTGAGAGGAGCTATTCTCTCTACTTTTTGAATTACTTTGTAACCTACTTCAGTCCAACATAGGTGACTTTATGCCATTTCTCTAGAAAATAAGGAGAAGCCTGGTGATTGTGGGTCTTCAGCCCATCTCTGCTGCACAAGGGGATTCCCACAGAGATGATCTATATCCTGTATAACACATTGCTTATGCTTCCCAAAAGCCTTTGCAACCACACAAGAATAAACTGCCCCCCATGCACTGCGTGGAATATATGGCTGACCTATCCTGTTGGAGGGGAGTAGATTCTGGGGCATCAGCTTTTCTTTAGCAGAAGAACAAAGGCAATCCTGATCGTCTGTGTCAAATACACCAGATGCCAGAAAATGAGAGAGAGTTGAGGAGGACTTAAATACACAGAGAACAATTTACGTACACTAGTTGTTGCTCTGAATGCGCTAAATTTGCTTCAATGCTTTGAATTACATGCTGCAATTAAAGGTCAAAAAAAGAGGGGAAAACAGTCTATTCCCTATTCTCTCTCCAGCATCAAATCTGTCAACATCCAGCAGTTATTATGCTTTTGCATGATTTGCTGAAATAACTGCCCATGCTGTATCGCAGTTCACTTCTTGGGTTGACATGTGGGTCTGCTAGTGTCATTCTAAAAATTACCTGAGGCTGTCCTAGTTTTGTAGGTACAAGGGGGGAAAACAGCCTGGCAATCAGAGGCAGTCTGACTTCGACTGCAGCTGTAAAGGAGTCTGTGACAGCTCTACAATTTCTGCAAATGGTTTGTAATTGATTGCTGTCTTTCTGTTGGAGGGTGCCTATTACTGTCAGAGCTTTTTGTCTGACCCTTTTCATTTCTCCAATAGATGTAGAATTAAAAAAACCCCAAACCTAACAGTAAGTTTAGGTAGCTTATTTTGTATGTGCTTTTGTGATTGTGTGTAAAAGGAATTAAAATTATTTCTGTTTTCATAGCTGTGATTTGGGACTGCTCACCAGATGCACAGTAGCTATTGCTAAAAAGCTAGTTTGAGGAAATTGTGCAGCCTCAAAAAGCATAGCATCTGGATTTGGGTTTCTGGGTTTTTTTTCTTTTGCCTTCTGTTTCCTGCATATGCTGACTTGACCTCCCACTCCTGCAGGACAACAGTAGTGCAGACACCTCAGCAGTAGGCAAGTAGGCGACGTTACAGAAGTGTGGGGGAGAGGAGATCTGTAAGCACAGCTCTGTGGAGGAGACGGTTCTGAGCACAGCCTGGAACAACAGGCAGTTTGGGATTATTTCAGAGAGACACAGCTAGAGATGCTCACTTTCCAGTTGACAGCAACTGTAGATGTAATTTTTTGGCTCTGAGGGGCAGGCTCCTTTGAAGTTTGGTTGATTTTTGTCCTATAACATGTAAGTAAATAAAAAAATAGTCTTAAAGATTTGGATTTAATGGTTGCATGTCTGATTTCTAGATTTCATGTTTCTCATTTCGAGCATTTTTGTTCCATTGTTTTTCACTATTTTCTTCATCTCATATCAAGCTAAGGTTAGGCATTATCTTCACTGAAAGTACAATAAGGCATTTCAGAAGTGCCTTGTAATCTCGAAGAAATAAATGTTTTGCTGCATGTGTACTACATTCAAACATGCATCCGTTCAGTCATTCATTCATTGATCATTTTTTGTAGTCTGAGAAATAAATGTGTTTAGGATAGCTATATGTTTGTCTTTCATCTGAGAGCTAAGTTAATTAGAGGGCAAGAGAGGATCATATCATTCCAGAAATAGAAGCTGTTCCTTAAGTTATAAATATTTTTAAAAACACATGGACATTGATAACCATCCCTTCCAGCTCATTAGTTCTGACAGCTCTGTATTCTCTGGGACCCCATTTATACTTTAATACCTTTAACCTTATTTTCTATTTTATTTAACAAAGATAGATATTATAACTCTAACACATTCTATTGCAGTACATTTTCAAACTGTGTTAAAATATTGTTTCTGTGGCAGCAGCATCTCATCCTTGCTATTGTTCTTCAGTATGTAGGCGTATTGTTGACAGAAGAATAGGTGACCTCAGAAAATTGAGAATTGAGTATGCCTGTCAGTGTAATTAAATTTAGTGGTGTTTAATCATTTTGAGAACTAATTGTCTGTTCTCCTAGTGCTCAGTTAAATCCTGGTATGTTGACAGTTGCCAAGAATCAAACGCTCTGTACATCAAAGTAGCACAAAGTCGAATAAATGAAAAATGCAACTTTCCCTTTAGCTGCTCATGATTTCTAATTGCAAACTGTATTGGCTAGAAATGTTTTCTCCAGCCCACAGTTTATTTTAAGATGAAGTTTAATAGTCTGTTACTAACTTACTTATGTTTACGTTTTATTTTCAGTATATTAAAAATGCTCTTTTATGAAAGATAAACATAGCTAAAATGTGAAATTTTACTATATAAGTAGTTATTATTCTAAGGTCTCTTGAACGAATGCTGTGATCTGACTTCCAGTTGTCCTGAATCTTTTGAATATCACCAGACATAGGTATTTCTGAAAACATATTAAATATCTACAGACAGAAAGAAACAACTTCATAAATGCATGTGTGAGAAGGGGTAGATGTATTTTCACTTTAAATATTTTACAGGTCATATGAAAAAACGGTCATAAGAAACAACCTTAAAGTATGCTCTGCAAATATTTCACATAACTTCATTATACTACCAGCTACATCTTAGAGGTCTTTAAGAAACTCAAGAAACTCAGTAAAATTAGCTAGTCTGATGCTTTGTAATCGTGATAAAAATAATCAGTGAATGCGGAATGGTTTTATGGTAGCATCTTCAAAAATTAACATTGCAGATGTGTAAGTGGAAGCAACTGTGGTGAGAAACCTTGAATGTTAACAATAATTTGCTTTCTAAAGAATGGCCAACTAGTTTGATTTTGCAATGCTTTTGAAGTGGTGCTATATTTCTTTCAAACGATGAAGTAAAATTGATCCCAGGAATAAGCTGAGTATAGAAACTTAGGGAAATTGCCTTTGCTGTTGCCTCCTAAAATAGTCACTTTACTTCCAGAATGGATTATTGATCATACACCAATGTGGTGTATGAAAACAAGTCTATCCGTAACATCTCTTAAAAAAAATAATACAAAACTCTATACACTGCAGAGACAAAAAGTGAACTTTTTTTTCCCCTTGGGAATACATTCTTAATGCAATTAACAGAAGTTATGGTTAAAATTCCTGAACACCTTTCCCTAGCTTGAGCTTATTCAGATTATCTCAATCACCCTCCTCTTCTGTTCTACAACTGTGTTCACTTTCTCTTCACCTGGTAAGGAAATAGGAATTCATGACAAGTCTGATCAGCAGAGTTCATGGCACCTTTGGCAAACGCAAATCTGAATCTCCTGCAGGATGGAGGATTTTCATCAAAGCTTTCAGCTTTTCATAGGGATGAGGTGCAGGTCAATATAATGGCCCTACTTGAAATGTCCGTATTGATAGATATAGGGGAAAAAAAAGAAGGTAGCAAAAAACATATGCTTGTGTGTTCGGAAGTCTGATTTTTCGATCTTTGAGTTTCCTATGTCAAATCATCCTTCCAGTGCTTTTGAAGCTTGTGTATTCTGTTTATTGTGATGCCAATTGTGGACATTCCTGCATTTGCCAGACAGAAGCATTTGCCAGTGCAGTGAGAATACATGTTTCCATGAAGTCTGCATGCCTTGGACCACGGTGAGAAATCTGGATTTTTGGTCTCCCTGCATGCAGTGCCACTTCTCATGACAAGGAGCCAATGTGCAAATGTGCCTGACTTGGTAACTCTTGGGTTTTTTTCAAGCCCTTCCAGTCTAAAGTATATGTGCAATTGAGAAGCTCACTTGCATGTCTGATGGTGCCCAAGAGGTGTGAATCCAGAGCAAGAGACTGGGTCAGAAAGCAAACCCATCTCCCGAGTTCTACATCATTCAGATACCTCAACAAGCTTCCCAAAGCAGTGCTTTCAATAGATGCAAAATACATGTGTCGTGGTTTCTTTCTAAAAAGAAATCCCTCTGTTACCTATTAGCTGATTTCACATAGATATTTCTGTAACGAAAATCAGCAAGTATTGTAAAGAGTTTGATGCATTTTGTGATTTTGGCCTCTTGTACATACAGCATAGCAAAGTACTGGGGAGATGGTTTTCATAAGTTGAAGAAATTAATATTTTGTCTTCAAACTGTCTAAAACTGATTTCAAAACTCCTTCATTACACTACATCCATTGACTTATGCAGATAGAATAATTTAAGGGTAAAAGTCCTAAGGTATAATATACATTCCTAAGGTATAATATACATTCAGGCCTAGGTTCAAAGCTGGATGAAAGACTGTGTATCCCAATGCTGGTCTGTCTAAATGCTGAATTGTTAATGGTTTGATTTTGGGGAGAGGAAGGGGGCAACTGTGACAGTTGTCATGGAATGGTAGGGGTAGAAAGTAGTTAGTAATTATTATGCATACAGTGCAATCCCACAGAAAAGTTACACAATTGTTCAGTTTTCATGGATGATTTGAATGGTTTTATCTTCCAGAGGAATGCAAGTGGATGCTAGGAATGATTTATTCCTCTGATTTATTACCTAGAAAACATTATATGGTGTAAACTGTATCAGATGTTCTGTGGAGTAGTTCAAGGCATTCTTATTCAAAACACACCCAACAGTCTTTTACTGGCACTGTTGGTAAATGTAATCCTATATATTATCTGAATATATATTTTATAATATATAATATATATTATATATGTTGTGGCTCATTTATTTATTTTGGTCTGATGATGACACTCTCACTCTCAGAAATGAGTTTGGGATCATCAATCTGAGTGCATGTATATAAGCAGTGGATAATTGTCTTTTAGTGTGTAGATGTCAAGAAATGTTTATTCTTTCCCACCGAAGTTAACCAGTTTGCTAGCATGACTTTTCAGTGAGAAAGTTAAAGATTTAACAAAGTATATTGAATTAGAAGGAAGGTTTGCAATTATATGGTGCATTAAACATAAAACCTGACAAATATAATTTGTGCTTTGATTACATTTGGAATGGTGTGGTTATGTATGTATGTCTACATGTGTCTGCTAGATTTCAGAGCTGTATTTCTCTCCATTTGGTGTAAGTGGCATCATTCTTGCTAGCCAGTTAGTGAACCCTGCCCCCAGAATATCCCTTAAGAAACATTAGCATTGAAATAAAACAGTGGGAAACTAAAAAAAAACACCAAAAAAACCCCCAAAACAAAACAAAACAAAAAACCACAAAAAAACCCAACAAAAAACAACAACAACAACAACAACAAAAACCCAACAAAACAAAACAAAAAAAAGTGTACATGGAGTAATTTTGTTAAGCAGATTGTAAAAATTAAAAATCTTGGAAAGTGAATGTTATTACTAATCAAGTAAACACCAACTGTTTAGCTACATTGAAAGAAAGCCCAGCAGAAATGACCAGAAGCTCAACAGAGCCCCAAATCTATGTCTTGCATGGAGGCAATTCCAGTTAAACATGATAGCTTCTCATTAGCTCTATTTTACATTGCCCAGGCAGTTCCCACTTGCACAGCGTGTCATTAATTGCGGGAGAACTGCCCCCCTGAAGGTAATTCAGCATCCATAGGACATTGAGGATCTTTATTTTAATCGTGAGAACTTCTCTTTAGCAGCTGATGAGATCCAAAAGCTTGGGGAGTAGTCTGCAATTAACATTTTTTCTGTTCTTTGTTGGAGAAGGATTAACAACATGTATCTCTCAAATCATGTATAGCCTCTGCAATCCAAGTGTCATTTTCTTCCAGATGTGACATGGATTTAGGGAATCTTAGAGCTAACATGGGAAAATAGCAAGTTTCTCAGCAGTGGTTTCCTTGATTCATTTGTGCCTGGAGGGGACAGTTCTGCATCAAAAGCGTGACAGAAGCCTGTGGGGAGCTCTGCTAATTATTGTGCTTCCCTTGCAGATAGCCCAGCTTGTGGTGAGCCAAACCAGAGTTGCTGGGTCCAGCAGTGTGGAGCTGCTGCCAGACCCCTGCTGTCTTCATGTGCCTTTTGAGAAGGTTAGTGATATGAGTGAAACTGTAGCCTGTTAGAAGTCCATAATAATTTTTTAATTAATCTAGGTTTCAGTATATTAATCTATCACTCAGAGAAGCACCAGAACTGATGGACTATAGGTTACGAAAACTTGCTGTAAGCCTACAAGTGAGTGCTACTGCCCAGTCCTGGTTTTCACTTTGTTGCATTAATCCTGCAGTTCTGCATCCCTGTGGATGGCCCAAAATACAAATATAGGAGTTACCTGTCTTGGCTAAGAGTCAAGGAGCTTCATGACCATAAAGTATGGAAGGTGCTATATCTAATATGAACTTGTAACCAGACATCAGGTCAAGCTGTAGATGGAGACCTGCATGCAGAATTACTCTTAGGGAGGCACAAGAACAGCAGGAAAGAAGACCAAATGGAGACTGTGCAGTTCTTGCATGCAGAGCTGTGACCTTGTGGTGCTCTGTTTTGTGCTATCACATTCAGACACTGGGGTCTAGGAGGGAGCTGGTATTTGTTGTCTTTCCTCTGACTGAAGGAAACGTCCTCTCAAAAGTACTGACACAGTTTTTGGTGTAAAACATGCAGATGGTTTTGATCAGGAAAAGAAATTGTGTTGTGTTGATGCTTGCAAATTAAGGAAGCCAGTGGGAGATGACTTATAATGCAGCTTTTCTTTGTAGTCGTCTGGGAAAAATCCATAAGGCTTACCTGCAGGTGAAAAGGGAATCATATGACAACAGTCCTGAATCATTACAACAGGATATGGTTAGCAGTGGCTCTCGAGACGCCTGTGACTTCATTGATGAAGGGCAGGAAGCTGCCTGGGAGTCCACCACCCTGGGCCTCCAAAAGCAGCCCCGGTCACCTGCAGTGCAGGATATGATGGCAGCATTTCACTTTGCAATGAAAGGCAGAGATACCTAATCACACTTCTGACACACACAGGGAACTGGGTATCCTCTCTGCCAGCTGCAGAATATTTGGAGAGTTTTTTTAAATTTAATCAAGATACTGTTCAGTTACAGTGCTGACAGTAACATATGCGTTTTTTCCTTGTAATGCAAAAGCATTTGAGCCAGTTTTTAATGCATGCTGAGGTATGTGATGTGTCCAGCAGTTACCCATAGGACACAAAGTCACTTTAAAGTTGCAGAAGGTTTCAATAAAGGATTTCAGACAAATACTGCATCCTGGGTACCATCATACACTGATGAAGCTTTGATTCCTATTTTGATCTGTCAGGAACATGTAATGATAAAAGTAGACCTGAAATGCCAAAACTGAAAAAAAATCTGCTACCTGCAAAATCCAAGATAACAAAAAGATACCTGAAAGGATAGAAGAGGGAGGAGAATTATAAAAAACTAAGGGGTCAGTTAAGTCAGATGCACAGGGAGGTTCCACCAGATTTTCATGTTTCATTACCTGTTGCCTCTTTACTTGTTAACATACTGTGGGCAGACATAGACATCCTCTTACATGGTATTTATTTCCTTCTGTGACAGCAGAATCCTTTGTAGTAGCTAAACAAAGCCTTGCGAAAACCAGGGAGAGGTTGATGTGGAGTTCAGAGAATCTATATTTGTCTTTACAGGGGAGTTACTGCATCTTTTAACATTTGAAATGCGATATGCTGGCTACTAACAAGAACAGATACTAGTTGCCTTCTCTGCCTCCAAAGGTTACACACTACAAAACTGCACTGTGAACATGAGTGCAACTGCAAAGATAATGTTGCCATAGTTTCTAATTCAACACTTGAGAAAAGTTTTTGCAATCAGCACGAAACACTTTGAGTGAGAATGTTACAAACAATATTTAAGATGCTTAAAATTAGAAATAAAACAAGAATTCATTTTAAACATTTGGAATGCTAACTAATACCTTTTAGCACAGGAATTTATAAGGAAGCGTCTTCACTGTGGTCAATTATGCTTTGAAAATAGATTTTGAAGGCGTTTAAAACCTGTTATTAGTATAATAAGCATGATAGGAAAATATTCTGAAAAATCATCCACCCACAGTTATAAAGTAAAAAACAGAGTCTCTCTAGATCACTGTAGAGATCTGGAGACCAGCTGTATTAAGCCTGAGCTTATAATGCTTTGGGACCACTAATGTCGCAGAGCTCCTGCTGATCCAGGGTATGTATGTACATATCATATATATTTATAGATGTATGTGTGTGTGCTCACGTGTGCATGTGTGTATACATATATATGTTGTGTATACAAATTATGCTTCTGTGTCACCAGTGGTCCAGATGTTACAAAGTGCTCAGTTGTCCTAGAGGCAAGCCACTGTTTCCTTTTATTCAATGTGAGCAAAATTAGCCTTTTACCTTCATGCATTAAGGGCAAAAGCAGGATGGGAAATGAACTTTATGCAGATAAGCACACCTACACGTATCAGGACAATAGAGGGAACCTGTGTTATGGAGGATGTTACTGTTATGGTAACTATCAAGCCTGGTGCCACTGAAATGGAAAGATGAAAACCAGATGTCTGTAAAGGGAATGTGTGTTACTGAAAGTACACAGGAACAAACAACAAGGCTATGTCATTTTTCCAGTGATCTTAAAAATATTTCAAGGTGATGGATAATTTTACATGTAAATTTTACATAGGAGAGATTTTTGAAAAGGGCTTGAGTGTTTATTGTGTGCTTCTAGAGAACGAAGGCTAAAGAAAACGCTTTCATTCATTTGGTTTATTCTAGTTTATGTTGTTCCCTTTTTTGATTTGTCCAAGTTCCTCAATAGGAGTTGGAAAGATTACTAAAACATAATTGTCTTTTTTCTAATGAATACACATTTTAAAAAAGCTGTTAATTGGTAACATCTTTTAGCTGGCATATGGCTAGCTAATAATGCAGGCTTAATTAGCAAATCTGGGGAAAGAATAACTTCCTAATATGGAATAAAAAAGGCCTGTCATTGTTTTTCATCAAATCGATGATATGGCTTGGACCTGAAATTTAGCAGCCTTTTTTTTTTCCCTGTCCCAGTGGATGAACTCTGTTTTAACATGTATCTGTTACAAAGACAGAGCTTGAAAGTGCCAAAACTAATGCAGATAGGAAAGGAGGAAATAGTACTTTCCAGAAAGTATAGTCATACATTTAATAAACATAGATCTGATGATCTATGTGTTATTTTAAAATGCCATATGCAGTACTGTAAGTCTTTAATTTCCACAGACTACTTATTTTTATTTTTTTTTTCTTCAGACTTGCTCTTTGGATCTCTAGGGTCTGTGGACTACTGCAAAGGCAACCACTAGTGGTGTATAAGAACAGTATCCTTGTACATGCTACACAATAGTCCCTGTAACTGGGATTTCTAAACCAGGCTGTACCTCCCATGAAAAATGAAATGTTACGGAGCAGGCAAAACCTCTCTCAGTCCTTTGAGACCATTTCCTCGGTTTTCTGTTATAATCATCTCATACATTGAACTCAATATCTGTTTCCAAGAGAAAGAAAGAGCATAGCTAAACAAGAGGTTCCTACTGCTGTGATGCGTTCTGTGTGCCTTATCAGCAGCATGTTTCAGGGCTCCAGAATCGTTTTTCCTCTGATAGGCAGCCTCTCAGTGACTGAGTTTGGCAAATGTTGAGCTGTCAAGTTGTGCTAATGATTTGGAAAGAGATGGATGTAAGTTTAATTGCAGTAATTAAAGGAGAAAGCTGTGTTATTCCCTTGCTTGTATGAAGGTGAATATCTGAATATCCTTGAAACCTCTGAAGCAGTGCACACATAACCAAAGATACAGATACCAGGCCTGGGGGTTCATTTGGATTCAAGAGAAGGGTTTACTAGAGAGCAATAGGTGGTGGCAAGGGCGGTGTTAAATGAAGCTTCATATAGCTGAACTTGCACTCTAGGAGTGCTGTGGTAGGGGCAACAAGGGAGTTGGTGTGTTTATTATGCCACGGGTGTAGTTCTCCTTTTATTAATGAATTGCTTCTCAGTCTTTATCTCTTCAGCTCAGTGTGGTCATGTCCTGTAATGTTTTATTAAAAGTTACATTTTTCTTAATCTATCTGTAGACTTGATTGGTTTTGTGTAAATATATCCACATCAGGACTTTTACTTTCAAGCCTGAATTTATTACTGAGCCCAGTTTAAATTTCTTTTTATTGATGTAATTATGGCTAAAAAGTTCAAACAAAGGACAAACAAAATTATGTAAAGAAATCATCCAGAGACCTGCCTATTTGTTTTTCATTTTATCATTGTAAAAGTATTTGTATGCCACAACATTTAGCAGCATATACCCTTGAGAGATCATCAGTCTATTGATAATTCATGTTGACCTTCAGGGCAGTCAGCACCCTCTAGATATTTTAGGTATTTGGCTAACTTTCTCAAAGCACCTGATGTTTTGTTTATGCAGTAAATTTCACAGGCACAGAGGCAGGTATATTTCTAGGGAGATTAAACCCATCTTCCCTTGCCATAACTCCACTTTGTCCTGCACTCACATCAAGATATAAAAAAACCCCTCATCTGGCACCTTTTCCCTGTATTTGTAGCAATAAAGGGAGGCATGGCAGGTCTGTTTGTGCTCTCATACACTGCTTAACCCCGTTGCACTAGGATGTTGTCAGTGCCTTTGATTTTTGTTAATCGCACAAAAGAGAAACTTGAGCAGCTGAGCTCAGACAGAAGGTGTGTTCGTGGGGGATCACAACGTTCGTGGCTTCCTTCTGAGGGCCCTTTTCCTTTGGCAAAGTTTGTATTCACAAGCCACAATGCCTGCCTTCAGGAGGAGTAAAACCAGAGCTAAGAGTTTAGTGTTGGCTCGCAAAACCCAGCAGCAGGCGGCAGCAGCTTACGGCTCTCTGCACAGGATGTTTTCTGTGGTGAGTTCTGCATGGGTTAAGCTGGGGGTGCTGCTTAATCAGGCTAAGGTGATGGGGCTGCAGAAGCGTGCCGAGCTGCCAGTACCTGATAAATAGTGACTGTCCCAGTAATCAAATAATGGATTCTGGTAACATGTAGTTGGTGGGTGAGTTTATACCAGTATGGGAAAAGGTTTGGGCTTTGTGAAGTTTGAGGAGGGAAGGGTGGGTTGGTTGCCTGCACTGTTTGCTGCTGGGCTCCAGCAAATCGTTATTTCTTACATCTGTTAGAGAAAGGACTAAGTAAGATCCATATTTTGACAAGAAGTGGGATGGTTTTAAAAAGATTTTTGAGGGAAATTTGGAAGTAACTGTAGCATGAAAGTTTTAACTGTTTCTCTTTTTTTTTTTCACAAATAAATTAGGATTGTGGAAGTAGGGAGGAAAAATATGATCTATAATCAGATATTGCTGGGGAAATATAAGAAGGCTGTAAATATGTTACACAGGTGGTAGAAAAATACATGAGCCTTCTGCAATAAAATTGACAACATCAGGATAAGGACATGGGGAAGGAAGACTCTGAATGTTTTCACAAAATCAGGGTTTGGGAAAATTTTTGTGTGTTTTAATATTACCTGATGAGAGTCTCCTTTTTGTGACCGAGGTTTTAGGGTTCCTCTCTCTTTGTTTTCCTAATGCTCACATCCTTACATTTTGTATAGTCAGGATTTAATGTTCTGCAATGGAAATTACTTTGTTTTCCTTTTGACTTTGGTGTGAGTTGGGTCAGATGTCACTGGGGACTGATATTAGAGAAGCTGAGCCCAGCAACTCTGACCTCAGTGGTTGCTGCTAGTCCTGAGGACCTGGTCGATGCAGGCTCTTGGGCCCAGATTCATGTTGCGTGACTTGGTTTATAACTAGAGTTTCAGTCAAGTACTTCAGTCACCACTGGTATTTTGTACTCAAGAAGAAAGATGGACATCTTTCTGTGTGGCAAGTGGGAGGGAAGATTTGCCACTATGAAATATCGGTAGCTCAGGCACCACATCAGGTGGGTTACATCTTAGCTGTTTTACACAGCTGTATGTTCAGCCTTCTCTCAGGCCTTTATGCTGTCCAGAAAGAGTTATTGGGTCATCAGCCCTTCTTATTGTACTCGTGATTTCCAAATGAGGTTGGTGACATCTACTTGTGTTACTAGAACAGGCTGACTTTGCTAACGTAAATCTCCCTGAAATTGGGAAATTCTAACTATAGTCTGGTAGTGTCTAGCATGGCAATATCTCATACTGCGGTGTGTAGGGGTTGCTTCTCCCTCCTTAAAGCATAACTCTAACTATGCTTCACTTATTGCTATGAAGTCTCTGAGTGGACATTTCAAAAAATATCCTTCTTTTAGCAAAGTTTTAAACATTTCAATTGACATGCAAGAGATACAATGAAACAAAACAGACCCATAAAATTTCAGCAGTGAATGGCCTTGAAGTTGGGTAAAGAAGGAGAAGGAACAGAAGATAAGTGATAACTGAGGCTACTGCTTTGTTATAGCTTCCAAAAGCTTTGTTTAAGCTTTTTTGCTGCTCCAAAGCTGAATATCACTCTTGCCTGAACATCTATGGTGAAAATCCACAAGGTATTTTTCAGTAAAACACTGCTGACATTTTTCAGTTTTAGTGAACAAATTAAAGGAGTGATGTACTGTATCATAACAATGTAACATAAAGCAACCTTTTTCAGTGGTCTTTAAGGAAGCTAAGGCCTGCAACTTTCTAGCCTTTTATGTTTCTTGGTTATATCTCTGAGGAGATGTCAGACATGTACATAGAGTGTTGCAACCACAAAAAAAGGAGGCTGTTAGGGCTATACTTTGTTCTGGAGAGAAGCACCTCCCAACAAAGTAGAATTGATGGACATCTCCAAGATGTCCTTTTACTCGGAGTGAGAGATGTAAACGCATCTCTGGCCAGTTGTTAATTTCTCAAAATTCTATGTAATTGTATTTCTTCTGCTGACTAGTGCATTCAATCTTCCTTGAATTACCTATATCAGACAGAGCTGAGCTGTTAGCTGTTCATTTCTAGAGGGCACAAGTCTAATCTGTTTCTGCAGGATTTTTCTGACCAGGTTTCCTCTTTAGGATAGGAAAGGACTGGTGATCCACCCCATAGATGTGGTCAGTGCCCTGCACAATGGTACAGAAACCTGAAAACTCTTCAAAGGGCATGCGTGGTTTTCACCTCACTAAGGAGTCTTTCTTAAGCTGTGTAGAGTTTTCTAAACTACTCAAAATATTCCTTTCCATCACTTTTTCAAACAAATCCTGACAGACTGATGGAGTACATATACGTATAAATGAGGGTAAAGTAAATAGCAATGTGCAGAGACACCGTAACACTAATTGACCTTGTGCAGCATTTATGCTCCATCAGTATCATTTGGTAGAAAGTCACAGGGTAGCCATGAAATCATTGTGCTAGTTCTTAGCCACTGCTGATTAATGTCTTCTGCTCTCTCACTGATTAATTTTATGGAGTTTTGTTACTCTGGTGAGGATAACACAGCCTCAAATGATGATACGCTTGTCTGCAAGGAGCAAAGCAAATCTGTAAGACATCCTTGTAAGATTATCCTTTTATTCTCTTTAGGGAAATAATCTGTAGTATTTCTTATCACAGGTATTATTGCAAATGGAATGTGCTTTCATGTCCACCTGACAAGCTGAGCACCTCTGCAGTGGTTCACTGCTGTAAAGGTTACAACTATGTGGACTGGAACTTTCCTTCTAAGGTTACTATGGGCAGTCCACAGTCACCGGGAATACTCCCTACAAAAGGATGTGGGACCTGAGTGTCAAAGATGCAGGGATGACAAAACTGTTTCTCAAGGCTACTTCTAAACATCCTTGTTTTCTTAGAGGCCGAGAGAGTATGGGGCAGGTGGTTGCTTCCCCTGACTGCTAGATGTGTGGAAGGGTTTATACAGCTTTGTTAGAAAATCTTTGAATATGGCCAAAAACAGCACAACGCTGCTTAGCTTCCTTTTACTTGAAATGCTTGGGGTTTTTTCTATAAACCCTGCATAAACTCCATTTGTCTTTCCCTACTCTAGCACTGTGAGTCTGAATTTTGGATATTTAACCTTATCTATCTGCACTACAGTGCCAAAGGTAAACTGAAGCTGCTTGCAATCCCCTCCCTATACATCCTGCTGAAAGTGGCATACATAAGCTCAAGTGATGGATTTTTGAAGGAAGTTTGTTACTTCCACTGTACTCTCTTTTCAACTTTTATCTGTACCCAACTACTTTGCAGCCTTGTCCACAGTAAGTCATCTGGGCTTTTTTTTACCAATTTAAATGTTTTTATTCTAATGAGCTGCACACTATAAAGGTCGGCATAAATACTTTTTTTACCATTTACTAAGTACAGGCAGTCTTGGTCTTGTGCAAATAAAAGCAGCAGCTGTGTGCTCAAGGAATTTATCAGTTGCATCTGAGAGTCAAATCTGCCTGTGTTAGACATTGCAATGTTAATGTCAGGACAAATTCAGGGTTAATTCCTACCTTAGTTCAATATTACAGTGGATATATGTAGTATCAACTGTGGGTTCCTTTTGAGACTTCTTGGCTTAAGGGCACTTGATTGCCAAGCTCTAATTTGACATCCAGAATGCCCAAGTGGCTTTGAAATCTCAGCTGCAGCCAGTAACAGGGCAGAGGCTGAGCCTCCCCTGCCCCCACATACAAGATACAAAAGAGATGTTCTTAGGGTGTCGCTAGAGTCTTTCTAGAAAAGATCTGTTTTAAACAGTTTAAAAGAGAAGGAAATGGTTAGTGTAAGAGGCAGAAAGTAGCATCCAGGGCAGTGGGGAAAAAGGTAGAGATCCCAGCCTGGGTGGTAAGGGAGTTTTGGGAAGAAACGTGAAGCAGGAATTGTTTTTATACGTACTTATTTGTTACTAAGAAGTTTCTCATTAATGCTAAGCTCTTTGTCAAGGAAAAGTGCTTCTACTGGCAAAAGGGGTTCTTGCATCTTCTATGGTCCATGCAATGGTATGAGTGAATGTGAAGTACTTTTGTGATCAAGTAGCATTTCATGCTTGCTTTGACCCAAATGTAAATACCACAGTGGATACAAAGGTTGAGGTCCGGATATTGCGCAGTCTGGAAGCTCCACATAAAGGGAAGGACAGAGAGCAGCAAGACTTCAGGAAAGGACAAGATCCTATGAGCAGCACGGGAGGTCAAGAGCAATATTTTTAATGCCAAATTTGCATGTATTTTCAGGAACATTTTAAAGTTTATAAAAATCAGTGCTTGTTTACTGTACCCAAGAGGTAATCCTGTGCTTTGGGATTAGGCCAGTTATACAGAATAATTTCTGACATCAAAATTACGTGATCGAAAAGTATCTATGTTGAGAAGTATCATGTATTTCCATATGCTTTCTTATCCAGTGTTTCTTGGTGACAGATGCAGCTCTGACCTCAAAACTGAAGGAGATGTAGAAATAGCATGTTCCCCAAAGTCTACCTGCTCTCTATGGGAAGGTGGTTGAGGAGGAATAGAGGACTTCTAACTCCTCCTTGTAAAGCTGTGCTTGATGATGATGCTTATGACTTTCTTTCAACAGGCTGCTTTGCATCCTTGATCTTGGTGTCCTTGATCAGTCTGATGTAAATCAAGCCACCCACGTGCAGCTTGAGCTGTAGAGTGCAAAATCTGAGACATTCTGATGCAAATACAAACCTTTCTGACATCAGAAACAAAAAAAAAAACTGAAGTACTTTGGCATTCAGCTGTTTAGAAGCTGCTTTAAAATGACATGCATACACACACACCCTCTTCCTAAATTAAGTTGTGATTTATTTCCAAACCACTAATTAATTTTTGTTTCACAGGCTGACTCTGATTTTCAAATGTATTTCATCGGTGTGCAGCTGTAATTCCAACAAACACCATTCAATTTTGTTGGGTTGAATGTTGAAAATATTAAATGTATCTAAATTTTATAGTCCTGCAAGCTGTCATTATACAAAACCGTGAAGCTGGTTGCATGTATCGGTGAGGAAAGTAACTTAATTTTTTTAGAGTGGTGGCATTGTTTAAAACTGGAAGATGTGAAGCTACAGAGTAATATGGACTACATGGCAAATATCTGAAATGTTAACATTAATTTTCATCATATAGGTGTTTTATCACAGGAATGGTTGAGATTAAATATTGCAAGTTCATTTAGCCTCCATCCTACTGAAGGCTTTGTATAGCTCAACTCATTTGTAGAATAACTTTTGCACTTGTTCATTTGATGGCCTAATATGTTGGTGAACCTAGTTACACAGGTAATCAGTGGTGAACCACCCAAAAAGGATCACTTGAAACAGCATGTGGAATAAATTACTACAGGTTACTACAGACAGTTCTGAAATGCACTCATGTCCTGATACCTTCACTGAAACAAGACTTACACTTGATGTAAGTCCTTATTTGAATGCATTTGCTAAATACAAGGTGATAAATGGCACAACATATGCAACTGTCCAGTTTCTTAGTGAGTATCTGAATGACAGAAGCACCGAAGAATTATTTCAGGTAGTATCAAGATGTGGATACCAAGTGTTGTTAAGGTAAAATTAGGTAATGATAGTGATATTTTAGCTTTCAGAGAAATACTATATAAGAAAGAACGGTGGAATAATTTCAAATTAAGCATTAAAGATTATTGCCTGCAAAAGTTGCTCTTGGATATTAGTGGTGGTCATATAAGAGAAAATTACACACCTATTTCATAGTGTCAGAAATATCTTTTCTCTTCCATCTTTGCCTTACAAAATTAACTGTTGTTGTTCTATCTTCAGTTCCTATCTGGCTTGAAAATTTTATGTTCTGTCTTTTTCTCGTTTTATCATTCCTCTAAAGAATCTCAAAGATTTAGGTTTCCATTTGCCTTTTTTGAAAGCAAAAGATCCTGATATGTAGTTGACTTGGAGAGAAAGCATCTGAACATCTTTTGACAACGCAGGACATTGGAATTTGAATCCTCAGTTCCATGTTTCATTGTTTAAAAAGCAACAACAAAACACACAACACAATATAGGTAGCAGATGACAAATAAAAGAATTGTTCTCAATGCTTATATATTTATCTACTGATTCTTTCTATTTTGATGCAGTGAGTGTTGCAAAATAAGAGAGATGGAAAACAGTGTGAAGCTACTGTCATAAGAATCAAAGTATATCTGCTCTCTCATCTTTTGCATCTCACAAGCTTGTCTCTGAAGACTGAAAATAATTTGCACTGGAAAATCACTAGAAAATTTTAATTTAATTTTACTGCTGTGATCTGGATCTGCTACAAATTAAAGCTGTTCAAAACTATCAAGATACACATCAGACAAAAATCAATGGCAAGCTCTGGCCCCTGAATTTGGAACAAGATCAAAATTGGAGGAATTTAGAAATAATTGTAGTAGAGCTTGTATTCTGAAAACATTGGCATTTGTCTCTTTCTTCTGACTTAACAGAGTGCGGAGCAGATCAGTGCATTGTGCCGGAACTTCCAAGAAGTCCAAGCAACCAGTATGGAAGGACAGAAGGACAACCAGGATCCACCTCCACGACCACTGGCTCGCCACCTTTCTGATGCAGATAGATTGAGAAAAGTCATCCAAGAACTTATGGACACTGAGAAATCTTATGTCAAGGTAAAAAAAATAAAGTCTGGCTCGCTACAGCCTTGTTTTTGAGGCTGACCATAACTGTGGATGTTCTTTAATATTTCGTGCTTATCTTTATATAACCAGCCCTCAACAAGGGCCATAAGCTACAAAGTCTGCTTATCTAATTGTTCCTGTTGTTTTCAGCAGGCTCGTTCCTGTAACAGAGGCTGTAGGGTTTGATGTAGTAGCATTAGTTCTAGTCAATTTGTAGTTACATCGGAGAGTGGAAATTTATGGGGAGCAGATACCTGCAATACAAAAACTTTTAGGGAATGTTTCCCTAGTTTTCAAGATGCAAATAAATCTGGTAGAAGAACATTAGTTGCCTACAAATCAGAAAAAGCGTTTAACCGTGGAAAATGGCTAAAAGTCACAACTCCAGTTAGTTGTCGCATCACATGTATGTTTTTCTCTTCTGACTGGTAAGTCCGTAATTTGTTAGATATATCTCTCTTCTTTTTATAAACCCCAAACTGATGTGACTGGATGCCAAAAGAAACATGAAAACATTGATTTCATTGACCTTTAGCACAGAGGAGTCATCTTCTTTACTGGATCTCAAAACACATAGTTACAGATGTCGCACCTGCTGCAATAATGTTTGCGGAAAAGAACACACTTTGTACATCCACCAATATACTGGTACAGCCATATGCTGTAAAGTTTGAGAAAGCTTTATGGAACTTGGACCCCCCTGTATGTCCTGATGTTTCTGTTTGAGGAATTACTTGAACAAAGCATGACCATGGAGGTCACTGATTTATATGAAATTTTGCACCAGGAAAAATCCTGGCAGGTTGCACATACTCGTTGTGATGTTCTCAGGTAGTTGCTTGTTACTCCTTCTACATAGAATTTCTGGTGTTTCTCTTCTCAGAGTCAGAAAGCCCTGCAGGGGGCCCCAGCTCTGACATCATAATTTGGTGTGGGATAGTTAAAGTCTTCAAAAGTAGCACCAGTTCCTTGAAGAGGTGACTGAAAAAGCCCTTGATCACATCCACTGACAACATAACTGAGTACTTTATTGACTAATAGGATTTTAAAATACTACATGTCCCCTGAATTTTACTACAGATGTTTAAATGAGTGGCTATTAATATGGTTTGTCTAACACACATGATTAAAACATTTGCTGCTTTTCATACAGAGGGACTCAATAGAAAACCATCATCTGTAACATTTTTTCCTCATGTTAGGGTAAAATATAATTTGTTATAATCAAGCTGTAAAGCTTTAAGGATGAAACAAAAACATTATACTGAATCAGTTTGTGTCTAATTTAGCAATAACTTCAGTGCTAACAACATGCAAGTGATTTTGTTACTGGAAACTAATTTTATCTCTATTTCGTTCCCAAAACTTACCCTATCTCAAGGTCACAAAAAGAGCAATTTCAAAATGTACTAAAAAGTGAACAAATACTCTTTCTTGCAGGACTTGAGCTGCCTCTTTGAGCTGTACTTGGAACCCCTTCAAAATGAAACCTTCCTCACTCAGGATGAGGTGAGGGATAACTGAAATACATACTTTTCATTCTTTTATGGGTTAAGACCTTGGCACTTGGGTTTTTCATTACTGAGAGTATGATAGAAAAAGCAGGCAACAAACATAACAATAGGAATTATACCAGTCAGTGCCTTTTTGTCTCGTGTGTGCATCACTTCTTTTTCCTAAAGGATAATTGTTCTTCTGAATTAACTGCTAAGAAATCTTCACTTTTTGTGTGGATTTTTTTTATAAAACCCCTTTGAAAAGTATTAACAAAGACACTAGTGGCCTTTGCAACCTCTTTGTGTGTTACATCTCCTTAGTCCACTTTTCATAAAGCTACTCTTATGGAGTGCTGTACTTCATAGCCTGATGCTTTTCACAGATGGAGTCCTTGTTCGGCAGTCTGCCAGAAATGCTGGATTTCCAGAAGGTGTTTTTGGAGACCCTTGAAGACGGAATATCTTCTTCCTCAGATTTTAATACATTGGAAACACCATCTCAATTCGGGTAAATACTTCATCATTTCACTTTGTAGTGTACCTGAAAATGTTTGTGAAAATCTGGCTTTAAGAAGTTTCTGGCTCTAAGAAGTTTCATATGGTTGCTTTTATGTTTGAAGCTTTACTTTGGCTTACAGACTTCTATTCAGCAATGAAAGATATGTGCTATTTTTCATGGTTTTATCTTCCCTTAGCAGAAGATGCAACATGGGAAAACGCAGAATAGACTTTGAGTACACTATAAACTAGCAGTGCTTGTGATGCAGAACTCCTTTTGTAGAAAGGTTATTGTTGCTGTGCTGAATTCTGCCCTGCTCGTGCTTTTCCCTACTGTTCTCAACTTACCTGCTACACACTGGGAGCTTTTCTTATGTGAGGTCCAAGAAGAGGGCCTACAAAGTGTAAATGGCTGTAACACCACCCAGTACCTTCCCTAACGGGAAATGGAGTCACTGGCTCAGGACTGAGCAAGACTGCTGGCAGGTGTCCCAAACACTTGCTGCATTTTGTGGAGCAAACATTGATTAAAAAGAGGGGAGAGGGCTGCTCTCCTCCTCCCTCACGACTCCTCTTTTTATATTTGCTTTAGGAGGCATTTTCTAAAAACGTCTCTCTTGTGATTCAATCCCTCCCACATCTTCCCAACCTCCTCTTCATCCAAGAACATCAGAGGTGCTCTGTAATTACCACCTGCCTGAAAAAAGGAAAACAGTTGGAAAGCAATCCTGTATTTGTTTTACACTGTCCCTTCTGGCTTTGGCACTTTTATGCCTTGCTTCCTATTGCTCATGTTTTTTTCCCAGCACAGCATAGTTACATGTCTGTTGATTTTTGTTCCTGTGCTGCCTGAAATATACAGTAAAACAGAATATCTGCAGCAGTGTTACCTGCTCAGGAAGAAAGGAGAAAATTGCAGGCTATGCCTAAGTAGGCTGACCTCTATACTCAGCAAAATACAAAACCATCATTGAATTACTACCAGTAGTATACTCATGTTATATATGTGTATGTATATACATATAAAAAATACAAGATATGTGTAGAAAAATAGCAGATAATCACAACATTGAGTCTGGATGTCATGTTCCTTAATATTTGTTTAGGATTCAAGCAAAGAATTAACATCTGATTGTGTTGATTTCAGAAATTGCTGTTTTCCCTTGGAGGCTCCTTTCTGTATTATGCTGACCACTTTAAACTGTACAGTGGCTTCTGTGCAAACCACATCAAAGTTCAGAAAGTTCTTGAGAGAGGTAATTTATTGTCTTCATTATTGTAGTTTATTTGCATGAATTCAAACTGCAGTGAACTACTGTAAAAAATCTTGCAACTTGGTAAATCAAAGAATGAATATTGGTACAAAACAAGGACTGGCCAGGTATCTTTCAATAGGAAGAACAAGGATCAGAGGTTCTGCTGTAGTATGTATAGACCTGAAGAATGAGATTCCTTTTGTAACCTCTAGGCTGTAGCCTGGATAGCTACAGAAACATCTTCCACAAGTTTGTGCTGTCTGCAGACCCAGACTCCAAAAAGCAGCACAAATGGTAGAGTAAGTTCGGGATTACTTCCTCTACCATTCATTGCAGTTCAGTGGAAAAATTACATTGAGGAGTAATCTCACCTTGATAAAATTGCTCTCTCAGCCCTTAAGAATGTTATATCATGCAGGAAATTATTATGAAATGAATAGTGTATACTACTCTGTAAACCATCTATTGAAAAGGGTGAGAGTTTTGTTGCTGGGTTCAAGTTGTAATTCCATGCTTTCCGATTATTGCAGCTTCTGTGACTTCCATGTTCAACTGATGAACTCTTTTTTTTCACATCTAGCCAAAACAGATAGTGCCTTTAAGACCTTTCTGGATGCTCGAAATCCCACAAAGCAACATTCTTCTACACTGGAGTCATATCTCATAAAGCCTGTTCAGAGAGTGCTGAAATATCCTCTGCTTTTAAAAGAGCTGGTGTCTCTGACAGATAACGAGAGTGAGGAGCACTATCATTTGACAGGTAACTTCTTCCTTTCTTCTACAGGAATGAATATGAGTTAAGTTTTATTTCCTCCCCTTTCTGAAGATACAAGTAGGCATTCTGATAGATAGCACAGAACTGTCAAAACCTAGAGAGAAGTCCTTCCCTCTCCTTAAAAATAATTAGGTTTTTTGTGGTTTTAGCTACCTGGTGTGTCCAAGTCCCTTTGAGAAGTAGATATGCCCAAGATTTGCCTTGGCAAGTAGGACTGGGGTCTTTATCCTCATGCACAGGAGCATTTCAGGTCACAGTGTTGCTTTTTTTCCCCACTTGAGAAACACTGACCAAGGCTCCATCTTGTGGTTATTATTTAGTTCTTGAAATGTGTCAAAGTTTAAGAGTACCACAGAAGGAAATTTTTTTGTTTGAGGTTTTTCTGTGACTCTTGCTTCTATAGAGGAGATCAAAGCTTTACAGTCTTTCTATGTAGAAAGACTTATCTGTCTAACACACATTAGAGCGCTTGCTTTTCTGTGCTCTGATGCTTGGGAGTTCACCCTGACAGATTCCAGTTCAGGTCTGTCAGCACCTGGTGGATGAAAATCAAGACATTTATTTTATAGATCCATTGTCATTTTCACAAAATAGATTCAGGCAAAAATCCATTGTCAGCAAAAAGTCATGAGGCTGTTACTGGCTTCAAAGGAGTTGCTGATATTGTTCCCTTGCCCAAACAAGCTGGAGGTGATTTACTTTCAGGTCAGGACGGATGCCAAACTGCTAAAAGGCTGCAGCATTAAGAGCTGATGAAATGAAGTACCCTTTTCCAATTCCATTCTGAATTAACACAAAATCTAATGTAATCTAGTGACACTTGCTTGCAAAAAAACCCCAAAACTTAAACAAAATCTGACCACTAGCATTTAATTTCATGTATACAGTCCATGAGGAACTTTGTCCATTCTGTGGTGACAAAAGCAATTTCTTTCTCCTACAGCTCATCAGGTAACTTATTCTAGAATGAGTGTAGATTACTTCAGCAATCCTAGTGGCCCTAAATCTATAAGATGCAAAATTTAACTGTGGTTACTATCTTATTGCTATACATATTCAAACATTTGGAGGCTTGTCAGTGGAATGCTTATTGCAACCTTTTTTAGGCAGTTAAGACACCAGATGAGCATTTTTTACTTGCTCTGATCAAGAAGTATTCCCTCTACTACTATGAGAAAGCACTGATGTAAAGCTAAAATTCAGTTCACCAGAGCTTGGGTAGACAGCATTATTTTACCTGCCTCAAGGGGAACTCAATTAAAGAAACGTCATGTTTAGAAAATACAATTGAATTACATAGCTGTCTATAAAATTTTTAAACCTTATAGAAGCACTAAAGGCAATGGAAAAAGTAGCAAGTCACATCAATGAGATGCAGAAAATATATGAAGATTATGGCACTGTATTTGACCAACTGGTTTCAGATCAAAGTGGAACAGAAAAAGAGGTAAGAGAAGAAACATGTTCTATTGAATCTTGAAGCATTATCCAGCTTGCTGTTGGGGTTCCATCTCTTCTTGAGGTAATTTTGGAAACTTACTTTTGCTGGGCTTCCTCCATTCTCCTTTAATATTTCGACTTCTGTTTTGTATCTGCCTGTCAAGTTTCTTTTTGTCAGTAGGTTATGGTAAAATTTTCAGACAGCTGCCAGAGCCGCCTTCTGGACTGACATGAATTGCAAGCAGGACTAGACATAGTTCTCAGTAGGAAAAATCCTTCTTTTTTCAAAATGTTGCAAAGATTATCCATGCCCTAAGGCATTTTGATTTCATGCTGTACAGTTCTTAAGTTCTTAAGATATTTTTTCACCCGTATAAATGAAAATGACAATTCAAGGGGTTTCACATTAAGATCTGTTATTCTCATTCTCTACACTTCCAGTGCTGAGGCATCCATGGGTATTTGTCAGAGCAAAACCCATTAGTTATACAGAACTGTGTGCACTCATCTCCCAGAACTGGGGCAGCAAGGTCTCCACTTAGCCATTTACATCAAACAATCACTAAGCAAATCAAATCTGTAAAGTTGGATATCAGATATGAGAGATGTCAGCTCAGTTGTTTTATTTCCGTTTGGCTACCTGGTTTCTCATCACTTATGGGAAACAAAACTTGACAGCCTGTGAGATTCTTCAGTTACGCTGTGTCCCCAGAAGAAAGGAGCCTCAGAGTACAAGACCTCCATTAATTCTGCCATTGGCAGTGTCATTAATACTAATTACTCTATACTTACAGCTACTAAATCAGCCAGTTCACAACTGGCTATATGTAAGTGACAGGTTATTAGGTCAATTTAATATTCTTCTAAGTTATTAATAGTAAGAACTTCTATCCAGCTTCCATAACTTAGGGGCTATTAGTTAGTAAAGTTGTTACTTCTTTTAAAAAGGGCGATTACTCACACTTTTCCTGCTAATTGTAGATCTCTTTCTGTACATTGAGTAAATACAGAAAACAGATCCTTAAAGTTACTGATATGTACTCCTGAACATTTTATATTATATGCTGTTTATTTATATTATCTACTGTTATAATTTAATACAGGTGACAGAGCTTTCAATGGGAGAACTTCTGATGCACTCTACAGTTTCTTGGCTGAATCCTTTCCCATCACTGGGCAAAGCAAGAAAAGACCTTGAACTTACAGTGTTTGGTAAGTGCCTTCCTTAATGACTCTGCTCTTTCAAATCTAAAGATTACCACATTAAACCGTCTCACAGGATAAAAACCCCAAGCCCCGCTCCCTGTAGCCATGTGATATCTGGGGTGGACTTATATTTGAAAAATACACAGTTGTATTTCCTAACATGAGAAAAGTTTCTATTTGTTGGCTTGCTGGTACTGTTTGCTCTGTGAGCCACCTGCAGCTGCTGTCTTGCCTATATTTAAACTACAGAAATCAGAGATTTTCAAGAGGCTATATTATCTTTAGAACAATCTGTTAAATGAGGCTTTCAAAGGAAGCTGGTAGGAAAACCACGATTTATTCTGCTCTTGTGAATTCAGACTAACTTCTGTTTTACAGCTACTGCATTGAAATCCCCATCCAGATTTTTTAACCTGAAAGCAAATGTGGAAATGAGAGCATACAAACAAGAGTTTCATTTAATAGAATAGATATAACAATTAATCATTTACTCATTACCTAAGTAATTAAATCTTTCAGTGAAATATCTTAGGCACTCGTCCCTTTCTTTAAAAAACATTATTTTAATATTTCACTGAATAAATACCTACAAAAGAACTCCAAGCTGATGACAGACATGTTTCTCTTTCTCAGACAAGTTTATCTTTCTCCCTTTCTCTGGGAAGCATGCCAAGTTAGGGCAGAGGATGCTTCGAACAGAACAAACAGAAACTACCTACCAGGCTCCTTGGATGAGCTTCTTGGTGATCCACCTATGCTGGACAATTCCCAGCATGACATGTACGAATGAAAGGACTCTGGCCTGACGCTTAACTTGGACTGGTTGTCTGCCACTTGGGAAACTGAATTTTATTCTCACTTCAAACACCCTGCAGGCAGCCTAGAAAATGTATCCAGTATGTATAACTGAAGAAAGCTGCCAAGCTTTGGGGTTAGTGCTGTGCTTTGCTATGGCTGCATCCCAGCTTCATGTAGAGACAAGACTCAAATTCATACTATTGCCCCTCTCTCCTCTGGAAGGAAATGTGCATGAGCAGGGATAGAGCTGATTCTGGCCTAGAGTCCAGTCTGGGATCCAGCACTGCCCTGAAGAGCCATCCCTCAGTTCACCTGCAACTTCAATGCCCCCATGTTTCTGTTCCTCCTTACAAATTACACTAAACATGTCCATCTCCCTGAAGGCTGAAAGATAGATAAAATTAGTGAGACACTCCGCTTGGATGTTGTGGAAGCCAGAAAACTCCTGCAGAAGGAAAGTAGGAATTGAGATGTCTGAGTTTCCAATTAATCCAATGTTGAACTGCAGGAAGACCAGACTTAGTGTCCTTTTTCACAGCGCTCTCTTGGTATAGGCCCCTCACTACACTTGAAAGTGTCCGCTGATTACAGAAGGAAACTTTCTGTGTAATCTACATCTACTGTATTCGTTTATGTGAAGATTTACAGGAGATAGTTTGCTGGTAGTTTCAGAATAAATGTACAGAATTGATTCATCCTAAATGTTTGGAACAAAATGTGAGGAAAAATACTGCCGTTGCATGAAAGTGTAGGATGAAAAACCAATTGTCATCTTAACACAGGGCAAGTGCTTTTCAATGTTTGCTTATCTCATCCCTCACATTCCCATGACTACAATAATCAGCTTTTCCAAGATAGTTATAGGTATAATAATTCAATGAAAATACTAACAGTCTTCCTTTTTTTTTTTTTTATCTTTTTTAGTTTTTAAGAGGGCTGTTATACTGGTGTATAAGGAGAACTACAAACTTAAAAAGAAAATGGTAAGTCTGGTATCAATGTAGGTGGTGGGTGTTTATGATACTACTGCAATGTGAGATACTGGTGTTGAAGGTGAAGACACAAGTGAAACGTCACCTTCCCTCACTAGGCTGGAATTCTGGCTATCCCAGCTACAAGAAGTGCTCAGTATCTGTGTAGCAATAAATATTTATTTTTTATTTAGTAAGCAGCAGCATCTTCTCTGTGTGAGCCCCATGTTAGTTTTGTCAGGTGGAATATGAAACACTGCCATGTAGAAATCATTAATTCTTCCAGATGGCATTTATGATGGTCTACCTTAACACAGTGTGTAGATGAAAGATCTTGGTTTATAGACCCTCAATCATCCTGGAAGGAAAGGAAAAGTGACATTATAAACATAACCTTCTCTGTCCCCACTTACAAACCTGGACTGCTGAAACCAGGTAGCAAGTTGTACATCCCAAGTACCAACAGTGATGTACTGCACCATGCTTATTGTAACAGATGGAGGGGCTCTAAAAGCAGGAGCAGCAGCTACATGATTAATGTAGTCTGTTGATCAACAGTCTGCACGTTCTTTCATGGGAAACTTGTTCCCTAGTAGTATTTATATGCAAAATATTATTTTTATCCATTAAAATCAAATGGTTTTAAAAGTTGAAGCAATTATAAATTCCAAAGGTTGTGTCTATCACCATTTCAACTACACTTACAAGCACATTTTTAGGGGACTGAAGGAAAGTGTAATGAATTTAGTTTCTCTTCAGAGGCAGGCCTTTTAAGAGTAACACAAAACACCACTACTTTTTTTCTCCTACTTCTTAGAAATATCCTTGCTGTTTTTCTTTTTGCAGCCTACTAATGTTCGTGCTGCACATAATTATGGGGACTTGGATCCATTTAAATTTCGTTGGCTGATTCCTTTATCTGCTCTTCAAGTTCGACTGGGGAACACAGCAGGTAACTCTCTTGCTCTAAATACTTTAGTATTAAATGCTTTTCTGGGATTCTGTAATACTGCTTCTTCCATATGTCTTTCTGGAGCCTCTGGGAATATGCAGGTGTAGAGAAAATACTATGCACTGCTGTCTCTGCAGTCAGGGGGTACAGGCTTGAAACATTTACAGACTTTCTTAGTTTGCTATGTTGATTTCTTCCATGAGTTCAGGAAGATGCAAAGGAATGACAGAATAGAAATCCCCAATAACGGGAAGGTGATTTACCATAGTTGACATCCTGGTGACACCCGGATGCTGTGTGTGCGCTGATCCTCATGTTTTTCCAAACAGGGGAAAGTTGACTGTAATTTGTGGTAGTAGAGGCCCATGTTCTTATTTTCAAGTTGATCTTTATGCTCCTATCCATTCCTGCATGTTCTATAAAGTGCCACAAGTTCTTTAAACAAATAAATTCTTTGCACACCTGGGTGAAGGCATTCTAGGGCTGGAAGGCATGGAGAAGCAGGAAGAATGGGGGAAAGCAAGTCTTCAAGAGAGAAGTTATCAAAGGCAGTGCTAGGTTGCCCCAACAGGAGCACTCAGGGGACTTTTTGTTGCGTTCCATCTTGGGTGAGATCTTCTGGGGATACACACATGGCTATGTTAACACTGCCTTCAGGAGTGAGGAGCTTGGTCTTTCTACTGCCAAAGGCTTTGTGAAGTATATACACAAGTAATGTTTCCTTCCATGCACAGGAACAGAGAACAGCTGTATCTGGGAACTGATTCACACCAAGTCAGAACTAGAAGGCAGGCCAGAAACAATTTTTCAGTTGTGCAGCAGGTAAGCTTTATGTGGAGATTGTATTTCACAAATCACATTAATGGAATTAAAAAAAGGTTTTCCCCCATGTCACCTTTTCATCAGCAGTTTTGATGCAGCACTCACTCTTTGAAGCCAAACACTACATCAGTGTTTAACTGCATAAAGTATAAAAATTCAAAAGGGAGTGAATTGGTGCAGTGATCCAGCATCAGAAATCTGTGCATATATGAGCATAAGTTCCAGTATGGTATGAGCAAAGTAATTGATTTGATCAGACTCTCAGTTGGTTAGCAGAAATTACTTTCTTATAAAGAACTACTTAAGGTGGTGATTCCTTGGTACAGAATTTACCTGTCATCGTTTTCTAAGAGGAAGTAACCAAGATCTCGAAACACAAGGTATGTGAAATGCCTAACAACATGTCAAGATATCCCTGCACGTGTCAGGAGAGTTGGAATTAGATGATCTTTGAGGTCCTTTCCAACCCAAAACATTCTATGATTTTGTGATAGCTGCAAGCCCACTACTAATATAACTATTAAAAAACCCACTGCACTAAAGTACATCAGCAGAAAGGAAGGAGTAGATTTTATCCCAGTGTCTTATTTCAGAGGGGAAAATTAAGCTCTCTGTTTTTTTAAACTTGCAGTGATTCTGAGAACAAAAGTAACATTGTGAAGGTGATCCGTTCTATTTTGCGGGAGAATTTCAGACGTCACATAAAATGTGAACTACCGCTGGAGAAAACTTGTAAAGATCGCCTTGTCCCACTCAAAAATCGTGTACCTGCAACAGCCAAATTGGGTAAGAAACACCTTCTCAAAGTGAAAAATAGCCTGGACTTCAGTGCTGGCAGAAGGTTTGCAATTATTACCATGACTGTAGAGTGCCGTGTGTCAGACCCGCAAATCCCATGGCTTTATTTAGGCTGGGGAGGAGGTAGTTTCTCCACCACTCAGTGCTTGACAAGGGCTAGATGAGATAAGCAAGTTTGCTATCCCCCCTCCCCACACTGTGATATGTCATTAGCACTCTTCAGGGAAGACTTAATAAGGCCCAAATTAATTTTGCTGGGAAGGAACAGACTCCCTTTGGCATGGTATTAGTGTTCTTTCCTCTGTTCTTTCCCTTTAGTAACTCAGCCCTCATACCATTTATAGCAAAACAACCTGAAAAAGGCAGAGGTCTTGCTTCTTTCAGTGCACTAAATCTGCATCCCACCAGATATTCTAATTAAGTATAGGCTTTAGTTAAATGAGCACCTACTAGTATTTCAAGTTGTCTTTCTGATCAGTCCTCTGTAAAATCCCCTTAACATCGCAGGATCTGGAAAAGTTCAACTTCTGCCTACATTCTGACCCTCCAGTGCTTGAGGTGCCTGAATCAGTCTTTCCTTCCTGCAGAAGTGTGTAATTTATTGACTACAATTTGTGGAGGATTTTTTACATATTGCACAGGAAGGCAAGCACATAGCTCTGGGGTAGTTGTAATGAAAACTGTGGCACGGGATCACAGTCAGTATCAGAGTGCTGGCACATCTGACTTGGAATGATTATCAAATGAGACTGCGTACACTGTAATCATAAGTGGGCTACTGAGGTAGAAGGTGTAACCAGCTGATGTTTTGGTGAAAAAAATAAATCTGCATTTTTCCTCTGCACAGCTTCCACAAGGCCCTTGAAGGTATTGAAGAATTCATCCAGTAGTGAGTGGAATGGTGACCCGGGGAAAGGTACCTTTCAGGACTCTGATGAGTGCAGCCTGAGCAGCAGTACTCAGAGCAGCAGCTGCCACACTTCTGAGAACATACAGGAGCCCAAAAACTCATCTCCCAATAAACATGTAGAGAGCTGTGCATCCGACTTTTCTAATGTTCTTGTCAAAGAATCTGATATTCTCAGTGATGAGGAGGAGGATTATCAGAGCCTGAAGAAGGGCAGTCCTACAAAAGACATTGAAATACAGTTTCAGCGGCTGAAGATTTCAGAGGAACCCAGTACTGACCCTGAACGGGATCAGGCTGCTGAAAATGAGGGAGATGGCTTTGAGATAGGACAGCATCCAAAGCTTGTGCGTGGCCATTTCTGCCCAGTGAAGAGAAAAGTAAACAGCACAAAGCGTAATAGAGGAACTTTAATGGCAATGCAAGAACGTCACCAGTCCCTTGACAGTCACTCTGATGCTGCAAACCTGGATCTGAACTCTATTTTAGAGAGAGAATTTAGTGTTCAGAGTTTAACATCTGTAGTTAATGAAGATTGTTTTTATGAAGCTGTGGAGAGGCATGGAAAATCCTAGCTTTCTAAGCAGATTATTTAAAATATTCATTTGAAGTCCACAAAAAATTCAACAAACATTTTGTTTTAAAACTAGTAAATTCATGGAAGCTGCAGGAAAACTACTATCTGATTTTGTGCACTAATACATTTTTCCACAAAAACAGCTGTAAAGGATTCTTAAGTTATTTTAATTTATTGTAGATCAAAAATAGATTAAGTTGGCCAAGGTCTGTAAATTAGTTCATCCCTTTCAAGCAGTTATTAAGATGATGTAGTGTTCTTGGGGATGGCCTCATTAGTATTTTAAGTAACGTGGAAGAGGTGCTAGTGAGTGGCAGAGGGCTTTACAATGGAAAGTAGCATTGCAAAATAAATTTTTCAATACCTTGGGCATTTTATTTCTTTGGTTTTCATGTTTGCTTTATTTAAAGCAGAATTAAGTTATTTTAATGTGTTTTAGTGCACAACAGTGCAGAAGTTTCATTTTGTATGTTTCAATGCTGTTTATACTTTATATATATGTGTAAATACAAAAACAAAGCTTGGCCTGTAATCTTTTATTTGACTGTATTTTTTATTTTCTCTACCAATCTGTACAGTAAAAGACAAATAAGTATTGTACTTAGCCATGTTTTCTTCTTTTTATCGTGCTGCTTTTCTCTAGTTGGAGCTTTAAATACCAAATTCTTTGCCTCTGCATAAATGAGAAGAGTATTAGCAGACCTTGAGGCAATTGGCGCACTTTATCCTCCCATAAGCCAGTCACTTGAGCGTATTTATAAAAGCCTTGGCTTCTATTTTTAGATTACTCTGTACAGTAGGATGTTCCAGGATACAAAAGCACAAAAACCCAAACACCGTCTTACATGGAAGTATGAAAAGTATTTTTCTTACATTTCAGTAATGCACTTTCATTCATAAAGACTCAATTATTTCAGAAGTATCACAACTTAATTACCTGTCTCACAACATACCTTGTTTCCTGGTATGTGTTCTAGTAATTCCCCTGAAGTAAAAATAACCTGGACTGTCTTTTCCCTTTTGTCTGCTGCTGAATAGAATAAGAGAGAGCTGCCCTCTCTCTTTACCACTTTCTCAAAAGTAGTTCTTCCATACCCACACAGCTGTAGGAATATAGAAGCCTCCTTTTACTGAATCAACACCTCTAGATCAAGGAGTTAAAACTAATAAAAAAATCAGTCTGCTGCAATTACACTGTTACAACTGATCTTCCTCTTCAGTTGTTCAGGACACTCTCCAGCTGGACCTCTCCATCCTCTTCCTTCCCCTGACATGTACTATCTCTCTTCCCCTGATAGTACTTTTAAGTAAATTCCTTGTCTTCTTTTGCTTTAGTCTTCTCTATAGTCAAAACACAAAAAGGCTTGAGTCTTCATCACACATTTTCCTGTATGTATTGCACAGATTTCTAAACTGGGACATGGAGAGCTGAAAAGGACGCAAAGTTGGATCAACATTTGCTGTCATCATCAGCTGTTCTGTTCTTTTCAAACGTCCACTTTCAGGAAACAAGGTCCTAGAAGGTGCAGGGAGAAAAAAACCCAAATTCAAACAATTCAGACAGACAATTAATTTTCCCTTAAGAGTAACATGGAATTTACTTAATATGGTTTACTATTAGCTATGTCTTATTTTAGCTCTGGCACTCTTAATATAACTCATTATCTAAGCAAATGGAAACATATGAAGGTCCTTTTTCTGCAAATGCAAATTATGACACCATAGAAAAGCATACATAAATATATTAAACCCATGCATGGTGGTCCCTGTTTGCTAACATTAAAAAGAGCTTTGGGTATGGATACCAGCACGAAGCTTCTTAGAATTAGTCTCATATTTAGAAAGCAACAACAGATTAAACTGTGCAAAACAGATCAGATCCAAACCGTATGACTTTCTTTCAGACCATTTCATTCCAATGGGACAAGATATTTGTTATCACTTGTCATTATATCATAATTCTAATGCCAGGAAAAAAAAGGCAAAGAAGTAGGAGAAGACTATTAATTAACCGTACAATTTTTAATATTTAGAACTGGAGAATATGGCAGGAGTCCTAAATTTGGGTTCGCTCTGTCATTCTTTATAGAAAGGCATGGTTTATGTGTGTGTCTCAATTTTCAAGCTGTACCTATGATACATATATAATATCTAAAATGTTAACCCATTAGTTCAGCATCCAGTCCAGCAAGGTTTAAAAATGGATCGATCCTTATTTCAATACCCCTCAAGTAATTCTTTGATTGGGTAGTTTAAAAGACATACCTGGAGCCAGAATTTGCAGACAATGTGAACTGATTCTATACCTTGTTTTTATACACTATATGTGGATAGATAACCTTTAAAATGAACTTAGCAGCTTATTTTACACTAAATTTGCTATTTTGTTCAGGTCAGCTAAAGAGTAAGAGGATTGTGTTTCTTAGCTGCATACTAGGGCTAAAGTATGATAAGCTGCTAGGGAATACGTGATGTCCAAAAGTTCAGATTCACCCCTCCTTGCCTCAAAAGAATGTAAAGCAGTTATTAGCAATTTGAGATTACACAATAGTGGGTTTCTTTTTTTTCAGCTTTGGCAAAAATATTGTACATAACATAGATAGGCTGATGCACACACCTTCTGCTTACACTGTCACTGAAACATTCTTTCACACACAAAAAAAAGAAGAAAAAAAGAAAGCCACCCACCACCCTGTAAATCAAATACAAATCAATCTAGGACTTTGGATACTTCTTTTTCTAAACATCTCCAAATGCATACTCAAACCTTAACACAGGCAAATCAGTATCATTTTAGATCCAATGTCTGCATCCCAGACATCAGTGGCATCATGGCCTCGAGAAAAAAAATCAACCAAAACTAGAGGCAAAATTCTTTGTTCACCTTCAATAGTGACATATAAGGCTTGTAGTTCAGTAAGGTGGCATCCACTCTAATTCTAGACTGAATCACACCCAAAACTATGCCCAACAAACTCAGCTAGCCAAGCTGCTGGAGCATCCTTCTAGTCCTAACAGCATCTGTCACAAATTCTACAGTGCGGAGTGCTGGGTTTGCCCATACCAAGTCAGACACGTGGCTATGCTGGAGTTTTAACAGGACCTCTGGCGAAGGAGACTGCAAGTTTCTCACATTAGAGAACCTAGTAAATTTCCTCAGTAAGACATGGGATTTTAAAAGAGCCAGTAAGCGCTCAATAAAAGGCAAGCACAGAAACAAGAATTTGACCTTTTGACATTATCCCCAAATAAGTAAAATTTGCTACGATGATGTTCTCTTCAAATTTCCATCAAACTTCCTCACACTGCCATCTTGATTCTGAATTTTGATACTTTTGGTTTTTAACTTAATCATGCAGTATTTTTGTGGTTGGGCTGGGTTGTTTTCATTCTGAGAGAGACAAAATACTGAAAAGATGACCAATTTATTCTAGTGATTTTAACAACAACTGCACTAACAAAAATGTCAAGTAAGTATTATATAATTACATCAGAAAGATATTAATCTCCAAATTTGTCTTCAGAAATTCTGAAATGGAAAGATCTAATGAAACTATAATGACAAATGTAAAATGGGAGGAATAAAATCAAATGCATAGCTAACTGATTTAGTAGCTGATGCATTACAAAGACATTATCTGAGAATTTTTTCATTAAAAATCCTTACTCAATGTCCACGGAAACAGTATTTTCTTCTAAACTGGAAAACACTTCGAACCACTTTTTCTACTAGCTCAAACGGCTGCTGTATCTTTGGTTGCACCAATGGAGTGAAATGCACCACAGCCACATCCACCTATATGGAAAAGAAAGATAAAGTTGAGTACACATATTCCTTTGGTACACATTACTTCTCAGTTAACTGGCCAGACATCAGAAAAACAGGTACAAGATAGGAAGACATTATTGAGACAGGTAACACAGCTGTGCAGTGGACCAGTGTCATAGTATTGAATATAAAGATATAAAGATTTAGCTTTCAAGGCCCTACGTAATTTTAGTCTTAGTTATCTACATATTTCCAATTAGTTCAAATGCCATTAGTACTTGGTTCTTTTTTCCCCATGGCACTTCCTCCACCTAAAGCAGCTTCCATATAATCTGGAAAGTAATTAGCACTTCTGTCTTCAGATCCTTCCACAAGACAATTCTGACATAATACACAAATTAGACAATATTTGATATACAGGCTGAAGGGCAGCTGGAGAAAATTGTATTATAATTAGAAATCGAACTCATTCCCTGTATGTTTTCTGTGCTCTAGGGCTCTTCTAAATGTAAGCCAAGGAATTACTTTTCAACATACTATTAAAATGCAAGCCTATTTAAAGGAATGGTAGTAGAAATAAGTTTGCACTCATCTTAAGTGATCACACAACTCTGTATTTAAACTGTGTATCACACTTAATCCAAAGTTAGGTTTGAATGATTCCACACAGGTAAGCTTGTATATATTCTTTTATAGTTCTAAAATCAGCTTGGCTGACAGAACAGTCACTTTCCCTGTGTCTGAAAAGAGACTGAGGTTATATGTGCACATTTTATGGTTTTTTATATGTATATATCTATATGAGATGCAACTACAGAGACACTGTATTATATTAGAAATGCCCTGAATTCAGACTTCTGATTAAAAAACAGAAGCTGGGCTAAAATCCAGTTCTGCACAGTAATGAATAAAGAAGTTTGTCTTCCAAACTAAATATTAACAACAATAAAAAGGAAAACATTCTGTGGAAGAGCACACTGAAAATTTGTACAATTTGTACAAGTACTGGTACTGAATGACTAAAAATTTTTAAGTACCGGATTTTAAAAGATATTCAGTCTCTTATTAAAAGAGTCTACTAATATGATGGACAATCGTTCATTTTTTTAAAAGGTCTGACAACCAATATTGGCATTCATAGAACGATTCATAGAATCTGTTCTATGAATGCCATTGAACAGATGATGTTCAATTGGCATTGAACTGAAGATGGCTAGTTCTGATTGAAATAAGAGACACACACAGGCTAAAGAACAGCTGCTGCTCTAAGCACACACTCAGTGTACCAATTGAGATAGCCCAGATCACGAGGGTACTTGAAAGGTTTTACCTACTGCTTCAACCAAACTGCTCATAGCAACCTCTGATGTGGACATATTCTTCTGACACAAAGGTACTATCCATCCAATTTGTTCTTTCAGTGGGAACAGCTCAGCTGTCAAGTACATCTACCCAGTACAACTGCTTCAACGCACAAAGTACTATATTTCAACAGAATCATAAAATCCAAACAACATTAGGTTTTTCATGTAGACAGAACTTACAAAGCTGAAGAAAACACTGGGCGGAGAAAGGAAAGAAAAATACCAATTAATGGTGCTGATGAAAAAAAAAAAGAACCAGAGCACGTTTCCAGCATTAGCACTACTGATCTCAGTTTATGTTACTGAATGTTTTTTCTCTTTTTCTCCACCTTTCCTGAGAGCTAGAATTAAGAATAAGGCAGAAAAAACACTTAAAATTACTAAAATGTGAAGCACAAGAACTTATTTAAAAATCAGGTGACAAAGAAACTTGACATATGGAATCTGCAGTGAAATGCACATACATGTATTTTCCAAAGCAGATTTTTAATTTTCAACTATTCATAGCTTCTGCCTTTGCCACAGGTTGCTGTTACCTATGAAGAAGACCATAGGAATACAGAAAAAACTTTTTGAACAGAGAAAATACATACTTCACATGTACTAAGGGCTTATTTACACATGCATTTGTGTATTGTCAAGAAATAAATCTAGGTATTTCCCCCACAAAATTAGGGGTAAGAAAGAAAACAACCAGAGACCCTGTGGCATCTCCCAGTCACTTCAATTTTGCAGAACTGCTCATGAGAAATGAGGGCTCTTTGGGAGTTAGAACTGTGTCTTTAACAAAAATTTCTGAAGGAGAAAAGAACACAATCTAGATGCAGTGTACCACTTCAGAGCCAAACAGTTCAATTTGCAATCTCAAGGCCAGTGGGCAATAATTTCTGATTCTGAAACAAAACACAGCACTTCTCAGTTCCATTATAGAGGCTGTTTTCTTTGGACCCCAGGAAAGCTGCCTGGTTACTATAGCAACAGATATAGGGGAAAACTTTTCATTTGTAATTGGTCACTCCTTTAAAATTATAAATGCTATTTTTCCTTAACCTTTTTAATATGCATAAAATAAAGAGTAGAATTATGAAAGCCAATAAAGTACACAAGAGCACTTAAAATACACAAGTCAATTTGATGACAATTTTATGAATAACACTTTTCACCCCACCAAGTATGTTAAAAATATTTACAAAATAGCACTCAAATCTTACAAATTAATGAATATGAAAATCATTCAATTGATCTATCCTGAACTGTCAATAGTACAGCAATTATTCATCCCTTACTGTTTTAGTGTATCTGTACAATGAAGATTTATGTTCTGGTAGGGTGGGAGGAACACATGACAGAGTACAATTTAATCCAGGCAAGTCTGCTGCCTTGCTAATGAAATCAACACTTTAAATCAGAATAAACTCAAGTGAGACAGTTTTTACTAATTGTTGACAATAAAGGTCTCATAATGGGCAATACATGTATCTTGGGACAGGGCTATATTAAAATCAAACCCACATAACCTTTCCTCAGGCTGCAGTTTACTCATAGGGAACTGAAACCTAAGCAGAACATATTACAAATTCATTAAAACAGACTGCTTGAGATCCTACTGAGATAGTTCTAAGCCAGCACTTTCACAATCCAAGTGTTCAACAGCAGCTTTTTATCTATCTACTACAGACAAATATTAGGTCTAACACCAGACATGTGCATCTCAGAGCAAACTTGTTCCTATATGAGAGTTTACTTTTGGTTCACTTCCAGCACAAAGTAACTACGCCACTCACTAACAGCAATAATTTCTGGTAAGAACAGCTTTGTAATAACTCCATTCACACTGGGCTCACAAAGAGAATCACAGGAAACCAGAAGTCAGGTACAGAACCTATGGGTGTATCATTGCTGCAATGAGCAAGACTTTTCTCCTAACTTCTTGATTTCACACACCAACTTGTCAAGCCCACTTCTCCAATGTGCTGCAGTTACCGCATAACCTTTATTAGTAGCTTTATTCCTTCATTCTTTTATACAGCCTCATACAAAGGTAACAAGTTATAAGACGACCTACGGAAGGCTAAAGCTATCAGGAACAGATAAATAAAGCCTGTAGTTGAAGAAAAATGCCCTGCTGTTTCAATTAAAATTAAAAAAAATTGCACAGTTTTTTTTCTAGGAAATTTAAACTTTTAATAAGATTATCTGTGATGAAAAAAAACAAACTGTCAAACAACAAAACTCTTTGGCTCTCAGTGCAATTTAAATGATTTCCTCCCCCACTCTATAAGTCTACAGTTTCTGGATTCTCAAGATTTTACTTTGTTTAATCACTGTTCACACTTTTCATCACAGAACCTGAACATCATTATGTATTTAGGACTAAGGGCCTCTGTCTGTTTTATTCCATAATCTCTTTGCTTTCCCTTACTGAATGTTTTTTCAAACAAACTCATTAAACAAAGTACTCCTTTATTCTCGGGTAGATGGAACTAAGAGAGAGAACAAACAGCAGTAATGCACTTGCTGTAGAGAACAGAAAAAAAAAAAAACATTCCAAGAAATTTTGTTAATACATGCCAATGCAGTTTTATATGAGAAGGGATAGTTCCATTCAAGAGAAACTGCATTTTCCAGGACATCTACAGTGAAGAAAACATCTCAGACCTCACATCCAGCAGTAAGTCCTACACAAACAGGAATGAAACGTGACTGTATTTTTAATTACAACTGTAGTGCTTATACTTGAACTTATCATGCCTTTAACTTGGTTCATCCAATTAAACGTAATGTGTGGCTACCATTTGCAGTGTTTTGCATTTATGCTTGCATGTTTGTATATACTGAAATTTTAAAAGGGAAGCAATGAGAAAGGCTGACTCAAGACCCTAATTAGTTGTTCCAGAATATGTTTTTGAATGAGTTTTGAGCTACCCGGACGTGTCAGTTCCTTCTGTAAAGGGAAGTTAAGCCACCTCTTCCATGGGCCTGTACAGCAAATAATATGTATTTGCCACAGCACCTCTTCACATCTGAACAAAGTGGAGGGATTTGGAAATAGGCAGTTCTTTGAAGTAAGATTTTAAAAATGAGTAGCTGTTAATATTCTCACCTTAACTATAAGCATTTTAATATATATATGCTGGACAGACTTAACATATCCTTGAACCATTACCTGAAATAAGTACAATATAAAAATTAAAGTATAAATATATAAATTATATATTGTATAGAGGATCTAGAGGATTATATTATACTATTATAGAGAATAATAATATTAAATATAATTATATTTATAGAGGATAAATATATTATTAGTTAAGTAGTGGCACTAAAGAGTGATAGAACATGTTGATCAAACCTTGTTGTCTTATGTATCATGAACTGAAATGAGTACAATGCTACAGATATTTTGCGTTCCACTTATTTCAATTTTATTCCCTATTATTATGGTTTTTCAAAAATTCTAATGCTTAAGGCCAATTTTAATGTTATTGTTCATATTTAGATAGAATATCTTAGCATAATCCAGACTGAGGTTTGCCCTTTTTTATTTATGATAAAAGACAAAACCTGCCAATTATACAGCCCCACACAAAAGGCAGGGCAGGGCACCACTTCTAATCCTCCTCTCAGACATTTCAAACCATTGTTCTTCATCTGCTACCCCAACAGTCCAGCTGATGTAACCGCAGAAGTTCAATCTTCCCAGGTGCACAGTTATCATACTGCCTAAAATGTTCTCATCTGTCAAATGAAATTGGACTCTTTACGCAAGAATAGCAGGGAGCTTTTTTTAATGAATTTTTAAAACTGCCACTTCGTGGAAAATTTGCAAATTATTTCAGGCAGGAGACTGATTAAAAAAATACACTTCCACAAATGAGTTGTTTCATACCAGTATTGAAAAAAAAAAACGTTTTAGCGACAGAAGCAGATCATATTCACTCTAATGACTTGCTAAATACTGCTGCTCTAAGTCAAGGAATGGGAATCACTGACTGAAAATAAAATATTGATTTAGAAAAGTCACATGTGACTAAATTGTGAACATACTGCAAAAACTAAATTCAACTTTATTCTCCTTCAAAACTAAGAAATTTTGTAACAGTTATTAAAAAGCTGAACAGGTAATATTTAAGTAACAGGAATAAAGGGTTACCTTTAACCACAGTTTACACAAGAGAGAGTATAACAGTATACATTACTATAAAATAGTCAATAGTCAGGAGCTGACAACAGCCATCAAACAAATAAGGTACTTGAAGAATATAATATATTTTCTACCTGTGTTTTTCTACCGCAATGACTTCTAATCTGCAAGTTCCTAATGTTCCCCTTACAATGCATATTTATCTAGTAAGCCTGCAATCTGTCTGCTATTACCAAAACCCACTGCAGTAAAATAAGTTTTGCTTGATGGCTTGCAATCATGTATGAAAGGGCAGCAGCTCCTTTTTACAAGCAATTCTAAAACACTGCCCATTTGCCATCATTTCTGTTCAAGTACCTTGTGTACAGCTGCTCAGCTGCTGCAGGGTCGCGTTCAGATATTCATTCAGACAGCTCTGATTTTAAAGGCAAGCGTTTTTTGTTTGCTGATTTCTTTTCCTTTTCCCCCTCGTACTTCTCCTCCCCCCCCTTCCCTATTACACAGAGGGCTACAGCTTGGCACTCATTTTCTCGAGAGAAAAGACAGACAAAAGGTGACAGCAGATAATCATCATGGCATCAGCAAGTCTGCAGTTCTTTGCTTTTATTCTGGCTTTGTTTGGTGTTTTTGGAGATATCGCGGCCACCCTGCTACCAAACTGGAAGGTAAATGCAGATGTTGGCTCAAATATCATAACAGCTATAACACAGATGCAAGGACTTTGGATGGACTGCACGTGGTACAGCACTGGGATGTTTAGCTGTACCCTGAAATACTCCATTCTCTCTCTCCCCGTCTACATCCAGGCTGCACGGACCACCATGGTACTGTCTTGTATCCTATCAGCATTTGGGATCTGCATCACTACAGTTGGAATGAAATGCACAAAGTTGGGAGGGGACAGTGACAGCAAAAGTCACGCTTGTTTTGCTGGAGGAATCTGCTTCATTCTTGCAGGAATCTCTGGTTTAGTACCAACATCCTGGTACACAAGAGAAATTATTTCAAATTTTCTGGACCAGACCATTCCAGAGAGCAGTAAACATGAACCAGGAGGAGCAGTTATACAGGATTCATTTCAGCAGGCTTTCTGCTTATCGCAGGTGTGATCTTCTGCACTTCGTGTTTTAACAAGCAGCAAGGAGGATGGATTTACCCTCCAAAGCAGCACCATTTCCCATCCACAGAGCAGGAGAGCAATGAAGGTTACAACCTGAAGGACTATGTGTAAATAGTTACTTCTATCCATTCAAGGGGTTTTTTATGCGCTAATTGTAGTTTGATTATTTCAAAGAATGTATAACCAAGCACTTAACTTTTCCTATATCTGGGTTGCAGTTATGTTTATGCAAGGTATTTAATTCATAGGGGCATCCACAAGAAGGAAAGAAGTAGAAAAATGGTAATGGTCTGCTACAAAAGTACTTTATTTTGCTGATTTTTCAAACCATGCTGACTTTCCACGTAGCATTTACTGAAGAAAAAGGAACTATTTTCAAACATAACTGACTGTACAATTAAGGTACCGATGTCTTGTTATAGGAAAGATGATTAAAGACTAACTGCTTTCTATTTAGCGAATCAGGCTTTCAATAACGTAACATTTTATAGTGTATTTTACATTTTTATCCCTATCTTAGTTATGATGCAAGGAAAAGAAGCTCAAACATTATTTGTCCAAGAAGCCCAATTCAATGTTTTTTAAAAAGCAGACACATCTGCCTTTCATTTTCAACTGTAAATTGCCTCGTAACTAGATTTCATAACAAAAAAAATAAACAAACCACCACCACAAAAAACCCAACAAACAAAAAAAAAACCACAACAAAAGCTCATGGCTCCAAACCTTAGCTGCACTGTATGCTGTATACTGATATATGCATATCAGACTGAAGAATCAGCAGTATCATTTAGATCTTGCCAAACACAGCTCTCGCACCTCAAACTGCCACCTGCTGTGGGTTTCATTGATTATTGTTAAGAAATGTCTGCTGGACATTCACCAATTGCTACTAATCTATCACTGCACAATGAATGTTAGATAACGAGGAGCAATACAACAACAGAAATGTAACCATAACTCTGAAAACACCTGCAAATTTTAACACACAGCATATAAACCCCTGTAGGGTCTCTTTCAGGTCCACTCCCATGTATTCTCTTACTGTAAAATGTAGCATACAACAATCATAAGACAGCTCCATTATTTATTTTCTTAACTCCCTTATTTTGAATAATTATCTTAAATCCCTTAACCTTCTCTTTCACCACATAGATTTTGTTTTGTATTAGTCACTGGCAAGGTATGTTGTATCTAAATACTTCCCTAAACAACAACCATATTGATGAAGGAAAAGGGGTACGATTCAGGCCTTTAAATTTAGGAATATGGTAACGCTGGATGAGTCTTTCGATAAAACCAACTGCTATTTATTCTGCATATTTATACACAACTTTTATTTCCCATGTTACTAGCCTGAAATTTGCTAAAGCAGTATGAAGGAGCCTAAACATTATATGTTCATTAAGTTGGAAGAAGTAAGATCTTCTGCTATAGCATTTTAGAAAGCAGACTGTTTTATGAGTTTAACATGTAAAGAATCTATTCACAGAGAGTCTTCATTCTTCATACATAAAATGGCATTACATCTGCTTTTTTTACTACTGTTACAGCCATTTTGAGTTTCCTATGTATCAATCAAGGAGTTTGTTTTGTACTATTCCTAAAATTACTATCACCAGTTATTTGGTATTGCAGAGTCTTAACTATGACCAAAAAGCCAAATTTTCTTTTCTTAGACACAGTGTCGTAGAGCACCATTCCATTCCATAAACCAAGTCTTTTATGTCTCAACATTCATAGTATTGTTGAAATAATATTTATACATTGTGAGAATTGAGGTAAACAACTCATTCTCACAAACATGCATCTCCACCTTTAATAATGGGTTTGACGTGACACTTAGATGTGATCATTGTTATGTATATTAATTAAAATTAACATCCGTAAAATTATAACCAAAAGGCATCAATTTACAGGAGGGCATAACAGAAAGGTAATAATTGCATCCTATGTGCAAAATGAAGTATTCATCGGTTACATGCACTAGAAATTTTTCTTCCTGAAACTTTATACAGAAGTACCTGAACTTTGTATGGTTATGAAACAAAAAATCAAGCACTGAGCCCTTCATTCACAACATGCTGAAGGACCTTTCCAAGGAGACAGGTTCTATGAGAAGATGTATTGAGAAAAATCAATCTATAACAGGAGTTTGAAGGAAACAAAATATAGTGAAAACAGGTGCCAGTTCTGTCTGAAAAAATTGTACTTTCTGCATTTGCAGTATAAGCAATTCTTGTTTTAACTCAAAGAAATATGTTAAATAAAAATATGCTTGCATTTAGTGGTACTGGTTTTTTTATTCAACAGAGTACCAACTAACTGTAGGATCTGCTTAAACTAAGATATTTGTCAAAACTTTGTAAGTTACTTCTCTCTTGGTCAACTGTGGCCTTTTCAGTACAGGAAAATGGGAATATCAGTTATAGCTTCCCAATTCTGAGACACAGGCTGCACAAAACTTTTGGCTACACTAGCACTACTAATACTCAAATTGCATCTGCCATTGAGAAACCACCACCATAACACTAGAATTTTGTGATAAATGAGAGAGAATAACCTTCCAAAGGTTCTCAAGAGACATGCCTGAAAATCTCTTGAGAGAGACTGCAATAAGACGAAATGGAGATGTAATGAAGAGCTGAACCAACCAGTTTAAGAGGGACTTTAAGAAGCTGCAAGTTCATTTCTGAAACAGAACAGCAGTTTGATAGGACATAAAAGAGGGTTGATATCAATTAGATATAAGGAAGAAAATTTTTACAATGAGGGTGGTAAAACACTGAAACATATTGCCCAGAGAGATGGTGGTTGCCCCATCCCTGGAAACATTCAAGGTCAGATTGGACTGAGCTCTGAGAAACCTGAGCTAGTTGAAGATGCTCCTATTCATTGCATGGGGATGGGACTAGATGACCTTCAAAGGTCCCTTCCAACCCAAATATTTCTATGATCCTATGATTTCCACATGCATTCAGGGGAAGTAGACCTCACTTAATGTCAGGCACAAATTTTTACAAAAAACCCCGCAAACCAAACCAAAAAAACATTCTTGTCCAAAATAAGACTAATTTATTAATTTTTGATTCCTGTAATCATATGTCTATTAATAAAAACCAGTGACAGTAGATAAGAGGACAACAAAAAGACTCACTCTGCCTCACAGATAGGAAGAAGAAAAGATGGTTACTTTTTTAAACAGGTAAAGGGATATAGGTGACAAAGTGCTATAGCAAACAAGAGGGAGTATAATATGCTAAAGATGACTATGGTGAAATAAAGATTTATAAACATGGTAAAATTAGAGATCTTTGATAAAGATGACAAATTAAAAGCAGTCTTTCAAAAGACCCATCAAATTCTCTAGGCACAATTCCCAAACTGTTTATAAATGCAAAATGTAAAACAGCAAGCTTTCCAAAAATGCTACAGTAGTAGCAGACTATCCCACCATTAAATCCTAATCTCCCTCTCCACAAACACCCAAAGAAGTACGCTGATCTTGCAGACAGGTTTGAAGGTCAAAGTCAAATTCTGAGGAACCAAAAAGAAAAGCAACTTCTTAAGAGTAAGCACACTTCGTTTACAGGAATTTCACATCACTCCACTTCATAGCATGGAGATGCTGAAATAGAGCAGCCAACTGTGTTCCTTACTCAAAATGAGATACATTGCTTGACTGACAAATTAACAAAAAACCCCCATATAAATACAGCAAAACCTACCTCTGGTTTTGGAACAAAAGCTTCACCTGGAATTATGAAACAGTTTTCAACACTGCAGAGATGCTGAGCCATAATGGACAGTCTGCTACGCTGTCTACCTCCTGGATTAGCTGTAAGCCTCTATGGGAGAACCAAAACATGTATATCAGTGATACTGAATTTACCAAGGGATCAGTTACATTAAAGCCTGATTATCAGTATAATCAAATTAAAAAAACCACCACTAGTTAACAGTTAAGAACTCACATCAAATTGTATGCCTGGTTGATCTAGAGTTTTTTTCTCCAATATAGCAGCATTTCACTAAGATACCATGCTGATTCACAACATTAGTCCTGCAATCAAATGCACATGAAAAGGAGCTCCTTGAACTTCTGCAGAACTAAATGTACGCCAAAAGAACTTTGTATGGACACAGGAGAAAACTAAAACTATTCTGACTGCAGGATTCAGAACAAACATTACACCATCTGACAGTACTCTCGCATCCTTTCCTTCCATTGTTTCTGTATCAAATATTACTACCTTTTTTCTTCTTCAAGATGAAGCAAAGCTCCATAAACTCAAGATCAGCTAGAAACCAAAATTTCTTCATTATTAGTTGGTCTACACTTACAATATTTGCAAGGAAGCTGCATCTACTTTACATAAATTTAGAATGCCTAACATGAGAGCATTTAATACATAAAACTCAATTTAGTAACTCTCTGATTTTCCCAAGAATTTTTTTACAAAGACTATTAAAATACTAGCCTGGTCAGAGGTTTTCTACACTTTTGTGACCAGGCAAGAAATACATTTTATGTGCTTTGCTAGCACAAATAAGATTTAAACACAAAAAACGAGTCTCAAATGATAAAAGACATTACATTAACTCTGCAGAAAGAGAATTTTGAAGATTCCTGTTCTTCTTTACCACCACCTTATAAAAAATAAAAACTAAACCCCAATTTGCATATCCGGTAACATCTGTACATCATGTAGTTTCATATAAAAAGCCTACTCATGAAATGCTACCATGCTTATTAAATATACCCCTGAAAAATAAAACTAAGTCTATTGCTGAAGATTCTCATTTTTTTAAACAACTCTTCTGAAAGGCAGTTCAGCACAGAGCAAATAAATACTTTTCAACGACTTTTTGGAAAGAAAGCTCAGTGATTCTTTTTGCATATGCCAGCATTTAAAACTAGCCTCATTGCTGTTTCAGAGGAAATGCAGTAAGAAAAAAAAAAAATAAAAACCTATCCACTATCATTATCATTCTCTGAAAAAAACCCAGACTGCAAAGTCTAACAATGCAGTAAGATATGCGCTTCCTTGACCTCCACAGTGGAAATGAAACTGACCTAATGGCAACACTTGTAGTCCTTCCAATGCCAATTCAAACAAGCCAACCTTTACTTCTCTCAAAAAATCCACCTAGCAACAAGTGTTGCTCCTGCATCTCAGCTACAGAAGGGATAACTTAACATCATCAACCTCTGGGCAGTAACATCTTCAACCACATCAGCAGGAACATACCTGTGCATGGCACACATGCACAGGTCATCTAGTCAAACACCCTTACCATGGGCAGGGACATCATCAGCTAGATCTGGATGCTCTGAGCCTCACCCTGACTGACCTTGAATGTTTCCAGGGATGCGGCATCCACCACCTCTCTCAACAGAAACACTGTTACAGTGTTTCACCACCCTCACTGTAAAAAACTTCCTTATATTTAAATCTACCCTCTTTCAGTTTAAAACCATTACCCATTGTTCTATCACAACAGGTCTTGTTAAAAAGTCTGTATCCATAATTCTGTAACTTGGCTTATATTTGTATGTTTTGAATCTCAGTTGTCAAAATTTTCTTTGTCCCTACTTCTAAATATGGATAGTACCTGAAACTACTCCAAGTAAATCATGCTGAAACTCAGCTAACTAGGTAACATTTTTGCATCTACTATTAAAACTTTAGCAAGGCATGAAGCAAAAGAAAAGATTCATAAGCCTAACCTGGAATACAATCAAGGTGATACTTGACATCTCTTCTGATGCTGCTCATTGTCAACCACCATGAAATGGCCTGAAGTTGTGTCAAGGGATGTTTAGGCTGGATATCAGAAAGAGGTTCTTCACCAGAGGTAGTTGGGCACTGGAACAGGTTCCCCAGAGAAGTGGTCACAGCACTAAGTTTGATAGAGTTCAAGAAGCGTTTGGATGATACTGTCAGGCACATGGTGCGAGTCTTGGGGATGGTCCGCTAAGGGTTGGACCTGATCTTTGTGGGTTCCTTCCAATGTGGTATATTCTGTGATTTTGTGTTTTGGGAACAGCTATTTCTTTTGTTCTCCAATAAAAGCTGTACCATGAAATTGTGCTTTAAATCAATACATATTAAAACCCCATTACAAATGAATCTGCAAAATCTGACACAGGAAGTAACCTACATGATGAATTAGACTGGCAAAGCTGATCAAATAAAGGAGTATTTAACACAAGTACACAAGCCACTTTTTGCCAAACAAGGCAATTTTTTAGAACATAAGTATTTATATTTCACCTACATCAGTTATGAAAAAAAAAATAGCAATTTTTCTTATGTATGCCACTCAAAAAACCGGAATTACTTCCTATTTTATTATCACCTTTTGCCTGGTGTTATAGACAGCAACATTAGATACAAAACAATTAAGTATTCAGCTCTTCTAACACACCTCTCTTCTAGTTATCAAACAGTTTAGCTCCTCACTTCCCAACTACCATCTGCCCAGTTCTACTCAAAATTAGAGACTGACGAAGATCTCCTATTCAAACTGAAATAAGAGTCATTCTCAAGGAAGTGGGCTGGGAAGTTACCTGGACTCGGTGGCAGGTTTAAGATGAAGCATTGAGGAATTTGCGGCAAGGTAAAAATTTTTACCCACAAAGTAAATAATAATTTTACAGGTGTAAACTACAGAGAAACAAAATGATCTGCTTGAAACTCAAGAGTGCTACTTTACTGCTGTAGATGTTTGGCCTTATCCTCCTCAACAGGCCTCAGAATTTAGCATATAACATAACTGCTGGTTCTTATCAGCTTTAATCCATTTAATTAAATCATATCAGAACAGAGTGGGCTGCAGTAGTAGGTCTATACTGACATAACTCACACCAACACTGCTGTGCTACAAGGAAACAGAAAAGTAAGAAATACAACCAGCAAGAAAGGCAAAGGTTATTTTTTCCCTGTTATACTAGCAAAACAAAGTCTGATCATAAATAAAAAAGCCTATTGCTTTACTTTCTTACTGTGAATATCAAGTTATTCTAATTAATTACAAAGCATATCACTCTATTCCATGACAGCATCTTACCCTTTTGCTGAGCTTATGGTATATACATAGACTTTCTTTGATACTTAGGCTCTTAGCTTAGAAACATCCAAGGAGGACCCCAAATTTTTGAGTTAAGACATTTCCCTTTCAAGACTATAAATCCAGAGATACATAAAGTATCAGTACCAACTCCTTATTATTAGCATTACACTGTTCTCTCCTTCCTGGTACTGCATATGCCAAATAACGATGGTTAACGTAAGCAACTCCAGAGGGTCTGGAGAAAAGGTATGGATCTTAATAATCATTCTTTCTCCTAATCATAAAATCAAGTAGTCTCTTTCAAACAATGTTCTTTCATGATATCAGATCAATAATGGAAATGTAAACCAAAAACTATGAATGATTTTGTCTTCAAAGGAAGGCCTCTGTTTCAACTGATGTTGAACAAGAATCAAGAGATCCCAGAATGTAAACTCAACAACAGTTAACATTCATTTCAATGCATGACCTTGAACAGCTGACTCAATTTCCTAGTGTTTCTAACTTCTCAGTGTTCTAAGTACAAGAACTTAAGCATGCATGGTATTTGGCATCTAATTGAGCTATGCTGGGTGCAGAAGCACTATAATCTGTGTGTCACCAATGATGTATGCAGATGGTTACTGCTATATAAAGTACAGAGCGCTCTCATGCAGTGCTAGGCCAATTTTTTTACTGCTGTCACAAAACTATGCATCTTACCCATCATCACTGTGCTGGTTTGAAAGTTAACCAGCAGAGGAAACCAAGCCAACTCAAAGAGAGATTACAAGTCAGAATAACAATTTAATAAAATAATACAATAAGTACGACCACACAGACAAGCAACAGGCAATAACCCACAAAACCCAAATGTACAACCCAGCACCCCGGGGCACAAACAAAGCGGTGCTACCTGGGCCCCCCCTTGAGTCCAAAACAAAGGGAGAGGGGAAAAACCTGCTAGTGGGAGAGCTGCTGCAGTCCAACCAAAAGTGGTAATTGTAGTCCGGCCAAGGGTGGTGAAGAGCTGCAGGTTGAGAGCGATGAGCTGCGGTCCTCCTCTGGATCCCACGAGTGGTCCCAAAGGTTCCGAAACTCCAGGTTTATATACTCTCCAGTTCAGGTGGGAATGTTCAGTCCTCCCCTCAGAGCGGGGAATTCCATAAAAGGGTATGAGGGTGCTCATTCCATAAAAGGATATGAGGGTGCTCAGGAACATTCCCCCCCCCCCCACCCCCCCTCGCAGGCCTCTACTGACAACAGTTTCTGGGAAATGGCATGGAGGGCTATAGAATACACAGTTTGGGCTATACCCATTCAGTGATGAATCGGTCCCAGCTGTTCTAACCAGGACATTATCCACCCCTTATTCTATGCCGTCCATGTCATGCCCAAATTAACCCCCTTAAAAACTATGTCTCCTTAAAACTATATACACTTACATATATATATATATATATACAATGAAACATTACAGACCATTCTCACTCAAAATTAGGTCCCCTTGTGGTACACAACGTGTCTCCCCATCTTTTTGCATTACCCACCAGGTGGAACCAGGTCCTTGAGCAAAAACAATCCCTCGGATGGGTTTGCCTTTGCTTGAGGTGGGACTAATCCAAACAGTCTTCCCTAACATTCCTCTCATATGCACCACAGGGACTTTATCTCCATCTACAGTATGCAAAAGTTCTGATTGAGCAGGGCCAGCTCGATTGATGGAGCCTCGGGTGTTGACCAACCAGGTGGCCTTTGCTAAATGCAGCTCCCAGTGTTTGAAAGTCTTCCCACACAGTGCCTTCAGGGTGGTTTTCAGCAGTCCGTTGCACCGCTCAACTTTTCCAGCCGCTGGTGCATGGTAGGGGATATGATACACCCACTCAATGCCGTGCTCTTTGGCCCAGGTGTCTACGAGGCCATTCTTGAAATGGGTCCCATTATCAGACTCAATTCTCTCCGGGGTGCCATGTCGCCACAGGACTTGTTTTTCAAGGCCCAGGATGGTATTCCAGGCAGTGGCATGAGGCACGGGGTATGTCTCCAGCCATCCAGTACTTCCTTCTACCATGGTCAGTACATAGTGCTTGCCTTGGCGGGTTTTGGGGAGCGTGATGTAGTCAACTTGCCAGGCTTCCCCATACCTGTACTTTGACCACCGTCCACCATACCATAGAGGCTTCACCCTCTTGGCCTGCTTGATGGCAGCACATGTCTCACAGTCATGGATGACCTGTGAGACAATGTCCTTGGTTAAGTCCACCCCTCGGTCACGAGCCCATCTGTATGTTGCATCTCTCCCCTGGTGACCGGAGGCATCATGGGCCCATCGAGCCAGAAATAATTCTCCTTTGTGCTGCCAATCCAGATCTACCTGAGAGACTTTAATCCTGGCAGCTCGGTCCGCCTGCTCGTTGTTACGATGCTCCTCATTAGCCCGTTTCTTGCCTACATGAGCGTCTACGTGACCGACCTTCACACTCAGCTTCTCTACCCGGCCAGCGATGTCCTGCCACATCTCTACCGCCCAGATGGGTTTCCCTTGGCGCTGCCAGTTGGCCTTTTTCCATCGTTCCAGCCATCCCCACAGAGCATTGGCCACCATCCATGAGTCAGTGTAGAGATAGAGTCTTGGCCACTTCTCTCGTTCAGCTATATCCAAAGCCAACTGAACGGCTTTAAGCTCTGCAAACTGACTTGACCCACCTTGTCCTTCAGTCGCTTCTGCAACTCGCCGTGTGGGGCTCCATACGGCTGCCTTCCATTTTCGGTTTGTCCCTACCATGCGACAGGAGCCATCCGTGAAGAGTGCATATCGCCTTTCATCTGCTGGTAGCTTATCATATGGTGGGGCCTCCTCAGCCCGTGTCACCTGCTCTTCTTCTTCTTCAGAGGATAGTCCAAAACTCTCACCTTCGGGCCAATTGGTGATAATTTCCAGAATCCCAGGGCGCTTAGGATTCCCTATCCGGGTTCGCTGCGTGATCAGAGCGATCCACTTACTCCATGTCGCATCGGTGGCGTGATGTGTAGAAGGAACTTTTCCCTTGAACATCCAGCCCAGCACTGGTAGTCGGGGTGCCAGGAGGAGCTGCACTTCGGTGCCGATCACTTCTGAGGCAGCTCGAACTCCTTCATAAGCAGCCAGGATCTCTTTCTCAGTTGGTGTATAGCTGGCTTCAGATCCTTTGTATCCCCGACTCCAGAATCCCAGCGGTCGTCCGCGGGTCTCCCCAGGCACCTTCTGCCAGAGACTCCAGGAAGGGCCATTCTTCCCGGCTGCAGTGTAGAGCATGTTCTTCACATCCTGTCCTGTCCTTACTGGCCCAAGGGCTACCGCATGGGCAATCTCCTGTTTAATTTGTTCAAAGGCTTGTTGTTGTTCAGGGCCCCACTGGAAATCATTTTTCTTCCGTGTCACAAGGTAGAGAGGGCTTACAATCTGGCTATACTCGGGGATATGCATCCTCCAAAAACCCACAGCGCCTAGGAAAGCCTGTGTTTCCTTCTTGCTGGTTGGTGGGGACATGGCTGCTATTTTGTTAATTACCTCCATTGGAATTAGGCGGCGTCCATCTTGCCACTTCACTCCTAGGAACTGAATTTCCTGAGCAGGTCCCTTGACCTTACTCTGTTTAATGGCAAAACCAGCTCTTAGGAGAATCTGGATTATCTTCTCTCCTTTCTCGAAGACTTCGCCCGCTGTGTTCCCCCATACAATGATGTCGTCAATGTACTGTAGATGTTCTGGAGCCTCGCCCTTTTCCAGTGCAGTCTGGATCAGTCCATGGCAGATGCTGGGACTGTGTTTCCACCCCTGAGGCAGTCGATTCCAAGTGTACTGCACACCTCTCCAAGTGAAAGCAAATTGTGGTCTGCACTCCGCTGCCAAAGGAATGGAGAAAAAGGCATTGGCAATGTCAATGGTGGCATACCACTTGGCTGCCTTGGACTCCAGCTCGTACTGGAGCTCCAGCATGTCCGGCACAGCAGCACTCAGGGGTGGTGTGACTTCATTGAGTCCACGGTAATCCACTGTCAGCCTCCACTCTCCGCTGGATTTACGCACTGGCCATATAGGGCTATTAAAGGGTGAACGAGTCTTGCTGACCACCCCCTGGCTCTCCAAGTCACGGATCATCTTATGTATAGGGGTCACAGAGTCTCGGTCGGTGCGGTATTGCCGACGGTGCACTGTTGCTGTGGCTATCGGTACCAATTGTTCTTCAACCTTCAGCAGTCCCACAGCAGAGGGGTCCTCTGAGAGACCAGGCAAGGTGTTCAACTGTCTGATTTCCTCTGTCTCCACAGTAGCTATGCCAAAAGCCCAGCGAAGTCCTTTTGGGTCTTTGAAATACCCACTCCTCAGGTAATCTATGCCAAGGATGCACGGGGCCTCTGGGCCAGTCACGATGGGGTGTCTGTGCCATTCCTTCCCAGTCAGGCTCACTTCAGCTTCCAGTACAGTCAGCTGTTGGGATCCCCCTGTTACCCCAGAAATAGAGATGGATTCTGCCCCTACGTATCTTGATGGCATTAAAGTGCATTGTGCGCCGGTGTCCACTAAGGCCTTATATCTTTGTGGCTCTGGTGTGCCAGGCCACCGAATCCACACTGTCCAATAGACTCGATTGTCCCTCTCCTCTACCTGGCTAGAGGCAGGGCACCCCTAATCCCGGTCATGGTACTCGTTGTGCTCTTCTTGTGAGTATGACCTGGAGGTCCCTTCAAGAGGATCAGACGTATCATCATTCCTGTACCGTCTGGAGTCTTGCCCACGAGAGACTGGAGCAACATTTACCCTTGAAGAGTTCCTTGTGGCACTTGTTCCTCTTTTCAGTTCACGTACCCGGGCTGCTAAGGAAGAGGTGGGTTTCCCATCCCACTTCCTCATATCTTCTCCGTGTTCACGGAGGTAAAACCATAGATTGCCACGTGGAGTGTGTTCTCTCTCCTTAGCTGGGGGACGCTGGCTCCTAATAGCAGAGACTCTTGTTTGTCCTGGCGCGATATGGAAGATCCCTTCCTTAATTTCTTCTCTTAGCTTCTGGTGTCCCTCTTCAATCTTCTCTTCCAGGCTTCGGACATGTTCGGCCAGTTTGGTTTCCACACATGAGACGTGGGCTCGCAGTGGAGCGGTGACAGTGTCTTCATAAATCCTGAGTTTACTGACCAACGCGCCCACCTTGTCCTCTCCTTCCCTCCATTGCAGCGTTGCTAAGTAGCGGGAATACATTTCTGGCCCGAGTCGTGCAAACTTTAACCACATCTGGGATGTGCACTGTACAGCATCTGGACTTTTAGGGAATCTTTCATCCTCTGAAAAGATTATCTCCAGTACAGCTAATTCTCTTAAACACCGGATACCTTGTTCCATTGTGTTCCACTGTCCTTGCTGTACGTGGAGGTCCTCCTTACAAAGGTATCTCTCCCTCACACTGGACAACAGTCGCCGCCAGAGGCTGAAAGTTTCCTGCCTCCTTCCAATCCCCTGGTCAATGACTACATCTCGAGACAGGGATCCCAGCTGTCTGGCTTCACTCCCATCTAGGATTGTATCGTTAGCTGCGGCATCCCAGATTCGGAGCAGCCAGGTCAGAATGGACTCATTCGCCTGTCGTGTGAACTCTCTCCGGAGCTCACGTAGCTCACCCAGGGATAGGGACCGAGTGATTATTTCTGGCTCTGTCTCCTCCGGTGGATGTGAAGGTCCTGCCTCTTCATCATCATTTGCTATACGGACTGATTTAGTCTTTGATTTCCTTTTCTGGACAGGGGCGACTGCTATTGGTTTGGGTTGTTCTTCTGGCTCCTCGATGGTTTGTGTGGACACGGTGCCGGTTGATTCATTTCTTTCTCCCTCTGACTCAGCTGTGGTTTGGGTGGACGTGGTACTTGTGGATCTGCTCCTTCTCTCCTCCCCCTGACAGCACTGTACCATGTCAAGTAGTGTCCGGTAGGCAGTGGCCAGGGCCCAGCAGGTTGCTGTGAGCTGACCATCTCTGGAGCTACCAGAGCATTTTCCCTTCACCAGTCTTATCATGCTAACAGGATCTTGCAGTTGTTCAGGGGTGAATTTCCAGATCATTGGAGGAGAAAACTTCTCCAAATACTGGTCAATGTCCTCCCACTTCCCGTGCCACTCAGCATTATCTGCTCCCAGGGTAGGTGTCCAAACAACCTCCCTAGAAGGCCCTGTTCTGACCCTAAACATGGTGTAGACAGTACAGAGCAGACAAAACAACACTAACAGTAACATTATGCTGTCCTTAACATCAAAAGGGAACTCAATATTTCCAAAAACTGTTGTAGCAGGTCTGAAGGGGAAGAAGGAGGTGAGAGGCTGGAAACAACCATTCCCCCCTGTTTCCCCAAAGGGCTGGGTGCGATTTTTAATGAGGCCCCAGAGGTAGCAACCCAAACCAGGACAGGCAAACAGGACTGAATATACATTTACAATGAAACTCATTGCTTCTGATGTTATGATGACATAAATATAGTAAACTAATAAAGCAATTTGGATCCCTCTCCCTGGTTTTAAAGAGAGCATCAAAACAGGCAAATAGTTCCCCATTTGTGGAAATATGAACATGCTCAGATACAACATCCACGTGAATGCATCAAACAACATGGTGATCAGGGAGTTTCTATATCCAAATAGACAAATGCTTAAAATGAAATTGTGATTCTGACTTCTCTCTCTCTGCCCCACGAGTGGGCGCCAAAAATTGTGCTGGTTTGAAAGTTAACCAGCAGAGGAAACCAAGCCAACTCAAAGAGAGATTACAAGTCAGAATAACAATTTAATAAAATAATACAATAAGTACGACCACACAGACAAGCAACAGGCAATAACCCACAAAACCCAAATGTACAACCCAGCACCCCGGGGCACAAACAAAGCGGTGCTACCTGGGCCCCCCCTTGAGTCCAAAACAAAGGGAGAGGGGAAAAACCTGCTAGTGGGAGAGCTGCTGCAGTCCAACCAAAAGTGGTAATTGTAGTCCGGCCAAGGGTGGTGAAGAGCTGCAGGTTGAGAGCGATGAGCTGCGGTCCTCCTCTGGATCCCACGAGTGGTCCCAAAGGTTCCGAAACTCCAGGTTTATATACTCTCCAGTTCAGGTGGGAATGTTCAGTCCTCCCCTCAGAGCGGGGAATTCCATAAAAGGGTATGAGGGTGCTCATTCCATAAAAGGATATGAGGGTGCTCAGGAACATTCCCCACCCCCCACCCCCCCTCGCAGGCCTCTACTGACAACAGTTTCTGGGAAATGGCATGGAGGGCTATAGAATACACAGTTTGGGCTATACCCATTCAGTGATGAATCGGTCCCAGCTGTTCTAACCAGGACAATCACATTGCATTTTACATCACGGTCCACGAGCCATGTTTTGCAACAAGATCTAATCCTATATGACATGAAGTCCTTCTGGAAAATAGATCTGGATTTTTTAATGCCTGAAACATGAGCCCAGAACTGAATTAAGAAATCTGGTTTATTTCATACCAAATGTTTGTCCCTGGTGTCTTTAGAGCCATCTACTGGAAATACTTCACTACCTGTCTTGAATGTTGATGGTAAAACTAGAGTAATGACAGAACAAGATGATTTTCTTTGACCCCAAAAAACGACAGCAGACATGGCACTTTAATATATCATTATGACTAATTTACATGCTGGAAAAAAGCAGAGCAAAATTTTCTGAATCAAATTTTTACTTTGAAAGATAAAATTAAAACAACATACACATTTAGGCTGCACATAGTAAACCCAGTATTTACAAACACTGGAGTAATTAGATGGAAAATCAGTTTTCAGATTGATGCGCAATTTCGTTTTACCTTTTTAAAAGCGAGATGCATTTGAGAAGCCAGACCACTTCCATACATACAAAGCAAAAAGCCTTCCAGTCTCTGTTATTACATGTTTCATACAATGACAACAGAAATAAACTGTTAAGTCTAAAAGCATTGTGGAATAAGTCAACCTAGTATCAACTGATCTAGCATTAATACTGCATTACAGATCAGTCTGGCCTTCTTTTAAGAAAATAACTATTAATACAAAGTAGAATTTTAATTTGCCCTAGGACTTGTGGTGACACAAACTCAATTGATGCCTTTTTATACACATAAGAATGGCAGCAATACATTAATAATTCTAATATCAAGTCTCTCACGCTTTAAGTGTTTAATCACAAGTGGGAATAATGCTAACCTTCATTTTTCCTTATCTCAAGGAAGGTGTTTTTTAAAAAAATGTGTTTAATAAAGAGGACAAAGGAAATAAATCTAAGTGTATTTCTCGAGATGAACGAAAGGTAAGGAAAAACTGACTGATGAAATGGCACATGAATGACTGTGAGAGAAGAAAGATATTTAAAATCAGAAGAGTGCTGTGCAATTCATTCATGTCAAAGAACTCAGACTTCAGAAAAGGATAGAGCACCTCAAGGAAATATATCCTTTCATAAGACATTAAAAAAATAATTATGTGCTTGTGAAAGGATCAGAGCAGATGATTAACTCAACATCAAAATTTGTGATTTACAGCCATATAAACTAAAAATCGAACCAACCCTTTCCTCTCTTTTTAAAGCCGACTGTGTTTGCAGTTTTAAACAAAAGGTTGCATGTAAACAAATTTTTGTTCAATTTATCATCTGTACAACTTTGGGAAGATGCTAAAATCTTACCTCCCCAACTTCCTTCTGAAAAGTCAGTGTCATCTGTGTCCTGCCATAAGTAAAAGGTCCATCCTTTTTCGAAACATTCTCAAGCCATTTGATGATTAGAGGAGTAGAAACACTAAAGGGCAGATTCCCAATGATGTGTATATCTGGTGGTTCTGTTGACATTTGATGGAAGAAAAACAACTGTCAAAAAGTTTTGATAAGATTTTGCCAAGAAATAACACAAAAGAAAAGTACGTGTCTATCAAACTAGACTTAAAATATGAAAACAATTTTTATCACGCCACACTGAAATGATGTCTTTCCATTTATACTTATCTTACACTAACAAAACTGTGTTACTAATCTCAGTAATTGCTTGGAAAAAAAGTGGTTAGGTTTGGTTCTCATTTACATTTGAATAAATCAGTAGCTTTCAGATGACTTTCAGCTGATTGGTAAATTTCAGCTGAGCTACTTTACAACAGCAAAGCTCCAACAGCATTTCTGTCATTTTAAACATTGGAAAGCCAGATTTAAAAAAACCCCAAACCACACAAATCCAAATACTTTTGCCAAAGACATTCAGCTGGAACCAAAACAATGCAAAGGTCTTGAGGACAAATTTTCCAAAAATTTCAAAGCAAATGCAGAAATTTCTTCAGTGGAACAACAGCAGTGGTCATTTATGGCTTCTTCAAAAAGAGGAAGAAGTTAAGAAGTACACCATTTGATCAGCTTTTACACTTTCCATGAGTTGTTATTGTACAGTCAAGATGCTCTAAGATTAATAACTGCAAAGCTACACACTGTTGGCTAAGGTCAATGTCATACCAATTCCACTGTTTTGTCTTAGAATAGGAAGACAATTCTGTTTCCTTCTAGGGACAAAAAAAAGTTAGGTTGCCTTTCCTTATCTTCAAAATGTACCAGAAGAGAGTAACACTTGCACTGAGTGAAATTCAACTTTACCATCACACTAACTCAGAAGCCCTAAAAAATTAAATAAACCAAATGCAAATACTAACCATCCTCCCAGTCCTTTTTTAAGTGCTTTGGAAAAGCCTTCTCCATCTTATAGGTCAGGATATCTCCATGAACGATGCGCACTTTTCCTGGAGCTGCTTCAGATAACATCTGTTTATAAGCAAGCAAGCAGAATTCACAGCGAGTATTAACCAAACTGATTTCCAGTTTCAGCCACAACAGGAATGAAACCATTGCTGTATTTTTATCTTCAATATACAACAAAGCACAATAGGAGTTTAAACTGAGTACACCATCAGTTAGTATTCACTTTCAAAAAGTAAACACTAGAAAAATGTTTAATGTGCAATTGTGTAAACACTATTCACGGCTGTAGAAATCTTTAAAGGGAATTCAAACTTGAAAAGACTGCCAAGAGTCTCTTCAACAACAACAATTAACAACAACAGGCCACTAGCAAGAACCCATCTGATTTAAGCAAACGCAGCAGGTTTTGAAAAGTTTTTAGATCCGTCACCTATGAAACAAGGCTCCTGTTGTTTATCCTGTTCCCCCCACAGCTTTAGGGCCTATCATCAAATTTTCATCACCATCATCACTAGCCATCAAATTTTAGTCATATGTGATATAACACTACAAAAATATTCAGTCATTTTTTTTTTTACGTGAAAAAGGTGAAAGAGATTCCCTGTAGTAGTCTACACTCGTAACATTAAAAACCAAGGAATTTCCCCAAAAGAGGCAATGAGTACCTAGCAGTAGAGAAAATCTCAAAAATTTCTGTCTTTCTAGACATTACAAAATCCACTGTTGTCAGCTTCTCCAGCCCACTTCTGCACCTTAAGTCAGAACTAGTTGTGGTTTGACAACCAATTCTTTAATTTCTGATGTAAGTTCCCAAAATCAAAATTAGTTAATTTTTGTTTTAATGCTGTACTAATCTTTTCTCTATGAAACTGCACATAAACAGCACAATTCAAAAGCAAAGACAACTTTTTCAAAGATGACATTTGGGGTTATTTATTGATCCTACATCAGAATAATGAGAAATGGCTTACCGAACAATTTTGCTTTTGCACAGAAATCCAAACCCATAAACAGTTAAGTGCCAGTGGCCTAACTGCTGAAATAAACTGCTCACCACTGCTAGTTCCATCTTCAGTCACAATGATGCTTATATGCTCAGGGGCACAAACAGCTTTCATCGGTCTCTAAGCCAAAGGAAAGTGCTGCTTTCTCATACTGTTCACAAAATATCTGTGTGAAATTTTTTTGAGTAAACGTTTGGGATGTTTATTTATCAGAATAACGAAATTTTGCGTAGAGTGCTAAAATAAAAGCTTAACTAAAAACTAAGTGTTCCTACATGTTTTAAGTGCAAGTACTTCCAAACAGAAAAACAAAGCTAACCTCAATTCCAATACACTTAATGGATTTTTCAGCATTACACTAGCAATTATATGGCATACAAATTCCTATTTGTCAAATCTTTCTTTGACACTATTATAAATGCTACAGCAGGATGAAAGATAATGTAAGATAAATAAAGTTAGAAAATAGTGTCATTTTTTAATAATGGTTTTCATGTCAAAAAGAGTTTGGGGTTGACTGAATACCACACGACATAAAAGAGAACTGCATTTGATTTGTAAACAGAAAATCATAGTCATATATTTCTAACTCAAAACACTTGGAAACCCATTGAAGCTTTTTCCATTTTAAGGGAAAATGTGTGCAGCTAGCACAGTTCCAGGAGCTGCTGTGCACCAAGGACACCAGCCAAGAGTGTTCCATCATACAGATCCTCTCATTCTTCACACACAACCAAAAGGGCACAAAGGAAACACAAGGGGCATAGTTTAAAAAATAAAATGGTGTTCCTGCAATCATTTCATACTCGATACACTCTCTTGCTCCCTTTCTCTCCTCAAAAATCTTTCCAGTCTAAAAACTACTAGGGCATGTGGCATAGGGCGGCTATGATTCTTTAAGAGGGAGACAGAACACTGGCAGACTCTCAGCTTGTGTAAACTTCAACTCTGGACACATATGTTCTTCACTGTAATTCAGTTTTGCAGTCAAGAGAATCCGAACTTCAGTCTTGCAACAGAGACCACGGCTTGGAAAGCAGTCAATGAAAAATGCTGTATGCTTTGCATCAGTGATTTTAAATGTATCTAAAGAGACATTTTTAAGTAATAGTCCTCAATTGTTATTTTAATTTCTGACATTTTGTCTTATTAAAATCTCAACCCTTTTATGAGCATCTGGTTTTGGTAGTTTGCAATGAGAATCCAGAAAAAAATAGGTATTACAATCCACATTATCAGAACAGAAAGACTCAGTGTTATGTATCTTCTTACTTATAGGGAAAAAAAGAATACCAAATTTAACAGAAATGGATGCAATGCATTTCTTGTTTATTCACATTCACCATTACCAAGTTATACTGTCTCTATGTTCAATAACCTCAGACATTAATTTCTACTGTGAGGAGATTGCTAATTAAAAATAACAAACACTACTTCATTTGAATAGTAAAGATAATTACATACCAAAAGCTCATTATAGACCCTGGAAAGTATAGTTTATTCAGACAAATCTGTTGAAGTGGATGCATTTTGGGAGAACAGAAAAAATGTCCAAGTTACTTAGAAAGTTCTGTTAATTAGTTACTTAAAAAGTTCTGTTAACTAAAGCAAGTGTCTTTTCATTTCAAATCCTCTTCAGTCCCAAACCAGTTCTCAAAATCTAGAATTTGAAATCTAGAATAAAAATGCAGATTTGACCCCACTCAAGTGAAAACATGAAGGTTTCATACTTCATAAGGTAAAGATGGCATAGTGTGAGTTATCAGTGGCTAACCTAAAAAGACATAGTTACATGCACATTCAGGTTCCAGGATTCAATCATACCTTACACTGTTTTTGTCATACAAAGAAATGGTAGCAGTTCTCAAGTGAACCACCGATTTATTTAAATGCCGATTTAGTGCAAAAGACACAGAGAAAGCCCTTATATATAAAGAACTGCTCTAATCTGAGACTGTATAGGCATAAGAAAATAGTCAAATTTTAATATTTTGTACTCTGTTTTTCTTGCTAGATTTATACAGCTGATTTCCATAAACATGGAAACTTAATAACACCACAAGTAAATGGAATTTGAAAAATGTCACAATGACTTGTGAACTTATACCAATTTTAAAAGAAAGGAAGAAAGTTTGAGTGTTTTCTTGAAAATGTACAATAAATGTTTGCTTTATTCTTATATCTGGACTGTATTAACTGAAGATATGCCTTCCCAATTCTATAAAACTTAATTATTAGCATTAAAATGAAAATTAAGACCAAAGGACATTAAGTTCAGCCTTTTGACTACAATTTTACCTGCATGGTGAAATGCACCCAAAACGTCTCAATCTCAAAAAAAACTAACAGGCCTTGGCATTAATTCAGTTGCAGGATCAGGTCCTGAAGAGCTATGAGAAAGCACGAGCAATTAATTGCTACACTGTGTATCTTCATATTCAAGCAAATTATAGCTCTGGTTTAAGCCACTGAACCAAAACTATTTTTAATGCTGAGATCTCAACAAGACACTTGGAACCTTTCTGTGTTCCTAAAATGTTCTTATTCGATGCTGTGGATACATTTATAAAAATTATTCTCTATTTAATACCTGCAATCCTGGAATAAATCGAGCATCTTTCTCAATTAAAAGGAGTTGTTCAACATCAGCACTGAGAATGGATCTGGTAATTCCTCCTGGCCCAGGGCCCACTTCACAAACATGGGCATTTTTCAGCTCACCAGCCTGTTTCACTATCTTGTCTGCAAGACACAGAGAACATACTAAGCCTTTATTTTCCAGAAGATCCGACTCACTAAGATAAAGTAATTGTTTATTGTTAAAGCACAGGCGTGCTTATCTCAGGACAGACACAAACAGTGATACATTGCAGTTAAATGATCGCACACCCACTAGGCTGCACAGAATTTCAGATTTCTTTCATACTACGAGATACACTGAACTATATAAAAAAGACTATTTTTAGTTTAACATCTTTAGTTTATATTGTGCTCATTACAGAATCAAATAAAAAGACACTATTACTCATCTGTAAGCTAGCAGTATTATTGTGCTGCAAACAAGCACTTGTGTTCAACATCTTAAAGTATCACTCCTCGTCCTTATAAAATTACGTTACTTATGGTATTTCTATTTCAAGGAAATTTAAGTAAGAAAAATAGAGTGAAGGTCTATCAAGATTATAATATGTACAGAACAATTTTATGACGGAGGAACTGGACTAAATTAAGAGCTGGAACACATGCAACTGGTAGTTATACAAAGTGGGACAGTTGAAAGGTGAGGAAAGAATACCTATACATAAGTGGAAGGATACAACACTGAAGGTATTACAGCCAGGAAAGAAGACAGATTAAGGACTAAAACAAAGATTAAAAGTATAGGCAATGAAACAAAGGGATCCTGAGTACGCATGGAAGAGAAGATGCTGACAGGAATTATGCTTTTCACTCCACAATTTATTATGCATGCAATAAAAATAAGAAATATCTGAAGACTTGTCTACTTGTAAGGCTTTACTAAAATGCATGCAGACATTTTTATTCTGGAGAAAGAGTTCAGTTTTTCAGGAAGTGGAACTGAGTTTCATGTTCTGAATTTTTATCAGCCTGAATCTTCAAATGTATTTAAATCATTAGCTACATGAAGCTGTACTGAATTTGTTACTGCAAAACCCAGCCACCACTAGGCCAGTAAAGACACCCACCACTGACTGAACAGGGCCAGTTTTGTCCCCCACTGCTGACATGAAGCTGGAGAAAACCGAATTGTTCAGAACAATGTAACTGGTTCAAAAGCTACAACACTTCTGATAAACTGAAACAAATTACCTTCCTAACTACAGCATATAGCAAACTAAGTTGCACAATGAGTTATAGTACTTTCCCTGACACACAATAATCTGAAAAAACATTAATTTTTAAATTAAATTTATAAACTATAATAGCACCCTAATGGTAAAAGGCTTGGATTTTTGCACTTCAGCCAATAACCCACACATTGTATAGGAATGTAATTTCACCTTAAAATTATAACTTATAAACAAACCTATTTTTGAGGCATTAACAAGTAAAAACAATTTGTCCAAGCTAAAATTCAGATACATTTCTCTAAGCTAAACATTAAAAAAGTCTTTAAAGGCTTCCCATTGAGCAGCCATTGGTCTGCAGACGCTATTATGCAAATATCTCCTTAACCGTACTGCGGATTCTGAAGAAAACTGGGACGTGTTATTAGCTAAAAATATTAGAAGAAAGTATTTAACCTGTCAATCGCAAATCCAGCAGAAAGTTCTGGGAAAGTTGTCTCTGTGCTTTAAGGCGAAAGAGTTTAATAATCTCTCCAATAGTTGGCAGGGGAGGCAGACGGAAAGCTGCCACCCTTCCTGGAGCAGCCATAAGCCAAAACTCTGGTTCCTTTCTCCTAGAGAGACATTGCAAAAATGATTCTATTATATGCAGTAAATTCTGATTAATACTAAAGACGCTACTTTACAAACCAACACATGATCTACAAATCATGATAGGAGAGCTAAATTCCAAACATCAGTATTTTGACTACTGGATCCAGTGCTTATGCTCGGCATGAATACGTGGGATTTGGGCAAGATTCGTTTAGCAGCTTTGCCAAAGCAGCAGGTAAAACAAAGCCCCCTCACAACTGCTCCATGTCAACCTTTCATTACTTGAGAAAGGACTCATTACGGATACCGAGCTCCCGGTGTCACACACAGACAGGATACACTTAACCGCTGTGTCCCTCAACCGGAGCCCCACGGGCTCCACCCCCGCCCGCGCGCACCCCGACCCGCACTGCGCGTGCTCCCGGTGGCGGCACCGCACGGTTGCGCATGCGCATAAGCCGCCGGTGTTGCTGGGGAAGGCCCAACGCAGGATCGGGGCGGAACGTGGGCCTCGCGCCCGCACGCGCTTTCTCTCCACCCCACCTCCCCCAATCCCCCCCCCTTGTCCCCGGCTCTGACGAAAAGGGACAGTTCGAGTAGCGCCCCAGAAAGCCACGGCTCCTTACCGTACACGGCGGGCGCCGACCCGGAAGAGGAAGGACCTCTGCGCTGCGCACGCGGCTGTCCCGGCGCGTGACGGGACTCGGCGGGGCGGAGGCGGGGCCGCGCGCGCGTCACCGGCGGCGGGCGTGCTCATGCGCGGTGGGCACCGGAGCTGTGGCGGGGCCGGTGCTGTCTCAGGCCGGGCCGAGGCAGGCGCGGGCCTGTGTGCGGCTCCCAGTAATAAGAGGGCACCTGTGCCAGCCTGGGCCCTGCTGTGCCCACAGTAAAAACCTTTCAGAAAGCTTTCCCTCTCAGGGAGGAGGCCCCGGAGGGAATCACAGAATCAGTTGGGTTGGAAAAGACCTCTGAGATCATCGAGTCCGAGTTTCCTTATGACGGAAACACCTTGTCAACCAGAAAATCCGTCTTCCCTTAAAACACCTCCAGAGGTGGTGACTCCATCACCTCCCTGGGCAGCCCATTTCAATGTGTAATCGGTCTTTCTGTGAAGGAGTCATTCCTAATGTCTGACTTGAACCTCCCCTGGCACAGCTTAAGACTATGACTTCAGGCTGATGGAAGGCCCCATTGAAACCGTAGGCCTTGCTGGCAGGGATAGATGCCAAATAGCATTGTCTCTGTGTGTGCCAGTGTGATACCACAACAAAGGTTTTCTCTCATCACTGTGCATTAGAATGTAGTTTATCCATTTCTGTGGCAGAGAGGTTTGCCTGACGCTATTGCGTACAGGTAACCTTTCACCTGCAGGCTCCAGGAACAGGCATAAGGGCATGGAAAGGATGCTTTCCAAAAACCATGGAAGTTGAATGGAAATTCAGGTTCACAGATTTACAGATTGGTCTGTAATTTAATCGGTCTTCTGTATTTACAATGGAGCTTTATTTTGTTTTAGTTTGTTTTTTTAATCTCAGTGAACCAATATTTAGGCTATTTTTCAGCTAGTCTGAATACTGCACAACTGTCTGCTCATTTCTGTGCATCGAGATTAATTCTAGAGTGTGATCAGAACCTGTAGTTCATTTGCTTCTATGTTTTTGTATATCTGAAGTTTACAATTGGAGTCATACAATACACATCTTGATCAGAGTAGAAAATTAGCAGTGAAGAAACAGGTTTAGTAATTTAGTGTTCTTAAGAGTAATAAATTATATAATTGAGCAATTGCACGTTGCAGCAGAATTTTAGCTACAATATACTGTGCCAACACAGAGGTACATGTGCTTATATGCGTGTATATCTGTATCTGTGGATATATTCTTAAGACATTGTCCAGTTTTACTCATCCTGAAATACACTGGTAGCAGCAAAAGCCGTTTTGGCAGAGTATTTCTGCAATATCTTTTGTCACAGTGGATTAAGGAAGTTCCCTTCTGAACAGCACTTTTAAACAAGTATTGGATTTTGAAGTTCTTTTTCATTTTGCCTGTATCATTCCATGCTATTATGACAATGCAACTGAATGCTAAGAAGATATTTCGAGAAAGCTAGAATGTTACTAAAGAGACAGAAATAAAAAAGGATATTGTTACGTAGATATAAAGAAATAAACGCATTAAAGGATTTGCAAAATGTAATTTCTCAATCAGGAGAAATAATGGATGTAATTCTAAAGAGCTTTCTGCATTAGACAATGCTTCTGCCATCAATAGATGCTTCTAGTTAAATAATAACAGCAGATGCTGCAATGTATGTTAGTGTTGTCACTGGAAGAAATAAGTGTAAGGGGGCTGATACACAATATCCACATCAATATTTCTTTATAGATGCGGCTTCAGTCGTGTTCTGAGATCAATCAAGTTTCTTGCAGTTGAAATCTATGCATGGGAGATAAATGTTATGTGTGTGAACACCGGGGAGCAGGCAGAGTCAATAGGAATATAGTGAGAAGGGCCACATTTACAAAAAAATGAAAAGGGACCTAATTACACAGTCATTAAAAATATAGAGAACTTTGCAATTGATATCAGCGAGAAAAGGATTTGGCCTAGGGTTTATTGTTTGCATACAGTGGAATATTGGAATAAAATCTCATGGTCCTAGTCTTATCTGAAACACTGGAGTTTTGAGTTTTGTGAGATATAAAGTATTGGGTTTAATATATATTTTTTGAGTTTAAAGTCATTATAAATTAAATATAAAATGTAAGCTCCACCTGTCGGTGAAAATGTGGGATTTCAAGTGATATTTTTTACTAGCCCAAAGATAGTAGCTCAATTCCAAAAGGGTTTTGCAAGGAATTAATATAATGATGATTTTTTTTCTACTTAAAATCTGAAGACATTTGAAGGAATATGGGCTGTGTCTCAGGAGGAACAAGTAGGAAAATGGCATGGGATCAATCAGCTTTATGACCAGCTGAGACATATCAGGTAGATGCCAGGGAAAGATAAACTGGGCATCTGAAGAAGCGCAGGGTCAAGTTCTGAGATCATTGTGCAGAGACACCATTATGAGATTTCTTACTGTTCTTTTCTTGACTACAGCTTTGGTTCAGGTTCACCTGCCAGCTTTGCAAGGGTTGAAACCAAAGTTGTGTCCTTAATGATGAGAAAGCATGTTCACCAGTGGGAAATTATAGACTTGCTGAGCTCATTAATGGATAGTAATTCTTTTCTGGTTCTATGTTCAGGTTTCTGCAACTTAAAAGTAGCTCCCTCTAAGAGCAAGTACAGTATTACTGATCTAAAATGATTTTGTTGCTTGGGAGTATTGTAACTAGTTTTATGTTATGGCGTCATGTTGTAGAAAACAGGATTCACGCCATGCTTTTGAAATGCCATACTCTACTCAATTCTGACACAGAACAATCTATTTGACAATTATTTTCATCAAATTAAGGTAAATAAGATGACAAGTTGTAAATGTCCAGATTGCATTGTAAAATGATAAGGAAATGTAACACCTAAAAGAGATTAGATGCAGAAAATCTTGTATTTTCCACATGCTGGAAAACAACATCTCATACCACAAGGCCTCCATTCTTCAGCTTGCTCTCAAAGACACTATTTTCTATTGTTTGTTAAAATAAGATGTTTATTATTTCTATAACACTACCTCATAAGGATCCTAAATAGATGTTAGGATCCCATTGCACCAGGCACTGTACAAACAACACAGTGACTGCCCTCCCTCAGGAAAACTTCTGTGACAAAATAAAATGCTGAAGAAAATAAATTAGCAAATGTGAAGAAGTTTAGGTAATAATAACAGCAGAGAGATGTACATTTGCATAGTCACAGTAATTTTAGAAAGCACTGCAAAAAAGTTATGAAACCTCTTCAGTATTAACTCTGTAAAGGATCTGTAAGATGGTTTCTTTCTGTTTGATGGTGTAAACAATGCATTTTAGAGTCCCTGTTTTGAAATAAATGTTCTGCTCACTGCAATGTTTACACTGAATGTGAAATAAACCTGAATATTACTACAGCCATTTCTTCCCATAGAGCCAAACAATCCAGTTATGGGGGAAATCTTCCTACTTTTGTCAGTCTACCACTAGGGATCCATCAGGCCACATTTTGATCAAGAGCAGTATTTTCCTTGTTACCATTTCAGTAATGTTGTGTAGCAAAAACTAAACACTCAAAGAACAAAGACTTTGCATTATCAAAAAGTCTGGCAGAAATTTCTGACTAGAATGCTGAGGTCTCTACTAACATATCTCAGGAAGTACAAAGAGACATGACTTTCAGTATTGCCGTAGCCGATGTCTAAAAATCATTATATTTGTTTTAAAACATTAGAATTTCTTTTAATGCTCAAATCTTCTGATGTGCCTTTTTATTTGCGAGCCCCTTAATCAACTCAAGTCACATTGTAAAGCTCTAACTGTAGCCATCCACACTAATAAGTTTATTTTTAGTTAATAGTTTTGACTTTCACTTGATCATACCATTTTAGGTGCTAGACCATTTAGAAGAAATACCAGTTAATGCAAATTTTGGGTTAAAATTTGAGGAATGCCAGGAATGAGGAGAATCAAGACTACTCTCTCTTACACTGTCTGCTGGCCTCTTTAGAAATGGGGATTTTCACACCGCAAGTAGGATCTAAAAACGAAAATCCAGACATAGCTCTGCAGCAGCTGTACTATTATCACCCATTTATCATTGGGAATTTTAGACCATTTTGAAACATTGGTTTTACAGTGAGCTTGGTCTTGTTCACCCAACAACACCCAAGTCTCCATGTTGGAGAATGTTCCCTTGAGAGTAATAGTTGTTTCTGTCTTCGGCTTTCTGATGGAGGGTTTTCAGAACTGATGTTCCAGTTTTAAGCATTAAGTATCCCCAAGTTAAAGAAAGAAATGGAGAGTAAAAGCTTTCTCTCTTGCAACAGCACCCACAAAGAAATACATTAAAAGTACAACATGCTGCATAACTGAAATGCAGACTTTTGTACTCTGATTGTGTTATCATGAAAAATGAATATAGAATTACCTAAACCTCTGAGAAGCACATGAGATGTGTTCTGTCACACAGGTAACAGTGTTCATTGCCACACCATGTCACCATCTGTGCCTCCATTCCAATAATTTGAACTGGTAAAACCCACCCATGGGCTGGAAGCGTTACAGAGCCCTCTCCGTGAGGGGAGATCACCAAGCAGGCTCTGTCCCTGGGTTTTCCTTTCCTGCTGCCACATTTTTTGGCAGGGCAGTTTAAAAATATATGTTTACCTCATCAGGTCTACTGGACAACGTGTTAGAGTTAGATGAGGTCCTTGAACTCCTCTTCTTCCATGTTTGTCCATTGCTACCTGATACCTCAGAAATAAGCAATACCCTTTATAAATGCCTAATGCCTGTGGTGGATTCTTTATGCTCTCAGAAAACGTGACACTCAAGAAGAGTACAGAGAGGAAACCTTTTAGCTTCAGCTCTCTAGTTTCTGTCTTTCAAGTCCAGAGGTGGGAATGAGATCTGGGAGCTTGAGCATGAAAGGATTTCTGTCTTCAAGGAAGGGGATTTATAAAATGCAGAAGACAGAAACTTCAGGACATGAATTTTGGACCAAGCTTTTTGGCCACTGGGTGCCACTCTTGTTCCACGACAAGTGAACTGCCATATCTTTAGCAAGGACCAAAAAGTTTACTGACTCCACTGGATGTCCTTATGTCGAATCAGGCTGCCAGAATATGAATGCCATATAGTCCGCCTAGCAGAAATAAAAAGCAGAAGGTTAATGCTAGATGCTTGCAGTAAACAAGAAAGGAAGATTCAGCAAACAAAATCTCCAGTAAAACCTGGAGATTCAGGTTTGCTGAATATACCACATGAAAGGGTAGGTTGATAATCATGGTTGCTCTGCTTTTTGGGAGCTCCTAAGAAGTTAATTTCAGAATTTGTATTTTCTGTTTGAACCATGACATATTTCTATCATTAGGGTGCCATAACTGCCACAGCATTCTGACTGTGCATTTCTAAGGGGACAAACAACCACCACTGCTGTAGTATTGAGTATGGGAGAGTAAAGCTAACTGGAATAATTTCTCTGTCCAGACTAAGAGAAGTGTTAAAGAGAAATGAAAAATCGTCACTAAGAGATAGCTCCCCTAATCAACAGTGTGAGTTTTTCTAAATATATTGTTCTGAGGCTTTACCTGGCATAAAATGCTGCAGTTCTGTTAGAGTTGTGCAGACTGTGCTGATTTCTAAAAGATGGGAATGCTTTTTAATTCTTTTATGTCTTTTTAGTTTGATTTGATTTTAAACCAACATATTCTAACATCTTAGAAAATGCAACAGTGACCTGCTCACTTCCAGATACATTCTGTCATACTGTGATCTGAAAATGGAGGTGGATGGGGGATAGACTGATTTCTTTCTGGCTCTTCACTTGCAAAATTCTTGTTTGAAGTTAATTTGGAATCATGCCTCTGCTTGGACCACTAATGAATGTGCCTGTCTAACCCTCTGTATTAAATAGATACTATTCAATGTTGTATTCAAAGCTTATAATGGATTTTTTTAATTGTAGTTACACCCAGAGGCCCCCAGCAGAACTCTAGCATGTCAGAAATTGTACTAGCACAGCAGAAGATATGACCTCTGTCAGGAGAACCTTGCCATGTGAGTTCAAAAGAATAGGTAAAAGCAGACGCTGATAGATTAAGAGAATAAGAAGGCACTGAGTTAATAGTGGTCAGCATAACAAGCTGTGGTCTCAGCAAGGCAGCATTTTTCCCACAGAATCACAAAAGAAGGATCTAAAGAGTACAGTGGGGGAACTTTGCAGATGTTTACGGGGAAGGCGGAGGGGAAAAAACATCAAGGTTCTTCTTTGACACATGAGCTGCTCTCATGAACCATGGCCTCTCGACAGTAAGTTTCCAGGAAGCAGGCTCAGAAATCTTTGTATAGAGGCAAGTGAATGTGAGAGTATGTGACATATGTTACAATATAAAAGGTGAAGAAGTGGAAAATATAAAGAGAGGAGGGATCAGGCCAAAGTAAGAAGTAGGTAGATACGTGATGAAGGATGGATATGACAGGTGGGACAAGGGAGCATTTATAAAGGGTTATTTCATTATCCAAGATATTAAGAGTTGAGAATTGGATGAGATTTTTAACTACATTAAGAAGTAACTTACAGATGTTGTGCAGAAAGATCTGCAAGACAAATGTTGAGAATGTGTAGCAGGAATGAGGCCCAATTAGAGGTCCAAGATGATAATGATAATCTGATTATATGAGTAGATGTGAACACAGTGATAATATTATTGGCAGTGATCAGAAAAATCCTGTGCTAGGAATGCGCAGGAAGAACATTTTAAGGAGGTTTTTGTCCAGACCATGCCATCCCAGGCTTCATTCTGGGCACAGAGTTACACACTGGAAGCTTTACATCTTGCTCCCCACTCTTCTGAGAGTGAAGTGAGACTGGGATTAGAAAGCACTTGTGAAAGACTCCATATACTTGATAGCAGAAAGAATTTAGGAAAATATTTGAAGGACAGGAGGAGTCTGCTAGAACTGAAACTGTAAAAGAGGAGGATATGAAAGCTTGGATCTGGCTATGATCTAGGATAGCTGAGTATTAGAGAAGATCCAGCCAAGACTCTGAAGGTTTATTGCTCTAAGTACCTTGGAAGCTTTGTTTCTGTGTCAAATAAAAGGCCTTAAATGGGAATTAAAATCAGCAGGAATCCAAGCATGGCTTTACCTGGGTAAGTAGCTCACTGACTTGTAGAGTCACAGTAGTGCACAAGAGATCATAATAAGACTGGAAATAGGACATTGGGAGACTTTGGGTGAAGAGAAGTGGCTTATATTTGATGTGAGAGAAATGGAGACTTCCTTTGATTAAACCCACAGTAACTAGGCTGCACAGGGTCTAAATACCTTTTCAGATATTACTGAAGCCTGCAGTCAATTATGTGACACCACTGGAGAAAAAGTCCTTAGAGACTTGAGGAGATTTCTGTGCGAAGACTCAGTTTGCAAGATCGTATATCAAGATATATGTCTGGATATCCATAGTATCAAAGTACCTCATCCACAAGTTCCACCTAGTCCTAGCAGCAGGACATGGAACACGTACAGCAGATATAGGAACTAGAAAGGCAGTTAATGTAACTCTTGGTTTTCAGGAATAACAGAGCTTGCCAATATCCCTTCATTAACTCAAGGTTGTTTTTTCAATGGCTATTCTCCAAGTCTCTTACATTTTATCAGTTCAAAGCATCAGAGTGGGTCGAATTGGTTTTCGGTACCCTTCTAGCAATCAATACAAAATGCAGATACTACAAGCTGGTACTTTTCAGAGATCTTAAATGAACTATATTCTGCAAGTATTTCTTGGTTGTCTTTGATAACCCCCTCACAAAGTGTTCTCTTACACTTATGTAGTGATTTCATATTGTTAGAAAGGCACTCAGTTGACCTGATTATAAACACACCTGACAACATCTTAACCAGTCATGTAGCTTCCTCTTTGAGATCTGTGGTAGGTTTTCTCTGAGGAGTCATGTAGATCCTCTGCCAAGACCCGTATTTGAATTGCTAAGGTTAGTTTCAGCAGTGTAACCTTGAATTTAACAAATCTTCCTTGTTTTCCAAAATTGCAATAGAGTATCATAGCCCCATTTCCCCACCAAACAAATGACATTTTCAGCTTCTACAGTGACCTTGGTATCTCAAATGAGACATGACAGTTACTGACACTTGGGTGTTGGTTTTCATCAGAAAGCAAAACCTGATCATCTTTTTGACAAATACCACTCAACACTGAACTATACCCCTGTTGAGAATACTGTGTAGGATGTAGGTTATTGGCAAAGGATCCAACTCTGCAACTTCTTCAAACTGAGTTTAAATCAGATCACATTTTTACTTCTGGTCCCTATTTTTTTCTCTGCAGGTTCAATATTCCCCAGTGCTACCTTATGAAAAAGCAGAAAATTATACAGATGGCCCTGAGACTTGTAAAATTGCAAACAGGAAGTACAGCAATGTCTTTAAAGTATCACAGAATTATTTAGATTGGAAGGAAGCTTTTGAGATAATCTAGACGTGCTTCAGTTTGTGCCCATTTCCTCTTGTCCTATCACTAGGAACCACTGAGAAGAGTCTGGATCTCTTTTTCTTTATTTTCTCTCATCAGATACTTAAGACACACTGATAAGATCCCTCTGAGCCTTCTCTTCTCCAGGCTTTTTCAGCCTGCTCATTCATAAAAGATGCCCTGGACCCATAATTGTTTCAGTGGTCCTTTGCTGGATTCATGCTGGTAAGTCCATATCTTTCTTATTCTGGGTAGCCCAACACTGGACCCACTACTCCACATGTGTCTGCACAGCTCTGAGTAGAAGGGATCACCTCCCTCAGCCTGCTCTTCCTAATGCTGTCCCAAATCCTATTGCAATTGAATGATTTGTCTTAAAGGGAATCAAGATTTGATGTTTGGAAGTCCCGAGGTGTCTCTTCAGTATCAGTGTCTCATGCAGGTCCCATGACCCACATGGTAGGGTCTACTGCTGCATCCCATAAACATTGGGTCTATTACTCAGCTTTGGGAGCTTTGAGTTATCTGCTACCTGTCTACTTCCACTGTAGTTCTGTAAGCTTTCCAGCAACCTTTGAGATACGCTTATGGGTATTCAACATGAGGGAACAATAGATTGGGTTTTGGACTGCTCACAGTGAAATCAGTTAAGGACCTCTCATTTCTTCTAAGGTGTTCACCTGTCCTAAATCACTTATCTACCATGATTCCCTGGTACCATGATACCGTGACTGTGTGTGGACAGAGAGAACTAGACCATTCTCAGAAGAAGGGACAGCCTAGGAGTTCAGGAGTAGCTGACAAACTTAGCAGCTCAAGATCTTAGGCTTTTGATTCCTTTGGTTGTCTTAAAGCGCAAGTCAAAATTCCTATCAGTTTTCTGCATGTTATATAATTTTCTCAGAACTAGAGACATTGCTGGAAGTGAAACTTTTCTTTGTATGGCTATTTCGAAATCAGTGATTCATCAGAGTAATATGCTTCTGAGTGAGAAGAACTCCTGAGCTGCAGGGATTTTATCCTGGATATAAGTCTGAAAAGAACATTCCCTGCCTAAATCATCATCAGTAGGCATCTTCAGTCACGTTGCTATAGTCAGGGATGGAAGGTCTATGCCCGGTGGCACACACCATGCCAGTCACATAAAGACAACCTATTCACACCCAGGACATTTATGGGCCTCAGAGATCATTATGAAACATCTGTGAAGGAGCTGCCACCATGCTAGTATTCCCCCTCCTTATGTGACACATCTGAAAAAGACTTATTGCTAGGCCTCCACCTGCAATAGAACAGCCTTCTGCAGTTCTTGTTGCCCTGTCACCCATTCTACCACCGACCAAGACCTTGTTGCCTGTGTTTGCTCCACTTTGGGAAGATTTTCATATCTTCGGACTATGACAGAGGACTGACAAAACAATGCTGGTTTGAGTCTTGTAAGCCGGCCAGTGTGCATGTCACAACAAAAGCAAACACCAGGCAGAAGACAATAATCCTCCTTCAAGGCAGCATAAGAAAGCCTCCTAGCTACTCCTGACAGAAAGGAGAACCATACTTCCATAAACAATAGTCTCTACAAATGCTGTGCCCCCTGTTTGTCTTTCTCTTCCCCTTCCTTTCCCTTGGCTTCTTCCCAATTACAATATGCTGGTTCCCAACACAGTGAAAGGCCTCATGCCTTTGACATGGCTTAGTATCGAAAATACTAATCTATATATGTCACATATTTATGTCACATAGATGCCTGCATTGCATTGAAAGTCAATGTGATTTAGTCTTGTAATTCAATTCCTTTTGAAATGTTACCTTTGATAATCCCATGTATTTGATGAAAAATCCAGTTGTAAATATAATTTCAATGTAGTTGATAACCTAGACAACTAAATGTTATGATTTTCAGCAGCTGTATCATCATTTAAAGACATTAGCAGATGTGGTTTTATAGTCATATTCATCTGACCATCCTCTCCCAGCCTAAACACACATGGAAATGTTGTCTATTTCAGAAAGCAAACTATCCAAACAAGAGCATCAGGAACGCAAATGAATGAGAAGGACTTGAAAGCATTGTCATGGATAGTGTCTCAGTTAAAGTCATTTTGCAAAATGTGAAAATAACTTGCAAATATTATAGATTCATACCCTTCTTAAGAATGATGCCTGAAAATTGGGCAGTATTAGTATAGACAAGGTAGAGAGCAGGTCTTTAATGAAGGCCTTCTGGCACAAGGAGTACAAAAGCGCGTGCCTGTGTCCAGGGGTTCTACAATTTTATAGTACTATCCATCCAATATGAGAACTATCCGCCCCCAGACCGCCCTGGAATTGCCCCCCTGGCCCCCCTCCTTGAAATTGAGTCAGACATCTCAAGACCCCTTTCTTCCTCATCTTCCTCCTCCTCCTTCCGGCACACGTTATCTCTGGAGCTTCTCTAAGGTTCTGGGCCTCCAAGGCTATTTTGGCTACGATCTTGTCGGTGATATCTTGTTGTTCCAGCCTAGGGTGCATATGTTCTTAAAAAGGATGTGTTTGCAAGAGACCTTCCTTGAAAAAGAACCTAAACAAGCTTAGAGAATTTAGACAATTCAATATGAAGTGTGAGAATATGTTTGATAAATGTCAACTGCTTTTCTAAAGTGTAAGAAACTACACAGCTATATTAAAAATCTACATAAAGCTAAAAATCCTAAGGCATCAAGAATGATCTGTGTTTTTTCCTACTCCTAAGGTAAAGGGATCTGCTCAGTCTACCCTTGGTTTTTATTTTCATATTTTCGTATTTATATTCTTCCAGACATCTGCACACAAATATTATTCTATTTAAAAAAATTGCATAGTTCATACTGTCAGCATCATCATTATGCTTTGATACTAGGATATTCAAGTCCTTTACTGAAGCACGTATGTAAGACTGAGCTGTCAAAAGTACCTTTTCTAGAGCTTCTAAACAGAGCTGTACAAGGAGTAAGTCTGTGCAGATAATGAAAAGATGTTTTTTGCAGAAAGCTTTTTTGCAATACAAAGTCATTCTGTATTTAAATGTCTTAGATAATCTTTGGGGTTTAGGAGATTTTCACTTTAATTGTCCATCTTTTCCCTTCCCGTAGCACAATTTAATCATGTGCTCCATCCTTTTAAAGTGACTGGGTGGAATTTTAAGTGGCAGCATAGTAAAAAAGTAATTCAGCTGTGGAGCTGCTGTAATTCTGATGGTTTGGGTTCAACCCTACATGAGAGCATTAATTAGCTTCAGTTCATGAAGCAGGCTCTCAATGACTGAATTTCTAGATTGATATTGTCTTTTTAGAGTAGTTTTCATTCGTCATCTTAACAGTATGCCCCAGTGCTTTGTGGTGTTGGCAGCTAGTGGAGTTGAACTTACACAAGTAAGGTATAAATTACATTTTCCCCTCCCAAATTTATCTTATTAACAGGAAATTTGGAAAATGCACAGATCCCTTTTCTCCAGTGAGCCTTGGATCTTTGTACACTAGTTAACACCAATCAAAAGAAATAGGATAAAGTCAGCATAATAAAATGCCTTCTGTTCTATTCCTCCCATCACAACTGCAAATGTTCATAAATGTTTTCTGATTACTTCTGCAGGATGTGAAGTGTTCTAAATCCTTCCTCCCATAGCATTAATTTAATAGAAAATACTAGTGAATAGAATGAGAAGGAATGAATTTACTCTTGTAAACAGTATTACTGCAGACACAGCTTTAATGTACCTTTAAGCTGGGCAATAACCAAATACCATTAGTCTGGATGACTATGGAGCCAATAAGTGAGGTGATAAAGAGTCACGATGAAGACTTCATATCTGGTTATGTTAGAATTTATTTTAAGCTGTTAATGGAGGATAAACATAAGAAATAACCAGGTCCCCCTTTGCAATCTTAGAAAATCCTCTATGCGCAAGCAAGTGGCAGAAATCAAAAAGCAAACAAATGTGGTATGGCCTCAAATGGTTATAAAGGGAATGAGTGTATCCCAGGAAACTGAAGCAGAATGTTACTTATTTACCTAGCCTTACTATTTTTATTGTATATTCTTTACATGAAATGTTTAAAGAGGGGCTTTAATACACTTGAAAGTATTCTGATCTGTCCTACACGAAAATGAAATCTTGGCTTTCCTGACAGCACAATGCTGTGCTATCTGGTATTTAGCTGGATCCTGTTACTATGTGAGGCAACAAGCATTTTCCTCTGTTTTTTGTTCAGAGTAGGATCAGGCTTGAGTCCAACATCAAAATCTATGTTCAGATATTGGATAATATTTCTTAGTAAAAACCCTCAAATCTTGTTTCTTTTCTGATAAATATTATTTTTTGTTTGTTTTAAACCTCCTATTTTATCACAAAAATCACTCGTTTTCTGACAGAGGATCTACTTTTCCTGTGAATACTTTATCTCATAGATAGAATTGTAGGAGTAAGCAAGTATGTATCATACTTTTCCTGGGAATTAAAATACTTGCCTTTGAAACCATGCTGCCCAATAACAATATTAACCATTGCCACTAAGATAGAAAATAATTCAATTCAGTTTTATGTTTGGTCAGAAAGCTCATAGATATTTTTAAGGGTCATGTCAAATAAATGTAATACAGTTTATGGGAGATGAAGATTGCTGTCACAGTTCAAGCAACAGTCTTGGTCCTGAAAGGCTGTGGTTTAATCCTTGTTTTGCCATTCTTTTGAGAGCTTGGGGCAAATCACTTAGCATTTCTATGTCTCAGTTTCCCATCTAAGAGTGGAAGTAATAAATTTTCCACCTGACAAGGATATTATGAGAAAACATACGTTCATTTTGAACCCCAAAGGGACCACTACACCTTTTACCCTTGATTCTTAAATAGCAGCAGCCAGTGATTTGAACCCAGTTACCGAGCTGTACTTCTACTTAACTGAGACATACTTGTGTCTGGTTAGGATGGATCTTCCAGAGTAGCACTCAGGCCTAGATTTTCTCCACATAAAGGTACCTGTATGGCTTTTACAGAGTAATCTCTTAATATATTTTTTGATGTGCTAAACTGATTGAGCCCTCTAATTTCAAGGTATTTTCTGAAGTCCTTGAATACTTTTGTGACTCTTTCTCTACCCTAATTTCTTAAAATCTGAAGATGTTCAACAGAACAATTTGCAATATACCAGTAGTAGTCTCTCTCTCATCTACAAAGGAACAATTAGCTCTTTTGCCACATTATTTTACCAAGTGTGTGTGATATTTGTCTAGTAAAGCCTCAATTTCTTCTTCAGTGTCACTAATTTCCAAGGTCCAGCACTCTCTGGAGACAAAAGTCTCTTCTAATTTAGCAGAAACTTCCCTGTGGAGGCATTTTGTGTCTCACTTGAACAAAGCTCTCAAGATACAGACTGAGCCTTGAATATGTGTCTAACCCATTGAAACAAACCCCCCATATGCTTTCAACTAAGCATAATGAAAAATGCTTTGCTGAACTGGATCCTGTTATAGTAACATTATTAATATAATATATATATGCATATTGTTGCATCCATCTCCAAAAAGGTGTATCCCCACTTACAAACTTTATTATTCATGGATATCTACATGTATAGCAATAAGACAATTGCATGTAGTAAAGCACTGGCTATTTCATTATAAACAAGTCAGACAGTTTGAAGTAATTTTTTTTTTCTTTTAAAGTTCAGTTCAATATCTGCACTGATATTGTCTAATTGAGCCAAATTCTACTGTCCTCATTTTGGCAAAAACTCTGCTTAATTTTGTTGTCTGGACTCCAAAGGTCTGATTCTGCAGAATGCCAAGCAGATAGTTTTTTTTGGTTTCACTAAAAGATCTTTCAGTTCAGCACTTCCCAGCATCAGACCATTTTTAAAGCGTTTTCAGGCTCCTTTATGAATGCACAATGCTATAGAAGGATGATGTGTGTGCTCAAATAGACATAGGGCAGCCAGCATTTGTGATTATGCTTGATGACTCCTACTATTGATACATCTTTGTAATGCCAACCACATAATTAAATAGTTGATGTACATTCCTGTCAGTGAAATTGTACTTGGGCATGTTTGTATTACACAAAGTCCAGTTCAGTCAAATCTGTCTGTTCTCCGCACGATTTATATTTGAAGTAGCTTCTGTGTTGACCAGTATCACAGTATACATTTGTTTGTTTCATCCTCAAACCTTTGATATTGCATTCAAAGTTGTCCAACTGTGTCTCTTAACTATCTTCCTCTTGCCAGCGTGGTAAGGAATCTAAAAAGAGTGATCTTAAATGGCTAACTCTGCATTGGTATGCATTCTGCATAGCCCTCTGAATTTTCTTAGAAGCACACAAACTCAGAAAATTGCATGGATATTTTAATAATATTAATGAACAAATGCAGACATTCTTCAATCTAAACATTTTTATCTAAATGTAATGTAATTGTATAGTAATGTATAATTAATGAGTGTGATGTGTTGCAGGTTGATTATGTGCCTGCGACCTTTTGAATTCAAAGTTTGCCTTTAATTTTTTTAACCCTGATGAATTCCTAGAAACATGAGAATAAATACATTATGCTTGTTACAGAAAGAGGGAATTGTGTGTATGTGAGATCTAAAGATAGATACCTGCAAGTTTCCTGTGTGCATCCACACTACAACTACTGTGTGTTAACTTGGCCTTCTGCATGCGTCCTTATCTTTGCTCACAAAGTCTCATTTAATTCAATTTTTTGACAGTAATGACTTCTGTGAGGGTTTTCGCAGCCTTAGCAGCAGAGAACCTGTCCCAAGCAAGTGCACAGGAGATTCAATGTTTAAGGCAGCAATGCTGGGGAATGGTCAGCAGTAGGCTGGAGACCAGAAATTCTGTCTCAGAGGACAGGCTCATATCTGCCCTCTCTCCTGCTTATTTGCATATATTCACAGAATAAAATGTTCAGATCTGCATATTCATCATTTGGCCTAAATAAAAAAAGATAAAAGGTCTCCCCAAACACATTTTTTCCTTAATAAAACCTGTAGGACCACTGAAAACCAGGCCTTTTATTAGGGTGTATAAGTGCAATCTTATCTGTGTACCTTAAGGCAAGTGTGACTGTAAGTTGTCTTTCATATTCAGAATTACTGTACCAGAGAAACGATCTCTAGACAAGAATCAAGACAGTCTGGTAGTTTAATAACTGAATAATAGAGATCAGCCTTTAGGACCCAACCTTGAGCCTGACATCAGTTCTCTGTGCATGAGCTTCAAAGGAAACCATATTTAGTCCTCTAGGACTGTAAAAAGATTGTTTGAACTTAGTAAAGCACATGTGTAAGTATTGGCAGGCTCGGGGCTTTTATCCTCAATGAATACAAATGTCTTACCATGTTAAAAGTCATTATTGTTTAGAAATAATAGATGCAAATATTTGCAGCAGATAGCCTTTGAATTATGCTGGTTTGAGTTGTTCATTATACTACACAACTTTTGTTTCCTTCTATGTATTCTGAAAGGATACTAATATATCTTTCAAAGAGTTTAAGCTTTTTTGTCCTTTCTTGCTTTTGAAAGGAGAAAAGTATATTTCCATGTCAACTAACACATTTGTTCCCATATATTAAGACCATCATGTAATTGAGATTTGTTTCACTGCAAGAGATGACTGGTTGAAGGACAAGTAGATTCCCGTTGAATAGACTTAACTGGTTAGAGTTTTAAAATGCAAATCATCTGCCCACTCTCATTTGACCATATTCTGTAATATGTAAGTAGATAGTCCTGGAAAATGTGGCTGCAGCATTAGTGAAATGAACACCCGATTTTATTCTGCAGGAAGGCAGAATTTCTGAGACAATTAAGTGCTCACAGGAGGAATTGGAGTTGCTGCTGCAGAACAGATAACCTGACTGAGGTGAGAAAGCCTCATCTCAGACGGGTTCCAGCACTAGGAAGGTTTAGGCCAGCCAGTCCTCTGTAGGCTGCCCTCTACCTTGTAAGTGGTCACCAAGGTGACTCCATGCCTGGTACTTGATTGCCTGAGAAGTCTGAGGAGATGAGATGAAGGCCTATGGACAATTTGCCTCTGCTGCATGCAGTATTGCACCTTCTAGCCCATCGCCTGCTATGCTGCTTTGACCCTCTCAGGTTTGCATTCCTCATTACTTGGCTGACTATGAATGTTTCATTTAAGCTTTTGGTATTTATAGGGCAAGCTGGGTGGAAGCACTGTCACTTTTTTCTCTTTCTTTTCTCTGTTCCTGAAGAAATTCAGGTGATTTTCCCTCAAAAAAAAAAAAAAAAAGTCACTGAAATTGTTGACCAGTCGAGATTATAAATCTACCATGTCATTTAGTCTATTACTATTCTGGAGCAACAAAGCTGCCTGTGAGGCAGTTCTTATAAAATCTCCTGTTAATCAAGAGTACTCAAACCTTTGAAAAGTTTGTCACTTTTTTGCAGTTAACAGTATTTCCTCTAAACCGTTTAATTATACCTAAAAGCAGGAAAGAAGCAGGAGAGTCCTTGTAATGGTGATGATATGGCACAGACACCGTATGATGGATCTCCTGTTAAGAGTGGCAATTTCTCTTTATTTATTGTAAACTAAGGAACAAAATTACTTAAATAATTTCTACCACATACAACTTGGGAGAAGGGGGAGAGGGAGGAAAACCAGAACGTATAAACCCATGTATTTCAATTTACAATTCCGAGTGAATAAAATTATCATAACACAACTTCAATCATTATAATACCACTCTTTTTATTGTAAGAGCCAAAGTAATTAATGTGTGTATTTATGATCCTTGTCTATGATTAGTTTTCTGTCACAGGATGTGGTGAGTCTGTGCTGTTATGACTGTATTTTATTTAATAATATTTTCCTACACAGTGCTGAACACTTCCTGCTGAAGCAGCTGAATGGACAAATCCATGAAGATATCTTTCATTTTCCCTGACAGTGAATGATGTTTCCATATATAAACACAATAATAGAGTCATTACACATGCACTCACATTATCATAGCTGCTGTGTGCTCAGTGTTATTCAAAACAAGGCAAGAAGCCAAATCTTCCTAGTTCCCATTTTGATTCAAATTGTATTTGTAATAAAGGGATTTTCATTCAACCTAAATGTAGTTTCATCCTAGTCCAACAAACCTCCCCACTTTTTTTTTTATTATTATTTTTCCTTTATTGTAGGTCAGTCAGTCTTGATACAAGTGAAATTCTCCTCTGGTGGTGATAACAGCAGTGCTACTCAATGAACTATAACAAGGGCTCTAAATGCATCTCCTGTAGCATACCACAGTGATCTGCAAAAGTGGGAATAAATCAAAGCAGTGAAGAGATGCCATGTTGAGCCAGAAGCTAAATGTTACATCTTGTTGCATGAGACTGAGGGGAGAACAGATCCTGTTTTTCTGGCAGCACAATATCTTTGTGCTTGTTACCTCCAATCCAACTGCATTGAAACAATCATTCAGAATCTGCAGGAAATTGTCACCTCTTTCTTTCATGCAATGGCAGCTGGTATTGGTGCCTACACACATTTCTCATTTCCTTCAAGATTTTCAACACACATAAAAAAAAGGAGCTTAATTTATATTAGAAAATGTGTCAGCTTACCCCTAGGCTCAGCATGGGCGCCAAGGGAAAAAATAAAAGATAAGTGCCTCTAGGTGAACTGGCAGAGGCTCTAATTCTCTACTCACTCTACTGCTACACAGTATGCACCACATTAATCATCTCACATAGGCAGGCATTTAAAAAAATGTCAACAATTTTAAAACAAAGATGCATTGCCCTAAACTTAATAATAATACAATAATAATACAACTGTATCTTGTAGAACAGTCTCAGTTCACACATACTGTATCCCCAGTATAAGATGTATAGAATAATACTGGAGTCTTCTGTCACATAATTTTTATTGTTCTGTTGCTTTTGTCTATACAGTTATGTCCCCTCTAGTGGGCATTTTTGTATCTGTGGGTAAGTGTACATATATAATGTTGTCATTTTTTATTCAAGTGCTGACATACACAGGATGTTTTCTACCTCCCATTTTTATCATGTGGCTGGATAAATGTATTATGTGATCCTGGTGAACTCTGTTATGTCTCAGACCAATTTGAATATAGTTTTTCTTTAACTTTCTGTGCTGGGATATAGGGAAATATTTTTCTCCCTTTAGTAGCTTATCAGAATGTTACATGATGGGGAGGGAGCGGATGACCCACAATCAAATGAGGAAGTGGTGGACAAAAGCAACAAGTAACTTGTGTGGGATGATGTGAACAGGAGAGATTTCACAACCAACAAAACAGGGCAGAAGGGGGCCTACTCCAAGGGTGTCCACACAAACGAACATGTGCCTACGGAAAAGCAGGGTGGGAGAAGCTCTAACACCTCTTCTGGAAAAATCACGTGATTGGAGACCTTTCTGAAGTGCCTGTACACTAATACACATAACATGGAGAGGACACTGGATGAATTTGATGCTTAGAAGTATCCCATGCAGTATGGTCCTAAAGAGAAGAGAGGTCCAGGAGAACTGGTGGATTTTCAAGAATCACCTTCTTCAAGTTCAAAAATTATCCCTTTGGCTGTGAATTAAGTCAATCAAGTGTGGTAGGAGGCCTGTATGGTTGAACAAATCCCTCCTGACAGAACCAAAGCACAAAAGGAGGCATACAAGAGATGGAAGAAAGGGCATGTGATGCAGGGAATATAGAGACAATGAGTGTGCTGGGATGGGGTCAGAAAAGCCAAAGCCCATTGGGATTTGAATCTGGTGAGAAGTGAATGGCAAGAAGAAGAGCTCCTATGCATAAGTGAATAGCAAAAGGAAGATTAGGAAAATGTTGGTTTGCTTCTGAATGGGGTGCTGACTGGTGCTCAGGGCCATGGAGAAAGGTAGAGGTACTCAATGCCTTTTTCACCTCAGTCTTTACAGGTAAGGCTGACCTTCAGAGATCCCTGGCTTCTGAGGCAAGTGGGAAGATCTGAAGCAATTCATACTCACCCTCAGCGAAGGAAGATAAAGTTAGGGAGATTTTAAACAACTCCATGGAAACTGATAGGATGCATCCACAAGTGCTGAGGGAACTGGCCATTCTTTATTTTTAAATAGTCATGGTGATGGGAGGAAGTTCCTGAGGACTGGAAGAATGCAAATGTCACTCCTCTCTTCACAGAATCAGCTCTGAGCAAGAAGCTTGTAGGAGAAGCTGGGGATACATTCCCACCTCACTCACTCTGTCATGAAACTTTTTCCTGCAGTTTCAGTTGCATGTCTCAGGAGATCCATTTGCTGAGTGCAAAAATTTCTGGAGTGTCCTTAGCATATTAAACCTAAGTACATATTAGCCTATGGCATGCACAACCACCACTGCTGTGGAAATGACAGGTTTAAATGGTGCTTAATTTGGTAGGGCAGAAGGAATTCATTGGACAGTGTGTATATAAATAGTATTGCTATGGCACAAAAGATGATGTAGATATGGATGTATGTGCAGTGAGAGACTATAGGAGTGTAAAATCAGAACACCAGGAAAGAAAATGCTTTCAATGGGCATGATTTAAACAGTAGGAATGTATCACCTGCAATCAAACACAGCAGTGGAGTACAGTTCTAAATGTCCATTTTACTCATGCCTTTTTCTTCAAAGTTAAGTGATTCAGGCTTGTTTTCACACAGGTGTAGAGAGATTCACAGCATCACTAAGTAAGCAGTGGAGAATTGGCCTTTCAGTTCTATGAAGGAAAGGATAAGGAAGGGGTCCAAATCTTTAGTTGGCATAGATAGCATTTTTCTACTGAAGTCAATACACCTATTTCAGTTTACAACTCTTAATATCTGGCGTAAATGCTGCAGAATGAGCAGAGGAGGAGAAAGTGAAGGGAAAAAAATACAAAATTTGGTAATACTATTACATAGTTTAGAAGTACAGCCTAGAAACTTTCTTTGTTGTAGTGAAACTGAACTCCTCTTGGATCAACTGACGAATATGAGTTGCATGTCTTTTGCAGGATCTTAGAGAGAGTCTTGGGTCCACAGAAGAATACGCCAACACTGTTGCTGTAATTGCAATAACAACAAAAACATGAGAATAGCAGTGTAAATGAATAAACTGTACCTTTTGGCTGCCCCCACCTTTGCATCTTTTGAAATGGCTTTTTGAGAAATACATTTGAAAAATTTTGTGTTAGTGTATACTTTGTGTTATGTACTGTATAATCTGTGTTACTGTATTGCAGTATAATTATTTTAATACTTTAGTGTTTATTATGTCTTACTACATTATTTAGTAGGATTGCTATATTAGAGGTCACAAACTATTTTAAGTGTGGCTTTTTGGTTTTGATCTTCATAGCTTTTTTTTAATCAGAGAAGCAAACATACTGTTTGTGCTGAAAATTTTAAATACTTTTTCTCCAGATAAATTAATTTTTTTTCCTAAATGCTCAGTTGGTTCTGAGTTTTCTTCCCCCCCTCCCTAACACTTTTCTGCCTACAGACAATTTTATCATCATCATGGCTGGGCTTCGCGAACGAAGATTTGGAAAGGCTTTATCCACACTTGTTACAGACAGACAATTTTAAATGGCCAATTTAATAACAAAATTTGTAAATATGTACTTCTTATAAAATAAGAACAAGACAAATGTAAAAAACAATTATGTTCATATGCACGAGTGTTATAGGGAGCTGGTAACCTGGTTACCTGCTACAAACTGTCTAAAGGTTTTGCTACTAAGTACATCCAATGTATTGTTTTAAAACATATATGCAGACAGATTCACACATGTGCTGTGCTACTGGGGCAAACTCAATCTACATAAGTGCAGCGCAAGTGACAAGTGAAGCATGAGTTTCAAAAAATTTCCTGCTGTAAAGAAAGGGCTGTAGGTAAGATTTTTGTGCCCAAGCCATAGCCCTCAGAAGTAGTAAGCATATTTTCTGGTGCTGGATTGCACTAAGTTTAACCTGGAGTGGTATATTCCTGCTAATCTGCTAAAAGACAGTATTGCAGTGAAGGGGAGCTCTATCAGCCTAGATGCAGAGACCAAAAATTTAGTCAGTTTGTAAAGCTGATTGTCCCATCACACAGTAGAAACTCTTCAGTTCCTTTACTTCTTGAATCTTCTATAACAGAGCAAGAGATAAGGTATTTTTTTTTCTCATAAGGAATCCCTATTTCATGCAAGGTTTTCATTAAAAGGTTTGACACTGATCATAAACATGGGCATATGCAGATTTTTCTGTCAGTTTAGCACTGTCTTTGTAAAGAACTACCTCAAGATCCAGTATAGAAAGTTAATGCCCATCTCCCCATCGAGCAACAGAAAACCATTTTTTATGTCATCTGTACTTAACAAAAGTAACTAGCAAAAAGTAATGTTTCAACTATAACTTTAAAAGCTCTGTTTATGCAGTAGAATCCCTATGAAAGGTCTTTCAAAAGTCATACTTTCTATTCTTGGCCTTTTTATGGTTTTAATCTTTCATATTTCCTGATTGTATTTATTTTGACCTCCATCAAATGGTTTCTCTATTACTGTTATTTTTGCAATTTTATGGTATTCTTGTAGCTTACTGTATTCTCTTTGATCTCCTCCCTTTCAGCTTTTTCTTGGGTCTTTTTCATCTTTTAAAAAAAGTTTTCTCCTTTTTCTTTTTGTATCTCTGTCTCCCAAGTGCAAGCCTTTATTTTGCGTTAGCAGGTAAATGTTTGGAAATCATAAAGAGTCACAAAGATTCTGGAATTTTGTACTGCTGAACACAAAATATTTCAAATTCTTGCTTCAAAGGCTTTCAGGAACAAAGAAGCTTTTCTCAGACCACCAGCAAATGCACCAAGTTCAAATGAACTCTCTTTGCCAGCAGAGATGAACTAATAACAGAATAGCAAAGTCTTCCAAGAGTAGCCAAATATGTTAGGGGAACAAACATCCCTGACATCATAAGAAAAAAAATCACAGTTTATCTCTTTAATAACCATCTTCAAGGGAAATTAATGCTACTTTGTCCTTTGTGCAGAACAGTAATTGGATTGTGTGTTTCAATTATATCTGGACAAAGGCCAGGATATTGAAATACTTCTAAATATTAGATTTTCTTGTCCAAAAATTAGATTTTATTGGCATTCTCTTTCCGAGATTTCTTCATTAAAAGCTTCATTAAGCATAAATCTTCTTTCCACACAGCAAAAAAGAAGAAATTATTTTAAAAGGGTCATTTAGAAAGGTTTGCTCTCCCCTCCTCCCACTGTTTATACTGAGAGAAGAGTTACCTAACAAGGTTAGAAGCCAGCCTGCCTTACCTAGGATGGTTTTCAGCTAGTTGCTTGAACTCATTGTCCCAGTTTGGCCTTCCATAACAGGTTTTCTGTCTCAAACCAGTAATTACATCCATCTTGTCATCACAATGTAGAGCTATGTGAGTAGCCTAAAGGCAAATTTGCAAGATAATAATTTTAGAGTGAACAACATATACTCCAAGTAAGAGTAAGAATAATGCTGCTTCGCCGTGAAAGATGGAATGAGGGAAGAGAAGCTGTGTAATTATCAAATGTTAGAAGAGAAGAGGCGAGGCGAGGTGAGGTGAAGAGAGGCAAGGTGAGGAGAAGACAGAGAAGGGGAGGAGTATTCAAGAGTTTGCAATATGACTAGAACTGTAAAAAGCACTTCCAAAAGTACCCAAGACCTCAGGAGGAGCTCAGTTTCTTGATATGAAATATTTGAAATGAGTTGAGATTACATATCTGTCTTTACTGACCTGAGCCTAGTGACTCAATCACTTTTAGAGGCAGGTCTTAGATTTCCAGACCTCTTCTCAACCTTTGAATATCTCACCCTACACTTCCTTCATTGCAGTTCCTGTAGTGACACTCACCATTTTAAGGCCAAGTTGGAGTTTAGGAAAGAGAGTAAAGTTTACTGTAAGAGAGTTTGACAATAAAAATTAGCAAGTACATGCACCTTAAGTAAGTCCAGAGCATTCTGCTGATGATGAAAAAGGCAGTGGATGTATCAGCTCAGAAAGGGTAAAAGCAGGGTCCAGTAGGGGGCTAAAAAGATGATTAGGGGTCTGGAGCATCTCTTATGAGGAGAGACTGCAGGAGCTGGGCCAGTTCACTCTAGAGAAGAGGAGACTGCGAGGGGATCTCATCAATGCATATAAATACCTCAAATATGCCAAGAAGATGGTGCCAGACTCTTTTCAGTGGTGTCCAGGCACAGGACAAGGAGCAGTGGCCGTAAACTAAAACACAAGAAGTTCCACCTCAACATGGGGAAGAAGCTTCTTTACACTGAGGGTGGCAGAGCACTGCAACACGCTGCCCAGGGAGGTCGTGAATTCTCCCTCTCTGGAGACATTCAAAACACACCTGGACATGTTCCTGTGTCACCTACTCTAGGGGACCCTGCCTTGGCAGGGGTTTGGACTGGTTGATCTCGAGAGGTCTCTTCCAGTCCTAAGAATTCTGTTATTCTGTGTAAAACACTCAGTGTTTTGACTCTTCTCCTGAGGTGGAGGTAGATGCAGAAAGCAGATCAGCTCAGGTGAAGCACTGAACTGAGTGAGCTGCACAGCTCCCAGTGCCAACAAAAATCCTAATTTCATGGGCATTTACTGTCCTCCATCTCATGTACTACACCCATTACCATGCTATCTGAGTACTTCCCAGATGCATTTAAAAACAAAATCCACCATCGCTCCTAATTGTACTGCTATTCTGTAGGAGTAATATGCTTGTTTCCTCTACAGACTATCATCATTACTGTCACTAGCAAGAAATTACCAGAGGAAAGCTAAGTTTAAAAACGGGCATTGCATTTAGTCTAGGCCTTATCATCATCATCTTTTGCAGAAGTGCTTGCTGAAATTTAGATCCATTTCCTGGCAGTACTGTATATTTCTTCTGCTAATGAGTCTTCCATGTTCCTTACCAACACAATTATTCTTGTCAAGTTGTCACAAGAGGTCATGTTTCTAAAAGGTTAGTTAGTTCTTGTTAGTTAGTTCTTGTTAGTCTGGGCCAGTGCCTTGAAGGACTTGGAATAGTCTAAGAAAGAAAGTGTTTGGTGAGAGTGGGAGGCAGAAAACCGCAGGATTTGTTAATTGTTTACAGCAATTACACTGAACAGATGAGCTGTTTCTGTTCTCATTAAGTGGAACTTTCCCACATGAGGATTTTTGGTGTTAGCCTTTGCTATAGTTCACAGCATTAAAATTGCTTAGGAATCTCAGGGGCACTGTAAGGAGCAACAGGCTGAAACATGAGTGCTTGTCCAAGAAGAGGCAGACGTGCCATATCTGCTTGACCATCTCTTGCCAACATGGAATCTGCAAAGAGCTCAAAACATTGAACTAACATGTCTGAGGAGTAAACACCTGTCAGTAATGGAGGGTGTACTAGGAGGTGTAAATTGCCCATCCTTCTTGGGTTCAGCTTCACTTGACCACTGATAACCTATATGGTGAGACAGGGAGAGAATGCACAGAACGTTGTTTTGTTTTTTGCTAAGGGAGAAGTAAAGCATCATCCAAATATTACTGGTGCTGAGGCTCAAATTTAAAGGAGTGATGAACAGGAATTTACTAAAAATAAGTAAGTCCTGTTAGATGAGGGAGCTTTGTGGATGTCTGAAGATGAGGTTTTTACTGAGCACAGTGCCCAGGACTTGGTCAGAACAGGGGAAACAGTCACTGAAGAGCATTCCTCTTCCCCTACAGCCCTGTAGAGGTGGGATGCTAAGGGGCTCTAGAAGCAAGAGCAGTACCAGTGTAAGCAAGGAGGCAGCACAAGACACCAAAGTAGTGCTGACAGAAGACTGGATGATGGGGTTGAAGAGAAGAGGAAAGGACTTCAGAAAAGTGCAGAACGCATGAGTGAAGAGAGACAGGTGCCCCAGCAAGAATAGTTGTTTACCTGACTTCTGGCCTGATGTTTGCCCAAGAGGGAAGTGAGATGATGATAGCTGAGAGATAAGGGCAACTTTGTGTTTTGTTAGGTTCCTCAATAGCTTCTTTCAAAAGAGGTTTTAGGTAATACCCTGTAATATTGCTAATGCAGAGTGGAGGTTTCTATAACCGCCATATACTTCACAATGGGAGTAGATTTTTCTGAATACAGCTTTATGCACATACCTGCTTACTTGATAGAAACTCTAAGGAAAGCAGAAAGAAACAATGGGGGTTTTTGTATCAGCAGAGGCAGAAAAGGAAAAGCTGTATGAAATTTGTATTTTTTTTCATCTCTACTAGACAGTCCTTCATTCAACAGAGACAGCAGGAAATAAAACAGTAGAGAAAAGACTTTCCTGTGAGAGTTTTTCTGGCATGAGCCTAACTGATCACTGCATGGTCTGAGCGATCCATTAAAAAAAGGAAAAAAAAAGAGAATGAGAAAATCAACACATTTGGGTTTAGGTAAAGACCAAAGAATTTCAATAATATTGACCCAGTCTAAGGATTATGTGCCTGAGGTGAGATGATCCAATGAAGTTATGAGTTGGCAAATTTAAAGTCAGTCAGAGAAAATGTCTTTTCAAACAACATGAATTAGTCCACAGAGCTGGTTGCCAAAGTGTTCTAAGCACAGCAGGTTTCAAAAGTGCACTGGTCATATATGTGAACAACAGAAGTTATAGTAAATAATAAGAGTAAACAAAACTGACATTTTTTATACAGTCCTCCATATTTCTGTTCAAAAATGCCAGAACCTAATGAAAGACTGTTCCAAAGATGTGGACAAAACATCCCTTCACAAGCTCCTGAAAGGCTCTATGCACTTTTCTGTGAGACACCTGGTAATCATCTTCGTGCAAGACAAGAATCACTGGCTTGATTACTCCATTCCTGTTTTCCTAAATGTGAAGTGAAAACAGACGGCTTAGTGTCTTCATATTTACAGTTTTTTGTCTCTCTGCTTCATCCATCATTTATTCAGCTGTTCCTGTTCCGTATGTTACCCTACTGAAAAAGCAAGGTACGTTAACTCAGACTTGTAACAGTTTCATTATTACCTGACTTTCATCCCAGCCAGTAAGAAATATATGATAACTTAGAAAATCATTTTTCCATTTTTCAGCCATTTTTGTTTCCAAATGGAACAGAAGATCAGCAAACCACTCAAATGCTGATGGGTCTCGACAAATCCAGTAAAAGTAAACCTGTAAGATAAAATTAAAGAGATTTAACAAAAAGTAAACTTTCAATAAAACTTCCTAATGACTGGCTCGACTCATTAACCATATAGTGTGTGACTCTTCTCCACTGTAAATTTAGACATAATTACACATCATTTTGATGATGTAGTTTCTGTCTTCTAAAAATTTAATTTTCCTCTTAAACCATAAATGAATATATTAATGTGTTAGTGAGGATGAACATGTATGTCATGTTTATGTATGTCATGTTTAAACTGGAGCATATAGTTCCTAGAGAAATGTGACACTGTAATTTAAAAGTTGCCAAATGTATAAAATGAACCAATATCCTATGATCAGTTTTCTATTGGTTGAAAACCTCCTCTCTATGAAAAATTGACACTTTTTTTCATCTAGATTTCTCTAGTTTCACTTTTCAGCTTGTTTTGTTGTCTGTTTTATTAGAGAATCTATTATTAAAGTTTTGTTCCCCATGTAGACATTAGAGGCTGGGATCAAGTCATCCTATAATCCTCTCTATGGCAAACCAAACATTTCTGGGATCTGTCACAGAGAAGCATCCTTTAATCATTCCTAGGGCTCATTTCTGTCTATTCCTACTCTACTGCAGTCAATCATAAATATAGCAAAGAGTTTGATTTGGTTTGGTTGGTTGGTTGGTTGGGTTGAGTTGGTTTGAAGAAGCTAATTTATTAATATCTTGGCATAAGGTAATGCTTGCATAGGGAATAAGATCTCTTAAAACAAGATGGTTAGTCACTGTCCATGTGGTTATAATTTCCATTTCAAGAGTCCTTCCTGGCATCTTCAGCTGGAAGCACAGAATATGCTGAGTTGGACCCACACTGATCATCAAGTCCAACCCTTAGCCCTGCACAGGACCATCCCTGAGAGTCACACCATGTGCCTGACAGTATAATTCAAATGCTTCTTGAACTCTGTCAGACTTGGTGCGGTGCTGTGACCACTTCCCTGGGGAGCCTGTTCCAGCACCCAGCCTTTGAAGAACGTTTTTCTAATATCCAACCTAAACCTCCCCCGACGCAACTCCAAGCCATTCCCTTGGATCTTGTCACTGGTCACCACAGAGAAGAGATCAGTGCCTGTACCTCCTCTTCCCCTCATGAGGAAGTTGTAGACTGCAATGAGGTTTCCTCTCAGTCTCCTGTTCTCCAGGTGAACAGACCAAATGACCTCAGCCGCTCCTCATACAGCTTCCCCTCAAGGCCCTTCACCAGTGAGACTCCACAAGAAACTTTTTCTGCTCAGTTTTTATAGCTAGCTGACACAGGGACCACTCCAGCATGTACAAGATCTATTGTGATCTATTGTCTTAACTGCTTACAAAGCATCTTCTAACTAATTTACTATGTATAAAAGGCTGTCCTGTGTGACCGCTTCTGCAGGAATGGTTTCTGATGACCATTTGCAAATGTCTTATCTGTGTGCAAGTTAATACATTTGCAACAGGAACTGTGGAGCATCAGGACTGGTGAGATTCCTCCTTCAGGATCTATCAATGCACTGAGACTCAGGCCCTCCTAGGCCTATCAGGAATTATTTTAGGGGGTCTTCAGCACAGTCATAATTTCCTACTTGGACATCTCCTCTAGCAGTGCTGTGCTGTGGAGAAGACTGCTGTGTCCAATCCTCTGGTAGGAGGATCCAATCCTCTGGTTCAGTCTCTCGTCTTAAGCCTGTCCAGCTGTGGAGATGACTCAACTGAGAGTTCCTGCACCACCCAGAGGACAAATGTCTGAAGTTCTCGGGTTGTCTGCCCAGGCACTACCTTGATGGCAATATGAACCACAATTACAAGACAAATCTGATTGCAATTCTTATGGCTCGAATTCTGTAACTCTTGCCACACATTCCACCATTACTTTTGACCAGAGGATGCCAGACCTAGAATGGGCCTCTGCAGGCAATGTAATTTTGAGTGTAATTATTTTTATAGTGTGTCTAAAGAAATAATTCACAAACGTGGAAGAATTCTAAAATAAAACCATTTCAGATGAAAAAGGAACAGCATGAAGGGCAATGTATAAGCTTATAAAAACCGGATGATTGGAACTTATTTTATTGTGACTGATTTTTTATTTTGTTACAAAATCCCGTAGTTTCCTCCAGCCTATCTCTCTTTGTGCTCACCAGCCCCTCTGTCTTTTATTGCACCACAATATCAAAGGGGATTGGAAGGTATTTCCCCAAGGCAATCATTGTGGTGGCTCTGATATTTTGGAAATTGTAGCCCTTTTCCACAGGATCAACGAGATAAAATGCATATTGGAAACTTCCGAAGTGAAAAAACAGAGAAAGAAACCAGAAAGCTGTAAAGAGATTTCCCGAAGAATAAATATACTAGGTTGTCAGACTTCTGGTAAGGTGGTGGGAAAAAATGTGGTAATACCATGCTTCGGTGGAGATTTGGTGAAAGAGACTAACAGTAATTTGAGATGTTTCCTATATCTGAGTGTACTGTAAGGGGCCATCTGTGGTTTCTGTAAGAAATATAAATGATGTATGATCGCAAACACAGAGATAAAGCATTTAGGGTTAAGTAGGGTATTTTTACAGCCCGGGAATAGGACTGTCTGTAGAACTTTAGTACCAACCATCTTGGCTGTTTGATTTTTTCCCTTCTGTTTCAATATTTTGCCTTAAATATGACCTCATTGCTTTGCGTAGGGAGGTTGCTGCTGATTTACACTGGCATAGATTATGAGGAAAAAGCAAGCCCACTGACTCTATTGCCTTTCTTTTTTTTTGTGGCCAAAACCAGCATGATTTTAAATTACCAAAACTAGGTAAGATTTATTACCTTAACCTTTATGTAGTTTTTTGCATCTGAATTCTGAAGTCACCACTTGCTCTACATCCTCAGCACCTTGTAGAGAGAAATTTCTTCCCCCAGACTCTACTTGATCATCTTATTTCTCAAGTCTGTTTAGTAGTTCATTTTATGAAAATGTATGCTTAGTACATGTGTGTGGAGAGAAGGCATGTATTTCTAAATAAATAAGAAATTTTGCATTGGGTAGCAACGGGGAGCATGTGGGCAGGACTGGGAGCCAAGAACATTCAGGGGAGGAGGCAGAAAAGCCAGCCAGTGAATTGAGACAATATGGTTTTCAAACTGGGGAACTGGTTTCCAGACTATGGAGCTTGAAGGAATGCTTTTAATTGGTTGCAGACCTAGCTGTCACAGTAACAGCCAGTCTTACCGGATTGGGTCAAGGTACTTCTAACACCGTCCTCTTGAGAAAGCATACAGCTTTCTGAAGCTACAGAAATTCTGTAAGCTCATCCCTGGTACAGTTTTGCTGAAGCAGGACCCATTGTATTGCCTGATTTTCACATGTTAGAGGTGGAGACCATTTGATAATGAAGAAAAAGTGTCATTATAAGGAGTATTTTTGGCCACGATTATAATCTTAGAAAGAAAAGAGGTAGTGAAGAAGGATGGCTTATGGGTAAAAGGAATTCGTTTCCCTTAGATCAAAGAGGACTTCTAGTACAATATGTTAAAAGAAATGGTGGTTACAAAAAAAGTCTTCCTTTCTTTACACTGACTCCCATAGCATAGCACAACATATTACATATATAATTAAAATACAATAAATGCACAATAAAATTAATCCTTATTAAAACAGTAGAATAAAGTCAGCACCAGTGCATTTCTATAATTAAACAATTATTCTGAATCCTGCTATTTTTCTTGTAAGCCTCATACTATTAACTGACTGCAATTATTTAGGACTCTTAAAACTCTGGTTTAGATTTATGTTTCATTAGTCTCCACCCACCCTACCCATATTGACTGCATTCATCAACTTGATGGCTTGCCCAAGTAAAGTGTCTTATATTTTGCAAGTGCCCTTTTTTTCAAATTGAGTTAGATGCAGTATTCCTATTAATCAGATCTGTAATGCAGGGGTTTGAGTAGTCACTTATTTCTGTAATGCTCTGCTCCCTTCCAACTCATGTATATTTATCTTTTGGTTTCCCACATCCTGAATTTTGTACAACAGGCAAGAGCAAGAGCTCTGATACATCTTTCCTGTAAGGTGAAAGAACATACTTTGTAAATCAGCTACTCTCACGTGGAAAGTCATTAATAATTATCTGTTGATGACCATTCATCTATTTCTCCTTGCTCCCTGAAGGCAGAGTTGGAGCTGCAGCTGTGAGCAAAGCCAGCTTTTCACCAAAGGGGTGTAAAAGGTGATGAAGCAGAGGATGCAGGGACGTACCCTCACCCCTGACTCTTACTGCTCCCTCTTAGGCATTAGTCCCTGCAAAACCATCTCTACACCTGCAGCTGGGCATCTCCCAACAAACATCCAGCCCTCCCTGCTTTTCAGTCTACCACATTACCTTGGGCCGTAGCATACAAAAAAAAAAAAATCCTAGATCTTCTTCAGTGTAATTAATTGCTCCAGTGGACCACTCCAGGTAAGGCACAGGAGTGCCTGCAGCCTGGAGCATGTGGGAGATGGGGGTTTGGGTTTGGCAGCCTGCATGAGGCATTGACTTAGAGCTAGGGTGGCAGCAAGCAGCCTTTCACATAAATACAGGGCAAGGTTCAAATTCATGTCCCTGAATTTGAAGCAAGAAGCCTAAAATGTTCCCAAACACAGCTCAGAAAGATGGTTACATTTGACAGCAAAAAGAGACCAGGTTTTTAGGTCTTCAAGACAGGATTTTTGTAGAGAAGGCTGTGGACTGGGGCAGAGCTTGAAGCAGAAGTTTGCCTCACGCCCAGGAGTCAGTCTCAAAGCAAATGGAAGAGGCTGATTTTGTTTTCTGCACAGTATGTAGCCGAACCTGTTGTCCAACGTGCTATGGTTGACTACGGTCTACACAGATTAAAAAAGCAATTAGACTAATTCATAGAAGAAAAATCTATGAAGGGATATTAAACATGGAGGTACAGATCTTTTATCAAGGCATTACTGAACTACAAGTCATTCAAAGGTGAGAAAGTGTCCCTAAAAACTAATCACCATATGATTTCTCTGGTCTGTATACTTTTCCCAAGGTGTTCATGAAGAGCCACTGTTGGAGACAAGATACTGGGCTAGATGGATCTTTGGTGATACTCAGCAGGACCTTTGTTACATCTTTTGTAGGGAAAAGAAAGTGGATGTTTGCTAATATTAGCATCTGATGAATCAGTACAACTTTATCAATTTCAGCAGCAATTGATCTGAGAAATGAGACCACTAATGTGAAAAAAAATCATATTATGCATAACTAAAGCCAGTAGAAACTTTCCAGCCATGACTAGTAGTAGTGCTCTTCCTCATTGCAAAAAATGATAGGGAAATGAGGGCTCTAAGGCTATTTAATTGAGAAGAATCAATTAGATAAATGTGTACTCCTTTTGGTTTGCTCGTTTTTTTAAATTATACAGCTGCAGACATTATGGAAGCTGTGAGTATTTATATCTCCACCGTATGTGGGCAACACTAAGAAATATTAGTTCAATAAGCATAATGATAACTGTACTCAAATCAAAACGAAGTTGTCAAAAAAAAAGAAAAACCTCTTATTTATTTCCTTAATAGACATTTCTATGGTACTCATCATGGCAGAAAGAGAGTGCTGAATACATTGAGGAAGATTAAATTATTTGTAATTATACCACAAGTGGAAGCTTTTAACCAATGGAAAAAAAAAATGTGGAGCTACCCTGAGATTAATCGCTCTCACTGAGATGGCTGCTAAATTTTTTTAGGTAATGGTGTGAACTTCCCCAGGACCTTTCATCCACACTTTCAAAATATTTTACAAGCACTGAAGAAATTTAGCCTCATAACACCTGTGAAAAATAAGCATCATTATTCCAACTGCACCAATAAAGAAGCCAAGATATAAAGAAAAGACATGTAGAAATCACGATAATCTTGTATTTCACAGGAATTCAGAAAAACTGAACTCTGTAGCAGAAAACCAGAAAACCATGGCAGAACGCACCATGCATTTATCTTTGCAGGCACACTTACCCAAGATTCTGCCTAAGCTATGAATGAACACCCTCAGGTATACTATCAATGCATAGTTAAATTCTGTTCTTTTCCCCTTGAGAGATCAACAGCAATGAAAATAATAACACTTTCACTTGTATATATGTAGAATATATATAACGTACATATGTAAAGTGTATATACATATACATAGCTCTCCTTCCAGTGGAAAAGATCATTCTGGTCCAATTGTGGTGTTTGCAAATACACTTCTTTTCACATATAGCACATATTTCCATTTTTATTTCCCTCTGTTCTCAGTGCTTTTTCTGCCTCAAAGATTCCCCCTGGCAATTTGAACCTGTCCTCAACTCCTCAGTTACTAAAATCCCAGATGCTTTTTCAGTGGCAGCTTGTCATTAAGATGCCAGTTTTAACACTCTTCCATTTAAAAAGATCAGCCCCTTGGTCCTGCAATCAGCTCCATATGTATTGACCCTCTCAGAGATCTGTCCACTCCAATGCAATTTCAACAATTGTCCTTAAATGTGAAACGTTGAATGGTTCCTGATTTAGCTTTTACATTGGAAAATGAGCTAAAAGAAGCTGTAAGGCCCACAAGCTACCACTTGCCTTGATGGATATGGAAGAGAATGTTTAATGCTGAGGTTTTTTCCTCTGTTACCTTGTTGTCCCTCACCTCACTTCACCCATTATCTCTTTTTCACCTATTTTCCCCCAGTGCTGCCTCACATACCATTAGCAGAAGATGTATAACAGGTTAGCAAATAAAGAGTATGTTAATTGGTGCCATCCATGTCTTATAAACCAAATAATATTTTTTCAACAAAATAATTAAAGTGGTTTGAGTTGGTAATGTGCATCTTGATATATGCATCTCCTCCAGACCTTACATGCCTTTTTTTATTCCTTCTGTGCTGGCTAATATTCTGACTTTGCAATGTAAGAAAAGCAGCTAATGGTTGTTGAATGCAGCATTCTAGACTAGGACACTCAGCTGAAGGACCCTTGTGAAACTTGCAGCTGGACAAGGAGCAAGTGCTGCCCTTCACTTCTGACAGAGATCACCTTGCAAGGTTTATTTTTTGTAAGAAAGAGGGTAAATTTCTCTTCTAGCTCTCTATCTGTCTACCTATGAAAGACATTCCACATTTACTTCTAGTTTCTATTGAAAATCTGATTCTTCAGTTTTGCCGAAAACACCGCAGCTAGGACTACCTTCTTTCTCAGGGAATGACAGTGAATTCAGGGAGACTACCCCAGAACAGTTTCTGAGGCAGCTGGAAAGTGAGTGACTGCTTCTGAGAGTGAGTTAAAGCACTCAGGTGAGCCTCTAGCTCTAAATTGCCTCTCTGCCCTGACTAAATAGGTACACTTGTGGAACTTTTTAATGAAGAAATAAAGTTTCCCACCTACCTTCTGCAGTGCCAGTACTGCGTTAGGGTTGCAGCATTTGTACCAAATGGATTTTAAAATAGAGGCAAATGGTGTGACTCCAATTCCTGCTGCAATGCACACACTGACTCGGTAGTGGAAGATGTCTGTGGTTGCAGATCCATATGGTCCGTCCACAGCCAGTCTACAGCAACAAGACATTTAGTCAAGGGTCAACAACACATGAAATGGCAGAAAGGTTAACATTTGTTGGGCTACGTATTTTCAAAACTGAATTTCTGTTAAAATAAAAGAGAAAAGGTATGTTTAAGACGGCATAGAAATTGCTCGTACAAATACATTTAATTGTCATTGGGTACCATTTAATAGCAAAGCAACTGTCTTTTCTGAAATGAGAGAACAAGAGCACCCATGTGGATTTGGGGCTTGGCCATCTATTTAAGCATGCAATTGCAATTTTCTGGCTTTCTGGAATGTGATTAGTCATATAATTGCATGTCCAAATTTAGCTGTGGAATTTGCATATTTAATTGCGAATTACTGAAAAGCATCCTGTTTTAGAGCTTTATTTGCTATATTGTATATATCAAAGTAAAGAGGAACAGATTATATTAATAATTTTGAAAAGTTCTGTATTTGAGTTAAAGTAATAACAGAGAAGGCAAGAAAGAGGTCATCGTATCCAGGGAAACTACTGTTTTCTCAGCTCTTATGTATTTCAGGAATACATTTTTGGCAATAATACTGTACTTAGTATCTGATGTAAAGGCAAAATGTGTAAGGGGAAATGCCTGTTTATGCTACTACCTCCTATAATCAATGTTGCTGATGCCAAGGAATTAATTTTGGTCAAAATTAGAGATGAAAAAGGTTACTGAGTAATCAGATTCATTCCTTTAGCTACATGAAATGTAAATATGCACAGTACTTTGTAGTGCTCTTTCCAGACTGTTTTTATACAACATACATGCTCTGGAACATGGTTTCACTAACACCAGTCCTTAGAAAAAAAAAGTTTTTTCTTTCTTTCTTTTTCTTTCTTCCTTTCTTCCTTTCTAACTTTCTTTTCTTTTTCACTCTTTCTCATTTAATGTTGTTTTGTTGCAGGAATCATCCTTAAAATTCATCTTAAATACTAGAGCCCTGAGCTTTTTGAACACTCAAAACTTCCTGTAAAATATGGTTAATTTGTGGTATATATGTAAAACGCATAAGAACCACTTTTAGGTAAGCTTTCTATGTAGTGAGCTTGGGAGCAATTCTCATTGTTATCAGTAGACTGAGAAAAAAATTGATCTGGAAGGAATTTCAAGAGATTATCTAGTTTGTCTCTGTGCTATAAGACAGGTTCAATTATTTCCAAATCATTCCTTAGAGAGATTTGTCTTGTAAGTCTGCTCCTAAATCCTCAGGTGACCGAGATCCCATCATTGGTTTGAATGCCTTGCTCAGCCATAGCTAGAGAGCTTAGCCAAGTACAAAGCCTCAGAGAAGTAAGGAGGAGAAAGAGAAGAAGGAGAAACTGAGCTTTGCAACTCATTCATTTGATCTAGAGAGAATAGAGTAAGGTAGGAAGATAGTAAACAAAGTGACAAAAAAAATATTACATTTTTCCAAGGAGGAGTAGAATATAGGGCTATAGACTCTCTAGGTATGGTTTGGATTGTCCATATTCTCTTAGTTCATGTCTACAATTTCATTAGAAAAAAAATTATACTTTTTGGGAAGACAAGAGAAATATTTAGTTTTGAAAAAGTATCCTTAACACATTCTATGATTATTTTTAGAATTTAAGCATTTGCTAATCAGCATGATTGTGTAGTACTCCTGGCTGTAACAGAAATCAGATTTTGGGACAATGTACTAAAACAGCAATTAAGTGAGCCAAAAGCCTGAAGAGGCATAATATGGAACTTGATTATTTTCATGGGACTAGTCAATTCTGTGGTCTTATCTCCAAAATTAGTCAGAAATCACAACTAAATGTCTTTGCTACCTATATAAATGCATGTATTATATTTATTTTATATTTATTTTAATCTCTTTTATTAATAAAAAAATGCATATTTTAATTTTAGAACCTTACCTAATCATTCAGTTGCTAGTTCTTCTGTCTTCTGCTCAATTTCTACTGTATGTTATTTTTTAGTATAGTCACCAATTTGGTGTTTATTTTTAGATATTGAAACTTGTGAAAAAGACCTGTTTTTTGCTTTATTGCTAGCTTAACTATTGAATTATTTCTTTTACTGTATTGCAAGAAAACAACTGAATGATGTCATTAGTCACCCTAACAAGATTAAAAAGAAGAGTCTTTGTATATGACAGTGCTGTTAATTTCAACCCTGCATTGTGGCAAGCAACATTTGATAAGATTTTTCTCTTTTCTCATTTTTTACACTTGTTGTCAATTGCTTTGAACTATTTTTGCTCTAGTTCTGCTGAAATAGCATATTTCTCATTCCAGTTGACTTTAACAAAGGCATGGCTTTCATTTCTAATTCTTATTAACAGATATGCAAGGACTGAAACAAACTTTCCTCTCTGTGCCCACTCTCTAGTATACCCCTGTAGCTCAGTTGTGCCTGTAAGCTTTGCAGGGGGAAATAAGTCCCTCTGGTCTCAGGCCCTATACACTCCATGAGAATTTAAATGATCCTGTGCTGGTCTCTTCTTTGCTTAAAATCTCCCCTATTCCTGCAAGTAGTGCAGGAGTAGAGCTACATGGTTTGTATCCATTACACATAGAGCCAGAGGCTTAACTGGTTAGGTCAGGATGACTCCATTAACTTCAGAGGATCCCTGCTAACTTGCAACAACAAAGCATGAACCTTTGCTTGTATTAAGATGACACAGATAACAGAATGTGAACACAAATAACCTTTATAAAGTGGAGAAGGGTTGAGGGAGGATATTGAAAAGAAGTAAGGTTCAGGCAGAAGTTTCAGGGACTACCTAAGTAACTGAAAGAAAAAAAGGACTGGAATTTTGGATGGCAGGTGATGGGTACCATCAGAGCATAAGCATACAGGCACAAAGCTAGCAGACAGCTTCCAGCATCATTTTAATTCACCTATTAAACACCTATTTGTCAAAATAGGTATCTTTAGGTGTAGATATAGATGTTAGAGGTCTAGATGGTAGCAACAGAGATAGAGATATTAATAGGGAGTTTAAATCTTGGATTAGTCATCACATGTTGCTGACCCCAATTCATAGCTGTTTATTTGTGGGGGTTTTTTTGGCATAATGTTGTATTTATGGACCCAGAAGCACAATCTAATACTGTATCATAAAGAACCTACACAAAATTAATTAAAGTTAAAAAGTTAACATTTATTTTAAAATGTAGAGATAACATTTTAAAATTTATTTTTTATTATTCAAACCTTGGTAACATCCACAATTCCTTGAAAGCCTCTTCCTCTGCTCCGAAGGCCTTGAAAAGGGCTGCAGTCCAATCCCCGACAAGGCGTATGTGAACACTGAAGTAGTCCTCCTCAGGAGCTGAGGTGAGGGTGAAAGGGTGCCACTCCAGCTGTGAGACAGATGGGCACTGTAGAAAGATATATTGACCAGGTCCCATTTTAAAGCCATGTTTCTTCATGTGAAGCTCAAGGACTCCAGAGGAATGTGTCACCACCTAAGGAATAATAAAAGGACCCGTTTTATTTTCTTTCAGAGGAATAAATGTTTGTTTTCCTTAGGTTACAGGTGACTTTGCAATCATGTTAATGCAAATTAGGATTCACAGTGATTTCTAACCTGTAAGTTGCTGCCCAATAGCTTTAAAGCATGTATAGTATATATCGTGGGGCAGCTTACCTTCTGAGTGTAAGAGGGAGAGGAAAGGTTGTAGCAATTCAAAAATTTGTCAACTTTCTTAGTATAACCTGTGCAAAAGTATTTCTTGATTGATTAGAATAATCTCCCAGTTTTACTCTCCTGTAACACCTCTAACATGATGGAATTATGAAGAAAAAGGCAAGGTGAGCTCAATTCTAATATACTTTTATAAAGTGGTAATCTCAGTTAAGCAACAGTTTTATGTATCACACATAGTATATTGAGATTCTCAGATCACAGCCACTCTGTGAAATCAGCAGCAAGACTTATCCAACCTGCTGTTCCCCTCACACAAGATACGCCTGTTTCTGATCCCCAGCTTGATAGGTGTGGACTCAGCTGCTTCAATAGCATCATTCTACATCCATTCTGCTGTGACTTACATAGGCCCTTGGCACATAGAGATATTTACAGCTGGGAGAAATTGTTACAGGAGTATTAGTGAAGCTTCTACTGTATATGTTAACTGATAATATAATCCTTCATCTCCTTGGGAGCCTCCATATTTTAAAGTAAAAACCGTGTACTACTGAAGTCGAGGTCATCTCTGGCATTAACTGCACTGGAACATGGTTTTAGTTCATTGAAAAGAGAGGCCCTCTGCACAAATATTTGTGTTATGGTGGTGTAAAGTCTCATACTTCATTAATCAGGTTTGGTTCCATATGGAATACTCTTATGGACTTGCTTTTGGAATAAATGCAAAGCCTAAAATCAATACTTGGCTGAAACTATGGTAATGATGAAAGAGTTGCTGAAGCTAGGAGTGAAAAATGATGTCCTAATATAGAAAAGTTACCTATAAATGATAAAGAAGTCATTGACATAATGTTTTTTTTCTTAATGCAGACATGCAAACTATGTTACATACCTTAGTAATGACCACCTCCTGCTGAAATCTCCAAAGCCTAACAGTTCTTTCACAGATATACAACACCATAGGGCTTAAAACCCACTTCCAAGCCTGTAGAAAATTGTGTATTAAAAAAACAACATTTATTTGAATGTCTACAAAAATACTTTTCTGGTTTAAATCAGCAGGTGTCCTAAAATGAAATTACTTGATTTTCTTCTGTGATTTTTTGGTTTGTCTTTCTCAGTAGAGTATTTTTGTTGCTGCTGTAGCAGTTCTTGCTTTCTTGTGGAACAGACATATGGGACTCCCTCACAAACACAGCCCAAAAATGATGCTAATATCTATCTGTACTCTGGCCAAGAAGAGTCCTTTAAAATCTTTTCCAACTAAAAGGAAAAATGATTAATCTATTTAGGTGTTACATATAGATGTCATTGGACTTGAAGCCGTATAGATGCATACATTTATACAATATTACCCATAGCCTTACTATTTTTCTTCTCTTCAAAGTTGAAAGTATTTTGGAGAGAAATATTTCTATTTCAGATAGAAATAACTCTTACTATCAGCTGTGAGTTTGCTGATGGTGCATGAGAAAATATTATGTCCCAAATATTCAGTTAGAGGCATGGGATACATTTCCATTTAATCCATTAGTCAACTCTGTATCAATAAGTGGTTTGATTTTTTTTTTTTTTTGATCTAGGATACTAAACTGGTCATACTTTAAGTATTGCAGATGATTGCTGTGCTTATACTTGCTAATCATATGTACTGATCACTGTAACAATCAGAGATTCTTGGCTATTGAAGTATACTAGCTGATGTTTCACTGAGTTGCACCGATAGCTAAGATAATTAGATGTAATTGAATCTTCATGATTTAAAAAGAATCTTTTTTTTTTTCTGAGAAGAGATACTGTTTTGTATCCACTTTTGTTAGTTACACAGCTCGTTCTAGCAAATCGAATACTCCACGATCATGTAGCTTTTAAAATCTCCAAAGAATAACTTTACTTGCTGAAACATTGACTTTGCTCCACAAGCTGGGTAACAGGGGTTATAAAGTATGTTTTATGAGAAGCAAACCATAAAATTATGTGGCTTCCTCAGAAAGTGCTAAGAGGATGGAGCAGCAATTTCCCAAGGTTAAGTCTTGAAAATTAAATTTAAAAGAAACCTGCATGATTTAATAATGGGAAGAAGCCAGCATAAGCCAAAAGATTCTCAGTTAAAGCAGAAACTCAACATATCTGTTGTCCCTAAATACTACAGGTGTCTCTGCACAGTGGGTAATCTTATGTTTTGAATATATTTGCATATATCAAGCAACAATAATGATGAGATCTGTTATTCCTCCCTTTCATTTGTGCTACCTGTAAATAAAAGCACGTGACAGGAATGATAAGGTTGCAGGCTACCCTGTGCGAGAGCTCAGCTGATATTTTAAATGTGCCATTATTCCAGTGCAATGGAGCATTCAATCCAAGATGTCTTTTGGCTGGGTTGGGACAACAGAACGTCCACCAGGAGCGATAGGCTCCTAAGAAACATGGCTCTGGCTGGCTAATCCAGGCATTAGTATTCTTGCCCAAGTAGTGTTTCCTTCTGTAATGAGAATGAACTGAGATGGGGCAGTGATGGCTCAGGAGAGCCTATGAGGGTAAAAGTTAGGTGCCCCAGGTGCAAGAGAAGTGCTTCATCGCCCTCAGCAGGAGCCAGATTGGGCTCCTTCCTACCTAGTGAAATATGAAGCAGGGAAGCAGATGTGGCATGACTGAGAGAGAGACTCCAGCATAGTAGCCTCCCCCAGGAGCCATGGCCAGCGGGATGTGCACTCGTGTCACTTCACACAACCCCAATTGCTCAGTCCCAGCTGCACCTGCCCCTGCCAGTGCTGCAGAAGCGTCACCATGGCTTTTTAGCCTCTGAATAGATTTCTGCTATTTATCTGTGGTGTCTAGCAGGTATCACACTACAGCACATTACCCATCCAGCAAGGCACACTGTTCATATAGATGATCTATATGCCATATAGTATTATTACAATTCATTTAAAGTAATGTGACTTTTCAAGTATGGTCCTGGGTAGGCAGGAAAGTGTGACAAAATAGGTTTAGCACAGAGAAGTGGAAGTTCTTTCCAGCTAGTTTTATGATAATGAATGTCAAGACATGCTATTGGAAGCAGGCTTGTGTCTGTATTCATGGTGTGCAGCCATGTATTGATTTTTATGGTGACACTGTAGCTGAAATTTTTAGAGAGGCATTTGTTTTCTCATTAATATGCAGGTTGGATAGTGGCTAACAATAGTTTAGTTTAAGAAAAATCTATGTCAGCCGTTAAAAGAGCTACCAGACACTGAATGCTAATTTTCCTCCTTTAGGATTTCTTTTGGTATGTTTTCTCTTTTTGGAAGAAACAACAAAAACTTGCATATGAGCAAGCTAAATCTTGAGCTGAAAATGTTGAATGATTTTGTTTGTATGCAAGACATCTGACATACTGTACAAATCTGCTACTTAATTACCCCCTGTGGATTTGCAATCTTGTTCTAGCAAAACCACCCTTCCATGGGACATTTTTCCTGCCTTTTGCCTTTCCCTTTCATAATTCATTGTTTCAAATTCTCTCCTTTTTACCTAACTTAAGACATCAAGGCTGGACAATATGAAGCGTGTGCCCCAAAGCAAGGACATAATTTTCTCTCCAGCTTATTCTCCCTTGGTATTTAAACTGTCCATACTAAAGTACTATTAGTTAAAATAGTAATATTAGTTTGCATCCCTAGCTTTACGGTCCCATTGTATTTCCATGTCTCTACCCTCATAAGGTTTTCTCTTGGAGGCTATCTTTTGTGCAATGAATACATCAAGGATATTGGTGATACTGAATACTTCAAAATAAATGTACGCAACAGATTTAAATAGAGAACAATGCTGATATTCATACCCTTCAAAGAGAATGATCACTAACTAAAGGGTCTTCCAAAAATAAAAATTAGTATTAATGACACCAAAATTGTATACAACACTCTTCATCTGTACCTGTCTATATTGATTATAAAGGAGGTTGGGATCACTATCTTAATGCATGGGGAGAAGTCATGGAACAGGAATGTGAAACTACTCTCTAAGTATGACACTAAGTGCCAGTCACTGGCATATGCTCCAACCCCCTGCTTCCTAAGACATTTAGCCTCCCAAGGAAGGACATAAAGTTAAAAACAGAAGACAAACATCACTCTTACCACAGGTTTATTGCCAGAAAACTGAGGCAAAGGGCACTGAGTGGCATTCTCCCATTCCCAGTAGTGATCTTTACAGTAAGTGACATTGTGAAGCAGCAGACTCTGAGGCGTCTGACCTCGAACAAGCTGACTTAAAACAAAAATGTTCATCAGTGATATACTTCTTTCCAAGGTTTCTGTGCATCTCTAGGTTTTACACTAGTAGTCAAATGCCAGTTGTGAGATAAATGAGAGTTCAAGAACTGACCATTTCAATCCTTTTCTCTCTCCTGTTCAAATTACCTTTCCTTTAGTTTTGCCATGACTTTTTGACCAAAGGCAAGAACTGTATTATAGTATTAGTATACATCAATGCAGCTGAACTGCAGAGAGTCCTTGCATAGGAAATGTTCATTTTGCAGTATGTGGCAAAATTTGATTTCCAAATTCTCTGGAGCAGGCTCTTTGACCTCTGTATTTGAGCATATGGTATTGTTTAGTAAAATGATAAAATTTAATAGTGACAAACTTCTCTTTCCTTTACTGCTTTCTAAATGCATTTTTAAAAGCTACAAATAAAGTTGGAGGAGCGTAATTAGATGTATACACTCAAAACATATTAAATTCTAGCTTCTTTACTTCTGAGAACGTTAATGATGTGAATTTTTCCAAAGATATCAATCCTGACTGTTCAGTTTAAATGGGTTTCAGCTGGTGTTGATTATGGTAGAGAAGGAAGATTTTTATGGGGAAACCCTGGTTTTTTTCATATTGTTTCTCTCAATTTTCCATTCCATACTTAGTTTGGCTCTGCCACCAGTTCAGACAGAAACACAGAAAAGTAGGTAGGCTTGAGTGAGTTTTGTTCCGCCACCTGGGAAGGACAAAGAAGTGGGAAATGGATGAAACCTTGGGTTTTTACTCCTTTTCATAAACAGGGTAGTGGTAGGTATGTGCTGGGACCAGAGGAAACTACTCTGTTGCAGTGCACTCCCAGCCTGGAGCAAATAGCTCATTCATTGAATGGTATTGGTAGGGCTGTTAAATAAGTGTTCCCTTTTCAGGGAAGTCTCTTACTGAGAAATGTTGTTCAGCTAGCTAGGTAAAGGGAGCTTACAAAGCTGAAGGTTTTAAAGGGTTCATTATGGTTGTTTGAAGTTAGATTCTAAAAGTTCTGCCAGAGAGAGAGAACAGGGGGTTATTTTAATCAGGTTGGGATACAGTTTATAGCATTTGTTTGCAGCTCTGCCTCTGTAAATTGACTAATTAATTGGGCCAGTTTCAGGAACACTGAGAGCCAAAGTGGATGTGGCAACTCCCAAACCACAAGGAAAGAGGTGAGAAAAGTAACACACCACAAAATATTGTACTGGCCTGTTGCCTACCTCATGGTGATGCCATCCATGTACCTCCAGAAAACAGAAACATGCACACAGTGCTGTGGGTTAGAAAGTTCCTCTGTGTCAAACAGTAATGGTCTGTATGTATTTTAGTGGTAGACAATATCATCTTAATGTGTGAAATATATATAAAAAGTGTATTATGATAACAAGGACAGGCTGATGGGGTTTTTAGCAACCTGCTCTAGTGGGAGGTGTCCCTTCCCATGGCAGAGGACTTGGAGCTAGGTGATCATTAAGGTCCCTTCTAACACAAACCATTCTGTGCTTCTGTGAAAACCAAATGACTGCCCTCAGATCTGAAAAGCTTTACTACTGATTGCAGCCATGTATACAGTAGCTAGTAAGCAGGAAAAGATCTGTGTTTCATCTCAAACTGTGTACATATACCCCATGTAGTTTATGCAGACACCTACCCCATACCATGGATTATTAAACCAGTGAAGAAAACCACAAAGAGGTGATGGGTATACCAGAACACCTCATAGCATGACCTTCTGATGAGCTCAGTGGATGAAGTCATTATTAGAATTAAAGCCACAGTTATCACAATTCCAGTTATTCCAGCTATGGTGGTTAGTACTTCTCCTGTTGTGTTCTAGAATAAGAATACATTATTAGTATTAGTACTAGTAGTTATTGTTGTTATAATTGTTATTTTTATTACTATTTCTTTTACTGTTACTATGGTTACTGTTACTGCTATTAGATGTGATGCCAAAATCTAAGATATATTTTCAGCATAGAAACAAAACCAGAACAAGACATGGAGGCAAGACAAACCTTCATTTATCACAGAACAGCATAGAAAACCATCCCTCTGCTCCATTTCCACTCAGGTTTATCACAAACAGATATGTAAATGTTTGCTGACCCTTATTTGTTTCAGGAATCGAAAGAAGGAAATTAGACAGTCTCATTAGGACTTTTACATAAAAGGGCCTCAGAAAAAAAAAGAAAAATTATTAGGGAAATGAAGAGATTAGACCTAGAAATGTAATAAGTAAAACAGCATTAGAAACCAGCTTATTTATGTGAGGGTGTTAAAGTGAGGTGCTAAGACATCTGCAACCACAAAGGTGGGGAACTCTTTTGTGCTCACTTTACTTCAAAGTAAGGGTTGTAGGGTTGTAGCAGCCCTGAAATGGTGCACAAAAATGGCATACTCTCTTCTATTTAAACAACATATCTTGTTTACTCGTTCCTTTCATTTATCTGGAGATAGATTGCATAATAGTTGGGTTTATTTTTTTAAAGACATATTTATATTTACATTTTTATGCTTTTCAGTGATGAAATGTTAATATGCTGGGCTAGAACAAGTTCCTTCCTGTTCATGACTCACAGACATCAGCACAGGTCTGGTACATCTGTCTAAACCCACCAAAATAAACTAAAGTGAGAGTGAAGGGGTATTTTGAACACAACAGCAGATGCTGATTGCAGTTATAAAGTGCACATTGTGAAGAACGATGATAAAAATCTCACATGCAAGATGAGAATCAAGCTAAATGTGCCAGCAGAGTGTAAATGAAGTCCCCATTTGGCCTGCAAAGCATGTATATCTGTTTTCCTGGTGCTGATGCACAGGAATGCAGGAGCTCAGCATGTCTTCTGGATCCTGAGTTGGTTCTACAGCTTAATACACTAGGAGAAAAAAAACACCCTATACTGTACTTGTAAAGTGCACTTATTTGATATGGAAATCCTAGAGGGGAGAAAATTCCACAATGCCATTTTTACAGTCACTTTTTACAGTAAAATCATTCTTTCAAATGTTCATGCTTGACAGCACACAGTACAGTTTCAAATTGATACCTGTGAAGAGTGTGTTCAGATCCTATTACGTACTAACAGGATTGATCTAGGTGATATTTTGAACATTTCCACTACAGTGGCTAGTTTGAATGTTGAGATGAAACAAGGAAAAATGTCAGAGACACTTAGTACATTACTTCTACGGGAGTAGGATGAAACTGAAAAGAAAACCTGAGTTGTTGATCTCAGAATTTATTCTCTGAAGTTAGAAGCAATCTTTGGTTTGCTTTCCTTCATAATTTATGAATTCTGAGTGTAGCTACTAAGACACAAGTGGGTGATAAAAGAAATATAAATATTAGAGGTTAGAGTAAAATCTAGGCTGTAAATTGAAAGGTAATTGTGGAGTATATTACTGGGAAAGGATCTCGAAAATTTCTAGCCTACCTCCTCAAGGGTATTTAGGGTCTTAATGCTAATTAGAGGTCTACCTCACAATTATATCACCATGGGAATGCTCAGTGGAGAAAAAAATGCATACTGAAAGATGGCAAGTTCCTGTTCAGAGCCGTGAGCTTTGTTCTGCTCCTGAGGATCATGTCACGTGCATGCAGTGAAAGTGGTCACTGGGCATACTGAAAGACTGTGCAGCTAAGCCCTTAGCTTGCTGTCCTGTTTTGATAAACCTGACTACTTTGTCTATACTAACATGGAGACTTTTCCATTCATACCATTGACTGCATTAATTTGCTTGATTTTCTTCAAATTTGAGAATTGTTTACTTGTTTGCTTTGAAAGATGAAGAAACCCACACTATCTAAACCGGAGAGGAACTAAGAAAAAGCAGAACAAGCCTTGCAACTGGAAAGTACTATTGAATCCTATCAATGGCTGTACAGCCACTTTGTTTCTTGTTTTAGTGGAGAGCATCGCTGGTTGACAGAGCCCCCCTCTGTGGTGTTCAACTAGTCCTTATTTCATGCTGACTATGTGGAAATTTTCTAAAGAGCAGAAATAATATTATGGGCATCTCACCAGGGCCATTTCAAGCCTGGAATATGTAACAGTATGCAACAGGATACACAAGGAAACATATAACATAAATGTGATGTGTACTATAATGGAATAAGGAAAAAAAGCTTATTAACTTTTGCATGGTTTGCAGGCCTACCGTGCAGAAAGGCTCTGCTTTTTGTTATATTATAAATATTATAAGGAAGAGCTTATAATGCTGTTGGGGTGTATCCAAGGAAGTGGACAGGAGGCACAGTCACTTCTTTCCCCAAAGCAAGCAGAACCATTTATTCGCAGGGTTGAGAAGCCAGTAGTCCTGCTAGGCTCTGAAGAGCACACAGCAGCACCAGCTTCCCCCTGCACTGCTTCCTGTATGCAGCAAGCCTCTGCATGGTTTTGAATGTGCTCTTTCCTGGGCAGCCACACTCTACATGTAACAAGGAGAGACAACCATGGGGAGAGACAAATAGTAAATGTGAAAAAAAATACTGTGAAGTGCTATTGCTGTTTGTTTTTTTCTTTCTGAAAAAATGTTGTGTTTGTTCCATGTATTGATAATTGAGTTTTGAGGTTTTTTAAAATTCTTTGCAGGTTCATTTTATTGCCTACTATTTACAACACTCCTTATCCTCCCCCCACCAGCTGCCTCCTGACAAACTAATTAAAATACTGTAGACATTTCTTTGAGCTGAGTAACCTGAAAATTGCAGCTCTGAGTAAGTGTTTTCAGCTGAAATTGAGGTTAACCTTTGGCAGCACCTTCTCGCTCTGGTTAAAAGGCTTTGAAATACAGTTTTACTGACAATAGAATCCACAGAGGAAAACTTTCTAGATGAGAAACCCAAAAAGTGACAGCTTACTGTTTCATAGGTCCTGATTGGGTTCAAGTAGCTTTCATTTGGGCTCTTGCCAAGACCAGAAAGTTTATTCCGTAACTCCCCAGCTTCTTTTGACTGGCTAGTATGATACCGCTCGATGTTGATCAAGTGGGCAACAATATGGATGGCTGCATGAGAGAAAGAGTAGTGTGAAATTACAGACACACTTGTATGTGTCCACAGCGCCAGAAGGAAGTTCACTATGCACAAACTGTGAGCTATTTGAAAAGCTTGGGCATACGCTATGAGTTTTGCCTGGGTTAAGCTGACAATAAAAAGAGAATTTTATCAAATGCATGTCTAATTTGAAGCAACTGCTTCCCATTGGAGAGGACCAGCTCCAACGTCACCTCCCAGGTTTACAGTCAAGTGTCCTGCAGTCTTCAGTGTCATCACAAGGGGCCTCTTGAGAGCTGATGTAAAAGTGTGTGCCACTGATTTTGAATTGTTCAAAATTAGGTAAACTTATTAAAATTCCTATTTTTTATTAATATACTGGGATGTGCAATGGTTTACCCTTGCTACATGGGACACTGAGTTGACTGTTTTAATCATGGACCTGTTTGCAACTTGCACTACTGATCTTTAAGAGATGCACTTAAAATCTGTTCCCTATTAAAAAGTAGCTGTAGCATTATTTTATGTAGATGGAGCCTGGGGAAGCCACAGGAACTATGATTTTAAGGGAGAATTGCAAATCACAATGTTAGATCTGATTTGTCCTGAGCATCATATATTGCCTCTGCTTCTGGCCTGCTCCCAAAAGGTATATGAAATGCTCAGTTTAGAAAAGTGCCTCAGACTGAAGTAAGAACTCTCCCGTAATTATTTTCCTGGGTGGAAACAGGATTATTTCAAGAGTGGAAAAGGAAGGAATTTGTTTTATTATTGGCTAACATAGATAAAATCACAAAAAAGATAGGTACAGAATTTCATTTTTCAATATGAGAGATTCTCAAATCCATTACAGGAAAGCTGTAACTAATGCAAAATATTAAAAGGCAAAGGATGAAAAAATGACAATGAAAAATAATTATATGTTTACCGTAGAGCTATTAGGATATGCTATTTCTAGTTCTTATAATTAGCTTGCTGTTATCATCTCTCCTTCAGTGGTTATCTGTTTCTGTCCCTGACTATTTAAAAAAAACCTTTCTAAAAGGCAGCATTTGTAGTAAACCAAATATGATCTGCTTCCCTGAACAATATTCTCTCAAAAAAAGATTCTTTTTTTCTCTTTTCTCCCCTCTTTTCTCTCATCTCTCTTCTTTCTTCCCTTATTTGCTTCTTTTTCCTTTTTCTTTCTGCTTTCTTTCTTCTTCCTTTTTCCTTCTTTCCTCTTCCACTTGTTTTTTTCTCCCCTTTTTTTTAATTGTAACTACATGCATGAAAGTAATGTCTTACTGTGCTAGTCACTGTATAATCATGGATGAAAACACAGGATTAAATGCATAAGGACTTTGGTATTGCTAAGTCTTTTATGTGCCTACCCACTTAGTGAGCTCCCTCATTCTACATGCTGGAGTCCAGCTCCTCTGCAGCACCTGGGGAGAGCTGTGTGCATGGGAATATGTAAGGTAGGATGCTGCCCATGGAAGTGTTTAAAGCAACCAGTGCAAAAAGGGAGAACATTGCACTCTTCCCCCCACCAGTAGGTTATCCCAAGTGTCCAGGCTGGAAAGAGACTATTTGCACTCTGTATTTATGTGGTGATCCTTCTAGAGCAGTAGATGTGCTGTCATTGGTTGATTGTCAAGGTTGCACTTCATCTAAAATGTCATATTAGCTTCGGGACTCCGCATTGCTACTCATTGACACCTGCTTCACCTCACTGCCTCATGCTTAGACATTTACTGGGAGATGAAAGACCTACTTTAAAATCCTAGTTACATTAAATTTAAAGTAAAGCTTTAAACCAAATCACATGTCCTAGTCACTGGGCTGACTGGTTATTCTCTTTTGAGCTGTATCCTGATGAAACCCATAATAAAAATAATCAAATATTTATTGACACAATCATCCCAAGTGAATATTCTGAGCACCCAAACTACAAAATCAAGCTCCTATTTTTTCTGAATCTTTGGCCCAATAAATAATAAGTTATTTATACAGGCTGCAATAGCTTCAGTAGAATAGAGACTGAATCCAAATGGGTATGAACTGCACAGAGATAAAACGAGCCTGGAAATTAAAAGACAGATTCAAGTCATCAAAGGAATGAGACTCTAAAATAACCTTTCAATAAAGGGGATAATGGGATCAAGCAATCTAAACAGCTTTCAGCTGAAGGTTGGTCATTTTCTGAAAGAGTGTCTATGATGTGACCGTGAGCATCAGAGGGTATTGGATTCAGTGATTGGGCATGTCCTGCACACGTTGTTATGGATAAGGTGCTGCATGTGAAACAATCTGGCTAGCATCTAGTGGAAGATGCTTCCCAGAGTCTGCACATGGGAGTGCTCCCAGCACCTCAGCAGCTCTGGGATGGTAGAAGAAAGGTTACAGCAGACCACAAGCAGTGAGTGAGATGTGTGAGTTCTGACTGTCAAAACCCAAAAGCTCAAGAAGCTCTGAGCTGCATGGTTTAGGTGGCAGCTGTGTGGGGGCTGTGGCAATCTGTTCCCCAGTGTACAACTGATGTATAAGCAGTATATAAACACTGTTGATGTATTTAAGTGTAACAGCACTTTCAAGTGCTGAGTGGGAAGGGAGGAACTGTTGCTACAAGGGTCTTCTTTCAGAACAGATGTGTTGGCCTGGTAAGGATGTTATCAGGTCCAGCTGGAAGGGAACCAAGTCATTGCTTTATGAGATCCTGATTTCTTTGACATGTAAAAGAGCTCACTTGCAGGACAGGAGTTTGGAGTAACAGACTGCTGTCTTTGGTAAGTTGTGGAGTTACATGCTGAACATAGTCTGGTACTGGACTAAGAGAAAGAGGAGAGAAAACTTTCAAAGGATGGAAAGTCCTGACAACGAATCTCTGAGTGGACTTCTACAAAGCAGTTTTATTTTGACATCCACTTATGATTAATGTAACTTGGGCCTCTTGCCCTCTATACCTGCAGGATGCTCTTTATAACTCTGATGTAATAGTCACCATAGCCTTGGGACCATGTGAGTTTCACACAGTTATGATCCATAGCAGCGGTTTACCAAGGGTTCCCTACAAACTCTCAGCTGGAGGTTTTGGACTACCCTTGCTAATTTAAAATAGCAACATTGACTAGATGTGGAGGTTTGAATCTGTGTTCCTAGTAAAACACACTCTCTCCCTTTCACCTCCCAAACAATAGATTTTTTTTTTTTAAGTGATAGTGCAAACTGTGAAGCATTCACATGAAATGATAGCATTTCTGTTATTTAAAAGGCTATAAAACATTGCACTTTCCTCAAAGTGCAGGGTTGTGCATGATTTGTATGAATTCTAGTCATGTCAGCAGTGACAGGAAATCTAGTGCTATTTAGTATATGCTGAGTGTTGAGAGTAAAATGAGGTGGTAGTTTCCTTCAGACAGATGGAGGTTCACATTTCCTAACAGAGTATTTCTCATCTTGGACAGAAAAATAATGGGTTGAATGGATATAGTTTCTCAAGAAGGTCTCAAGCCTAAGGTTTAATGAAGAGTAGTCATGTTGCAACTTTTCCCTGGAGGAAGAGATCCACTTTCTGCAATCTAACCAAGTAAGATTTTTCTGCAATCCATTAAAGGACACTGGTTTTTCCATCTGCATATTGTTCTGTTTCACTGTGTTTCTGTCAATGGAAACATCATCTTTGGGATTTACTCCAACATGCCTTCTGGGTGGCTTCTCTCCAGCTTTCATCTGACAGCTAGAGGATATTACAAGTGTAGAAGACTTCCGGAATGAAGAGGAGAGTTGTTTTTTTGGTTTTTTTCTGCAAGTTTTCGGTAGTAGATTTTAATGTATAGAGCATAATGATACATTGGAAAATATAAACATTCAAACTAATGATGTACTGAATATGTTAGTTTACCTGAGTCTTCCATGATCTTATGTATTGCCTGGCGTGTTATTAGATTAATACTTCTGATAGTTTTTCGTGTGCTGCTAGCAAAAAGGATGCACTCTAAAAATGAATTATAGCTGGATGGTAAGAGTAATGCAAAGATTTAATTCCATTTTCAGTGCGGTTCATTTAATGTATAATAGTTGTAGCAGACTAAAAAGTCTGGCACTGAACACATTGCCATTAACTAAAATATTTTACATCCCTAAAGTGCATTTTCTGAAGGTTTGCAGTGTACAGAATTCACTAAGCAATTCCAAAATTAATATGCAGATTTCTGAAATCTGAGGTTACAGCAGTTGGGTTTTTTTTTCCCTGCACCACTTAGATAAGTTAACCATGAGGGCAAAGTTTAAGGTACTACATCTCAGGATTTTCAGTTCAATTTTTCCCTCATTCTGCATGACCAGATATAACATATGAAATAAATCATCCAACCTTTCAAATAAAATCCTTTTTTATAGTGTTCATGAAGACTGAAGGATTTTGACTGTTGTTTATAACAACATCTGGAACCTCTGAAGCACTTAACATACATTAATTTGTATTTGACCCTGAGATGTTCTATCTAGTCCACCTCTGAGATCAAATAAAAGATTTTATTGGAAGGAGAGGGAGGAATAGGATTGCTATTAGAGCACGGTGTTTACTGTAGATATTCTTAAATACAAAGAGATGTAATTAAATTATCTTGAAAGTCTGGTCAATTTAGCTACTCTTATTCAGCCAATTGTGCCTTCAGTGAAGCATGCATGACTCTCATTGAACTAAACAGAAATTGCGTGTGTTTATCTGAGGAAAGATTTCACTCTTTCTTTTTCTGCATGCCTGTACAGGGTAATAATCAAATTGAAGCTTGCTGCTGGAAGTTAAATGTTTTGGTTAACCAGCCTATCATGATAAAGTAAAAGGGTCAAATCTCAGCCTTTCTGCCCACACTGAAGAGAACAGCTTTGCAAGCAGATAACCCAGACACAGGGAATTCTGCCCTTGATCAAGCTTGAGTTCTTTCTGCCTTGTGCCATTTCTGGTTACACAAAACCCTTAATTCAACTACATGTTGTCTTTGTGGACTAAAAAAAGCACACGCTGTGTAAAAATTACAGTAGTGACCACACACATACTTGCATTGGATTTTTTTTTTTAAGAATGGTTATAAACATCAAAGAAGAACATGACTTGGATCATTTTTTTATCTTAGCTGGAAGCTTATAATCTTTAATTTAATATAGTTTCCTTCCTAGTGCTTGCACTAAGTCTGGATTTAAACAATCTGACTGGAAAAAAAAGGAAGTTTAATGGAAGTTTGATTTTCTGTAATTTCTGAAAGTACAACACTGAGATATCAGCTAAACCTCTTTGTAAGATAAGCATCTAGTTCCCTGAAAACTTAGTTGCTTACACAAAAATGTGACTCAGATCACCAAAGCTCTTCTCATAGTCTACCAAAAAGTGGTTGAAAATTGAAAGGTTTTCTAGTATTTTTAGCTATAGATTTTTCAGTGCTTGTCAGAAGCCAAACACACCTGGCATCACTGTACTTCTCTCTGCATTTTGCACATTTTTAAAGAAAATCACACTGCCGGAATTGCTGTTCTTCCCCTATTTTTCTTTAATTGCTTAAACTTTATTAATATCATAATTCAAAGATTGTTGGAGCAAAATATCTATATAACCTTTCTGCAAACATCAATACAATGCAAGAATCAGTTTATTCTTCAAGATGTGCACAACATGTCAAAGCAAAAAAAAAATATCCCCCATAACTCTACCCACTTCAGAAAATGTATGAATGTACTTTCTTAAGAGGGTAAAAACAGTAAGAGGGAGGAGTTGTACAAAACTTTATTTGCTATCCTTTGTAGGTATCTCTAAGTTTCAGACCACTGCTTCTCAACTGTAAAGTTGCTTTTGCATTAGAAAGCAGAGAATTATTTGCACTGATCAAACTGAGAGTGCATGAAACTCTGATTTTATTCTAGTAAGGTTACGACTCTATAAGGAAGATTTATTAGTGTCTGAATAACTCCCAGACAGCTCTTATCACAGACAGGCATGCAGAACGCAGAAAGCCAAAGTAAGCAGAATTCCCTTTACTGAATCTTCAATGATGCCCTTGATTATAGATAGCATTGTTTACTCTCTCTCTTTCCTCCAGCTTCCCTGTTCCACTATTCTCTAATTATATCCCTTTATGACCTGACCAATTAAAGTCTGCTCTTGAATTTGTATTGGACCTGATGAAAAATTAAAGGTACAGATGTACTTTTTTCAGGGCCACGCTCACCTCAGCTGAGTTGGCTTCCTGTTAGAAACCAGACAATACTAATGTTGCATTGACTATTTTTAGCATGCCATTAAATAAATATGCTGGAATAACACCACCTGGCAAGCTGAGATGAATACATGTTACTTAAATAATAAAGAAATCTATGATTTTATATTGGGAGGCTGAGCTTACTGATCTGGTCTTCAAATTGGTTTAACTTCTTGCTGCCACATTTAGGCTATTGGTCATAGAGGGGAGAACATTCATTTAACTAAGAATTACTAAATTGCAATAGACTAACAGACTGTTAGTCTATTGCAAAAAACAGTTAAACAGACTGTTTTTGTGTAATAAAAGGCAGTATAGGTAGAACTTGGATAAATAATGTGTCAGTTGAGAGGAAAATGGCACCTATTTACACATCATTTTAACAGTGTTAGATTTTATTAAAAGGGATTAATTTAACTTGTGGGTACCTCTTTACTCTGAAACATTGCTTTTCTGTCACAATGTATGCTGAAGACTTTGTTTTAAAGGAATTTTAAATTTAATTTCAGGCAATTGAGTTTCTGGCTGTTCTTTACCCAAGTCTGGCTATACAGCGATGTAATATTTTCCTAAATATGATAGTTTTTTCTCACTTGACTCTTAGGGAAGCACGAATTCATAAGTTGTCATGCTTTGTTCATTAGACCTCCCCATACTGTGTTTTCTTCCTGAAATAGCTCATCAACTATTCGTCCATTTTATATTTTAGAAAAAAACCCAATAAAACCAACCCAAATAACAACCCAACAATGAACACTCATTTTCTCCCTAGAGAGTGATAGAATAAAATGATAATGCTTTCTGTCATTTCACATAAGCTCCTGTGCCTTTTTCCTTGGAATAACTGAAGCCATAAAGTAATCACTTTTCTGATAGACTTGCACTTCCCAAACTGTCCACCTTAATGCACTAGGAAACATTTTAATATGAATGTAAAAGCCAAAAACATGAAAGGTTTGACTGTACAATTTTGCTTTCTTTTTGGAGCCTGACCTATAATACACCAAGTAGAAGTTGGTTAATTTACATTTCAGGGTTGGTTTATTAATTAAAGAAGCAATGTTGCATTCTGTAGGAATCTGTTTTATGCTGAAACTGAGTTCTAATAAATGAATGGACATGACAGATAAGTAAATCATCATAGTACACGACAAGATGAATGTTTGCATCCCCTAGCCTTCTCCTCTGAATTCTTTACCATGACATGCAAAAGACAAACTTTAGCTATTGATTGCTATTGGCAATCCTGACTTCATATTCTTGTCTCACTGCATGAGGACATTTACAGCCTATACATGCAAAAGCAGCTCCCTCATGCAGGCTGAAAAAATATTGAGACCAAGATCCACCCTGACAGCTTGGGGGTAAAACTGTTACCCTGCAATGTCTTATGCTTGCAAATAGCCCTGATTAATTCCTCTGTCTCCTTCACATTTTCTACGAGAACCATCTGCCTCAAATACCTCTCCATCTCTAATGCGCTCATGTCCTTCTTCATATTTGCTTTTGTACATTCTTCTCTGCACATCCCTCTTCCTCATGCTGTCTCCTGTTCCCCTCGTCTTCTAAATTCCTACAAGCTTCAATCTTCTCCAGGTGCTTTAACTACTTGGAGAGCAGGAAGGTGCTATTCTTCTTCCCAGTCAGGTAAACAAACATCTATAGCTCTGTAAGTCACTAGGATCAGGAGAAGAGATACATTTTGATCTTAAGATCCTGTTTTTCCCTCAAAGGGGCTATTAGTTCCCTGTGCCCATCACCTACTTAAAATAAATATGTAGGAATTCACTGGTTTTTTGAGACAGATACCTCTCTCAAATTCAGATTAAATTTATTATCTAGTTGAAAAATTATTGAAGAGGTATTGATGGAAAGATGTGTGGTGTGACTCGTAAGCATCACTTCCTCAGGAAATCAGACAGTAATGCTGTGTTATCTCCCCAAACATCTACACTCAGGGATTTAATGAGAGTTATTTACACTAAATGCTAAGAGCACATAAATTGGTCAGATTAATTACGTGGCAACTGATAGTTACTATCCAGGTTGAAAGTTTACTGCCTTAATAGTCAAACTTTTTTCAAGCACAAATGGTTAATCAGATGGGACTCCTACACGTATTTAAAACTGCAGTCAACAAATGATTGCACTAAAATAGCATGTCTCAGAGCTGATGGGGATTACAGCATTAGGCAGAATCACTGTGAAATTCAGAACAGTTTGAAGGCAAATAAGAAAAAAAAAATAAAACCAAAAAAAGCTTACTTGCATTTACAGCTATTCCATAGGCAACCATCTTGTGAAATGTGATGTTTTTGTCAAGCTGTCTCCTCAGTGCTCCTCCACAGCACTTGGTGAAAAAGCAGAACTTGTTTTATATCATTCTTTTAGTGTTTAGAACTCACATTTTGGAGAGGGGAACAGAAGAGTTCAGTACATTTAAGAATGGAATGTTGAAGGGATTCAGGGGAAGTTTTGGGCTAGTTTTGGGTCTCAGGTAACTGTTTCCAGCATAGTGACACTCCTGGATTTCTGAAGCTATTCACCCTATGTTGGTGGCTCAAAAAAGGGTTTGATAAAGCTCTGCTACATTTAGCTGTGATTTGTGAGTGGTTTATCTGGGCTGGCGATTAACTGATTTGCTGTAAAAAAACTAGGCTTGCTTTGCAAGCTCAGGTTTAGCTGCATGAGCACAGCTGAGCTGCTGGCAAAGAGCTTGCAATGAAAACATTTTCTGTGCTTTCATGAAATGCACACCCCTGGGGGTGAGGCTGTCTAGACCTCAGGTGGCTGCATGCTGATCCACTATTGGAAGTGCTCAGCAGTGGTGTGCTCGCGACCAGCTGGGTGCTTCTGCAGAGTCAGCCTGGGGCCGGGGGCTGGCTTCAGGAGCCAAAACTAACATGCTCTGCTGGAACCAAGACAGCCTGGACAGAATTCAGTTTCTGAATGGTGGTGTGGGTGTCTGGATTGCTGATATGACCTGGCATGGTGCCATGCCAAAGATCCTGGCATTTATCCACGTTGCTTCCCAGCTAATATGTCTTCCAAAAATCTGGAGCACCGCAGGGTGCAATACACGGCACCTCCTTGGAGAGTCACTGGATCTAGCACACTGCTGACCATACTAGAGCCAGTTAAGTTGCTCTGTACCATGCTCCACAAGAACAGAATATTGTCCAGAAGAGCAAAATATTGTCTGTGAGAAGAGTTCCAGTTCTCTGAGTTCTTATTCAGCATCTAAGTGGGCATGTATATATATTGTGTTAATTCACAAACTGATTCAAAAGGCCAAGACAACTGTTTTTTTGTTAAATGCTGAGCTCCTGGGCACAATTATATAACAGTGTTGATTTCCAGCCTAAAGGCTGCTTGACAGCTAAGTCTAACAATCAAGGAAAAAAAAAGGCAGAACTGAAATAAGAACCAGCTTACAATAACTGAATGCTACCATTTCTAAATTCTTGTTGTTCTTGGAGTCATGAAGTGATCAGTGATTTTTTTTACGCAAACATGTGGCATTGGAATTGCTCTGACTATAATAATTCAATGCAAGTTGAAGCTATAGTTAGTAGAACTAAAGCCTCAAATACTTCCTATGTGTGATTCCAAGGTTAATGTAAATGCCTCTGAGCAGATGACCACTCTGTTACAAAAACATGTTTACCGCAAATGAAGACCTGACTGGTGGTTACTTAGACAGAAGGGTTTAAACATATGCCTTAAAGCACTTTTATCTATCTGTACATTTTCTTTCTCCAGTTTTCACTTTGCAGCTACACAGAATACACATGATGGATATGTATTTTCTCTATTTGGCCAAGTTGCATTATTATGTCCCTTTTTTGTAGCTTCTCACTTTTCTCTTCATGACACCATGCTATGCAGCAGCTGCCAAAATCAGTGTAGCATTTAGAGTACTGTGTTAAACAAGCCATTTGTTTCTCTTCAGTCATGAATACTGACAATTTAAATGGTAATAACTAGGCAATAGTGTACAGACTTCTCTATAAAAAATTAAAATTCCTTGGAAAATGTTTGATATGGATAATTCTGCTGAACTACGGAAATAAAAAGAGAGGATAATATGGCTATTTGAGAAATGGTACTTACAATGCTTGCTCCTCTTAAGAATGAAATAAGGTTTCTACAGACTGGTAACAGGATTAGCATGCAGTTAAAATTAAGGCACGTTGCAGAAGCTCTTGCCCAAGCCAGGGTTGACTGTACATATAACAGTGTAAAGAAATTAAATTACAAGCTTGATATAGGAAGTGCAAAAGAAAAATATTAATATAATACTCTTATGTGGGAAAATTACTGTTGAAGCATCAAAAGTTTTATGAAGGATGTATGTAAAATCAGACTATGAATGCAGTCTTCCTGTGGAGCCCTTTAACAATCAAACTCAAACTTACTCCCAGCATAATCCGTGTATAAATGTAAGCATTGTCATCTTCATACCAGTGGAAGGTATCAATAAACAAATAGAAATTCAGTGCCAGCCACACCAACTACAAAGCAGAAAGACTACAGGTTAGTGACACTTACAGTATTTTTAAATGCATTTAAAACTGATTATGGTTATAGTTTTAAGAGTATCTGAGAGATGTTTCAAAATCAGTGTGCAGTGCAGTTCTTGATTACAGATGATAGAAATCAAAAATGCCTACTCAAATGAGACTGTCTTTTAGCAAATGCAGGATTACAGTCATATCCTCATCCCTAGTAGAGGATATAAATGATGTTTACTGTGTCATGGTAAACTTGCTCTTAAACACAGGGCTTAACCTTGTCTCTAAAACGGCAGTAAAAGCTAAAATTAAAGAATCACAAAAATAGAGGGAGTTAGGAGCTGAGGAAATTCCTTTCTCTGCTCCCCATGCTCAATTCATCAAAGCCTCTGAAAAATAATTCATAATATAATTTCAATTAGAATTGCAACCCCCTCCTCCCTTTATCTGAGGACTAAAGTAAATGGACTTAAAAATAATTAAAAATAAAACAGCAAGCCTTTAAATTGTTTTTTAAGACTAGTTATAAAAAGACTGCTGAATATTTTATAGCAAGTTTTACATTAAACTTGGGAACATTACTGTAAGCAAACCATAAAATGTCTTTTAAACAAGCTTAAAATATTTATATATATCCAATTAGATTTTTTTTAATGCTAAAAATACTCACTAATAACAGCACTGAAAGTTTTTCATTCAAGATCCAGCATCCCATTCTGAGTGCCTCTCCCTATGCTAGCAGCAGCTGACTCTTGCCTTCCAGCATCCTGAGTTCTCTGTCACTTCCTTAGGCTTTGCTACTAACTCCTTTTGTCTTTAGTTTTTAATAAGCACCTAGTGGGAGCAGGAACTCTCTCTAGGAATTTTCTAATTAAAGACTGCCTGAGAAGAACAGATCACCCAAATGTCTCATTACCTCTGTAAAAAAAATGCTGGTCGTTGTCCAGTCCTTTCTCTCTGCAGAGTTATTTCTCAGTAAATGAGAGATGCTGTCATTAAATTGTCCTCTTGTACTAATATGTATTTGGGTGGGTTTTTTTTTACTTTATTTCTGTTGTTTGAAGAGAGTGCAGCATTTCTTCATGATTTGTTTTTTTATTCAGTAGCAAATGCCAGCATCCCTATCTGTGTATAAGATGGGAGCATGTCCTGGTGAGGGCACTGCATTTACCCTTGGCTCCTATTGCCAGAAGCTCTGCATATTCTGCCTGTGGTAATCTCATTCTTTCTCTAGTAAAACCTTTTCCTTAAGGCTTTCCTGACTTGCCTGTGAAGGAGACCTTTCTGTGACCAAATTACTTAAAATTTCTTAAGGTTGAAATGCTGTCAAGCTCAGCTACTTTTTAAACCAGTGCTAATGGCTGTTAATATAAGTTAGCAGAACCATGAGAATGTGGTTATGAATACTCTAAATACAAGCGTTTACAAAGGATTTACTTTGAGCTTTATTTTTCCTGGATGGTAAAGTTAAGTATTATTTATTAACAAACTTTATGACAAGCCATGTGCAGTAATTGGCCATTATGTAACTTGATATAGGCACTCACATAACCACTCTCTTTATAGTAGCTTTGGTAATGTAGGAGCTAACAAGATAGTGAACCTTGCTGTATTTTTCAGAGGTCAAAAGATAAGGAAATAAGGGAGAAGGGAGGAAGAATGTGCAGATGGTGAAGAGAAATACTAGTAAGGTCAGATGCCAATTTTAACTACTTAGAAAAAAGGAGGGAGAGAAAACCCACTATCTGGATTAGCTGCACTTCAAAGGGAAACGCAGCACCGTGATGTTCTGCTTTGAAGTTCAGCCGATCCAGACAGCAATTTTCTAAACTGAGTTAAAACTGGCATCTGAAATAGATTTTTTTTTTCAGAGTACAGCAGATTCACATGCTAGTTTAGGCTCCAAAATTTGTCTAGATCAGCAGCTGTACTTCAAAGCAGCACATCTCAGTACAGCATTTGACTTTGAAGTGCATGTGGTCCAGATGCCAGTCCTCTTAAAGGAGCCAATGAATCAACTACACTTTAATTTTTGTCTGTTGAAACAGCTATGTTTTTTCTCATATATAACAGTAATGTGTGTGGTCTCCAGTATGGTATCTATCAATAAAAACATAAAGCTAACCGAAAAGCTCTTTATTGCTTCATTTTGTACAAAGGAACTGGTCATCATAATTTTATTATACTGATTTGCAGTGATCTCAGCCAATTTCTAGCACAAACTATTCAGACAAGACTCAGGAAAGGACATTTTATTGATTTAAGTTATAATGGTATTCCATTTTGCTATTGTGTTATCATGAGCTGCAACTGTCCTAAAAAGGATATAGAATAAGGACAAAAAGGGATTCACTCTGGCGACTGGGGAACAAGCAGTGCTGGGCATGCTGAGTTCCCATGCAAGAAACAGGCAACTGTCATTAGCTTAAAAGGTCAGTTTTTGCATGGAAAGAGGTTTATGAGGTGCTGAATTCTTCCGTGTAAGTATCTCAGCATTAATGTCAATGTTTGTATCAATTACTGCTACAGACCTCAATCACAGTTAGTTCTATTCTATTTGACAGCAACCTCTATCTGAGGTTGTTAGTAATTGTTTCAAAGTACTTTCAACAGTGCTTACCCTTTGCAAGACAAATTAATTATTAGCCTGAGACTGCATACATATACCTACATATATTTCATTTTGCTAGGCTATCTTAATTTTACTATTAGATATGCATGCCTTGTTTCTCAAAGGCCAAATCATTTTGGTTGACTCTGAACACTGCCCTAGCCCTTTCATAGTTTTCCTGTGTGCTTGACTTTATGTCTGTTAGTAACCTGAATTAACTTAATAAACTTCACTATGATATTTACAGAGGTGGATATAGGTAAAAAAGTGATCCAGAGGATCAGTCTGCTTTAGTTTTGCAGACCAACTAAATCCATTTAATTGCTGACTATATCAGAGGGTATGCTTTGTGTTAGACTGTACAAAATGGTGATGCTGCTGTGTTATCTAATTTTAATATTATTTGCACATAAAGTTTTAGCATTATTTGCACAAAAATGTTTAAGAAGTGGGAGTCAGATTTGTCTCTGCTGGATGAAGAAGCCATGCAATATACTGGATAAACCATTCAACTTCTGTGGAGAGAGAAACTGCTGAAGTTGATTTGTTGTTGTTTTGGGGTTTTTTGACTGCTTTTGTTTTGTTTATGGGGGTTTTTTTGTATATGTGTGTGTGGGTTTGGGTTTTTTCTGTGGTATTTTTTTGTTTGGTTGGTTTTGTTTTTTTTGTTTCCCTCGAAAGACACCGTAAAGGAACAGAGGTCAAGGTTCAGCTTTCATTGTTCTTCAGTGCTCTGATTCTAGCTTTGCAAAAGAGCACTGAATTTCTGTGAACAATGGCTGAGTGACTAGTAGAAAAAAGCAGCTATAGAATTTTTAGAGATTTTCTTATAGTGGGATTTTATTTTTTTTAAATTTAACTACCTCATTAATGTTAATGGATTTTTTTTCTTTTATGAACTGTACTCACATTATGGATGGGGGAACTGTTTTGCGGTTTGAGAACATTCATAAAATCCCTAAAGCTCTGAAAAACTAATGTAATATGAGTCTTGTCAGTGCCAAAGATTCAAAAATAATCAGATTATTCTAAAATTTATGAATGTAAAAAATAGAGAGTGTGCAGTTTGGGGCAGAGTACTGAGTGTTGAGACTACAGGGGCATCTGGCTTCTTATTTACAGCTTTTTTCAGTAACAGTGTGTTTATTTTTTAATAAAATATTAAAAATTTTTTCCCTGGAAGTGGGCTTGAACAACAACAAAAAATGCAGTTATCAAAACACTTGCGATGCAGCTGGCAGAACTAACAAGGGTATAGCAAGTATTGACTACATCGACAAACTGGTTACAAGGCACAAAATTGAGAGAAAAACTTCTGCCTCTATCCAGAAGAGCAAAATAAAATTTCAGAACCCCTTTAAAAAGAAGAAGAGACTTTTGGTTGTAGATCTAGCTCCTCTTGAACTCCATAAGCCAGTGCAATAAAAAGACAGTGCAATAAAAGAGTTTCTTTCCCTCTCTTAGCAGACCTGATACTGGTATTAAGGATACCTCAACTGGTGGGCAGTGCCAGGATCTGGAATTGCAGCAACACCAGTGATGGCTGCAGGAATTAAGAGCAGGAGTCAATAGAATGGCAAAATGCAAAGGGTCTGGGATTAAAATAAAAAATCATGTTGGAGGCTAAAAGGGAATTTTCCACTGACCAGTGTGGGAACAACTGTTGTTTCTGCCTGAAACGGGGCTCAGCACCCCATTTGCAGAGGGCAACCCCAACTCTGACTCTTTCCTGAAGCCAGCAGAAAGGTTTATCAATGAGAAACTTAAGAGCTCTGGCTTGGGAAATAATCAGTTCCCAGCCAAACAATATAAATATCTGAATCCAAATCTTTTCTCTCTCAAGGAACTCTTTTATTGCCATGCTAGCGCTATAATCAAAATATATTCAGGAGCAATTTCAGATGTTCAGAAGATATTTGTTTCAGTAAGTGCCAAAATCTCCCAGCTTTTGACTGTCCATCTCCAGAAATAGAGTATCATACCTTCCTAATTATGTGTGCAAAATGCTGCTTTTCTCATAAAAGCTGTTTTCCAGATTAATAAAATGGAACAACCTTTCAAAGCAGCTGAAATCTTGTACTAGTAGACGTGTCCACAGGTTACCCAGAAGAATCATCCTTTCAGCTATTTTGTGGGTAGCAAGCTGTGGAAAACATCTAGTTTAAAGATGAGTGGAGAAAAGGGAAGAACAAGGAGGAAAAGGGGATGACAGCATCCATGATTCACCTTCCCAGAGCCAGGACATCACCAACACAATGAGAAAGCATTGAGAGAGACACCATATGGGTATAAAAGGGTTGTTCCATATCAGCACACAACCAATTCCTCTGTACTACTGCACATAATCCTCTCCATGCTCTCCAGGGCTGGCCAGATCGGGGATGAGACCTGGTGACAAGGGACAGGGTGAAGCTGAGGTACTCAATCCCTTTTTCACCTCAGTTTTTACTGGTAAGACTGAGCTTCAGTTATTTCAGGACCCTGGTGCAAGCAGGAAAGTCTGGAGCATGGAAAATGTACTTTCGATAGAGTAGGATCAGGTTAGGGAACATTTAAACCAATGAACATACAAAAGTCCGTGGAACCTGATGGGACACACTCCAGGGTGCTGACCTGGCTGGTGTCACTGTGTGAACACTCTTAATCCTCTTTGAAATGTCATGGCCACTGGGGGAGCCTCCCGAGGGCTGGAAGAGAACAAGTGTCACTCCTGTCTTCAAGAAGTGCAGGAAGGAGGATCTGGGGAACCTGAAGTGGTCAGCCTCAGCTCAATCCCTAGGAAAGTGAAGGACCAAATCTACCTGGAAACCCTTTCCAGACACCTGAAGGACAAGGTGATTGGGAGCTGTCTTTACAATGAGCTGGTCTACCCTATACACGAAAGAGGTACTTGCTGGAATGAGTCCAGTCAGGGCCACTTTAAGGGACTGGAGCATCTTTCGTGAGGGGACAAGCTGATGGACTGTTCAGCCTGGAGAAGAGCAGACTTGGGGGGATCATGTTAATATGAATAAATACCTGATGGGAGGGTCCAAAGAAGATGGAGACAGACTTTTCTCAGTAGTGCCCAGTGACAGGATCAGAGGCAATGGGCACAAACTAAAACACAGGTGGTTCTGCCTGAACATCAGGAAACTCTTACTATGATAGTAACTGGCACAGGTTGCCCAAAGAGGGTATGGAGTATTACTCTTGGAGATATTCAAAAGCCATCTGGAAATAGCCCCAAACGGGCTGGTGTAGGGGACCCTGCTCTGAGCTCTGAGAAGGGAGGTTGGACAGGGAGATTTCCAGTGGTCCTTTCCAATGTCAGACATTTTGGATGTCTGCAATTTCCCTTTAGTTTACCAGAACAAAGTGAATGGAGCATTCTGAAGGTTTTTTTACCCAAGACTATGAGCATACTTAATTTAACTAAATTAATTTGTCTTTTGTTAAAATTTTCATGAAGAAGTTATTAGATTAGATTTTATTTCTGTTCTAATTCAGAACATTGTGATCCCATTAGCAGTCCATTTTTATGAGGCTGATATGTTTTGGAGTGCTAGATTGAATATTTCCAGTGGAATATTTTGTAGAAATTTTGGTTGATGCAGTCTGAAATTCTTTCTCTGCATACACTGAAAACAGTAAGAACAGGTATTTGGGAGACTTCATATATCCTTAAAATGAGTAGCAATGGCACTAATAAAGACTTCAATTTAATTAATATAAGGACTTGTATATAGGTATGTTTTTATGACTGTGTGCCACAAATAATTTTTCCAAAAAACACATCACCATGCAAATTCCTTATTTGCATAGTAGTAAAATCACCAGAGTTGATAAAACTGTATGTTATCTGAACAGTTTTCAGTGAATGATTTCTCCTCATTTAGACTTTATATTCCTTCCCAAATTCATTCTGAGATTATTATTAAACCCTATTTCATATTAAATTAAAAATGAAATACAGTTTGCCCAGCATAGGAGCATTAAAAGGTCACTCCTATGGTACTCCTTGGCGTCAGTAATCATATGCACATGCAGGAGAATAGCAATACATACAGCCTTTCCAGATGGCTATTCACAACTGCACACAAGAACAGAGGTCAAGAGCTAAGAGTTCACTTACTTGAAAGCATTTTTCTAGCATGTTCGAATTGGAAATTGTACTTTAAAGTAATTACAGGCCATCATTTTTAACACTGCAGTATAGCAATATATAAAAGCATAAGCTGTAAGTGTTCTGGATTCATTTCTCTGTGACTAAAATGTTATTTGCTTCTATTACCTGAAATTCAAATAAGCCACTGGCACTGTCTATGAAGTATCTCTCTGTTGTGAGAAGAAGTCATGAAGAGGCATAGGCAGGAGTGAAGAATAAAGATTGAATACACCAAGAAAGAACTGGAGAAGCAGTGAATAAAGACAAAATGGGAGGATGACAGATATTTAAAAAGTATTTCCATAGTCTAAGCAAGAGTACTCTTGTGAGCAAGGGTTTCCATTTGATGCGTGATTCTATCTATTTCTCCTTTCAACATTTTCTCCCCACTTCTTTCTCCCCTCTCCTAAGTGTATTCAAAAAGCACTGTGAGTTTTGGCAGCTAAAAATATTTAGTCCTATGCCAGACTTCTCCAGCGTCTCATGGCAATAGTACACATAGGTAAGAAGTCTTTTTCTTGCAATTTGTGACACATTTGATTTAATTCTCTATGGACAAAGCAATGAAGTTCTAGGACATAAAACCCATCACAAAATACCAAGTGGTTGTACATGTTTAACACATCTCATGATTTGGTCCTCACAGTTAAATTTTGAGTGATTCGTTCTAATAAGACCCTGATTTCATTCATTTTCACCTGTAGTGAAGTAATTCCCTTGAACTGAGCCTAAGTATGGAGAAGAACAGCTCATGCTCTTCTCTCACCTCTCCCCCCCTTTGGGCATGGTGTGGGGGCTTCCTCCTCCCATTCACAACATATGCAGGTTGGTCTCCTGCCATGCTTTATTAAGAAGGCAACACAAGCAGCAAAATCAGCTCCCATCTCCTCCAACCAGGCAGTGACAAACAGTGCATCTGCTGATGCAGCACCACCCACAAACATCAGCCCATTGCCCAGGCCTTACCCCAGCCATTCCTGCTCTCCACAGACATTACCCCTCACCAGGGCTCCAGGAAGTCAGCTCTTACATCATTTTCCTCCAAATTTAGATTAACATTGCAAGTGCTTCAAGGTTTTGAGATGCCTGCAATTTCTGTGGAGCTGTAAATTTGCCTTATTGTAAGTCTGAACATACAGGTAACGGCAAAGATGTGGTGATTATAGTATTTAATGTATGCCTGTTTATATTGTAGTTACAACTTAGGCTAATGAATTCGATTTTGTTAAAGGTTTCCCCAATATAATGCTTTAAAACAGAAGATATTAAAGTTGGTTTATATTCAGATATTGCTCATTTCAGATCTCATAAAAGTTGTAACAACTGCCTATGGTTTGAGAATAAAGAAATCAAAAGACACTTAAAGGAGTGTCCATAAACTGCTATTACTTTAAAAGTTGAGCAAAATTTTTAAAATTTATTCTATAGAAGTATAACCCTGAGGGAAGCCTATTTACAAATAATGCTAATTTTTAAATAGTTTTCACAAAAATTCTGTTCAAATGTTCTATTTCATTTACTTCAATATTCATTTGATAGTGTTTGAATTATCTCTAATTTACTGTATAATTATATAATCTTTTAGTCATATAACTTTATTATATAATAATGTGTTTTTCATTTAAAACATACACTCATTTTTTGATAGCTCTTGCTGTACTGAAAGTGCTGTTCCAACATTTCTATTTAGTCTTTACATCAAACTCTTTAAGGCAAAGATAAGTTATTACTAAAAGGAAAATCAGAGGGGAAGAATAAGTAACTTGCCAAAGAGTCAGAGCAACTGTTAACATGTCACGTCTCATAAGCAGTTCACAAGACTTTTGCTATTTTTTATGTTGCTTTGAAAAAAGCAGAAATATTCTTCATATATGAGAGAATTAAAACTGCACTGTTAGTTGTTATTATAGTAGAGAAAATTATAATGGGTGATCACTATACCCAAATATTTTTAATGTGATTTGACAGATTATGTGAAAGAGTGGCAGCAAGAAACAAAAAGGAAGATGACAAGAGATTTATTGCTTAATTCATTATTTGTCTTCTAAAGTCTTTTCACCCCACATATTACTAATCCTTGCTAAATGGGAAACTGCTACCATAGCTTGTGAGACCTGCTCCAGCATCCCTGTCCTGCCATTATGGCTGATGTTGGCTTTGGAGACCTGCCCTGGGGCAGGATCTGCTGTGTAGAGAGCATGTCCGTCCCCGGCCCAGCCTGGTAAGGATATGCCAGCCTCACTCACAGGCTGGTTCATCCTGCAGTCTTGGCCATCTCAAACAAAATGGACTCTGAATGTTGATCTATATATATAACAATGAAATTGTATGAACAGGATGAAGCTTTGTTTCCTGGCATACAGTGATTTCAGAAAGGTTCATGGTCTAGAGTAGAAAACTGACTCATTCTGAATTCCTATTACAGTGAGTTGGCTGAGCAAAACAATGGTTGTGGGAGTCCTGAGTAGGAGAAGGAATATGACATGCTTTATAGCATCGGTAAAATCAGTAGAGGAAAATGCACCCAGAACCAGTAGTCAAAATTATGTAGAAAAATTGGTAACAATAGAGAAGATGGTCACAAAGATTAGGGCTGAAGATAATGCCATTCTTTGAAAAACTTTTGCACAAACTCAGTTCCAAATATTTTTCACCCCTTCCCCAGGAACAGTGTTGAAGGATCTCAACTTTCAGTTGACAAATAAACCACATCCTAGACCTTGTTATGGTGACAGCCTTGAAAATATAAATCAAGGATAAACTGATCTAGTGATGTTTCCAGACCTTAAAGACATCACAGGATGATTGCTGAGGAACATGAACTGTCCTACACATACAGATGAACTATTAACTCAAACCTACAAATGACAGCCTATGGTACATTGAAAGCTGAAGCTGCATGGACAGTATACAATAAATGTAATATCAGACACACCATATAAATCATGCTGTGTGCAACAGTATGCACTGCTATATTTAATCAAACAAAATAATCCTTAAAAATAAATATTTGCCATAGAATTCTTACTGCATTTATAAAATTGTAAGAAGCTTTTCTCTGATTGTCCTTCCAAGACAGATAAATCCCCTGATTTCCCTGTGGTAAAGAGAGTGAATCTTCCATGAAAGCTGGCCCCAGTTTAGTGACGTCATCAAGAGTGACAAGTTACCGACTGAGCCTGTCAGAGAATGAGTGTATTTATTAACACGTGTAATCTATCTCTGAATTTAGGTGCTGCATTAGACTTGTGTAGATTGAATGAGATAGGGCAGAAGTGCATATAATAGAAAAGCAATAATGAAGGTAGCTAATTAAAGTTCTAAAGGAGCAGATTTTGATTTACACCATCCCGTAATTTGCTTTTCCTTTAATGACTTTTCTCTGTCTCCTATACATGTAAATTACACTGTCTGAATGTCCACTGAATGCTAAATTGTACATTTTTTTCTACTCCCATTCTCTTTCATCCAAACTCTAGTTCTCAAAGCAATTAGAAAATTTGATATTCCATTTTCCATCACAAAATACTATTTGATCCAGTATGTGTTGATTAAAATTATGATATTACGTTTGGTAATGTTTGTTTACACTGACATTTTATACTCAAAACATGTTATATTTTTGTAATTTTGAATTTTTATTTTTCTCTTTGAAAAGAAAAATTAAAGTAGTTTAACTGTCTTAGGAAAATTTGGAGTTGAGTTTCATTAAAATAGTTTCCTAACCCTGTTTTGAATATAATGATTTTAGGAACCTCTCTTGGTTTTGGCTGGGATGGAGTTAATTTTCTTACTACTAGGTGCTACAGTGCTGTGTTTTGGATTTGGGATGAGAATGCCAATAACACACTGATGGTTTAGCTGCTGAGCAGCAGTTACACTAAGTCTAGGACTTTCTAGATTCTTATAAGTGACTTGCCAGCAAGTAGGCTGGGAGTGCACAAGAAGCTGGGAGGGGACACTCTAGGACAGCTGACTCCAACTGACAAAAGGGACGGATATTCCATAGCATATGGTGTCATGCTGAACAATAAAACTGGGGGGTAGCTGGCTGGAGAGGGGTGGAAGCCTGCTGCTCACAGACTAGCTGGACATCAGTCAGCAAGTGGTGAGCAATTGCATCACTTGTTTTATATATTCTTTTATCTTTATTATTTTTTTACCCTTCCTTTTCTGTTCTATTAAACTGTCTTTAAAATCTCAATCCACTAACTTTACCTTTTTTTTTGGTTCTCGTCCCCATCCACTGAGAGGGAGTGACCATGTGGCTGGCTATGTGGTGTTTAGCTGCCTGCTGGGATAAACTGCAACAACAGTTTAGGAGTTAAGACTGATTCTAAGAATTTTTCAACATATTAATTCAAAGATAAAATATTTTTTTTGCCCTAGAGAATTAAAATTGGAAAGATGCAGCCACCCTGGATGCCAGGGTAAAAGCTATTTGTCTTCATAGGTCCTCTGTGAGCCAAAATGTCATTGTGAGAGGAAGAACTCGAGTTTTATGAATTTTCATTAGCCTCCTACTTACCCAGCCCCTACCTGCTAAGGGTTGATGGGTGATGGAGTCAGACTGCAGGGGAAGTGGACTGCGCAGGGGTACAGGAAAGGTGTATATGTAGAGAAGGGGCACATGCAGTTTCATTTCTACATATAATTATTTCAAATCTTACTCTTTGGACAGAGAGGATTGCCTTAGATTCAAGGTTGCCTTGTAATTGGGCAAATAATATGCAGCTGACAAGCTTAAATTTGTTGTACAAATGAATACCCCATCTGTGTATCCACCATGAGTGCTCCACCAAGCCTTAGAGAAAACTGGGCAAATCTCATCGACTCCCTGCAATGGAAGGAGGTCTGTTTGCATCTGGTCTAAAAAAGGTGCCTCAAAGAGACTGAATTGAACTAAATACAATAATTTTAAAAAATAGCCTCAAGGTGACAAAGGAGTAAGGTGGAGGCTGTGCAGGAAGAGTTTGACCTTTCTTTTGTGTGTATTAAGCTGCAAGTCTCTTCAACGACAGGGCAGAAAAACTGTGAATTCCTTGCATGTATTCTTAAACATGAATGGATAAACTGAGAAGGCTAAAAGGGCCCAGGTTGCACTGTTTCCTGGAGGTTTGTTTTTGAATGATTTGGCAGCTTTATCTTTCTGAGTAAGAAGTAATGATACAAGCAAATGTAATCTATTATGGCAATCTGTGGTGCATTTGTATCTACCTGTAGTTTTGTTTCCCTGTTTGCTGTATGTTTATGGTGTGCCTTCCAGAGATCTGACGTGGAAACCAGTCAGCTCACAGGTTTGGCAGGAATAATGGGAAAGGACAAATTTGTAATATGGTGGAAGAGTGTTAAAAACAACTAGGTAACAGGAACAAGACAAGAAGACAAAGTGTCTCTTGAGGGGAAAATTGAGGGAGGGTCCTAACAGCAACATCCCCTGAATGAGCAGGGGCAGTAAAACACAGACAGCATTTGGCCCCTGTTGAAGTTCTTGGGGCTTAAAATATTTGGCTGATGTTCTCCCTGATGGCAACCTGGTGATGAGATGGCAGGGAGTACTAAGCCAGATGCTCTTACAAAGGTATGGTTTCAATGTAAAAGCTAGAATTGTGCATATATTTAATTAATGAGTAGTGTTTCCAAGGTTGACAGTGCGTGCACTCTTTAATCTTTTCTTCCATGCCTTTCATAAATATATTGTGAAAAACTTACCATAGATTTATTTTTCTCAGATTAAAAATGGCATTTGCAACTTACTTTTTAAAACTACTGTCTTCTCATGGGAAATTCTGAAAACATTTTCTATAGAAATAATTCTATTTCTAGAGCATATATTTTTTTTATCACTTTTCCCTATTGATTACCAGAGATATTTGCATAAAAATACGCACATAGGAATTTATCATGTGCTGCTGCTTTTTTCTGACTTGAAATAAAAATCCCTGTGGAAAAAATGTACTCCTAAGCAACAGAGATTTTCATAGGAGTATTTCATTTTAAATAAAAACAAGCAGAGAAAAAAATACCCTGAAAATATTACTTGCTACTTTTGGAAAATAGTTTTTACTAATGGTTTCCACAAAGCTTTTAATACAATAATCATGCTTTTAAAGCTCTCTCCTAATTTACTTGCAACCAGCATAGTTTAATACAGAAAAAATGATGGCATGTCCCATATTATTATTGTTGTGGTGTGTTCAGAAATTCTTGCTCTACTTGCGAAGATGGTCTTGCAATTAAATTTTTGTCCTACATCTAATGCAGGTGAAAAGGGTAATTTTGCAAAACTGCCCATGCTAGGTAGAAAAATAGAGCTATGTTTTATGAATATTTTCCCATGATATATTTTTAGTATTCTCATGTCACCTGTAAAGGCAATTCATTAAGTCCGTGTACAATCATTTTCTTGTCTGAGTGTCTTTTTAGGTATTCTACCTTTGTTTCTTTAATAATGACTGAGCACAATAGGAGACTCCTAACTAGTCAAGTTATTTTCAAATCCATTTTCCTTTTCCCCTGTTACAAGTGTTGGTATTTTTTTTATTCTTATCCTAAACAGCAAGATCCTTATTCATAGTCCTAGACACATAAGGAAAAAACAAATCTATGAAACATTCCATCTTAAAGATTTCTAAGACTTTAAAAGGAGGGCTAGACCATATAGGACTTCTAGCTTCATGTAACCTGGCTGACTTAGGATTGGCAAGGATTCTGCTCGCTGACACATTTTGCAATGACAGTTTAAGGAACTGTTTCTTCTCCTCTCCACCCAAGCTCCTGTGTGATTTCTCTGCCAGCCCACCCTCAGGGCTTCTTCAGGGGCAGCCTGCAGGCACAATTAGAAGACAAAGTGTAAACGTCACCTTCTGACAGTGTGCATGATGGGGGAATTAACACTGGTTTGGCACAACTTCTCCAGTGAACTTCCATTGATTAGAAATGAAAGCTGAATCAATATGACACTCCCTAACTATCACAGACATGGTGAAGTTTTGATCTTTGTAGAAACTTCATGTGTCTTTGGGAAAGTCTAAAGACTAGAGCACACCACAAAATAAATAACATATCCTAAGAAAGGTACTTATAAAAAAAAAAAAAAAAAAAAACCAAACAAAAACAACAAACAAACAAACAAAAAAAACCAAAAAACCAAAACCAAACTTATAATTACAAGCAAGCCCTCTTCAAGTGTACTTCTAGGCTCCAGAAATCTGAAGAGCAATTGGAAATCATTTCACTGTATAGTGTCAGGTGGCACCTTTAAAAGCTTACCAGAATGATACAGATAGGGAATATCAGTGTTTTCCTCGTTTTAAAATTTTTACTTAAAAAAACCCTTTTAAAGTTATTTACTGGTTTATGGTCTATTATGTTAAGTTCAAAAAGTAAGTTTTTCTTTATTTCTTTTATGGTATGAAATTAATGTATTAGATTTGGATACTAACAGACTAATCAAGACATTTCATGTAAAGATTAGAGATATATGACAACATAAATTCAATAAGCTTAAGGCAGAGGTACATAGAAGGGGGCTTATCCTCTGACTGTCTTTGAAAGTAGTCTCCAACAAAGAGGGGAAACCAGCCATGTTGACCTACTAAGGGACAGTCACTCTGGAATGCATTGCTGCCAACGGAACCTGTACCAGAACCATTTCTTGTGTTTGCTCTGCAATGGTGGCACTCATATTCAGCTCATCCCTGCTTTGAAACAACTGATTATAACATTACCCTACTCCCAACTATTTGATGTGCAGGCGAAAAAAGTACAGAAAGAGAGGAGAAAGGAAAATCCATCTGAGCTTCATCCAAAAGCACAGACAAAGAGGGGTGATGGTTCATGCTCCCCAACTGTATTGTAGCTGATGAAACTGAACTACATCTGCTCCTTGAACTAACAAAAGTGTCTGCTGTGCCTCTCATTTCACTCCCTAATAGCTCTGAGGGAGATGATAGCCCATGGATACTTGGTGTGCACCCCAGCTGAAAATAGCAACTGGATTTCCTTACTTCCTTCCGAGGAATCACTTGTACGCCAGAAGAAATTGCTCCCTAGTATGCTGATGTAACTTTAAAAAAGATGATTGAGATTATTAAATGAACTTTTCTATATTGTAGAAAAATATTATAAAACTCTCAACACTGGAGAACAGTACAGGAACTCTTATTTTTAAAGAATTCTAAAAAGAACATTGATTCTCTTGGTTCCACTTACTATCAAATTAAGCAGAAGGTTTTTATATGATTATTAATTATACCCAAAAAAAGTGTAATTACATTTTGCAATGAGATTAGTGATACAAAAACCTTAATTTGGCAATTTTTTTCTAAAAGGACAATACGTAATCTTTTTAAATTCAAGTGAGTGATAGTGGGCATCTTTGTGTCTTTTTCTTCAGTGTAAGACCAGTGTAAAGTATGTATAGGTAATATATGACCTCATATATTGTTTTTAATCAGAACATAACCTCAACAGGGTATGTTTGGTGAATTAGTAAATTAAATGATTTCATCCAATTTTTTAAGATTCTGGAAAATGAAAGTAGTATATTTAGTCCTACATATAATACAAATATCTGATACTACTGAGACAGTTCTTGTACTCTATGGCAGCTAAAAACAAATAAAACCTGGAGTATTGAAATTCTGCAACACATCTTATGGAATTTCTTGATACTCCACACAACAGTCCACTACATCTCTGAAAGTAAGAAGTCCACAAGAGGTTTCTCCTCAGATTTTTTTTTTTTTCACAGCCCTGAAGTCAGTCATACACTGGGCACAGGACTAACTTTGCCTGAGTTCAATCATATAGAGTGATCTTTAATCTCTGTAAGAGCTTAATATAAATTCAAAAGTTTAGAAATACAAAGATGTTTGTATTTTTGTGAAACTGTTACATAATTCTCTAATGGGTAAAGTCAAATGGGAAAGAACACACCTGTGGGGTTTGCTGCTCTACATGTATATTAGAAGGTTTTGTCCAGTGGTATCAACAGATTTTGTAATCATTGAATGATTTCTGTCATCATACATTGTAATAAAAACCATGTAGTAATTTTCCTAATGAATTAGCAGTATACAAGGTGCAGAGTCAAATTACAAAGATGCATTACTGACTTTGCTGATTTCTGGTGCCATTTGCACAGTTTAGCACCCTACTTTCCAGCCACAGTACTTTTTCTGGTTTGGGTACTGAATTACTCAAAACCCACTTTACTATGATAGCTTCAAACTTGGTGACTTTTGAAATAAAAACCAGAAGGAAACCTCTTATTTCACAATTTAGCTTCATTATGAAGTGATTAGAGAAAATTTGTAGTTAATGATGGTCCAAATACATGATTTAAATTCTTAACATAAAAGAACAAGTCTAGTTAATGAGTTTTCACCTAGAAAAATAGAAAAGTATTTACTCAAAGCTGGAGTTAGGAAGTTATTTCTATCAGTATAAAAGATCATAAATCTGTCTCACAACCTTTCAGCAATTTAGATGTGTAATTGGGCCTTCAAGACACACTTTGCGTTGACATGCGTAATATTAAATTACTATCATCGTGATTTATATACCTAGCTAGTAGTTCTGCAAGCTACTAAGTATAAACATTGAATTTAAAAGCATGCCCCTACACATACTGATTGAAATTCTGTTAACTTTATCATTGACTCAAGCAGAGCAAAATTATCACCCGGTGATTTTCAACTTGCCATGAAGGTATCAGGGCTTTAAGAGAAAATCAAATTACTTAAAACTAGTGAAGAAATTGCAGACAAAACAGCAACTACTTCAGTATCCATTATAAAAAAATGGCAATAAAGAAAAGGAAAAATGTAAGAAGCAACATTTTTAAGCCTCTTAATTTCTGAATTGTAAATTCTTTAAAGAAAATAGGCAACCTTAGTAAGGTTAACAGGTACTTGAGAGCATCTCCTGAAATCTAATAGTTAAGTTATTCAGTTGCATTCTGTTCCACAGAGTAAATCTGGTAGATTTACTCTGCCTGTATTCTTTCTGCTTCATACTGTGTGTCACAAGTTATACTTTGTCTCTGGCATTTCTGGATTCCAAAGGGTAGTGTATCATTAGATTAAATTATGTCCTCCTGAGATAAATAGAAAAAATATTAGTTAAGAAACCCAAAACAATAAAAGATACACATCTAACTATAATACTGCCTTTAATGCAGTATGGAAACGCTGATTGTAACACTACAATCAGGACCTTATTCCTGGGCACTTTTGTAATTTGTATGCTTTTTTTGTTTAATATTATGGTGATATTAATCTTTATAAACATCTAACTGAATCTGAATCGATTTGGATAACATTCAAATATTTAATTTTAAATTACTTTTATTAGTGCTATTTGGCTGAATGGACATAATAGTTGTTCTGATGTCAACTTACCTGAAATGAGAGGTGGGAACTTGATAGAATTTGTCCAGGCAGTCCCTCCCTCCCCCAGTATGCAGAAATGTGATAGTTGGAAATGCTTCCTAGTAGCAGAAGTACTTTGGGAATTTCCACAGGGACACTACTCTGTCTGAGAAATATCTAGGATGTGTGGTTCTTGAGAAATGCTCCAGGAGCTGATTGTATTGTCTGGAAAGGTTTGGGAATGCTAAAATGAGGTTCAGATGTGCTTCCCATCTGGAGGGAGAAGAGGAGGAAGGAGAGGAAGTTAGGACTGTTGTTAGCAGAACTGTTCACCAGTTTGAGAAGGAAATATTTTCAAACTGGGGCTTCAGTGTAAAGTAGCAGATTGGACTAGATGACCTTCAAACTTCCCTTCCAACCTAAACTATTCCATGATTCTCTGAAAATGAGCTCTTCAGCCTTAGTTTGCAAGTCAGATGCCATGATTTATTTGAGAACTAGAAATAAATTTTTTATGTGGGAGCCTCTAAGACCTTTTCCCTCATGCAATTGAAGCCATTATAAAGGAAAACTACATACTGAGGGAGGAAAGGTACAAAACACCAAGAGGTATCTGCTTTGCTTTCCGTCACCCTCACTGCCTTTAGCTGTTCACTCTAAGTGAAATCAGTTATTTTGGGAAATTAACAATGTCAGACTTTGTTGTCCTCAGAATGATGTAAGAAAAGGAGCACAAACATACAGCACTGGAGGCAGCTGCATTGACAGGTAGAATTGCTCAGAGTTTCTCAGAAATTACTAAGAACCATTACAGGTTTCTTGAAAGGTGCAGATCAGGAGAATAAAGATCTATCTAGCACCACTTTGCCAAACTTGTGCTTCCTCTGAGTTGTAATGTATACCCTGTAATGGAGGCAGCAGCCTGTGTTACATCATGCCCAAAGGAGAAGGACCAGAGGGTGTATCACTGTTGTTGGAAGATGCACATTCTACAAACTGGAGAAGTTAATATTTGCTATGATAAGCTTCCCCTAAAAATAAGTCTATGTGAACTGGAATTAAATGGTTAATTTTGCTGATAATGTGTCTGCTATAAACTTTAAGTCTATTTGTTTAAAGGGCAACTGATTACAGAATCACGTCTGGCTTGTACCACATGCTTCAAATTAAAAGTAAGATCAGTGCCAAATATTGTTTGGAAGTGATTTTCAATTTCTGTATCACTGATCCCTAGGAAAAAAAAAAAAAAAGACTGGTACATGCAGTTTAACTTCGGTGGCAAGGAGCACTTTTGTGAATAAGCTTGAGACTCCTTGCTGCCTGAAAAAAAATATCCGTCTTTAGGGCTCTGTCTTTATACATGCAGTCATTTAGAAATAAACATTTTACCTCTCAAGTGTCTTGAGAACAAAAGATCAAGGACTGAAGCTTTACACAGAGGGTTTCAGAAGAGAGAAATTATTTCATCTGCTTATCCCACCTCAAAAGTACATTCTCTCAGACATCAGGTTATGACTGAGAATCTTGCAGAGGTTTATGGAGAGCTTTATTCTGGCTTCTTACTTACTTTTTTAAAGAATTTCTGGACAGGAATTACAATAGATGAGGCATTAAAATTAATCTGTAATACTTGTAAATTGAGTCACAGCCTCTACCTTCTCCACCTCTATCTTCATCCCTGTTACAGACACGTATATGAACCTCCCCCATGTAGGAATAGATCTGTTATTTCTACTGGCAATGCAGAAAGAGTTGACACTGCTTCCTCTTGCTCAGTCATTCTCCTCTCTACTTAAAAAAAAAAAAAAAGGAGAAGAACTGAATACATATATTTCTCACTGGTGACCTACATATATTTCACTACTTATATATCATCTTATCTTCCACATGGTGACTTCTGCTTCAGTAATGACCATTCTATAAACTTTAGATTCATTGATACCAACTGCATTCCCAACCTCTTATTAATAAAAAATCGTTTGCTTAAACTGAGGCTACGGTGTACCTCTAACACATACTTTGGCTGATTTTTGAAAATGTCACCATTTCTTTATAGTATAAATGGTGTTGTTTTCTTTGCTAGGATTTAAAATCAATATGAACAATTCAAATCTAATACCTTATCAACTAGTCCAATCTGTAAAATAGTTATAAATTGCATTGGCAAAATTTTCACATTCACAGAACAGATTTCAGACCATATGTCTGTTGTGATGCAACTGAGAATTCATCCTTAGTTCTCAGACAAGGTATGTTTAAAATTACTGTGTCATATGGCTTTGTGTGTTAGGCATTTCCATAACGACATTATCACACCGTCATTTCAGATGCTTTCAGTCATAGGTCAAATTTATCTACTGACCATACATTCATAGCAAGATATTTAGGTGCAAGAATTGCAAGCTGGAAGCCTACATTTCTGTAAATGTCCTGTGTGGAAAAATGTGCAAAAAAACACCCAAAAACCACCAAACCAAAAAAACCCAACCAAACAATTTCTGTCAAAAATCCTGGTGCTTCTAAATAAGGACCATGCAGAGAAGAGGGATGTTGGGATCAACCCCAGAAAACAGACCACTGAAGTAGCTGAGCAATAGTAATTTAACTCAATTTTGTTGCTCTACCTGGGAAAGTAATTCCTGTACTTAAACAATGTAGTAATGAACTATATAAGCATACAAAGAAGGGTGAAATATTTTGGTTTACTAAACCAATCTACTGCAGGATTAGTAAAGGTAGGACAGACTTTCCATTGGCAGAAAAGCTACTAGATCCTCTACTAGAGTCTTTAAGGAGAGCAGCATTCTTGAGAAATCTTTGAAATAATAAAAATAATTTCTTACTGTGGAGAGATGTTCAAATTTCACTGAAACCTGTGGGTAAATGCCTTGCAGATCACTTTTGCTGGGGAAGAGGAAATGCATCTATCCCATTGTTTTCATTTCCTTTGTGTTTTGTGGGGTATGGTAGTAAACTCTTCTGCTCCAAAATAGCCTAATTGGTTTAGATTTTCAGAGCTCCTGCATTTTTCCAGTCCTAATTCTACTGCAAGAAAGTCGTCTTTGAGACCTGTGAGATAATTCTGTGGTGTTGCAACCGAGCTTTGTGCATCTGTTTGTAGAGGCACTACATGGTCAGGTCTTTCGCTATGCAAATTTCAACCGACTTGGATGTGGATTTCTGTGACCTTACTTTTCCTGGCAGCTGGAAGAAATCTGATTCTGATAGCTAGCAGTCTGATCTTTCTTCTTCTGAAGCTCCTAGTGATGCTGTCAATTTTATCAAATGCAGATCACATCCTAGAACTTAAATCATTACCCATAATTTTTTGGCATTTAATTTTATATATTCTTGTGTGCAGTACACTGTAAAATGTTTAAGTTAAAATGAATTTATTTGTTCATCCAATGAAAAAGGAAAGGATTTTACTGCTACCTATTTCTGATTTTTGACATTTTTCTATAATCCTATCTATCTAAGATTTGCTTCATAATTGTTTCTAAATACATGTATTTGGAACACCATAAAAGCTAGTTATCATCAGCTCACTAACAAAGGTAAAAGAATACTTTTATATTTTTCCTGTTAATTATTAGCAATTCATAGTCATTTTACCAGCATACATTTTACTTAAACAGTACAGCTATTACTGGGTAAATGTACTCAAAATAACCACATTTGAAAACTGGTAATTTCTTAGCACTTAATAACTGCTTTGCTTGATCGCTGAAAAAGAGCTAAAAGTAAGATGTTCTAAGCTCTATTTATAGTTGCAGCTTCATAGCTTTTTTATTTATTCACTAAGTATTTTTTCCAGTAGTTTCTGAAGTATGGCATTTTGTCTGAGTGTTCAGTTAGAGATGCTCCATGTGTTCTGGTGCTAACAATCCCAAGAAGTCCCTAGTACCTCAGTCAGGTAGACTCATGCATGTAACTGGAAAAACTATAGAAGTAAAATTCACTTTTGCAGTGAGTTGATGGAAAGTAGGGGGTTTTCAGTCCATCTGTTTAAAGTGTATGTGTAAGTCTATTGGTTACTTTTGCTATTTGTTTTACTTTAAAGATTTATTCTGACATCTCTCCACAGAACTTTCTAGATATGTCTGAAAATTATTTCTACCCTTTTTTTAGAAATAGATTGATTACCCAAATTTTCTCTGTAGCACAGAGAATTTCTGTTAGAACAGAACATGTTAAAAGTGGTCTTATTTGGTTACATATGGCTGTCTGTCAAGGAACTGTAGCCTTTTTTTATTATGGAAATTTTTACTTTAATAAGATAACAGTTTAAATAACATCAATAACTTCAATAACTTCGAATCTGCATACACTGCAGGCCTCCTTGTGTCACTTGCACAGTGGCACAAAAGAGAGGCAAAATGTCACTAGAGCCACTTGTGCAGAAAAAATCTAGCATTGGCTTCCCTGCAGCCACTCTCCCTTGCTGACTGTGAGACAGCAACAAATTTGGGCTTGGGATACCCATTCTGCAGGGTTCCTTTTCAGTTCTCCCCTAAGAGAGGAAATTTTATACTCAAGAGTCTTTTTTTTCATTGAGCAGTAACACCTGATGGTGTCAAGTACATTAGAACAGTAATTTTCTTGTGAGGACTGGTGTGAAGGAAAAAAAAAGAAATGTCTTCCAAGCACTTTAGGTCACTAAAGCCTTTGGGAGTTGATGGAAGTTCAGGAGCTTGATATCTGAAGATATTTGAAGTGAATGGCCTGTGACTACGAATTGCCATATGCATTCCAGCATTTACAGAGAGTGTGGATACAAGCAAAAACTTTTGTAACTTTAAAGGAAAAGTTTCCTAACTCCCCCTTATTTAGTGAAGGGTATTGCTATGTGGTTCAACGTATCTCCAGGAAATATAATGAGATAAGTTCTACTGATATTGACTACAGGACTGTTGTAGCTCTTCATTTTAAGTTGAACAGATGCATGAACTTAGAACCAACTTTTCAAGTTTTTTGATTTTTTTCCTGGAATTTAAATTAAACAAGTTTAGTAAACAAATCATGCTCCCCAAACTCATATGGGCCAAATGTTGATTTTTGGACATCAGCTGGGTGGTGATTCAATGTATAGACGTATTTAGCAATCTAGAGCCACAAGCAATTCTACTAAAAAGGGAATATTTAAACAAATGTCTAAGAATAGTTTCAACACTCATATAGAAACATTCTGTCATGCAGGTACTCATCCAAAGGTTGGCAGGCATTCAATTCAGTACCAGAGGAATCCTGAGGAGGAAAAAATACCACGATGCCACCCACCCACTTAATAATGTGTAGTTTTTGCTGTATAATTTGCTATAAGCACTTTGAGGCTGAGAATGTTCCCACAGAAGTTAGGACAGGAATGATGCCCCCCCTCCCCCCCGAATTGTTTAAGAAGTGATTAGGGTTGTTTAAGCAAAAAGTATGTGCTGCTAACAACTCTTACTGAAAGGGTTCTTCATGTTAACAGAGTTCCCAAAGTCCCATTTTTTTACATTTAATTCCGAAATATTTATCCGTGCTATTTTTGCACCTCATGTTACTACACTGCTGATGTGCAGGATGTATGCAGGCACAGCGTAGATTTATATTGTCTGACTTGGTTCAGCTGCATTCAGTGTACAGTGAAGGGTGGAGGATGCAAATCGCCCTTTCCTGCTGTGACCACAACCCCGAAACAAGCCGTCACTGCATTGCTTCACCCAGCTGCAGGAGCTTTCTTCTGGAAACATGCGCCTCAGGGGGCTGTGGAAGGAGCCCTCACAGTCACCAGCTACAGCTGGCTGCTTGCTGCTCTCTGCACGAGCAGGGCAGGCAGCTAGAACAAGTGCCAGAAATGGTTCCGTGGAGCCCAATTTTGGATCCATAAATTAAAAGCACTTAATGTGAACTGGTCCCCTCAGATATAAACCACAAATTGTTAGCAGAGCCTCATCCATTTTCAGTCATCCTCAGAAATCAAAAGCTTTTGTCTTCTGGTAGGCAGCCTTTATCTCTGAAAGTGTCCTGAATACTGATTTTATGGGAAATATGAGATCAAGGAGCTTGATTCATATTAGGATGAAATCTAATTTGAACTTACTATAAATCAGGAAAAAGAAGAGTTAAATCAGTGTACTGTTGGTACAGCAACAGAGAAACTGGGATGTTCTAGCAAGCATTTTATATCAGGGAAACAATTTTTTCTGTGGAAATAGCTTAATTAGCTCCTTTTTTTACCTTAGAACCTTTCATAAATGTAAGTGTAATACACTTCTTTATTACAGTTCATATTCCAAGATGTGCTAATTTTTTTTTGCATTTTACAGCAATACCAAAACCCCAACATTCAAGTTACAATGCCTAACCCTGTTAAGTCCCCATTAACTAAGATGGCAGCGTATACCTAATGCAGTTGTTGAGTACTGCCTTTATATTGTTTTTCACATTTCAAAGCACAGTCAGTCAGTCCTTTGTATTGACTGAAATTATTAATAGAATTGTAATCATAAGAAAATCAGAGGTAATTGGGGATATAAGGCTGAAATAAATTAAATATACAGCAGTGTCCTAAAATGAGTTTCAAATGCTGGTATTGAACTCAATAAAAGGCAGGATATTTTGAGTGGAGCAAAAATCAGTTTATTTGGGTATTAATAGTTGCAGATCACAGGTTGAATATCATATTGCTCCAAAATTTTTGACAAGTCAGAAATGAGTCCATATGTGCTTTTCTTATTTTCTGCGATGAATTTTTTCCTCTTGCAGTATTGCTAAAAAGATTTTTTTAATGTTCAAAAGCCTTAACATTAGAGGTTTGAAAACATTTATTTTGAAAACATTTTATTTTTCAAATTTATATTTAGTGTTTGCGTGTACTTATGTACATTTTGTCTTACAGAAAAAGTAGCAGTGACTTCAAAAACTAATGTTAAGTTACAGGATGCAACAACTGGAGAAACTTAATTCCAAACCAAACAGATTTTTCCAGTTTAATATGTCTCAATTTGTAGCCTTGTATTGTTTTAAAATATTTATTGTATTAGCTCTTATTTAAGCTGCACTAGCAGTTGATGAAAGCTTTTACTCTCAGTAATTTTTTGTTTCAAGTGCCAGTTGCAATTCAGCTAACATTTTGAAAAATGAATAACATGTTCCTGTATAAAATGAGATAGTAGTGAATCAGATAATATAAATCTGTGAGTTTCTATACGTTTTAACATATGATTGTGAATTATTCAGTATAATAATTAATCTTTTAGCATATTATTTATCTTACTTCTTATGTATAAGAAGTATCTTCTACAATTGCAACAGTGCCTTCTCCAGCTTGGCTTTCAGAAAGAGGTTCTGCAGTACTTTGAAAACAAACATGAAAGCAAACATTTTAGTGAAAAAATGGTTGGAGAATATCTACAATGAGTTAGCTAAGGAAGGCACCATTTACTTTGTGCCATGATATTTTTAGATCTAGAATTAGAATTTGTTTGTGTAGAGTGGAACTGTCTGCCAACAAAATGCTTTGTACAGAAAAGCATTAACGGGACACGTCAAATGTTTAAGTGAATTTGTATTTTGAATAGTTAAAACTTCCATTAATTCATGACTCAATGTGTAAATCTGTATCAGATGAGCTAAAAGGGCAAGAATGTTTTAATTTCCTCACAAGTTTGCATTCCTTTATTAGAATTTAATCTGCATTGTGGTGAAAATTACTTATCCTAGCTCACTGTTCCTAAGAACTGTTATGTATTTTAATGCCATTGAAATAAAAAAGCATTTATTACCAGCAGAAGACTGCTTGAAAATCTCATAACTTTGTTGTAGTTTGCTCACATGTAAGTCATATTTCATACAGAGAATGATGCTAAGGGAAAGATACCTCTGAAAATATAAAGTATTCAGAAGTTAGCAAGTACAAGTTTTGCCATACAGTCAAAATCCTTTTTTATCTACCTTCTGATAGCCATCACATATGCAGTCTGTGATAGAACCACAATTACATCTAGCTTTTCTGGGCTTTTATCCTGTGCTGTAACAGAAGGTGCTTTTTTTTCCTACTGTAAAACATTCTTCCTTTAATCACAGTACATTCTGCACACTTAATGAGGTAGGGGTATGTTATCATGTCATTAAAGACTATATCATAATATATAATAAATGGGAGCTGATTCAAGACTGCATCACCTTTGATGTGCTCAGATTTGCAACTGTAATTTTCTTCTTTTTGTATGTTATGTAAATATAGAACCAAGTTCTGTTATATGCAACTATATTGAAATCATGTAGATCATTACCTGATTTACTCAGGCAATCTACTTCCATGGTTCTTCACAGACTTCAGAATTTCATAGGTTTGTAAATTGATTAACTGTACATAGTTACTTATAAGTATCACCCCAAAAATTTTTTGATGAGTGACCGTCTGCCTATATTTACCTGCAGTGCATTTTTTTTATAGCTTTGTGTCAGCCTTTAGAAAATATTATTTCAAGATAAACAATGGTACCAGTATTAAACAGAATTGTCCATATTGTTTGATCAATTGTCCATAATGTAAGATCAATTCCTCTGTGGCCCTAAGGGAAAAAGAAGCTTAATTAGAATGATAGACAGATTTTGGCACTGGTAGAAGCATAATTTACTATAGGGAGTCTTGAAGATTGCCTTGAAGATAGTGTGTAGGCAGTCAGGGAACTAGTTTGATGCAGAAAGGGTACCCCCACAGGCACATGAGGCAACTACATCTTACTCTAACCTTCAGGGAAAACCAGCTTAAATTTAAGTTACTAATCTTGTGTTGAACCTTGACCATCATGCATAAGGATTGCTTTTCAAAAGTATTTACATTATAGCTGCTACCTTATAAAAATTGAACTCACAGGCACACACAAAAAAAAATAAAATGGAGAGGAATGAAAGGAGACAAGGAGAATTTGTTTAATAAGTAAAGTGATCCTTTGTTGTTCTCATATAAACCATTGATTCTCTCCTTGCCAAAATGTGCAGAACAAGAAAATGCATGCACACGGGGTCTCTTCTTCTTCACTCCAGTCATAAGTCTTCAAGAATCAGCTTTCCCAGCCAACTGAAAACCAGTTACAGCAGTAAGAGGGGAGAAAATCCTGAGTTCAGGGATCAAAAGACTTCTAGCAGCATGTTAGAATCTAGAATAGTGAATTATTCAGACCCCAAAAAGTTGAAGTACTGGACTCAGAGGTACTGAGAACAGTGTTAGTAAAACAACAATGCTACAAAAGCACCTCTCAAACCCTTGCATTCCTTATATCTAATCAGTATTTTTACTATAGATAAAAAGTTATATACCAGTTATTAAATATACCAGTTATTAAAAGAAGTTGTCATACTTTCACTATCTCCATTTAGCTATTTTCTTTTGAAATTTTTAAACCACTGTTTAGCTCCATATTGTTTTCAACTCTAAAATTACATCAATAAACAATATACCAAAATACCTCAATCACTCTCATTTTATTTCATCCCATCTTCCATTTCCAGACTTTTCACTTGCATTATTTCCAGTCCTCCAGTTTGTCCACAGTATAGCTTTGATGCTGTAATTACAGTAATAGTTTTATTTCTGAATCTGTGTTGTCAAAAGAGAGCACCTGTGCATACGTTTGACGTGTTGATCTGAATATAGGAGGTACAGTGACAATCTGATTGTTTATTTGGCATCAAGTTCTGATTAAAAATGGACAGTGGACTCCTGTCATTTTGGGCAGGAGATTAATACAAATTCTCCAGTCAAAGAACTTCATTCCCATATTAGTGGAAAACAGCTATGTCACGCAAACCTGTCTAATGATGCATGATCCTCAGAAGGTAGATTCATAGTATTTCCCCCTCCTGCTTTGACAGGCACAGCTGTAGTCTGTTCATCTCCAGAAATAGCTCTGCCAGTGCATGCATCACTTTCCTGATGCTTGACATACCAACCTGTACGTTTATCTGTTGCCTGATGCACATGAGTGCCCACAGACACCTTTCCTTCTCCTCCCTCCAGGAGGAGGGTGTCCTGAGGGAGCCACCTACCTTCTCTCTTTCTCCCATAGGAATAGTTGCCTAAGTTCTCCAGGCTGAATTGTCTGGTGAAGTTTAGGACACAATAAACTGAGCTGGATGTCATTTCAGTACTGTAGTGGAAGCAACCTCTCCAATGGACTGAAATAGTTCGGGAAAAATATTTTTTAAAAGTGGAAGCATTATTCCCAAATTGAATTTATCATTGAGAATGTTGGCAGCACTTCTATGTGTGGTGTAGATATAATACTTGAATGACTTTAAAGTAGCTCCATGGCATTTCAAGAAACAGTTTTAAGTAATACTAATTAACTTCAAAAAAAGAAGGAGTAAAAAGTGTTTTCTTTTTTATTTAGTTTTTATATAAGTGCTGTCTCAAATTAAATGAATCATGAAAAATTTAAATTGTTAGAGTGCCACTCCTATAATTTGATCACTGTTTAATTTAATTTTTTGTTTTATTTAATCAGAGCCACAGGAACCAGCTCATTTGTACTGTAAATTACACAACTTCTGCCCTTTATTTCATATATGGTTGTTCACTTCTGGCAGATAAGATTGGATTATCTAATCATTGGCTATATGAAATTGCCATTTAATCAATAGGGAAGGTCAAACAAAATTTCTCAATGTGATCCTGAAGCACAGTATCTTAGGATATTAGAAGCTGGTGAAATCCAAATAAACCTTTATAAGTTTGCGACATTATTATTTACTGTGGGATCATTATTACTGTAACAAATGTCTATCTTTATCTTCTCTTGCCACTTACGGTTTGATGGCCAAAGTTACAGCTTTGGTTACTGATTGTAGGTACTGATGATTTGATGGAGTTAGCTCTTTTGCTCATCGATGTCTTTGGTTGTTGTTTGAGATAAGAGATATGAGTTTTATTCTGCCTGTTCTGCAAATATGTAGTTAAGGGATAGACATCTTCAGTCACTGAAATATGTCACTGTGAATATAAAGCTAATTTTTTACTGTTTAAAAAACATATCCACACTTTTTGTTTTTCAATCTGCAGTTAGTGGCAAACTGGTGGAATATGCTTCATCCTTATTGCTCTATCGGTGTCATGTAAGCCAAGCAACAATACAGTGTTCTGCACTCTGCCTTTTGAGTTGTGTTTGTCCTAGGATTAAGCTTTTGTTCCTCTGTTACTCAGCAGATATGTTTGACTTTTTTCAGGATGGCTGTTATTGTTCTCAGGTTATGCTCTGGTTAATGACCAGACTAATGATGTCCTCTAACTTCTATCACACACTTGCCAAATGTTTGAAATGCACGTTGTGATGTTTAGTTTGAATGGGTTCTACTGTGTGCACCGCCCACTCTGATGGCATTTATTTCATACCCTTTTCATTAACACAAATCCAAATATACTCCCAGATAAGTGAGTGTTCGTAGTCCTTTTTATTTCAGCTTTTCTTCTCAGTTGTTTTTTTTTAAAATAACTAACATTTTATTCAGTATATTTGTTTGTAAGTAGGTCCACTGAACACAACATTGGCACAGATAGGTGAATAGATGTCTGAAAGCTTAATTATTACAACAAACACATCTGGCTACCCATGCAGAGGGTTTTACTGGTCTGTACCGACAGAGGAGAAGCTTTAGTGATTACAGGTAGGGAAATATATTGTTTGGAGAAGAGTCTGTTTCTGGCACATATATTGTTCAGTAGAGTGAAGGATTAGGAATAAAGACTGCTGGTTGTTTTTTGACTGTAAATGTAAGAGACACAAGTTTAACAGCTGGGCTGAGCAGAAAATATCTGTATCTGCTCTTGTTTGAAATTTCCTGGAGAAGGGTTTGCTGTTCCATGACAACCCAAGATCCTTATGCATCCTACAACTCTTTGAGGAGGTATGTGAAGAAGGGACTGAAATGGATCATAATGACAATGCTGAGAAAGTTTTACACAAGCAGTTCTTGCTGAGGCTTTATGTGCCTTATTCGGAATTTTCTGTGTAAACCAATGCTCCGAGGGCAGTAGATTATATGAGTCAGAGGAGCAGGACCATCCTGCAGAAGAGAAAGCTGATGACAACAGACCAACAATGATAATGATAGGCAATGACAGCTGGATCATAGCAAGTATGTGTTCTGCTCCCTGGCTATCCTTGGGAGACCTCGTATCAGAAACTCTCTCCAAATTTGTGGCCAAAATGTTAGTTAACAGCAATAGCAGAAGGATTTTGATTTGCCTTCAGACAACAACTGAGGCTTCTCCTGGCACAGGAATTGCTACTCCCACCTCTACGGGCCTCACAAAGCATCAAGGTCTGTAGGAGTGTGTGGAGTTAAGCCAAATGGCAGTGGAATATGATTACAGGAGGGAGAGATGGGAGTCATGGGAGGCAGAGATGCATGTTTCTCGTTTCAACTCTCATAACATCCTGCCTTAGCTCCCCATTCACAAAAGCAGATCTTTTACTAACTCCCTATGTTCCTCTTACTCCAAGAAGTTGTTTTCTCATTTGTAGGTGTTTTAACCGGTAGGAACTATGTTAGTAACTAAATGTGTCCATTCCTAAATCATAGGCAAATACAGGAAAATATTCCAGTTTTTCTTTCCAAATTAACTATACTCCAAAGTGGTTAAATATAAATAATTATCTGCTGACATCATATGCAATCAGAAACCTACTGTGCTCATTCTGGACCAAGTTCAATCACAACACAATCTTTAACCTGAAGGAATTAAACATTTATTGCTTTTGTAGCAATTTTTTCTTCAGCTGTTTTTCCTAATGTGAATTTTGTTCATTTGTTTGTTTCTGGAGCACTGTCTTCAGAGTACATGACAAGACAAAGAAAGAAAAAAAATTTATAATTTTTTTTAAATATTGTGACATATATCACATTACTAAAGTCACCTTGCTAAAATTTGTGTGACTCATTTATTTTAGGGGTAATTTTACTGGGTTCTAGTCAATAGAACTGTAAAACTACCACACCAAAAAAATCCAATGAACTCCATACAGTCTTCAAGTGATAAAAAAAGACTGAAAGAAACACAAGTGTGTATTTTCTACAAAAGTTTAAAAGATGAACCAAGAGGTCAAAATCAAGTTGCAAACCTCTCAAGAATAATAAGACAGTAAACTTGATGTTGCATGATATTTGACATACAGCAAATGACTATTTACATTTTATCCCAAAACATTTACCTGAGAAAAGGTCATGGTGTTAAATTTGGAGACATTTACAGCAATTGCCAAATGTTTACTATCTACATGAATGTCATGCTTCTTAGTCAAAAGAAGGTTGATGTGCTAAATGTCAATTATTTCAAGTTGTTTGATGGCAGCACAGATTGCCAAGCAATATAAAAAGAGGTTTAATAAATACTATATACACTGTTAACCATTAATCTTACCTAACTCTAGAGGTTAGAGTTTCACATAGAGAGGATTTATGACAAGCAACTGTGTAGGACATTAAAACACAATTATTGCTGTCTTGGATGAAGGCATTATCATTAAGTTGTGGAAGCAGTACCTTGTTTTCTTCTGATATTGCTGTCAAAACTTGGGAAAGCATCAGGGACAATTAAATTACTTTGGGAAATCGTGCCATTAGCTTCTTCTTGCAATATTTTGTCCTTTTTAGAATAAGCAATGAAAGGATTAGTCAGTACCCTTTGCAAGAAATCTAGAAATTCAAGCAATATCTCCTATTTAACTGTGAGCAAATTTTTTGCTAGGACCTCCTGTTGTTGGAGCTAACCCAGAAGTTAGACCTGTAGGAATAGAGATTAAGGACATCAAAATTTTATGTCTATTAAGGAAATGTAAGCTATGCATGTCTAATAACTTATCCACCTATCCCAGAGCAAATATTACCATAAAATATTGCCCAGAGGGGAGTACTTGGTCAACTCAGAACTGGAAACTTCTTGAAAAGATCTGTGAAACAAAGCAATTGTGATTTCAGCATTAGAGTCTTATGCCTATACATGGAGTAAACTTCAGAATATTTAATTGACCTGCTACACACGTCTGAAGTCCCAGATGAATGATGAAAGCATCATTTCAGGAAGGCTGGACAGAGTATTTAAAATATATTTCTTTAGAAAAATTTGGTTCTTTTATTAAAAAAGTCACATGGTAGTTGTAACATTCTCTGTGATAGCATAACTATTGCAGTGGTAACTTTGTTTTCCATCTTTCTTTGAGTCGTGGTTTTTCACAGTTTGGTCTGACAGTTTCTGTGGAAATCATCTTGTTGCAGGTGATAATCACAACCACTCCAAAGCTCTTTCAGACACCTGTTTCCAAGACAAGCTTTCAAACATTCCTACAGGCCTCCTATACAAGTAATATTATGTCTCTTTGGGTATAACTGAACTTTTGACTGATGAAATCTAGATTTCTTAGGTAGATAGATCTTCCTAGTCTGATTCGAAAAAAATCTGATCTAAAATGTTGGCTGTTCAATTTTATCTGGAAAGTCTTTGTCTCTTTATCTAAATGTATGTACTGTATGTACTCATATACACTACAGCTGTACATAATAATCATAGATCATCAGTTCACTTGTGTAACCTTGAGACTGCAGCCTTTTTTTTTTTTAAAGCTGTAAATTGTTTATTGCTTCAAATGCTTAATCTAAGTGTTGTATCTTACCTTGCTTACATTTTCTTTTTCCTGGAAATGTAATCTAGTTGTCAATAACTGAGCAGAATATTCAGTGGTAGTGCTCTGTGATGAATTAGGAATATTCTGTAAGACACAATTGGCAAAGCCAAAAGGAAAATAAACGTCTGACCTCCTTTCTGAGTTCTTGAACATGCCTCAAATTCACAAACCTTGTGAGAGACCCCACTATTTATGCCTCAGGAGAGAATGTTTTTAGTCTGTTAGAAGATAGAATAACCAATAGCCACTGTGATTGTAGCACCACAGCTAAACAAATTCGGAGAAGCAATGTTTACCTAAAAATTTATATTCTCTCTTTTACCATTAAATTATTGAACAGGTATCAAATAGCAATATTTCAATTATTCATTAAGTTATTTCACTTACTAGAAAGATGGCTGTAGGCAAATAAGTGTCATTTGTATTAAACTGTGAACATCTTTATGAGGCTTGCTAATCAGATCTTCACTGCTTAGACCACAGAGAATCTTTATTCATATAGGAAACACAGTAAAATTACTCAGCATTGACCACAGAACAATTCTGACAACAATGGGGATGGTTTCCTCTTTCTTACCTCCCTGTCTTCTGGTAGATGAACTTAAAAGTCTTGTTTACTTGTTGATATTATAATGAGTATGAACATTTCCATAAAAGTTGAAAAAATTTCCATCCTCCCCACCCTCAACAGCCAAGCCCTTTAGCACAGAGAACCTATGACTAGGAGGGCAAAACCATATTTTTCTACAGGCCTGAAAAAAGACTATTTCACTGTGTACACTGGTGGCCATAACTATACTAACTAATAACCAACAGGAATCAGTCTCTTCCTTGGCCCTTGGGGCAAGTGCATTTCCTGGATTATATCTGTCCAGATAAATTTCTTCCTCCCTGCTCCAAATCAGATGCTTTCTTCCATAATGCTTACTGGATCATTTCCAAGCCTGAGCTATCCAGCAGTTCAGGGCAGACCTGGGAATATGGTATCTGGCTCAGCCACAATCATGATACAGTCTGCTTAAAATTATACTCAGAACATTCACATGGCAGTACACAAGCTTTAGTCCTATACTTCAACTTACTGTAATACATGAAGTCTGTATGTTCTCTTTTCTCTTCTGCTGAATGCCTTCTCTACTCCATTTCTAAACATTATAAGCCCACTTCTTTTCTGTGGTGTGTCTTCTGTTACATATTTTACAGCATTGTTTGCAGATTGAGTTTAGAATTGATTTACTCATTCTTTGCCACACATTTTGATAGTCTGTAGATAACCAGGCTCCTTTTCCAAGGAGTTTCTTTCTTTACCTAAAAATGCTTTCTTTCATAGCTCAAGTCAGGACAGTATTGGAAAAGTCAATCTACAATTGGTGTAGTTGAAGCTGAACAGCTTTACCCATTTTAATTTATTCAGAGGACCTTTCTTAAATTTCCACTACAGTATTTGCAGTGGGAGGACTGGCAGAAGGTTAAATAAGACTAATCCAGGACAGCAAAGATAAGTCAGATGCAGACAAGCAAATAATTTCCATGTCTGAGTTAAATCTCTGTTGCACATTTCATTGCATAAGCTATCACAGTGATAAGCTCACTGTAGGATGCTGAAAAGAAATCTTTGAGCTTCTGTGTTTGGTGAAATTGTTTATGGCTTTTCCCTAATTATATTAGCAAACACCTACATTAAAAGGTAGTAGATCAAAGCATTCAAGAGTGTGAAAATACAAGTCAGAATGCTCCACAGCGTCTTAACTCTACTGTCTTATTTATATGCATGAACACATGCTATTGTTTCTGAAGGATGCCTTTCTTCTTGAGTGGGATTCATTTCTGTGTAAACGTTTTGGTTTTAGTTGTTTTATGAAAGATATTAAGAGAAGACTGGACTTTAGGGAGACAAAAAACTAACTGTTTTTTGCCATACTTAAACCTTTAAGAACTGTGGGATAAATAGAATACAGATTACTGACCCTTGACCTTAAAACCACTTTCTCTTGTTAATTGGAGTAGTAGACCTTATGATATGTTGACTTGTTAGAACTGGAATGTGTTTGGACTAAGTCAAGAGAAACAAGATGCAGGCCATCTATCAGTAATCACAGAAAAATTTAAAAACTGTGAATTCTTATGCAGGTAAAAACATAGGTCTGCTTTTAAACAGATCATCTACATAATTCTATAGTCAATAGGTAAAAAGACACCCCTAAAATATGATCCTTCAAAAACAGAGCTCCACATCAGGTGAAATTAATTGCTCTTTACAACAATTCTTTCTATCAATCAGCTGTAAAGAGAGTGAATAGTGACTAGCTGTAGATTTGTAAATGTAGTGGGATAAATTTGCCTTACATTTAAAGATTCACTAATAAGTGGGAAATAAATGCTCCATATTTATTATTTCCCTTGTACTGTTGCAGTTTAACAAAGGATATTGATATGTAACAAACCATCTGCACTGAATAAGGCAGCTTCTTTTGTGTGTGCCCTAAAGGAAGGAGAGAAATTACTGGTGCATGTGTTTAGGCACCAACGTACACTCCTTCAACAGTAACACATTACTGTTTCTATGAACTGCACAGTGCACTTGTTCGACCAGGAATTCAGACATCCTTCATAAATGCACTGGCAGTGTTTACAGCAACTATAATTTAAAGTTAGCTAGGGGGTCTGGCTTCTCATGAAGGGAAACCAACAGGAATTCTGCCTTATGGCTCTCTCAATCTAGCAGAAGGATCTTCTCCCCCAGTCAGGGAGGCCAAGGATCAGTTTGAAAAAGTATTCTGTTATCTCTTTTCCACATGCCTAATGTTTGAGAAGGTGTTGGTGCTATGTCCATTCAGGTTTATATTTTGTTAGTCCTTCTTCCTTGTTGCTCCCCCCCAACCCTCCATTTAAACTTACTCTTCCCTGTCCAGATGGACATGCAGTAGAGAAGAAACTTCTTAACAGATAGTCATAAACTAATTATGCAGAGTAAGCCAAAGAAAATTGCTCATTTTTCAAGTGCTAACCTTTGTCAGAGGCACAGAAAAGAAAGAAGTTTTATTCGTTAGAAGATGGGGGATTTTAATGCCGAGACCCTTTTGCTGTTTACCTTGCCAGGAATTGTACTGGTTCCTGGCAAGGTAAACAGCAAAAAGATCTTGGCATTAAAATTCAGACTTAAACTTCAAAAGAAGCAAGGGCTTCATGATTTGGCAGTTGCAGTGTCTTGGTTTAAGGAACTCAGTGGAATGAAGATCCATTCAGGACAAAGAAACTAAACAAGCCATATATTAATGAGTTCTTTCAAATTTGCTCTCTCCTTTTACCTCAGCACAGTCATCTGTGCATATGCATGTGTGCATGCACATACAAGGGAGACATAAGGATCTTGCTGTCATTTCCTGAGCATCCCTTAAATCTACATCTCTCTTCCTTCTAAATTAGGATTGAACAGTGCTGATGCTAATGCTCTTCTTGCCCCAATGATAGAATATTTCTTTGTCCAACCACATTTGGGGGTTAAACTTTCTCCGTACATGGGGTTATTATGGCTCTTTATACTTTCCTAGGTACAGTTCTGATGGCGTCAAGAGTTGTGCCTGTAATGATTTAAAAAGAGCTCTTTCTCTACAGTCCTGGTGAATTGCTACCAAAGGCTGTTGAGATCACGATTGTCCTACCACATGACATTTTTCATCTGCTCTCTTTTTATTAATTAGGATCAGAGATTTTGTTAAGCTACAGGTCTAACAGTCTGTGGTTGTTCTAGCTGGTTCAGGTACCAAGACACCAAAGATCACCTGGCATTTTTGTTATTATATTGGAGTGTCTAGTGAAGAAAGAGCTTCACTGTTTAGACATTTATGATTTAATGGTATTTCTACCCTTTTCTATGTATTCAAGGGGTTTTGTTTGTTTGTTTTGTCATGGTTTGCACAGCTTAGAGCACTGGACAACACTGTCTGATGAAGTTTGCTGATTTAGGTCTTCTGCTTATATATCAGTATAAGTGAAGCCTGTGATTCAGTAAGTGTCTTTCTGTAGACTAACAAACTCAGCTAAGCCTCTTAACTACTCTCATTGCTCTGGCTTGTACTAGTTCAGGCTGTTAGTCATAGGCATGAAATCCCAACTCTTTACAACCCAATAGACTTCCTTGATTACATATGGTGAACCATTAGCTGAAACAAGCTCATCATGAAGAGCTAGTCTGATGTACATTGCCATGGTATGATTAATCCCAGTGCTGAATAGCATGGTTCAATTGCTTCAGAAATGAATTTCCAACAACTAACTAGCAGTAATAGTTTCCCTTTGTTCAGGCAGGTCAGTCTATGACCAGTTGTTGTCAGGTTCTGCTACATTCATTACAATCTACCTAAGGTCCCTTGCAGCTTTGCCCAGATATTTCACACAAATGAAATAGTCTATGACTAGTTCTTCTGACTGTGCATTCATACTGCCAGTAAGCAGTTTGTCTTGTCCATCTTTTACCTACTAACCTGCATAGGGATTTAAAGGCATTTTCTTTGGGGTCACTGTTTAATCTTGCATTAATAATAGGTTCTTTTAAATGGTAAACCTGCTTTTCATTTGAACATGCTTTAAATGCCAAAAGAACCTGTTTGAGGGCAGAGCAAGACTTTTTATTTTCTTCAAAGAGATTCAGTATTTTATTTCTTCCTGATTTTTTGTTTCTTACTGATTCCATCATTTATACTTCTGAAAGGATAACCCATTGCAATCATTCCAGCTGATGTAGGACTGGAGATCTACTATGCTGAACATACTTGCTGTGAAAATCTTGTTAATGATACCACTGAAAGTGGGGAAGCTCAGTCTTTGGCTACATTGGTCCAGAATCTCTTGTTGCATCTCTATGTTCATCTTCCCTATGACCTTCCAAGACATCTTTTCCAGTTCTAGATCTTCCCGTTGATAGCGGTCATCCTGGCTCACATGCCATAATACTGTTTGAAAATAGACATTAAATCAGACAAAACCCAGGTATGCTTCTGAATTGCATCAGCCTTACACAGTTGGCAGCAGATTATAAATAAATTTAATTATTTTAGTTGATGATGTTATTTTTCCTTAACACATTAGGTCCAGGATTTTCCTAGAGGCTTTTTGTACTCATACTTAATATTTCTTTTCTCCACTCTGTACAGTATAGGTCTTATATTGCCTCCTAGTCTTTCAGATGAAAGTGATGTTAATGATATGGTATGAACATAAGGCATAGAAATTTATCTTTTTGCTGGGATGGATCTTATTGAGACAAATATGGCAATGGGTTTTATGGAATTTTATTCTGCTTTTCTTCTGAACCTATGAAGTCAGTCTTTCCTGAATGTCTGTATTTCAATAGAAACATTCTATATTTAGTTTTAGTTATGTGCCATTAAGGAAAAATCTCTCAGTATATATGTTGTTGTTGTCTTTTTGAAGTCACATTTTTTGTCAACTCGCATTGCATAATTCCTTCAACCATTCTCCTGGTATATCCATTCTCCAGGTGGGCTCTTGGTTTATCGCACAACAATTTCAGTTTCACAGAGGAAGTTATTCAGAAGGCAATGGGCTCAGTTATCTCAAATAGCCGGTGCAGATTTCTCTCTCATGTGTCAGTCTGCAAATATCAGGAAAAGGGGAGAAAGGTGTTGGAAATGAAACCATATTGGAAATGAAGACTTGTAAAAAACCAGTTTCATTAACATTTGCTTAGTTTTGTTCTCAGTAATGCAATTTGAAGTATATTATTGAAGTATGGGCAGTATCTTATTTTCTTTATAATTCTGATATCATGTTTAAACTGCCCACAGGAATGGAGATCCACACAGAGTAAATGAAACAAGCATTTTGTTTAAGACTTCTCAAACACAATCTTCAGTCTCTGCCATTCAGTGCTGCACATAACATCTCAGAATTATTTCCCGTGCATCTGCTAAGGTATAATAATGCATCAATTATCTTACTTGCCTGTGCTTAATAGAATAGTTATAATGCTCCATTCAACAAAAAGGGAATCTTTATGAAGCTGAATGCACATGGACATGCTTGAGGATTTCAGTGAAAATAATTTTTAAAACCATCTGTATATACAGATTTTCAGATATGGAAATATGTAAAGCAATTTGCACTGAGGAATATTATCTTGAAGCTCCATCAGTTCTTATATAGCAAAAGTGAACACTCCTCAAGTAAAATATGTCAAACTTCTACTTAAAAACAAAATATGGTCTGTTTTTATAAGCTATTGTTTAGGCCTTGATGGTTGTAATGAAACTTCGATTGTCTGAACTCCACTTGAATACACTGGTAAGCATGAATATAAAAATTTTTCTGTTTTATGTTAGAATAAAGCTCTGGGCCATCTTCCAAATCACAGGAAATATGTCCAGGGAACTGGGCCTGAAATTTAAACCTGAGCACCTAATATTAGGAGTAGATAAATGAAACACCAAAATCAATAGTTTTGTTTGCTTTCCTAGTAGTCATACACTGTATGTTCTCACCGGGAAACTTTTAGACTAAAAAGTGGTAGGCCACAGCATCGTGCCAGAATGTGCTTATTCTTTTAGGCACCTACATCTGAACAAATTAGTCTATTTTTCTGTGATAATGAGTAATTCCCATTGTTACTAAGTAGGACACATTATAGTATATTTTGTGGAAGTCTTTTAGAAACAACCTTAGTCCCTCCTACAGAGCTGTATAAAAACTTGTTGCTAACAGTCAGTTGTTATTCTACAGCATATATGTAAAATTTTTAAGATGCAGTTTCTGCATAGATAATCAGTGAAACCCAAATGCTAGCAATTAGGATATCTTATAGTTCAGTTTATAGCAACAAGATAGTAAGACAAATTCCTGGCAAAGGTGATGTCCGGAATTCCGTTCCAAATAAAGCAATCAAGCAATATTCCTCCTCTGTTTACTCTCCAATCTTTAAAACTGATGGTTACACTGGCCAGATAGATTTACTTAGAACAGTGAAAGACATTCAGAAAGTCCATCCAATTTCGTGATTTATTTGCTATTGATGCATAAAATAAGCTTGTCTGTGAAATAGCCATGTTGAAATTGCTATTCTCATGCATTTTTCATTGTTATTATTTGGCTAGACTAAGTCTTGAGGGTCAGATTAAAATTCATTCATCTGAAGCTGCACTGGTGGCAGAAGATAGTCTCAAATTAGCTCTTCCAGTTAATATCTGTACCAGCATTTGTAAAACCATTAGTACTGAGAGTATTCTTATTGGGCAGTGCATGTTTTAACAGAAATTCTTTTAACCTTCTGTGCAATGAAAACTTAAAAAGCACTGGTTGATATTCTAGGCATTTAATTCAGGCTATGCCAGCACAACATTGTGGTCTTCACAGTCTTTTATTGCTGGTGATGAGAGGTCATTGCTTATTAGATAATCATATCCCTTCTCTGCAATACTGGTCATACACATTTAATACAATTATAATTCTTAACACTTATATAGAGCTTTTCTTCCAATTGCTTTACAGACATTATGTAATTAAATTCTCAGCATTCTTGGGAAATAAGCTAACTCCTTATTACAAACAGGAATATTGGCCCAGAGGCAATAGCAGAATTTTCAAATATAGTCTTTAATTTTTAAGCTGGAAATTGGAGCTGAACACATCTGAAAATCAGGCTGTGCGGCGCCAAGATTACCAGTCATTTTGAAATCTGCAGTATAAAATGTGCTACCATAGGTCACTGAAGTAGCTGGGGTGAGAAATTGAATTGAAAATCCAGTCTTGATTCTTCAGACTTAGATTGAGATACTGAAATCTTTCTTTCATGTAGATGGATTCTACAATCTGTATTGAGGCAAAATGCCAGTTGCCTTTGACTGAGTATACACAGGCACTGTAAAGCACATCCATCATTTCCATCAGGAAACCAAAGGTTTTTGATAAATAGTCTTAATGCACAATCACGCCTGAGCTGTAAGACAATTTATTCTGAACCTCACTGAATCTTTGCCTCACAGAGAGCACACTAGAGAGCAGAAAGGAAGGCAGCAGGAGAATAAGCTGATGCCCCACATATGGAGCAAGGCTGCTTCATACGAAGCAAAAGGACGCAGCAGCTCTCTGGAAGCCCAATCTTTTCCTCTGATCATTGTCCCTCAGCATCACCAGTTTTGATAGCAGCAGGCACAGGAGAAAGCACCTTTTGTGGGAGCACCAATACAAGGGTGGCATCTTCCTCCTCTTTCTCTAAGGTAAACTGATGAACCAAACTGAAATATTTAATGGACCATATTGAAATTACTGGCTGCCAGCTGAGCTGCACAGTGTCGCCTCTCACCCTCTTTTTTGTCTACTTGCTTCCATCACAGCCCATCAGTTCGCAACACACATTCTACATTGCCTGACACTGTTGTTTCCAACTCCTTATTCAACACCTGCCTCTCCCTGAGCCATTGCTCCCCTTTGTTCTTCTCTTGCTTCTTCAATGTCCTTCTTGAGACCTTTACTATTATGTAAAACCAGTTTATATTTAAGTAACTAACACTATGCCGGTAGTCAAATGCCACCTCCATCCTCCTTGAATTTTCCTTGGATTTCAACATTATGGTAACTGACTTGAAATATTATCCTCCTTTTGTTTTCACAGCTCAGACTGTTACTGTCTCATCTCTTACCTCTCAATATTTATTTAGGGGTCTATTCAGAAAACTGATTAGATGCATTTTTGTTCAGGGCAAAAATGAATCATACGTTCACATGCTTAAATAATGTATTAAATAAAGATGCCTTTTTGAGCCAGAACCAAAACAGCTGTTTGAATGTTCCTCTTTGCCATTCTTGCCTTTGGGATCAATAATCCATTGCCATGTACAATACCTCCCAGTATTCCACCTTTAACAAAACTCCCTCTCTGATCCCATCCTGCTTCCTTCTACCCAATGCAAGTGTCAGAGAGAGACTCACTCATGCGTCTTTCTAGGTTTCCATTGCTGATTTAATCTTCTAATGGCCAGAATTGAACTGGGCCTTCTTCCTTGTTCCCTTCACTCTCCCCCTTTCATGGTCCTAAGTCACCCTGTGGGTGCTTCCTCAATCTGGAGTCGTTACTTGCTGTATTTGAGATTATAATAAAACAGACAAGAAGACGTTCTTCGGTGTTGGTTATTGTGGGGCTGTTTAACATTTTACCATATTCTAGTGTTTCTGTATTGTATTACTCATTTCTATTTAGTGCTGTTCTGTTTGCATATTTTAGGCAAAAAATAAGAATAAATATTCCCTGGCCTAAAATCTTATACTCCAAATTGAAGCATGTCATTAAATAAACTAACTTCTAAGCTCCACGTTGAGGGATGTAATGCAGTTACTATTGCAGGATTAGGAGTCTGCTTTGGTGATCCTGTATTTGCTCTGCTTCTGTTTTTGTTTTTTTTTTTTATTTCTGCTGAGTGTTTTAATAGATATATATATGAAAAATTCATTCGGGAATAAGGATGGGCTATCAGTAATGGCACATGGAAGAAAGTAAATGTCAGGATTTTCAAATCCTGCTGAAATCAGGTAGTCACTCTGTTCCCTTCAGAAGGCTTCAGAAGGTTCTCAAGACAGTGAGAGGTGTGCCTTAGGACATAAGTAACTGAGGACAGAAAGTCTACTAATCAACTAAGCTAGACAGTTTCCCAGCAAATGTAAAGGACATACAGTGTTCAGTTTTCAGAGGGGGTTAAATAGGAATATTAGGATGTTATTGAAGAAATTAAATCCATGCTAGTAAATGAGCTTCTCTGTGAAAAAACCTATTTGGATCTGAAGCAGTCCACACTAGGAGCCATAGGTGTGTGTAAGGTAGTTGGTGTTGCTTTGCCCAAGCTCAGGAGGAACGGAAGGGGTGGAAGGACCCAGTGAGATGACCAGGGAGCACATGGAAACTCATTATACACCACCACAGAATTTCTGCCAGGGTTTTTTTGGCTTTGCTTTCTGTGAGGCATCCAGTGTTTGTCTATCCAGCATAAAGCAGTGAGGTATAGGTATGGTTGGTGGGTCTGCCCAGTACACATGGTCCATCTGCATGGGAGAGCACAGTGTCAAGCACACCAGTAGATTTGTGGTAGCTCAGATGTAGCCCAAAGCCCATAAATTGTGGCGCTAGGACTCAGGCCATCTTGTAATGAACTAGCTGATGCCTCTCTGCATCAGGAGTCATTGTTCCTTCCTTTGGCTTGGGAAAGGTGACTGACACAGATAGTGGGATGGCTTCCTTAGTGTGACATACTGCATATTCCCTGCTGGTGTGAAAGTCATGGCTAAAATTTTGGATATAATAAGGTTACAGATTTAAAGATGCCACTCTGGACTGGAATCTCAATTTATTTTTTTTTAACATAAACCAATATGTAGGTTATGTAACAGAGCACAAGCTAAGTGCTAATAAAAAAAATGTAAACACTATTGCCATCTTGTGGCTTAAAGTTGCTTCAACAGAGTTTTGTGCACGGATTATATACTCCCTCTGATGTTCTGTAAACATAACACATTTTCAATTAAATAGGCGAATCAAAGTGGCACAACACAGAAGCAATGTCCAGACCTGCACATCAGAATCAATTACAGAAGTGGAGAAACAATCCTGTTTGTCTAGAAGGACTAATCACGTGGAGAGCCGTTGGGAGCTGAGAGCACACAGGTCATTATTGAATGAAATAGCACTAGGCATATTTTTTTCCATTGAAACAAAAGGACATTCTGCAAGAATAAAACTTTTGGATGACTTTCTTTCATTTTTCTTGTATACAGTATGAGCCTATGATGTTTAAAGCAAATTCTCCTCAGATTCCAGTTGGGGAAAATACTTTGCTTTTTAAAATAAAATCTAGTGTATAATATTAGATACAGAATGCTACAGGCATATAATGTCTTAAGGTATTATATTTTTGTTTTGTTGTGGGTTTTTTTCGAGATTCCTACCTGTTTATTCAGCTGGTCTTCTGAGCACTGTTAGAAACAGGACACGATATTAAATAGAGAATGCTGACCTAGATCAGATGAGTGGTCTATGTATTTTACACATGAAGTTCATGTGAAACTTAATGTTGATTGATTGTTTCACAGAGAATTTAATTTTTGTATATTGTTTAGCAGAATAAATTTTAGGAAACTATGTCAGAGCATCAGATTTTCTTTTCTTTTTCTATATTCAGCGACCACCAGTCAAGAAATAGAACTGGGCAGGAAACAATGGCTTTGTCCCATTGAGTTGTGATTTTTCAAGACTTCTCCTGTTCTGTGCTTGTCAGACCTCAGATCCACAGAAGTTTTTTTCAGACTTGGTAGAGGACATTTACTATAGGGTGGCCAGCAGCCTTGAGTTTAAAGCATTCATTCAAGATGGTAACAGCCAAGACAAAGGTCCTCAACTGCTCTTTTCATACCCCTGTATTCAGTATAACATTGTTCATTGCAACACTGTTCACTTCTATGGGATTTTTATCTCTATTCTTGATCAGAAAGCCCAGCCTAGACAGAAAAATATTGGCAGCAAGACATTTTCTTTTTTTTTTTTCCCATGCAAACTTTGGCTTGGTTTGGTTTTTCATTAACTATTTTCTTAGCTTTTTTATTTAGGAAAAGTTCTCAGCTTTAACAGAAATATTGTAACAAAAACCATTAACAATTTAAACAGGACACAAAACACTGATGGCCAATGACCCAAAGCTATGAAGTTCAAATATGAGACATTTTGATCTGTTTAGTAATTCCATTTCTGCGTCTTTTTCATTTGGGAACACATTAAAACACTGTTCAGAGTTAATTTATACTTATGCACATTCTGAACTTTCTCCTTATCTATCTATGCCTCATTTCTTTGCATGTATGATTTCTTAGAACCTATTGAAGCCCAAATCCTATAGATCACACGTTTGATTAATGTAGAGTCATGAATTTACCTTACTCTTCTGTGACAAACAGAATGTAGTATAACATCTGTGAATTTGAGCCTAATAAAGGAAGGAGCACAAAATCTAAAATGTACAATATTCCTAGACACTTCTCTTTCAGAAAATATTTACCTTGGTGAGATTAGTTTGTATGCAAATGCTACAGTGATTCTTGCTACTGGCATGAGTTGCGTATTTTTCTGTGAAAGTGAGGTTTAGGTTATTCGTAAGATATAGGTTACATTTTTGTTTTATGATGGCCTGTTGTGGCTGCAGCCACCACAGCTGTCTTGTTTGTACCAAATCCTTATCACCATCTAGATCCAAATATGAAACTCTACCTAGTATGACAGTACCTGCTACTCCTGGCATGACACCTAAACACAAGGTACAAAGGAGCCAGACCTTCAGTAGGAGGCCATCTAAGCCAGCTGATAGTAAATGTGAAGAAGTAGGATGCTGCCCTCCTGGCAAACAGAACAGAATAGTATCTTCCTTCATGTCAGGCTTATTGTAATAAGTCACCTTGGCAAGGAAGAAAGAAAAATGCCTTGTATGCTAGATAATATGCTTTTATGGGAAACCCAAGTTAGAGATCCTGCTGAAGTAAATATTTGTATCTCCTACATACATACAGTAAAACAGCTTTTATGAGAAAATATAAGAGTGGTTACTTCACTGTGCATCAAAAGCTAGTGGTCTGAATGTGTTCCTAGGAGCTAGATGACGTAAATCAGCAGAGGAAGGATATAAATAAATGTGGGTCACTCTCATCGCACACTTCCTCGCTTCTGTTTTGCTGCATTTAAGAGCTGATCTGTCAGATATGTTCTAGTAGGTTACATGGGCAACCCTTGTTGATGAACTCTCCTGAGGTCAAATCTTTGAGTGCATTGAGAAGGACCAACACCAGAAATTTACTTCTTTGGGACTGAGACCTTCTAGTGCTAAGCAGACACTCACTGTAGGTTTGGAGAATCTTTAAAAAATAAATAATTATTCCTTTATCAGTTAGTTCCTTCACAAACCACCTCTACATAAACAAATACACAATTTTTTTAAAAAATGCATCTTGTTGAATTTTACTGATACTCATTCTGATACTTCACATATTTCCATCAGTTTCACTAAGAATACAAACACTGACATGCACCTTGCTTATGTACACAGGAGACAGTTTACCAAAATTCACACTGAAGTTATGGATATAAAACTTTAATGGATTTTGCCTGGCATTCCAGCACGTATGGCTAACAGATACTACATGTTTGAATCCAAAAATGGATGATAAATTTCAGGTTATGGATGAGGCTGTTGAATTGCAAGTGGGTGATCTAAACTACAGCCTACAATTTTTACTCCAAATTTGGAAGTAGCACATCCCATGAGCAGATGGCTATCTGCCTTCTGGCCTGCTTGCTTAAACAGAGCCTGGGAAGGTGGAGTCTGTAACAAGACAGCATAACAAGTCACCTGAGTGCAGAAGGTGAATGCCAATATATTTCCAGGGTATGACATCAGTACTGGTAAATTTTCAAACATCACCTATTGCTATCTTGCATTTAAGAGATATATTGACTCCGGCATGTACTGCTGTATATCTAATCCTAGGAGTCTGATGGGGATTTGCACCACATGCTTATTTAATAATATGCATTTCTTGCATGTCTTTAGACAAAGCCATTGGACAAAAAAAGCTTCTTTGAGAATTGTGCTTTTTACCTCTTTTTTTTTCCCTTTATTTTTTTTCCTAAAGTGCTGCCCATTTTGCTAGAAAAAGATCCTTAAAAAAACATATAATTATGTGCTAATATATACACATCTACACTTAGTATTTCAGAATATAGCAGATGTTCTTTACACTTTCTTTTAATATTTTCCATTTTTTCAGATGAACAAGTGTCATTTGTTGGTTTAGATATTATTCTATTGCTAATCCAGTGCCAGAAATTTTTGATGGTTGCCTTGGGAAAAACAGCTACTTAACATGGTATATAACACAATAAGGATTTTGGCTCCATCTTTCAGATTCAGATGGTTCATTGCTATAGAATATAAAGTATTTTCCAGTATTTCCCACATTAATATGCAAGTGAGAGGAACAGAAACATGGTTGGTTGTTCTCAGTATAATCTTATCTATCGATATCAAAAATATGGCAGTGCCAGTCCACATTTAGCACTTAGAAGCTACTGATTCACCACTACTGTATGTAGAAAAAAAAGGTGGCTTCAATTTGGAGGGCAAATTGAACAAGCCATTCTAGCTAATGGCAATTCAAAACACATGAAAGATATTAACTGAAATTTCATGATTATATATAGAGTTCAAAGGACATTATCTTGCACTGGTGAAATGAAACTCAAACTGAAGCTCTGATGGCATTTTAATTCCTTTACTGGTTATAATATTACTGGGGAATAAGGATTTTTTTGTTGTTGTTTCATATTTAAACAAATGGAGTACATTAAAAATAAAAGTATTCAAATATGTTAAGTATTGATTCCTGTAGCCATAATACTAGCCTAATATTTTACTACAGTCTTAAGATGTCAAGTAACCATGCACCTAATGTTAATGAGAATTACAGTATCACACACTTTCATAGGAAAATGGCTAAAAATAATGTGGCTAAAAATAAAGTTACCAAAAATATAATTGTATCTGGTCTGTACAGGGGTAACACGTTGTAAATAGCTGTGCATTACTTACTTTAGGTAGTTATTTGCCGTAGAAAGGAATCAGTCAGTGATCTCTGAATAAGATTAGAAAGGAGTTATGCCTTTGCTGCAGTTGATAGATTCCAGTCTAGCAAATATGGGCTGCCTTTTAAACTAGGACAACAGGAGCTCTCCAAAATGCAGAGAAAAAAAAATTAAAATGCTGGCAATATATAAGCCTTTTATTGTGCATTTTAGAAACACACAAAACTTAATTTCTTTCTCAAAAGATAACAGATTTTTCATCAGGTCCCTGGAAAGGTGCCATTTTGGAGTCCACATGCTTTTTCTTGCCTCTCTATATCAGAAAAATAATGAAATATTTTTCTTTCCTCCCCCATCCCACCCAGGATAGTTCATAATTTCTTTGAGTAAAATGTGGTCACGTCTGTGCCAATTTGAAAAAAAATCCAGTTTTGACATGACCATTTCTTTTAGGATTTTGTTTGTGTGTGGTTTTTTTCTTTTTACTTGTTTTCGTTTGGTTTTTTTTTTAGTTTTTGGTTTCATCTGGGACTGCCATGAAATTTGGAAATGTGTGAATTTATCTTTCCAATCAAATGACTTTTCTTTTTTTTTTTCCTAATTGAGACTTCAGTGTGGATATGGCTACCACTTAAATAGCAAGTAGACCCATCAATAGGTTCTCTATAGGGTTCACAAGCAGATGGTGGCAAATGCCCCTCTTCACACAGATTTCAATATCTTATAATTTCATATGCCTTGGGATGCATATTTCAGTGAGCAAAAGATGTCATAGTATGACTGAAAAGAGATGAAAATGCCCTGGCTGAATCAAAGAGCTATTTTTTGACATTTCAAGACTTTCCTACCCAAAAAGTAACACAAGTGTTTACCAGGCCAGATACAATTCTTATGACATCTGTCTCTCAAACACACTGTATCTCTTATTTTGCAGAGGTAAAGCAGGCTTTCAGTAGCAATTTGAAAGGGGTTTGCTACTGCCTCACAAGAAAACTGGACATGAACTTTTGTAAAAAGTTCAAAAAATAAGAGTAGACTGTCTCTGAAAAGAGGCAGTTATCAGCTAGAGAAACGCAGGGTGAATTCTTAATCCAGAAAGCAAGGAAGATTCCCAGCCATTTGCAGATAACCCTATTTTCTCAGAATTGTGTGCTCTGAAAAATTTCATTTTATACTGAGTACTACATGTTAAAGAGAGAGTGTTATGCTGGTGCATGTTGAATTACCACCTGGTACTGTGGATTACCATCCTTCTTGTTCGCTTTTCCCAGTGAACACAAGACATTGCAGAATGCAGAATATTGCCTAAGTCTACACAAATTACTGAAAATCACAGTCTGGTAGATTTAGAAATTGACACAAAATTGTTCTTCTATAAATAGGGTCTGAGAACAAAAGTGATACAGAAATTTACCACTTTGCTTAGAAAAAAGTCAATTTATAGTCAATGAAATGTTTACTTTATTGAAAGGGTTTAACTGCTGAGACAGGGCAGAACACCAAATTACCCTGAGCATTTATGGTTGCAGACCTTCCTGAAAGGCTGCTACCAACAAAACAGAAGTTTCCTCCTGCTTTTTTGTTAATGTCTGCAAGAAACTAAGTAATAATTTTGAGAAAAGGCTTCCAAAAACAAGTGGTGTAAATGCATTTATTTTGAAATGCAATTTCAAATGACAACTTGTATCTTTTTCAAAAGCATTTTCTTATGTTAAAATGGACAGTGTTTTACTGCTCTGACAACTGGACCAGTTACTTTCAGAGCACATTAACAATTCAGATAGCAAAAATGTAATGTTCCCAGGCAGACTTTTAATGGAAAGTGAAATGTTCTACTTGGCCAGCTTTGGAGGAAATGTATCAGTTTTGGCAGGCTGATAACACCAATGAATTCTGAGCCAGTATATAAAGAAAGAGCAGGGGGAAGTATTATTACTGTTGCAATGCTTTCCCTTTGTCTCTTTTATTTAACAAGTTGTCAAATTTAAGAATTATTTTCCTTTTCATCAACATGTGATTGTAAGGGCATGTGTGATACTGACTGCATGTCTTGCTCAGCCATAACTTCTGTGAAAATGTATAAATATAGTAGGATCAGGTTGCTATTCAACAGCAAAAGTCTTAAACATGTATTCACTGGCATATTTTAGACCATTTTGAGCCTGTTCCATTTGATTCCCAGGTAATTTCTCCTCTTTACGAGTATAAATTGAATCACTGGCTGTTCCACATGTCCACTGGAAGATGGTTAGGACCTCACATTTAATAAGGTTAACTTCTTTAGCTGTAAAACAAATAACTTTTTGATTTTGATAGGGAAAAGTTTCCAGCAAAAAGATAGTGTTACATGCTTTAATTTTATTGCAGTCTCAGAGGCAGTTCACTTGAAGAATGAACACTGATTTCCTCACCACTGTTGGAGCTATAAGCTTGAATGAGCCCTTAGAGTAAGATCTGATCCAAAGCACTGGACTATCCATGTGAAACAGTTTAACAATGCATATAAGCAGGATGCAATTTTTCTCTTAATCTAAGTAATTCTGGTGAGGAAGAAATACATCATGGCTTGGGAAATAGTTTATCCCTAGTGTCTTGAAGCCATGATAACACTATTCAGCCTGCCCCAAGACTTTGTCAATAATCCATTATGTAATGTTATGCCATCATTTCCTCTGTGTATGGTACTTTTTCTACCTACCTCTAAAAACATTTAAAGGCAGAAAATATTTCTCAGTGCTCTCCCTCTGCTTGAGGACATTGATTTGCTTCCTATTTTGCTTCTGGTTTGATGTTTGATCTTAGGAAAGTCATTTAGGCTCTTTGGTCTTCCTTTTTAACAGGTCATAAGTCCCAAGAGGTGATAAAAGATGTTTGCACTCAGTGCTTAGAATCACAACCAGTGACACCTTTATCCTGCTGCGGCATGTGTAAACCTTGTCTTGGCCCTTTACTTAGCACTGGAGTTGTATACCTACCAAAGCCTAAAGCAGGAAATCTGAATATGCTCTTCTCTATCTACTTCTCCTTTAGAAGCTCTTCATCTTTGCATTAGCAAAGTGGCAAGAAAAATACATGAATTTGTTTATTTGCGTGGTTTTTGTCTATTTCTTTATAAATTGAAGCTAACTGGGGAAAGCTTTTCTGTTGGAAGGGAAGAGAAATTGCAACCAATATATTGAAAATGCTTCTAAACCTGATCTATGAGTACCTTAGATTAAAGTTCAGTGTCATCAGCCCTTAACAAACAAATAACAATTCTATGCATCTCATCAGCATGCTGGCAGTCTCCTCTTTCTGATAACAGAAATATCTTGTTTCCAAATCCACAAAATAAGAATGTCACTACTAGGGGAAAGCTTTTCTTGCGGGTTGGCTTTCATAGACAGTGAAGCAGTTATTTGCATGGAGCAGCTGAAAAAATTTTGAAGAAGAGAGGAATAGCAAGGCAGAGTGTGTATTTCATAATACTAGCTGAATATTTAATATCTCACGTATTTCCCTGTGGTTGAGAAATGCTTGTAGTTGAAGGCATAGCAGCATTACCTGTTACATGGATATCATTAGTACATATATGTATTAGTGTATAACAACTCTAAGAATTGTTTCTTAAGATATATTTTGATTGTCTTTTAGTTATGCCATCCAGTCAATAAGCAACTGCCTTTTCCTACTTTTAAATGACTAGATCAAATGAGTAGATTAAGCATTGCCATTCTCATGCTAATGCAATTTTTGTCCATGTACTTCGCAAATTTCAGTTCAGAGATTGTCATAAGAAACTTTCCTAACATTTTTTCTGAATCTGCTTCTGAAATACATTAGTGTGAAAAAGATGGGGCAGCAGATTAATTAGTGAGTAAGTGAACCAGTTAATTAATATTACAATTAAATCTGCCTGAGGTATGCTTATAGAATCCTTGGCACTTCTCAAGTAACGAAAAAGTGTTTGCCCTCTCCCTCATTCTCAAAGCTCCACTGGAAATGGGGCTTGTCTGAAACAATGCTCCTGTGAAGCTGGTCAGAATGAGGTAGATGAGTGAGTTATCATGGGGTCAGAATTATTTTATGCCCTGTCTGTGATAGGTCTATTCTACTGTTCATAGGACTGAAATAGAAAATTTGTTATTATGTTCAATTTGCTGCCAAGAGATCAACTTTGTTGCTTTTGGCAATCACTAATGATTTTTTATTTTGCATGAGCAGCATAATGTTTTATTTCTGCCCCCATTTTTCATAAAAAGTTAATTTGCATACATTTCTGCAAGAGTGAACCACGTTACTATGGGAAAAAAAGGCTCCATGAATAGTCTGAAACACAGAGGATTTACCATAAATAAAAAACAGGGGAGAAAAGGTGAAATACAATCATGTAATGTGTTTCAGACCCAAGCATTCATGCTGTAAAAAGGTTATTTTCCATCTGATGGTAAATCAGGATCCTGTTTTGTGTGTCTGGTTGTCACAATGTTGTCTGGGGGCTAAATCCACATCCATGAGCTAGGATCAGTACCGAGCTCTGAACATATGCTCCCTACAGCTAGTAATGTCCCCAGAGTGGTCCCCAAGCTCCATATCTAACACAACCTGACCCTGGAATTTACTGAGGCCAGATAAGCAATGCATTGAAAAGAGTGCTTCGATTCCTCTCTTCCAAAAATAGTCACTTTAAACTCTGGGCTGGGAGCAGTCACCTTCCTGGCTCTGGAATTCAGCACCTTATTCAAATCACACAAACCTCGGGATGCAGCAGCAGCACCAATCCCTCCTGGTGCTGTACGGATGGGATTACAGCAGTTGTGTGCCTGATGACCACACTCTGCATTTCCTGCCAGGGTCCAGAGCCTTATCTCTGTTTCTGGACATGCAGAAGGATACAACCTAAGCTCTAAGGGATTGCAATCAACTTATTTGTTTATTTATTTATTTATCTTTAATTTAAAGATGAATGCAATGAGTTGGAGTAAAAATCACTGGAGAGAGAGAGAAGGAGAGAGGGAGGGAGGGAGAAAAGGAGGGAGGGAGGGAGAACAGTGGGCTTGGGCAACCTTGGGAAGGTTATAGTATTTCACATATACCAGTGGCAGTGCAAATGAAGCTATCCATTTCTGCTGTTCATTTGAAAAATTAGATAAAGGGAGGGAAAATAATGGTTTGCTTTTCCGGTTTTGTTTGTTTGTTTGTTTGTTTGTTTGTTTTAAACAGAAATAAATATGTTAAATCTTTCTGTTGGTATCGGTCAGTGTCCAGGTCAATTTGTGAAGTCCATTGGTGAACCCACCAACCAGCACTGTCTGGTCCAACACACGTTCTCCCACTGGTGTGATTTGGGAGACTTCCCAGGACTGCAGCATATCCACTCAGGAAACCTGTCCAGGTGTGCTGCAATGCTGACATAGCTTACCTGCATGTACTTCCATCCAGGACTGCCTGTCCAAGAGCGTCAGGGGTGCAAAACCTGCTTAACCCTTGGACCTGTACCAGTGATCAGGCAGTAACCTAAACAAGGTTTTACAGCTTAAGAGTCTGAGCCCTTCTGCTCTCTAAACAGTAAAGAGATCCTGCTCACAAAATCTGTTTCCAAATTTGCCCTTCTTTCTTATGTTCCTCACGATAATTATATAAGAAGGATAAGTAGATGTATTAGTGTGTGTCTTAAGCTATTGTAATAACATAATCAGGATTATTTGCAATGCTTTTGTCAGAGATGATAGTTGTACTCCATATGAACATCTAAAATATAGATACAAACAACCAGGTAGAGCAAGACTGAGTTTAACTCAATCTCCCTTCCTCTTCATCTAAAAGACTGTTACAATATTTGCCAGAATGATGCACACGTCACAAGAGAACTAGAAGCAGCTACATAAGAAGAGATCAAAAAGACCAAATTACAAATATTTAAATGGAATTTGAAAAACTTTAAAAAATCCTTGAAATTTCTATACTTTTTGAACATCTTTTAGAACAAAATTTTAATTACCTGCTAGCAGTCTGACTGATACTCCAGGACATTTCCTCACTGTTTAATCCTGTGATCCAGCTCATTTTCCCCTTGCTGATCCCTTTCTCTTCCCACTGGGCATTAGAGCTGTAACTTACCAGAACTAGCAGAACAAAGCATCTTGTCTTTCAGAGAGTGAACCAAGCACTAATGAGACATCCATATTTTAGCAAGGCTTTCCCTACAACACTCCCTTTTTATTGGGGTTCCAGAGCATGAAATAGCCTGCAGAAAGAAGAGCATGGCCTGCAGATATAATTTCTGCTATGCCTTTTGTCATGTGAAATTACCTCTATGGGTATCTACTTTGCCTGCTCTTGTCTGCCTCTTTTGCTTGCACTGAGAGGTCTTTAGGTTGGGGGGAATACTTAGGCTGCTATCACAAGATTTTTCTTATCCTAGCTTTCCCCTTGCTCTAGTAGGGAATTTGGAGATTTGCCTTTGAGTCAGGTTTTCCAGAACCCTGGGTATAAACAAATATACTCATAAAACTTGTTTTCAGATTTTTTTTTTTCTAGATTAATACAGACTGAAAGGACTTATCCTTCTTCCTTAGTCAACTATCAGAGTAAGTAGGAACTGGTTGTTTGGAAACTGAATCCTTGCAGTTTGTATTCAACTCATAATATTTCATGTTTTCCCACTACCTGACTATTGTTTTTCACATTTTAACATTATTTTAAAAGGAAATGTGCAATTTATGACAAGTAAAAGGTGTGAGTGACTGAATCAATGCCATCATTGATTTCACTTGAAAGCAGAATCAAATGCTTAGTCAAACCGAACACCTTGGAACCTAATCCTGCAGACTTTATTCAGCTTAAATCCTCATTGAAAACACTGGGAAATTCGGTGTAAGCCTTTCATTATCAGAAATCTAGATTTCCATTGCAAAACCTAATGCAAGACTGTTACTGGCAATTAAATCTGCTCTGCCTGCGGTAATTTTTCATATAAATTGTGTAAACTGAACCTGTTTTAAATATATGTTTGGAGAGATGAGGACAGGGAAAACAGCTTTGCGACGCTGTTCTGTGATGATCGGTTGCATTCGATAAATTTTTATGTCAACAATATAGTACAACTAGAATTTGTGCAAAATATAATGCACAACTAAGGCAACCGCTCACTTTGTGGTTCAGTGTAGCCATATTTGATTTTTTACGAGACATTAATGATTAACTTAAGGCATCTGGTAAACTATAAACTGGATCTTTTAATAATACATGCTCCAGAAGAGGTTTTTTGTATATTTAAGATATTTTTGTTAATTATTTATTTAAGTTCTTGGAAGTATAATTGCATTACAAAAATATAGAATTGCTATAAACCTTTGATTTAGGTGAGGAGAAAGTTGCTAGTCAGTTGAAAATATGTTTTACTTAAGCGATAGCTTTTAAAGAACTATTTTTTGATTAACACAAGTGGTACAAAGAATCTGATATCCTCTATTGTAAATCACAAATTATTGCAACTACCTATATAGATGCTACAAAATCCTTAGTGTATGCACACTGATTAGATACATTTTTGCAAGAAATACACTTTGCATATGACATTTAAAGCAGTTGATTAAGGAAAAAGCATAATTAAAAGTTGATAGAAATGTTGAATTTTCATGTATGCACCTTATATGTTTTATAATTGCATCAGTGTAATACAAATGTATTCCAGCATTTCTGCAAGCATTAGAACTGACTTACTAGAACATTTGGAGTGCAAGTATATTAAACTGTCTCTTGAATCATGTTTCTTAATACGAAAACCTAAATATTTTAGAGGTAGTTTTATTTGTTAGTGTAGTGCACTTACCAGCATAGAGATAGAACATGACTAAAGGGTATCAGTAAAAAAGACATGGTCAGGTGTGTCCTGGTGCAGTGAACGCTAATATGGCTTCGGTAGAAGCACATTATGCTCTTATTTCTGACTGTATACTGAATTATTTACACCTTCAAGGCAGCTGATTGAACTGCAGCATCAGTCAATTAGCAAATCAAAAATTTATATGATTCCAATTTAGCATGGAGTCCTTCTCTCTTTTTTTTTCTTTTTAGATTTTCACCCTGACAGTGACAAATTACTCCTCTGCTGGCTGAGATTGGAAATTAAAAGCATTTAGAGCTGCTCATGCATTTATGCTAATGAGAACTTCTGATATGATTTGCATGCAAAAGAGGACAATCTGAAAGCTCATCAGTTTTTCATGCGTCCGCATTTTGATGTAGTAGGATTTTTTCTGTTTTCTGCAGAGCAGAAAAATTTTTCTTGGGGAAACAATACTCTATGTGAACAAAAAGAGTTTTTCTTTTAAGTCAGAAAGTTCCTTCTTTTTTTTTTTACCCTCCAGATTCTTGTCAAATCATTTGCTTTGCTGTTTCAGAACTGCAGCCCATGTTCATTAGCATTTTAGATGTTTATCAAAGGAATGATCCAGTATCTGCCATGCAAGATTATAGCTCAAGCTTCATTTTAAATTCAGCAAGAAAAAAAGACCCGAGGACAGATAAGAAAAGGGATGTGTACTCTGACAAGCTTCTTCACAGACACACCCGAATTAATCCTATTTAGAGTAAAATTTGATTAATCAACAGAGGTGGTAGCTTTAAGTTTAGTGAAATAGTTAACTCTGACAAATTTTGGGAATCTCTTTGGTGCAGCCTTTCTGGAATGCAAATAAAGAAGCCAGACAGCAGATAACTTTAAGATTATTTTATTAAAAATTTCCTGTTTAGTAAAGAGATTGCTGCCACTTTTAGACATCTAGTTTTGCTTTCCAATTTGTTATAACAAAAATGACATGGCAAAGAAGGGTCTGGAGGTAACAAAAAAACCCATCGGTGTATTTCTTTTGCTTTTCCAATACCTGGAGTACTGTGTCCAGTTCTGGGGCCAACAGTGCAAGAAGGATGTGGACCTCCTGGATTGAGTCCAGAAGCAGGCAACGAAGATGGTCAGGGGGCTGGAGCACCTCTGCTATGAGGACAGGTTGAGAGAGTTTGGGCTGTTCAGCCTGGAGCAGTGAGGGCTCCAGGGAGATCCACAGCAGACTTCCAGTGCCTAAAGGGGGCCTACAAGAGAGCTGGGAGGGACTTCTTATAAGAGCATGTAGTGATAGGGCAGGGATGAATGGCTTTAAACTGAACAAGGATAGATTTAGAACAGATAATAGAAAGAAATTCTTCACTATGAGGATGGTATGAGGTATTGGAACAGCTCTGGAAGCGTTCAAGGCCAGGCTGGATGGAGGTTTGAGCAAGCTGGTCAGGTGAAAGATGGAGTTGGAACTAGGTGGTCTTTAAAGTCCCTTCCAACTCAGCATATGGTATGATTCTATGATTTTGTATATTGGAGGTAGTATAACTAAAATAATTCACAAAGTAAAAAGAGATAATTGTTTCCCTATTGTTTACCATGTGTAAGAAGTTTGATCAGGATACACCTGTGTATTTTTGAGTTTTTGTGAATGTACAGTTTTTGTGTTGGAAATCATTCTTTTTTAATACTGGTAATTTGAAAGACCCTAACTATTGTCCTCCATTTACAAAAAAATTTGGTGTTATAGTACTTGCTGAACATTACCATAATCCATTAATTCTTTCAGCTCTCAAAAGCTACTATTTAGAGTTTTACTTGTAATGACTCATTCTCTTATCTTTCAATTGATCAAGCTCCAATGTATTCTTTAGTAAAACAAAGGCAAAATATGAGTTATGTCTGTATATCTGAGTTAAAATTAAAAAATTAAATTCAGAACATAATATATTCAAACCATTCTTCCAGAATGCCCTTTACACTTTGAATCACTTTTTACTCCCAAGTACATGCAGCAGCACTAAAGATTTGCTGGGTTTCAAAGGTATTACAGAAGAGAATTTTACCCAGTGTTACAGCAAGGTGCTTTACAACCACTCAAAGGCAGATAACAACAGGTGTATACTATTTTTTATAACATCTCCTGTCTTAAGACAGTATTCTTACTTCATGCACTTGAAAATAAAATATCTGTTTCTTCCATAATTGCAGCAGTTCCCCTTTTTCTTTTGCTGTATTGATGCCTGGTAGTAGATATCTTATTTCATCCCTTGATGAGAAAGAGAGGGGTGTGGTAGAGTAATCGGAAGGGGAAATACTATTAAATGTCAAGAAAGGACACTAGGAGAGAAAGGGTCATGCAAGATCATAAGTCAGCCTTTATTGTCCTCTTTGACACATTAGAAGTGATGGTACAGCGGAAAGTGTTGGCACAGTGGTATCCTTCCTGAAAAACCCTGCTGAGATAACCTATCAGAAAAAAAAGACATGTAGTGATAGGACCAGGCATAATGGCGTTAAACTGAAAGAGGGTAGCATTAGATTAGATACTGGGAAAAAATTCTTGTTTGGGAGGGTTATCAGACACTGGAACATGTTGTCCAGAGAAGCTGTGGATGCCCAATCCCTGGATGGGGCTTTGAGAAATCTGGTCTAGGTATCCGTGCCCATAGCAGAGAGTTGCAACTAGATGAGCTTTAAGGTCCCTTCCAAACCAAACCGTTCTAGTATTCCGTGATTCTACGATTCTATGAAAATACTAAATTAAGAACATGATTTTTGACACTTCATGCAATCTGAATTGTGTCTAGAGGTGATTTTCTGATCTCTGCTGAAATTCACTTTGTCTGCACATAGAATCAAAGAACTCCTGAAACAATAATCTACCTATTGTGTTCCCAAGCATTTACTTTTATCCTTGCAGAGATACTGAATTGTATTGCCTATTCTGAATACACTTCTCTTTAGCGAGAGGATTTGCAAAGGCTTACATTTGATGACAGTCCCAAGTTATAATTGCCTTGCTTTTGAGTGAGGAATTTTTGCTTCATTGTCTTCAATGATCATTGCCTGTGGTAAGGAGGCATTTTTGCCCTTCATGTTTTTTTTCTCTCAATTGCTCCTATTCAGATTGAGTAGCTGAGATCCTTGAAACCACAGCTTACAACAAAGAAAAATAATAATTTTGGGATAATTTAGATGCTAGCTTAGTTTACCAACATAATGCAGTTAGTTTCTCATGAAGGGTATGAAAATGTAAGTCTTTGATGTTTACAGCTCATGTACATTGAGCTTTATCTCTTTAACTCTCTTGGCAAAACATCACTTTCACAGGCTCTACATGGCCTATTTTGGGGGACAAGCCAGTACTTCTTCATTCTTCAACATACACCTTCATAAATCACCTTTTGTCCTTCAGGGAAATAGGCTATCAACAAATGTTGGAAGAGAATTCAGAAACCTCTGGTCCAGAGGTGTCAGCCATCTTGCATTATTTTGGGAATCATCTTCTATCTTCTTCCTGGTCACCTCTTTGTCAGTACAGATTCTAGCTTATGAGGCTGATGAGTTCAACTGGGACACCTTCTGAGCCCTGAAGTTGATTGTCCTCAGGATTTATATGTTCATATGCTGGTGGACCCCCTTCTTTGAAGGTAGTTAAATGTTCTAACATATTTGTTCTCAAATGCAGCAAATGAGCAACAAGTACCTCTGTGAACAGAGTGCCTCAACCATTAAAATTACTGCTTGATGCTCTAGTTGTAGCCATCATCCTATGTTCATCAGGGAACTGGGGATATTTGACTACCAATTTACCTGTCTGCTTGCAACATACTGTCAGAAAATTGTTTTACAATCACTTATTCTTGCTGGAGATTTCTTAGCACTTGCAATTTCCCATTTATAGTTCAGTTTCAATCAGTTATTGCTTAATTTTGTGTGTGCCAAGACCTCTTTATATAGATTTCTATCTGGCTTCTGTAGTGGACTTTACTGGCAAATTATTTGCTTTCTCCTGTTCTAGTAGGAATCATAATGTTGCAAATTCTTATTGTCTTTATAACACACAGAGTATGACAAAAAGAATTACTGGGAATAATTTTCCATTCTTCAGTTTACATCTTAACACCAATGTAGACAAAGTCATGAATAGTTATAGGAAGCACTTTAGAAGTGTTGTATTATAGTGCCATGTTCTCTGTGTGAAACTCCCCTTGAAGTCAATAAGAGTTGTGTATTCTATTCAGTGGCATAATCAGGCAATAAATTATGAAAGCTGTGCAAACACCAAACATAACAAACCACAAACAAACGACATTAAGAAGTGACAAAAATACCCAGTGTTATGCTAGCAAAAGAGTTAAAGCTAATAGTTTTGAATGTGATAAAATTTTTATGGCTGGTAGGATTTGGCAACCTCTAGTAAATGGGTTAGGAGCAGAAGCTTACCTTGTATACCTGCCTACCGCAGTGTTTCCAGCCTCTTTCACTCAGACAGTGAATCTCAGTCGCAACTATGATGGAAAACAGGGTTGAATGAAGACTTGCATGCTCCAGCATTGGACCATTTTCCTGCTCCAGGACTTCTCATAAGTGACTTTGTTGGGACTCAAATCTAATTTTCAGAAGAGTTTAAAACAGATTTAACATAAAATAACATTTTAAGTCAGTGGTAACACTAGATGTTTGAAATCTCCTCCCAGAAAATTTGCTTCAGGAAAAGCTATTTGCAAAAAGTGCATTTGAAAGGATACTTTCTTTCCACAGTACATTTTAAATAAAATGTTGAAATAGATTTTCCAAAATGACCACTTTAAGTCTATAATCCAAAATGGAATTACTAAAAAATTTAGAAGATCTTGACACTTACAGAAGGGACTGAGAAATGTGAGACTTGTATTGACTAAAAGTGACGTTCTGAAATTGTTCTCTCAGAACTTAAAAGCCAATTAAGAATAAACAAAGGATCCCAGAGGTCCGAGATTGCTGCAGGCTTTAGAGCTGAATCCAACCTACAAGAAACAAGATCTTTATAGAATATAGCCCTGCTTCTCCTTGGAGTATTTGTAACAGCAAGATGAATGTGTGCTGAGATGCTGCAGCTGTTATCAGAAGCCAGCAGTTTATCACAAAGCGAAAGGAAAACTGGCTGCCATGGCAATTCTGTTTCTGCCTTCCCGTTTATGGGATGCACCCATGCTACTGCTTGGACAGTAAGGATTTCTGACTGGTTATGAAAGCATTCCTGCTTTACTGCTTGCAGAGTAATTCTGAAGCCCAGGCTGTAAAACAGGATGTGGAGCTTCAGTCAGCCCTGCTAGACTGAAGTGCTAAACTGGCCAAAAGTCAATTGCGCTGACTCAGCCTCTTCTGACACCTTTTTCTTTTGGCTAGAATAAGCCAAAACTACTTTCAGGTTACTTGGTTTGAAAGAAGGTTCATGATGACTTCCTGCTCACTCTTCCTTATTGTAAAAAAGAAATAATGATGCAGAAGTGTGGAGGAGCAAGAATCAGAGAGGGAACGGTTCCAGGCATGGAAAAAGATATACAACAACTGAAAAAGGACTTTTATTATATGGATTTTACAGTTCTTATGTCGTTTCAAATATGTGCACTGTATGTTACCCCTATAGTTGTACTGCCTGGGCATGTCCAGGCATGCCTTGAGTTGTCTGTTCCCTGCTTTCCCTGCTCCTCCCTCTGACTGGCTGAAAAAGCTGCAGTGTGGAGAGAGCTACCACTGGTCCTTTCCTTTCCCAGTTCCTCTCCAGTTCCTCCCTCTTCTCTCTAGTCCTTACTCCTATTCGTTCCCCTGGTTGTCTGTCTCATGCTCCACCCTATTTTGTGACCCTTTCTACACCAGAATTTATATAAACCCTCACACACCCTCAATAAACCACCATTGCACCTTCAACCTCGACTCGGACCCTTTGTGCAGTGTTGTGGTCCCACTCCCCTCTCCCCCGGACCGTGGCACAGAAGAGGTGTTGGTCTTCCAATATCCTCCACTCTTTCTCCAACAAAAGCAATTGAATTACCAGGGAGGTGCTGATTCCTCTGTCAGAGTTCAGGACATCTGGCCAATCTCACCATTAGCTCCTGTCATAGCCCAGTGAATCAGTTTGCTGTAGGTTTGGGTACCACTTGGAGAGGAAAAGCACTCAACAGCAAGGAGGAAGGGCTCCACAAAAAAGACAAATAAATCCTATATTGACTTGTTTTAAAACTGTTATATCTGGTACCATAGACCTCATAAAGGAGTATATAACTAAAAGTTGGATTGAGCCAGCATCCCATCCTGTGCCAAGTGCTCTGTCACTCTAGACCAATAAGCTATACCACCAAAGCACACAAGGCTCAACCTCCCTCATCCCAATCATTCTTACTCCTCCCTCAGAGGGAGCAAAAGATGCTCCCTCTCATGCTGTCTCATCGGGAAGGTCCTTCTACACATCTGAAATTCTCCACACTCCTCTCTGGCCTCACCGTCGCATGATTGAGCTCTCTGTTTGCAGGAGTTTTCACTCCCATGATATTTTGGTTTAGCTTAAAAAATGTGATTTTGTAGGCAAATGATAAGCGTTTTTCAATTCTGGCAAAATCAAGAGCTCTTATGGAAAGAAAGCGTGGTAGTAAATACTGCTTTCTGATCATTTATCTTTTGAGTGCAGAAAAAAACATAGAAGTATGTTTTCTTCATTGATATTCATTTGGTCCTTCATGAGTTACTTAATATTCTTTGAAAAAAATAAAGGAAGATAGAGGGAGAGGGGAGATATATAATTCCCACAAAATATTTCATTTATGGGTATTTTTTCCCGCAATTCAGTGGTGTTGACAGCAAGAAAATGTCCAATACTCTGTTAGTAATTACAGAAGCACTCTGCTTCAGTCTACAGTTTCAAAAAGACAGTGTACATTTTTCATGTCTGAAGAAAATTATTGTGGACATTTGGCCAGCAATAAACTTAGACTTATAAGCAGGTTCTACATTTACTTGAATTACTTTTATATGTGCCAAGAAAAATTTGGCTTACCTTTGTATTTCTGTTTACCATTTACTGGCTTATACTGTCATAGTAGTTGTTTTATGTGGAAGGGAACATGGAGCATTTTTCCCTGTTCCATTCCATGTGAGTAGTTGGCTATCAGTTTAATGCATGTATTTCATAAGCACTCCTGAACAGGCTAGAAGGCTAGAAATATAATACAGCACTAGGACCAGACATCCGTGTGATTGTTTATATTTCTTAAAATGTACTTCATATCTGCTCTGAGGTAACTTCATGCCTACTCCAAGATACCACTTTTTATCATCCTATTTCCAGGACATTTAGATTCATCTCAGCATTTGGTGTTAGTTGCTCTGTGTCCAAGCTGTCCAGAAAACAAAGATTTTGTTCTATGAAAAACCAAAGCTTTAGAAGTTGGTATTGTAACATGTTTGGATAAGAATGAGATCTTCAGAAATCTCTTACAAAAATGAGGTGGCAAGATTGAGCCATCATTCATTTGCCAACAGGTCATGGGTTAGCCCATTCACCTACTTTTCTTAGAGCATTGACCTCATTTTACCTTCTTACACCCCACCAAGGTGTGGGGCCTTGTTGTTTGCTCTCAGACTGGTAGATGCCTTTGTCCCAAGCAGGACTTGAGAAATTTTGCAGAGGTTTCTGAAACATTTGTTAAAATATTTACATCATTAGCTCCAGGTCAAATGCTCTGATTTTTGAGAAGTCTTCCATAGACATTCTCACAAAGGTATTTCATTCATGATGTTCTCAGAAAGCATCTCATATGGAACTTCTGATGAAAGTTTCATAGGGCTATTAAAGATGTTGGTTTTGTTTAATACAATTTAAATTTGATTCTTCTTCAAAAATTTGCTAGGTCCCCCATAAATACAATCCTTTGAAGGCCTGCTCAGAGCATAATTTGTCATCTGGTTTCTAAATAACTCCAGCAAAGCTACTCTGCTCTTTGTGAAGTTGACGAGTCATTTTGCACATGTTCTTAGTCTAAATGAGATATATTAATCTGAATCCAGCTCATTGTCCCCGGTAAAGGGGTAAGGGTGATAATTTTTTATATTCCCTTCTTGGATTTATATAGCTCTACAGTTGAACACAAGTTGTTGGCTAGTTTGTGGTGACTATTTAATGAGTAAATATAATAAGGGTGAGATAGATGCTTTATCTGTATTTATTTTCTGACATAGCTGACAGCTAGAGTGATATCTTCTCCTTCTTTCTTCTTTTGTTACAGCTGTACTAATCATACCACACAGAGACACATTTGTCATTACACGTAATTATGTGCAATATGTTTATATTATAATATTTTATATTGGAGAGACATAGGTTTCATAATGTTTTTACTCCCAATTCCTTTCTGATACAGATTATTTCAGTTTATGCATATTTATAAATGATATTTGAAAGTACAATATTACATTAATTATAATAAAACTATTTGGAAATAGGAGCAACTAGAGAACTGATCTAGATGACTGCATAACTTGTGACAGAGGGGCAACATTTTGTTAGGGCTTGGGGACCTTTACTTTGGCTCCCTCAAAATATAGAGAATGACCAGAAATTATTTGGAAAAGTTACTATTTGTTATGTGGTTAAAACAGACCTGAGCAAATATTGATCCTTCAGAAGCCTTTTGAAGGCCTGTTCCTCTATGGACATGTTACTAATCCAGACAGCAGTGGGTTTTCACCCTCTCTCATCACCACTTCCCTTTTTTCTACTTCCTCCCTGCTTTTCTCCAACCCAATTAGCAGATTAGCCAGCAGGCTGTGGAGCCTGAAGAAGTAGGAATTGAATTGACTTTTATCACACGCCAAACTAACTGTGGAGTTACCCAAGAGCACACCCTTACCCTCAGAGAGTCTTGTCCTCAAGGATCTCCAAGGGTGGGTAAGGAAATTAAAGGTCCCATCAAAGACTCCTTCGAAGTTATGACACTATCCTCCACAAAAGCACTTCCCAGTGGCACACAGATGAGGCCCTCATGGTGCAGTTGGTGACAGGTGGTGGTGCCAGCAGCGGTGGAAAGCAAGGGATAGCATTAGTGTAGTCGACCCTTAATAAGGATTTGTTATAGGGCTGGGCAGTGCAGGAGAGAGGCAGAAAACAGCAATAAGTACAAGTCAAGCACGGCTCCTACACATGTCATCATCGGCACAAGGAACAAGATATTTAACTGTGGGGATTTTTAACTGTGTGGTTGCAAATTCGTGTAATATGACAGTGCTGACAAGGCAGGTGTAGTCAGTAGGTTTTAACCGATTGAGGCAAACTTTATTATTTAGGCAATGAAGTAGATTCTAACTAGAGCCATTTTTCTATTTTGGTATTTTACCTCACATTAATGTGATAAATATTTTATCTAAGTGTGAAATCATCTTCAGAAGGCACTTTGGTATGATTCAGGCAACTTGTAGGATTTGCACAAAGGTGAAAGGCCTGCACCACTTTATCCAGGTCTCAGTAGATGTTTCAGATCTCATTTTGTATAAAATTGAATACATGATTATTATCTAGATGATAAAGCAGTGGACCAGATTGATATACACTACTTGAGCTACTCTCACAGGTGAAATCCAGTTCTTAAGGTTGCTGAACTGTTTGGATTCAAAAATGTTTTGGGATGCACTGTATAAAATATGACTACATAAGGTGGCTTAAAACAAGCTATTTCTGCATTTTAAGAAATGAGTGTGACTGGGGAAAGGAAATGTTTTTCCTACATAAAAGAGGAGTAAGGAAAGGGGAGAGCACTTCAGCTATTGGACTGCATTGGAGCTGCTCACCCCACACCTGGACTCTGGCATAACCCTAAGATTTACCACACACTTTGATTTTTTTTCACCTCAAAAACAGAACATTGGATGTCTGTGTGCACACAGGGGATCATATCAATGTGAAGGTTGTTTCTGCACAAAAAACAATTGACAAACCTCCTCTATCCTGTGGCTTTCTCCTGACTATTAACTCTGAATCTTAATGATGACACACTCTGTAAAAACAAATAAAATAATTGTAGCACAAATACTTTGCTAATGAACTTTAGTATTAATCAAATCATGCTGATAAAGAGCATTCAGTGTGAATATCTTGCCAAACTAATTAAGATTTGAGGTTTTATTTTTCCTTATCTTCATTAAATCAGAGAAAGAGAAGATTCAGGAGTTGAAAGATCTCTGAGAAGAGCAGAAAAGCTGAATCACAAAAAGAGAAGACAACAAAAAAGAATTTTGGAAGAGCAGGAAGGTAAAGGAAGCTTTTATCAAAGTAATTTTTGTGGTATGTCAGAGAGAAAGAATTTTGCTTTGCAACCATACATATTTATAGTTCACTGTGCATTTTGCTGTTTTGGTTATGCATTAATTTACTTTAAAAATACTGTACATATTTTAACTGCCTGTTTTCCAAATAAGTTTGAAGAACATGTGGGAAAATTCAGTTAAGCAACAACATCCTGTAAAATTTCCAATGGTCCAAGTGATCAACACGTAGAAGGTCAAGATAAATACATACAGAAACATAGAATAATTTGTTGTAGACAGTAATAATGCTATGTCATCACATTACAGCTATGGAGAATGTGCCACCAAAGTGTGGGAACTGACTCATTTTAAGCTTCAGGGGAAAAGCCAGTTTTATACCTCTACCTAATGTCATACTGTGGCATGTTCTACCTCTTCTGCTTCAGACAGGCTGCTGTGGCAACTTTTTAAATATATTTATAGGTTATAAAAATTAATTTCTAATGGGACACTGGTGTTAATCATCTCTAAATGGTTGTAGAATTCTGTGGTACAAAGAAAATATAAAAGAAGAGGATAGTAAGCGGTGACTGAATTTGTAGCATTCTCCTGCTATATTCTACTTGTTTTTTTAATTTTCTTAACAAAATTATTTAATAACAGCCTCTGATAAAGTGTTACACCTAAAGCGTTGTCATAAAATATTCAGAAGTTACTATATTTTAATACTGCTGAGCAAGTACTTTGCTTTTATTCTCTGGTGGTTATAGCATGGAGCTGTATTGCTGTATGAAAGGCTAAAAAATAGTAAAAAAAAAATACAGATTTTATACTTAAAGTTTGGCAACAACATGCACACAGACTTTTGAGGGCACATAAGGCTTGAAAGGCCAGGTACCGCCAGCAGGTACTCTGGCAGGTTGAAGTCTCCAGGGAATACCTCACTGCGGAATAGAGAAAGTGGAAAAACACATGGCTCTGCCACTTTATAATGAGAAGTGCTGTATGTGTCTGCCCAGGGAAGAGTTCTCTTGTTGATTGCCTCCTCAACATCTTTTCTGCATCACACCTCAGCTGTGGGTCCAGTCCCTTCCATGTACAAAGGACACTGCCTGGGTAGGAGGATGACATGATGCTTAATATTTCTATAGGCACTTTTAAACACTAATTAAAAGGAGTACTGCCCATGCAGAAGGACATGAAGTGGGAATTGCCTGCTAGTTTTCAACAGATGCGCACAACTCCCAGAAATCCATTTCTCTCTTTTTCTATACCTCTGAATGCTGTTGCCTTGAGGATATTTTCAGACTTTTCCTTTATTTATAATGGCTAATATTTTTCTAGCAGCAATCAAAGAATTCCTTGTTATACAACACATATTACTAACAATTTTTGTCTGTGGCAGGTTGCACTAGTTATGCAGAGAAGAATCCACCTCCAGTGCCCAAAATTTGGAAAGCACAAAGTGGTTTCATTTTTATGTGCCTTGTCTGGCTAATGCCATGATTGTGCTCATAAGATATGAGGCTGATATCTGATTTTTTAAGAGAGTCATATATAAAAATAAATGAATGAAGGAGTTCTCACCCCAAGCTTTTGGTGAAACACAAATTTCTAAGTAGAAACTGTTCCTTCCATCAGGACAAATCTGGAAAATTGAGTCCTCTACCCCCTAGTCAATGAAGAGGACACACCACCATTAGCTGTTCTGCATGGGAACAGGGAAACTTCCCGACTGGTTCAGACAGAGAGGCCACCTGCAAACTGCCATCAGGAAGCTGAGACTCAGAAAGATGCTTCAGTCTGTAGACACTAGAAGGGAGAAGCATAATAAAGCATAATGGGAGAAAGCAAACCCATTTCAGGTATTGATAGGAGTTTTGATAACTGAGTGATCACACAACCTCTCTTACCCAAGTCCCCTCTGTTTCTCCTGGCTGGTATTGAATCTCTGTGTTTGAGGGGCTGTTCTGGTTTCCACAAACCACTTTCATGTGGTTCTCAAGAATGAAGTCCAGATCAGCTTTAAACAGAGTAATTTTCTCTGGGAGATGGTGGTTCAAGAGTGATTGACCTGCAGAGATCTGTCAAAGCATATAAAGTTCCACAGTCCCCCAAATCCTTTGAAATAAACAAACAAAATCTGTGCTGAGGAGTGGTCAGGATTGGGCCAGAACACTACACCAACTCTTTAGCTCTTCATCTTTCCATTACCCTAACATTAAGGGGAGAGACATCTACAGTCCTTCCTTCTAGCTTCTTGCCCCTGACCATGCTCTGTCAATAGTGCAGATGCTGGACACAAACATATTCCTTTTGTTCTTAACCCAAGCACAATAGGTTAAAACCTTTACCCTGACATCAGTGATGTTAAAGCAGAATAAATTCCCATGGAAAGTATGATATTTGGATGTGCTGACACTTTGAAATAGTTATCAAAAAGCATATCAAATCATTATCCAGCTGCATCTTGATTGTCATTAAATGTGGTTATTATTATATTGCCCCACTATGGGAGAAACTCTTAAGGCCATACAGCAGGTGAAAACTGGTAAGGCAGCTGGGGTTGATGGAATTCCACCTGAAGTCTGGAAACATGGGGGCCAAGCACTCCATGCTAAATTTCACGAGTTTGTGGTGCGCTGTTGGGAACTAGGCGAACTACCATCAGACCTATGTGACGCAGTCATCATCACCTTGTATAAGAAGAAAGGAATAAAATCAGACTGTTCAAATTACCATGGTATTACTCTGCTCTCCATTGCTGGCAAAACCCTTGCAAGAATACTCTTGAACAGACTAATACCCACTATAGCAGAAGAACTTCTATCTGAAAGCCAGTGTGGTTTCAGAGCCAACAGGACTACCACAGACATGGTATTTGTTCTCAGACAACTGCAAGAGAAGTGTAGGGAACAGAACAAAGGTCTCTATGTAACCTTTGTTGATCTCACCAAGGCTTTCGATACTGTGAGCAGAAAAGGTCTGTGGCAGATTTTTGAACATTTAAGTTGTCCGCCCATGTTCCTTAAAATGATCATCTCACTTCATGAGGATCAGTGCAGCCAAATCAGATATGGTGATGCACTTTCTGAGCCCTTTCTAATAACCAATGGTGTGAAACAAGGCTGCGTTCTTGAACCAACCATATTCACAATCTTTTTCAACATGATGCTCCAAAGGGCCATGGAAGTCCTTGATGATCAGGACGGTATCTACATTCGATACTGTACTGATGGAAGCCTGTTCAACCTAAGGCAACTGAAGGCCCACTCTAAGACCTTAAACCATCTTGTCCTGGAGCTGCTTTATGCTGATGATGCTGCCCTCGTTGCCCACACAGAAGTAGCTCTGCAGTGTTTAACATCCTGCTTTGCTGAGGCTGCTGAGGTTTTTGGGCTGGAAGTCAGCTTAAAGAAGACAGAAGTTTTCTATCAACCTGCACCTCAGGAAGTCTTCCATCATTCCCACATCACCATTGGCCAATCAGAGCTCAAATCAGTCCAGCAGTTTAATTAGCTAGGTGGCCTCATCTCCTTGGATGGTAAGATTGACGGAGAGATAGACAACAGGTTAGCAAAGGCATATAGTGTTTTCAGAAAACTCCATAAAAGAGTCTGGCATAATAAACACCTGAAGAAAAGTACAAAGATCAGTGTTTACAGAGCCATTGTGCTGTCTACTCTTTTATATGGGTCTGAATCATGGGTCATTTACCACCTGCAACTCCTAGAATGATTCCATCAATGCTACCTCTGCACGATCCTAAACATCCACTGGTCAGATCATGTGACTAACAAATCTGTTCTAGAACAAGCAGCAACCACAAGTATTGAGGCCATGTTGCTGAGAACACAGCTGCGCTGGGCAGGGCACGTCTCCAGGAGGAAGGACCACCGCCTCCCTAAGATCTTGTTTTATGGTGAACTTGCCACCGGCTGCCACAAGAGAGGAGCCCCGAAGAGAAGACACAAGGACTCCCTGAAACAACATCTCAGCCTTGGCTATATTGATCTTCATCACTGGTCTACTCTGGCCTCCAATCAGGAGGTCTGGAGACACACTATCTATAATGTTGCTGCTTCTTTTGAGAACACACGCAGGATCACTTTGAGGAGAAAAGACAGTGCAGAAAGAATCGTGTCTTGCCGATACCATCCAAGGAGTCTTTCTGTTGTGTCTTTTGCAACTGGACTTGTCTATCTCACATTGGCCTCTTTAGCCACCAGCGAGCTTGTAGCAAATGCGGGTAGAGCCCTTCCCAAATCTTCGTTCGCGAAGCCCAGCCATGATGATGATGATGATGATGATATTATGTTTTTCAGTGAGAAAAGGTTTTTACAGTGGCAAAGATGCCTCTCCCAGATCATATTTTGATTACATGTCATTATAAACTTAGGTAATTCTAATTATTTGAAATGAATGCAAGTGTATATTTTTCAATGTTTCAATTTTGTGTTTACCCACGCCCTCCAACCCATCCTGTTGTAGGTTGCTAGAACAGATTGCTGCAAATATTTTTTTCGTAGCCTTTTAGGGTTTGCTGCTTTATATCAGCAGCACCTTTCAGTCAGATGCATAAAGAAGCTAGGACTAACAATTATAGGTTTTAGGCCATTTAGAAATTAAAATATTTGAAAAAAATGAAATGAGTTCTCAAACAGTATTATCTTTCTTTTTAGGTTATAAAGTATTTTGAAAAAAGGTATCACTTTTCACAGAACAGATATCGAGAGTTCTAGTTTCCAAAGTGAATTACAAAACAAAAATATAATTTTGAAGTTTGTACCAAAATAAGCCATTTCACCTCATAGAATGTATCTGTCAATATTATAAATATTGAGTGATCTTTGTTTCAAATGGAATTTTTACAAGGATTATGCAAATAAATAAATTTTACATTCATGTTTATTATGAAAAGACACATCCTGTTCAGGGACAATGCTATTTGTAAATTCCTTCTCTTTTGCCCAGCCTCCAGCCTTGGGAATTGATGCTCACTATTTTCATCTTCTGTTGACTGTAAAGGAGTTACTCCCAAGTTACAGAAGCATAAATAAAATGAATGCTGTGCTTTGGTCTCTCACCTTGGTGCTCAAGGAAAGGAGAAGAATATAGAAAACCTCCCAGCCCTGGGAAGGTGCTGTTCACATGCTGCATGTCAACGCAAGCCTTAGAAAGAGGCATTTGCTTTTATTCAACAAGGCACTGTTGTCCAGAGCTGCTAGCAATGAGGCAGGATGCTGAACCACCACACAGGGATGATTCTGCCTCTCCTTGCAGGGGTGCTTCACACAGGGAGCCTAGAGGAGCTCAGCAGGAACCCCTTATCCTGCTGCCTTTCAGCTGGTTATGTGAAGCAGCAGGCTCCCGTTTTGCAGCATGCTCCAGGTATGCTCCCCTCCCAGTCTGATTTGAGGTTCCCTTGCACCCTGCCGAGCTCAGTGATGTGCTGCTGCAGGAGAAGTCTCTGCTGCTTGGCCATGGCAAGGTTACGGAGGGAGTGATGACGCAGGAGCCTCTGCCTGTCACCAGAGAGAAAAACCATTCCTTTCTGCAAACCAGAGTTTCTGCCTCTCAGATAGGTGAGATTCTATTCTCTCTCAGATAAGGCAGATGCTTCTGGTTCCTTGATTTTGCTGAGTTTGGCATATGTGGCCAAAATCTCACCCATCTGCCGCAACCTGATGGCAAGTATGGGGCTACACAAAAGAAAGCTGTAGCACTTAACTTAACTTAAAGTTGAAGTAAAGTAACAATTGTATTTTCTTCAGATAAACAGAAAAAAAAATCTTTTTTCACTCACCTTTGGGAATGAAGTGCTCAAATGCAAAATTATATATTTCTGTGATGGAAGATTGTAGGAATACCTGAGGAAGATCTTATTGATGTGACTGCAAAATTAGCTCTTCCAGATCCCATCCATTGCAGAAGGAGAAAGCATTCTCCTTTTAGAAGAGATTCAGTATTTAGTGATCACCAAGGCATCTTTGTTGAAAGTGAAGTTTAAAAGTGGAGTGTTAGGACTTAAAAGAAAATGAAGAAAATGAAAGTACAGAGCCAGTGATTTAGTTCAGGTACACAACACCTTTATTTCTGATAGCATCTTTATTTCTTTCATTCCTGAAATTCATTTTTATAGTGTGTTTATAAGAGTGTGTGTGGACATTTATGTGTGATACTGATCAAGGCATACACTATAAATGGATTTACTGAGGATTTCCAATCAGTGTGCTCAGATTTTGTTTTCCTTCTTCTTTAGGACCTGAGACCTATGCAAGAAACAGCAGCAATGGTTTAAGAAGCAGTTGTAGTACATAGGTCTGTCAGAAAATCCCATTTTCCAGCACTTTACCTGTCCTAGTATCACATGAACAAGCAAATATAGCTGATAAGCTTGTAATCTCTCATACCTTCTGATAATTGTGACTTCATGTGTAGTAGTGTAAACCAGTGGTTATTACTCAAAAAATGCTTGGGATTATTGCTAGGGGTTTGTGGTTGGTAGTTTACCTGTGGTGTGTAATTTTGAATAAAATCATTGCTTAACAAGAATTTACATGTCAATCAAAATCACATGTAGAACTAATGAGTGTAAACTAATTTGTGTGTGTGTGTATTGCTACAATTTTTCCACTTAACTTGATCACCTCCAACAGTCAAAAAACTCAGATAATCCTGTTGGGGAAGCTGTATTTTATAGTGAAGCAAACAGTAGATCAAAAGAATCTTCAGGGACAAAAACATTTCAAACCATTTTCTGTAAAGCTACATATGAGACTGCATTTGTTTTGTGGAAAGCTCTAATCTGGATTACTGCTCTATTGTGTTTCAGAGAAATAAGATAAGAGAAGGTAAAAAATAGATAGCAATTTCAAAGAAGAATTTTTATTAGACACAAGATGGCAAAAAATAATGGATTAGTACAATATAATGTATCTTCTTAGAAGTTATCATGGAGAAATAAACTGTAAATATATTGGACAAACAGACAAAAGTTCCATAGAAAGTTCGAAGTTCTAGACAAAAAGTCCACAGAGAAGTAGTGCAGGACTTGTGCCTCAAGCAATTCTTGGTGATGAAATGAGACTTTCCTGCAGTACAAGAACAATATAGAGCTGAAGGCTTCAGGCATATTGGTGTAAGGGAACCCCTCTCTTAATTCCCCAACAAGGGTGTCTCCATGAAGAGATAGATTAGCAGTTACACCTGTTGTAGACCTATAACTACGAGTAACACTGATGAGCTAGAACCCTTCAAAAGTTGCTTTTTGGTTATGTGCTCTTGGTAGAAGTGATGCAAGTACTGATACTTGCAAGGTGATACTGAGCCAAGTACATGACCAGTCCAGCAGCTGGGATGGTTAGTCTCCTAGGAAGGTGAAAGGTTGGAGCTTTCTATAATGTGTGATATTCTCTGCAACTACTTCTCTTTTCAAAATGGCTTTATTTCTCTCTAAACCACTCTACATCTTTCTTCCAAGTGCAGTTTTGCAAATACATTGTCCAGAATTCCCTTCTCTGATCTTAATTATCCATCAGCCAGCTTCCCTCTTATTAATTAGTACTCAAATTTTAGCAGCAGCTTGAACCGGGTCACTGTTCACACGTTGAAACAACAGATGCAAGGGGGTTTGTGAGTGACAGGATAAAAATTAGGCACCATCTTGGCATGAAGTTTGAGAAAGATGTTAAGAAACCTCTCTGCATTTCATATTGGAATCTATTCCACATCTCTGAGTACTGTATATACTGTACAAATGCTTCGGTTTAAGTCTGCCAACATTGCCTTTCCAATTTGTCAATCCTGAAATTCTTTTTAGTAAGTGCTACAAATGTACAACTCATCATTGTTATTATGTTCCATTAGAACGTTTGCCAGTTTTGAATTCTGTCAGATATACACGATAGCATTTGATGAATCACTGCTGAAATGATCTACTACAAACAACATCCAATTTTTTGGAGTGCTTTCTACCAGTATTGATAAGTATCTGGGGTTTAAATGCAATGCTGCTTCTACACTTAGTCATATTGCTTATTGCAAACATTTGGGATGAGTTGCTATTGACTACTTAATTAATTGTCTTGGCTCATACTTTTATCTGTCAGTCAAGGATTCACTAGTCTACTTTCACAATGATATTTTGTAAGAGAAAAGGTGGCATATTCAGTTGCGTGACTGATTTGGTAGTCTGTTTTCAACAACGAGGCGCTACAACTACAGCAAACCTTCATTTGTACTTGAGGCTTGCATTTCTTTCTTTTGTAGGGTGTGTTCAGCACCTAGGTTGCTGCAGCAGACAGGTCAAGACTTTGTAAACATGCGCACAAACTCTCTTGAGCAAGTCATCAATCCAGAAAATGTCCTGTAGAGCAAAATCTGCAAAGCAGGATGCCTTACCTTGTATACATAACTCCTCAGATACAGCCTTGTTTAAGTCTTGGGGGAGGGAGAGAGGCAAAAAGTTAAAAAAAAAATGGGGAAGGTACAGTTTTGGTAAAACTGGGATATCCCTGTGTTCTACTTTTCAGTAGAGGTGAAAATATTTAAACTAAAAAGTAACAGGATTTTTGGAAGGATTTCCATAAATCACATAATCTTCATAATAAAAATTTAGTTGAGTAGTAAGCAGTTAGAGTCTTGTAAGATATACATAAATATTCAGTCATTAAAGGGTTATATTCTACAATATATTCCAAAGGAAGTGTTTTCAGCTGGTTGTACTCATAATTACACAGTCAATACATTTTTTGTCACTAAGGAGGGTTCTCTTATTTTTTAGCTGACCATTTACTCATTTATATTCATTTCCCTTCCCTGTGGACTAGAAAAGACCTTAGACTTGCAATGTTAATTCACTGTGTTACCTATGCACCCAGGAAATCCAGTGAAGGACCAGTCTCCTGAACAGTGAGGCCTAGCCCATGAACATGTGAAAAGATGGACTCTGACCCAAAAGACTTACTACCTGAATTTAAGGCAGCATCAGTGCAAGAACATAAGAAGATGACAGTCAAGGGAATCAGCTTCATTTTCTGTAACAGAGAGGGAAGAAGCAATCAAGATTAATAAGAATCTCTTTTCACAGTTCTTTTAGAGAGAGATCTTAGAGAGGTAGGAGGACTATGAGAGGTTCAAGAGGTCAAGAAAGATGGCATTTTAAGAGCACGATCAACTGTGCTGAGAGAACCCCAGCTCGTACAGAATAAAGACAGACTGAAAAGTAAAATACAGAGGCTAAAACTGCACCATTTTGTAGTGAATGTGTAGTGAGTAACTCAGTACTTTTTGAAGCATGTTAGTGCTAACAAGTGTAAAAAAATAACAAGATAGCAGCCATATCCAGAAAACTCTGATTTTTCCTTAATATTGATTATGGAAACATTTAATAACTGTGCTTGTTTTAAATTCCAATGTTTTATTAAGACAGCTGAAAATTCAGCAAAAAGAGATATATATTTACTTAGATGTTGAGGAAATTAAAGGTCTTTTTAGAAAATTCAATTTCCTTCTGCCCATTCTTTATTTAAAACAATGAAGTAAAATTCTATCTTAAATCTCTAAGCTGTCCTATTACTCTTCCTGTCATTCAATCTTCCTAACACCCATCATTGTGTTATTCTAAGTATTAAGCCTTCTATGAGCAATCTAATTTCTTCCACCATTATATTACCTCTTTTCTGGAAGCAAAACTATTTAGTTTTCTGCATTATAGAAGAAATTAATTCAGTTTTAAAGGTCTTGAACTGACATAAATAAATTTGCCATATATCCGTGGTGCAATTCAGATCAGAATTGGGAACATATCTTCTGAAAACCCCTTTTTCCACCAGCCTCGAGCTTGAACCACTTTTCAAGCCCTGTTCAGCAATGAGTATGAAATAGAAATATAGATTGTAAAGGAAATCTCTCCAGAGAAACAATAAAACATCTCCTGTATAGCTACCTTAACTATTAAAATACACCACTGGTTTCTCCTAATAGTTCTAACAGATTTAAAAGCTACTACCTCCTGCAATTCACCTTTGAGAAATTTCCCTTCAACAATCAAATTATACCTCCTTTCTCCTTTATAAACAAGGAGGTATAATTTTCACTCCCATGCCTGGGTGTAACTTAGTCAGTGCTGTGCACTCGTCCAAATCACATTTTAAGTGATGTAGCTTGTTGAAATAAGACAGAAAATTAAGAGTTCTTACTCACTGGTGAAGTATCTCAAGACATCCCCTGAAGCTCCTTGCCAGGTTTTCTTCTTTCTGCAAGCCTCTTGCTGGCTACAGCTCTCTCATTGATAAATGGCATGTTTAAAACAGGTACAGACTGTGCAGTCACCTAACAGCCTATCTATCCATAATCCCATTCAATTGATGTTCCATCTCTCAGTTAAATACTTCTGACATTTACTCGCAGTTTTACCTTCTGCTATTTATTTTCTCTTTATTCCTTGAACCTTATTCCTTGAGCTGAGAACACAGCTGCACTGGGCAGGGCACATCTCAAGGATGAAGGACCACCGCCTCCCTAAGATCTTGTTTTATGGTGAACTTGCCACCGGCTGCTGCAAGAGGAGCCCCAAAGAGAAGATACAAGGACTCCCTGAAACAACATCCCAGCCTTGGCCATATTGATCAACATAACTGGTCTACTCTGGCCTCCAATCGGGAGGTTCTGGAGACACACCATCTATAACGCTGCTGATGCCTTTGAGAAAGCACGCAGGACCACTCTTGAGAAAAGACAACGCAGAAAGAATCGTGTCTTGCAGAATATACCACCTAAGGAGTCTTTCTGCTGTGCCTTTTGCAACTGGACGTGTCTATCTCATATTGGCCTTTTTAGCCACCAGTGTGCTTGTAACAAACGTGGGTAGAGCCCTCCCCAAATCTTTGTTCACAAAGCCTAGCCATGAAAAGAAAATGAATTCCTTGAACCATCTTTTACCTAATTCTCCTTTTCCCCCAGTTTTTCCTCAAATTTTCAGGTCTGCTGCCCAATAACCTGCTGCTCACTACTGTGGGTGAGGTAAGTTATGACACAACAGTAAGTCAGAAGGTAGGTGTGATGTCATCAGTAAGGTTAGCGATAAAGGCAGCCTTGGAAATCAGAGTAACTGGGTCCTGACTCTGCCTCCAGGTCTGATCTAATCCAAAATGATAGGTCATTCCCTGGGACCTTTGCATCAGGCAGAGATACCTGACTGTCGGTTTTGATTTCGTGCACTTTCACTCAGCATGTGCTACACTCTCTTTCTTCCTTTAGCTTTTTTCCTTTGTTAACCAAGACAGCCAGTGTTGTTTCAAATCTGCAGAGGCAAATGCACTTTCCATCTGTTTATAATTATGACAGGGGAAGAGGAGCTATATTAGATGCAACAAGTGCAATGTGAAACGTAGCAGAGGTGTAGTTAAGAGTGCAGCATTTTTGGTAAACAAATATTACTTATATCTAAAGTATCATCTTTCCCTGCCTTGCATAAGCCGTCAGCACTGTAAATATTTGACATAGCAGCTCAAATTGGTATTTTGAAAAAGGTCTTAATATCCTTCTGCAGCTGAGTTTTTGGACCTGTCTACCTGTTTAGCTTTTGCAAGAAAACCTCACAGCCTGGAAACACACCTTATGCTTACAAAAGACCACTTATACCATTCTGGTGACAGTATAACACACAGCAGTTCACCCCCCAAAGTGTGAAAAGATCACACACTTCACCAATACAAGGGCTTCAAAACTTTCAAGCACAGATAAAAAGCATGAAAAAAAATACTCTTTGAGCTAGGTGAAGGAATGATCAAAGTTCCCTGAACACAGAAATGGTTCTGTCATAACCTCAATCTCAGACTGAAAAGATCTGAAGGTAACAATCACCTGCATCTGCACACAGGTTTACATGGTATGTTCCATACAAATATGGTATCTTCAAAGTACATTGAGCAAGAAGGCAGAGCATTTGAGAACAGGAAGATGACAATATAATGGAATCATTGTTGTAAATCAGCAGAAGATATAGCTTCTATTAAATAATTCGTGCAATAATTAAATTAGTTGAAGAAGTAAAGTTGTCTCCAGTAGCTTATCAAACAAACTGTAATCAAATAACCTTATCTTGCCAAAATGTGACCACAATTTAAAATTCCGCTGAAGGTAATATGTGGAAGATGCCTGGGAAAAATAAAAGAACCCAAACAATTACCACAAGGCTAATTTTTTTTTTTCCTGTATGGTAATGAAGATCAACTACAGGTTTAAAACCATCTAGGAAAGATTTCTATTGGAAGAAGCTTTGGATCTCATCCCCCCAGGAGGAACCAACACCCTATGAAGGATAAAGAGAGGAATGAGAAGTTGCCTTCTAAAATCCAAATCTGTTGCTAAAATGTGAAAAAACAAAATGCTCTGTCAATTTTATGACCCAAAAGAAAGGAAAAGAAAAAAGAAATCTGAAAGATAAGTTAATGTGCCCAATAATTAATTAGTTGATTGGTGGTGTCTGACTGTCATTGAAGCCTTTCTAAAAACATGCTCTATAAACAGACCAGTTTGCAACAAAAATAAACCTTCATGTTCCCTTCGGTTAATCTTTAAAAATATTAATTTTTCATTATAGTGCAATATTTCACTGAAAAAAATCTCAGGCGGAAAAAAAGTTCATAGTGCTTGACTCAGATTAATATTCATCAAGTTTATCAGTTAGGCAACCTTGGTTGTTCATGCAGCATTAAGCTGGACACCAGTGACATTCTAAAGGATTTCCAAAGCTTTCATAGACTGTCCAGAAGTTTAAAGAAGCTGTTTTTCTCTCTTTAATTGCACTTAATATCCTGTAAGATATTAAACTGTGAAGGCTCAGAGTAGATTGTATGCTAATTGCAGTACAGTTGCAGTAGCAAAATGTGATGCAGAAGAGTGATATATGGATGATTAAGGTCCACAGACATTTTTTCTGTTTACAATCTATTTCTTTCAGAGACGAATACAAAACTCAGGCATTTAATGTAATAGACGGGACAAATAATCTTCCCTATCTTCAAATGCCAAAGACCAAAATAACAACAAAAAAATCCTCATAAAACTTGGATTGGTTTGAAAGATGCCTAATGAGTTGAATATTTTCCATCTGAAAATTTATCGCACTATATTTCCTTTTACACCGCTCGTATTCAGCACTGCAGTGATGTTACTTTAAAGAATGCAAGGCTTGTAGCAAAACCAGCCCATCTTCAGCAGTCAGGAAACAGGGATCAGTCTGTCTCTACTTCAGGAAAGAAAGGCACAGGGAGAATTAACTGAATTTAACTGAATTCTATTATTAGCAGGTTTATCACAGAGAAGTTATTGGCAATTCCTGACCTGTAAGACACAAATAGAACAGGGTAATTTATTTATATTTTGGAAAAATTAATTTATTATTTTTCTGAGTCTGAGCCATGCACAAATGAGAGTCTTTGGACTCTGGAACAGGCATGCCAGAGAAATGGTTGATGCCCCAAGCCTCTCCATATTTAGGAGGCATTCGGACAGTGCTCTTAACAATAAATAATATGCTTTAACTTTTGGTCACCCCTGAAATGGTCAGGCAGTTGGAGTAGATGATCATTGTAGGGCCCTTCCATATGAAAACATTCTGTTTTATACTATTCTATTCTGTTGTGTTCTCATCCAAGATCAGGTTGTTTGATTTTCCATTTCGCTTAACTGGTTCAAAGTTAAAAATTCTTTCAAGACTGAGAAAGAATTGTTACAATTCCAGGCCCAAGTGACCTGCCCTGAAGTTTTATACCTTCCTCAGTACTCAACGCTGCATCAGGGTTTTTTTGTTTTGTTTTTCTGCTAAAACCAAAAATAGCCTACAAATGTGGAAATGCATACTTAAAATTTTAGGTCTGCATGGTAACATGGTATTGGCTTTCCCCATTGTGTGCTGGGGAAACAACCCAGATCCAGTGTCAGGTTCATATATCAACTTCCAGCATCAAAAATAAGTTTCTTCCAACATCTGTGGATTTGCAGTATTTTTGAAGATCTAAAATAAGATAACATTTGTACTCAAGCGTAAAGTTTTAGCTTACTGAAGTACAATGGGTAAGCTTTGGCAGACATAATAAAATTTCAGTAGCACCAGTAAACTGAAAAAGCCTGAAAAATGCAAAAAGTCCAAATACATTTAATATAGCATGATTATAAGCAAGATTAATTTGTTCATTAAATCTTCTTTTATGTTTTGCCACATTTTTATTATTGAAGAACTGCTCTCATACGTAGTTGTTTAAATCTATTCTTAAACTAAGGCATTTATTTTAAAATTATATAAACTGTGTGATCCACAATTTATATTTAAAGACAAATTACTTTCTGTGGACTTGTCCTACCTGAAATGTAGATTATTAGCTTGAAATTAATAATATTGTAATGTAAAGGTAATATATTTTTATTGATATAACATATTTCTTCAGCAACAGCTGTTACTTGTCAGTGTTTCTCAAGTAAGTTAAAAAGTTTCATTAATCAAGAATACTGTTTAGCATTGAGTTCTGTTATGCCTTTGCACACAAGAAGTTATGACAATTTCTTCAGTGACATAACAAATGTTCATTATCTTCAAGTACAGGGAAGAAAGTGGCCGTAACATGTCAGGCTTTTTATAAGCAAAACAACTCAAAACTTTTATTTGTTTGCACCAGAAATGAATACAGCTTTGCAATACATTTTACCATGTCAACTAATGCATTAAAATATCCTGCAAGCTATGCAGAACAGAAAAGCTACCTTCTGACTTTAAAAAAAAAATATTGCCTGAAATTAATTTTAGTCAACCTCTAGTGTATCTGAAAACAATAAAAGTCATTGTTTATTTCCAGCTACCATAAACTGAATAGTGGAAAAATCACCAATAGTTAGAATTCCCTGATGCAAATACTGGAGTTTTAACACAATTTATACCTGCATGATTGTTTGAGAAAATTGTAACTTAAACTGTTAAAACTATTAAAACTGTTGAAATTGTTAAAATTATTTCACTCTGTTTAAATTTGAGCAGAGTTTGAGTATATTAAGATCTTTTTATAGTGGAAAAATTGTTAATTTACTTATCCTGTATACTTGCTTCCAATCTGCTTCAGACTGCCATTTTTCCAATAATGCCAAGACCCATGTGTTTTTCTATACACTCCCTTATCCTTTCATTTTCCATGTTGTTTTGAAGCTATCTGCCTTTTCATACCCAATGCATGTTTTAGATCCTTCTCCGACTCTGAAAAAGCAGAGCCCAGGAAGCCATTGATCATGGAGGTTGTACGTACAATAAACATCCCCAGGAAATGCCTGGTGCATCTCTACCTTCCCATTTCTATTCCAAATAAAAATAAAGCCATTCAGAGAATGCTTGCACCTTCTGTAAGTAAAGTTACTGTGATCCTTCTCAGCTTCAGCGTTGGGACTCAGCACCTAAGGAGGAGCCACCACTTTTCTCCATCCCCAGGCAGGGCTGCCATGAAAAGGGCCCCTGAGACACCTGGTTCATGGATGCACACACTTAGAAATACAGGTCCTGAATGTCTGTGCTAGAGCTTTCAGTTGCCTACTTCACTGAGACCAGCTCTTCTGCAAACAGGTTTTTTTTTTGTTTGTCCTTTCTTTTTTAAAAAAGCTCATTCAAATCTGTCACAGCTATTTAGTATTTTCACTATACCTTCAAGCTTAATATCAACCACTTCTGCTCATTGGAAGTAAAAGCCAAATAAAAAGATTTGCACAATGCTCTCAGGAGTTCCACAGGAGGTTAGGTTGATTGCAATTTTTTTTCCTGTCTAATCATGTTTTTTTAATGCCTGAAGTGCTCCTACCACAGAAGATTATGTTTAATCTAGAGTACATGGAAGAATGCTTGGAAAGCCCCACAGAAACATAAAAGATTGTTCAGTGAGCAAGAGGGGAAGGCATAAAATAGCTTGGTAGAGACATGAATTCCTGACCGAATGAGGCTATAAGTCTGGTATGTACAGAATGCTTAATATCCAATACACTGGGCAACTGCTGCTTAGGGAAACATCTTAGACTGTGAACATCTTTATTGCAATAATTTCTCTACATTCTAGTAGAATGGTACAGAGAAAAATAAGGTTCAACGTTTATTTTATATTCCTAACATTATAGTGCATGTATTTAGAAGTAAAAGCACATCTTGAAATTCTTCTTATTTTACAGTGCAGATATTTCATGTTCTCTCTACTCGAGGTAAGTTCAAGGCATTGTCTGTACATTTACTGGGAATCTCCATCGTATTGTTTTATCATATCCAATATGTGTGTATGCAGTAGAAATTCATTCAGCTACCTATTATTACATAAGGTGTATATTTGGCTTGTATGCTCTTGCTCTATTTAAACATTAATAATATACACATACACATTGTAGGTCCAATATCAAATATGGATGTTTTAATGGGATGTCTAAATCTCAGTCATGAATGCTCAAATCAGCACTTAGATCCACAGTGTGGGCATTTACACCTCTAAGTGTCCATGTAAGTACCCAAATGTGCAATCTGGATATCCTATTAAGATGCCCATATCTGAAAATTAGGCTGACTTCCCTGCATTTTTGGCAACATATTGTGCAGGGATTCTGTCAAAAAATGCAGGATTTTAATTCAACAGCACTAGAGGGGTTTTGATTGTTTGGTTGGTTAAAAAAAAAAAAAAGCAATTCTAGAAATAGTTTTTCTCTACTTTTACTTCCAGTGTTTTATATGCTCTTGTAATTGATTACTGAAATACCAACTGAACATTGCTTCCGTAAGTCCGGTATCCTCACGAAAAAGAAATTCTAATGTCTCAGGGCATATACTGAGGTTTGTCATATTTTAATATGAAGAACTATAAAATGCGCTATCGCAGGGTGCTGCAAGTTCAGTACCCACTGAAGCAAAGGAGTTAAATAAGCTCTCTGCTTTATGGACCCTTAAATTGTAAGTGATGTTCTGTGTTGCACATTGTGAATATAGCTATGAAACAATATATGTAACACTTCTCTAATCCGCTACAGAATCTGAGTAGAAATCTGAAAGCTCAGTAACCTCAGTGGAGCAAGAGCACCATAAAAGCCCCTGCCACACAACTGAAGTCAAAGTAGATGCATTAGGATTATTCACCACTTTGGAATATTTACAGGAGTGACCACAAAACTATTGTGCATCATTTTAAAAAGTCTCCCAACTTCATTATTTTATAAGGAAATAAAGACCTTTTGGCCATGAAGTCTAAAGCTTTTCCTCTTTCTTAAAATAAGGAAAATAACTAAAAATAAAATAATTCAAATTCAAAACAGAAGTCATAAAGAAAAAAAGAGTCTGATAGTCTCTAACGAAATGTATTTTGTTGCTTCCACTTTATTTATGAACATAGAAGTACCTGCTCTGTGACAACCATGCCAGGATTTCGCTGGATTTCAACTACTCTTAAAGCAAGGCTGAACCAATGTGCCTTTTTGGGTCTCAACATTTTTAACACAAGCCACCGATTTATAACTGCAAGCTGCTGTTTTAAGCTTCTGTTTCAGTCCTGATGAGGTACTTACATGCTTGAGAGAGGTTATTTCTTTTTCAACCTGTATCATAACAGGATAAAATATATTATTCCTCCCACAAACCTTGCCTGTACTAGAACTGTGTATTTCACAGCTTCTGTCTTAGCAGTCTAACAGGCATTTGTAAGATAAAACCTGTATCTTAGATATTGTATGTTTTTTGTATGTCCTATGTTCTATACAGTCTTTATCAGCTTCCTAGTGTTTACATCTCTCATTTACAAGATCATGTCATGCCTTTTGTAAGAGAATAGTGGCTTTAAAATTTATTTTGTTTTAGATAGAATTTCCCCATTTCTATTGAAAGTCATTCTCTTCTCATTCTTGAAACAGCTCCGCTCTCAACATTTGTTAAATATCTCTGTCTTTATGATGCATTAAATACATTTGTGAGGATGAACAAATTTGAACAGCTCCTGCACCTCTCTGAAATTTATAGAGCCAGGAAGCAACAGTTTGAACTGTGACTTTAGCAGGCATGGCAAGCTACATGGAATCACACCTGATCAGTATCCAAACAGGAACACTCCCATGGCACAAATATGTGAGTCCTGGCACAAATATGTGCCATGGTGAGCAAAAACACAAGTTCTTCAGCTGCTTTTGACAGCAGTACCCTTTGTGCTGGATGAGATGCTAAACCAAGTCCTCCAACTTGGAGTCATTAACAATCCCACAGCACTTCCCAGTAGGCACCCACAGTTTCCATGCCAGGGTATGGGCTCCATCCATTTCAGTGTTCTGAAGTTCACTGCAAGATAGGTGTATCTTTCAGATACAATAAAGATGCCACATAAAATATTGTGTTGTTGAATGACAACTCTGCTTTAGGAATTCTTTCCCTCTTCATCTTCTGAATGTAAAGCAAAATAACATACCATAGGGAGGAATGATGAAAAATGCAAACATTTGACATAAAGAAAGCGTTCATGTTGCAGCAAAATGTCCTCAAATCCTTCAGAGGTTCCTTTCTTTCATTTAAATGATTAGGCAAGAATAACCTTGAATGACTTCAGTTAATTACAATACAGTTATGATGAATGTGCCCCATTATGAAGACAGAATTAATAAATGAAAATTACTTCTACCTAAACGAAGCTTTTCTGTAAAAGGTTATTTATTAGTTTTTTCCACAAATACTACTGAAGAGAAGAAAGCCACACCCTTTTCTCTACAACCTTTTTCTCTGTTTACTGGTTTTCACTTTTGTTGTTGAGTGTATGGACATATGTATGTCTATATAGAAGTCAAAATACAAACAAACTTCTACAGACTTCAGTGCTTAGTCCATTGTGTTCATGTGATCCATGAAAGCCTTCAGTGCTTAGTCCATTGTGTTCATGTGATCCATGAAAGCCTTCAGAAACAAACTGGCTGAGGAAATCTTACATTCGAATATGCCCTCTATCTGCATTTAAAGGATTTTCTATGCAGTTTTGAATAGTTCCTTTTAAAAGCCTGGTTGGAATTTTGTGAAAATATTTCTGCAGTACTTGAACCTCTTTTCAGTCAATAAAGCTAATAATAATGCTACTTCATATTCTAATTTCCTGGCATAAAATAGGAACTTCTGTTACTGGAATCAGAGATGCTAAAATAACCTGTCATACCTTTCCTCTGTATAGCATCATCATGAGCCAACTCTAGACTAAAATTCTGCATCATGATTAAGAATTGGATCGACACACTTAAATTTTTTTTGCACATTATCATTCAAGACTTAAATTTGTTGATACCTATTTCTCCTAGTAAAACATATTCCATGTAGGTTTTATTCTCCACTGTATGTAGTATTAATTAGTGACACTGCTCTGTGTCTTTTCTTAACTTCAGTGCATGTTAAAACTACTTGTAACCATAATCTTTTCTATTATTTATTAAGTTGTAGCTAAAATCTTTTATTCTAATTATAATCAGATGTGAATAAGCAATATTTCTTTGTCACCTCCAACTACATATTTGTTAAAATGTGTTGGCAACCACAGTCAAACAATTTAAAGTTTCCTTTTCTACCTGTCCCATATACTAAGTAGTTTCTCAGGTACTTCTGAAAACTAGAACTCCTTTAAAGACGCTACTGCAAAATATTAATGGAGACTGATCTAGCAAAAATACATGCATAGTCCACAGGTAATTTTTCTAACTCCATGTAGTGACCTAGAACAAATTAAGTAGATACTTTGGTCTTTGCAAAACCTTGCATTGAAATATATATTCTAAATTAGTTAAAATTCCCAACGGGTGTCTTTAAATTTTACACTGACCAATAGAATTTCAATGCCATACTGGATGACCTACACCTTATAAATGTAGAGTTTACATACCATCAAACTTAGAGAATGAAATCCTTGTAGTAAGGTTAGTAAAATAGGTTTAAACAATACAATGGAAAAATCATGTAGTTGTGCAGTCCACGCATCGCTTGACTTTCAGACTCATAATGAACTGCAAAAGGAAATATAGAAATACCTATGTAAATAACGGGGCCCCCTGGTGGTCTAGTGGTTAGGATGCGGCGCTTTCACCGCCGCGGCCTGGGTTCGGTTCCCGGTCAGAGGAGTCCCCCGGGCAGATGGAGCTCGTCAGCGCTGTAAGGCCATCCATCTAAGAGAAGGTCACTCTAAACAAACCTACGTCCTGAGGACCTCACTGCCACCGTCCAAGCTTGCTCGGCCCTGGCAGATGAACCTCAGGATTAAAGGGTGGGCTCAGTTCAGCGCACGCTGTGTCTCACCTAAAAAATCCACTGCGCAGGCTCGAAGGGCAAAGACCTTCCCCAAATCTTCGTTCGCAAAGACTGGCCATACATGTAAATAACAGTGGTCTATCCCAAGAAATACATGGCTATGTGGTCATAGATTTCTGTGAGAACATCCTCTAATATGTGAGAAGTAAACTGAATCTTCTCTAATATGTTAAGGCCAATGTAGAATTACACAAAATAATTTTGGTTATTCTAGGTCCACTGCATTGTAGCCCCATACCCCCTAGATTTGCAACTCCACACACCTCTAATTTTCCACCTTGCTTTTTCATGTCCTTTGTCTACATTCATTGCACCATGTCATAACAGAGATGAAAAAGGTAAAAACTGTTATGAAAAGCAACATTCTAAAAATAGAACTGGTTTCAAGTAATTTTGAACATTTTCCTTATGTGGAAAATAATTCTGTATTTATTGCATTTGGTGTAGCATATGTCAGATTAACCTCATTGAAAAAGAAAAAAAATAGAATAAACCACCAGAGAAATATTTTCCCCTTAAGCGAAAACTACAAGTTGCATCTCCCTCTGTGATTCATACATGCTTATCCCTCCTCACGGACCATTGCTTTTTCCCATTCTACCTCACTGTCCACAGAAACTGAGTAGGAGAGAAACAACATCTTGCAGAGTAGGACATTATGAGGTCAGTTCCCAGTGCTTAAAGGATTACTACAAGTGTGCCAACTGTCTTTTTTTCCTTAAAACTTGCCTCCTGGAGTAATCTGTAAGGTTTTTCCCCTTTATCAATATGCCATTTTCTCCCACTACTCTGAATACAGCTGCAGCTAGAATACTTTGAACAAACATGGTCACAACCTCTCTGAAGTCTTTGCAGGTAAATATTAAATTGCTCCTAGCGAAAAAAGATCCACTCTTGTTTCTGCATTTCTTAAATGTGTCAGTGGGAGAAAATGGGGAAATAGAGCAGAAAAGCAGGCTAGAAAAGAAGACGCAAGGAACAGTGTAATTGGGTAAGATGTCATGGGAAAATAGGAGAAGGACAATGTGGTAAAGGAACTGAAGGATAATGAAGGATGTAGTGAATAAGTAAGAAACAGAAAACTGGAAAGCAAGGAAGAAGAGAGATGAACACTGGAATGCAAGAGGGTGAGCAGAGGAGAAAAAATGCCAGCTTGATGTGTAGATTTTTTTAATGGTGGTTGTGGGTTCTTTGAGAGCCAGAGGGACTCTTGACTTCCAAGTCAGTGTAAGACTAAAGTTAGCACTACTAGGAGAGCTGACTCGGAAAGGCCAAGTACCCTCAAAGAGCAAGACATATGCTTCCTTTTATACCCAAAGCTAATATTAAAGTAAATCGGGAAGTACAAAAAATTTAGACCAAAGATGCAGTGAAATCAATATTAAGACTAAGAAAAGTTCTGTACAAAACCCATTATAGGCTGAAAAATCAATTCTGGAACTTTCAAATGCACTGTAATGAAATATTGCAGACAAATGGAAGAATATTCCCAACCATGAAAGTGTGAAATACCTCCTTTATATATATAAAGAGATACAGCATTGCAATAACAGAGAAGTACTTACTTTATCAACTAACATTAGGAAGACAATAAAATACCTCTACACCATATCAACTAATATTACAGAGGCTGGTAAATATGTGCTTGGAGAGTATTCAATGAAATATCTGGATACTGGAGAAAGAGAAACAAAATTGCATGAACTGGCAAAAACATATACTTGTTTAGCTAACACTAGGAAAACTGTGAAATATATAGTAATACACATATGGAAACACAATGAACACAAAGACATACAAAACTTAATCTTGCTTTCCCTTAAACTGAAGGGATACAGCTCAAGAGAATGGAGTTATTCTGGATCCACTCACTGGTAAACAAAAGAAGAATTTCTCTCATTTAGTATATATTGTTTAGTCTCCAGGAAACAATAAAAATATTTTTGGAAGCTAAAAATACCTGCTAAACATACAATAGAGTTCACTTTTGAAATATTAAATTTTAATGGTCTCTCCATGAGTCTTCTTCTGACAGCTAGACTGTGAAAAGTCTGTGGAACAGCTGAACTTACTTCAGACAACAATTGTTTTTCTTAAGCAGTAGACCAAATACAGACATTATGAGACTCTTTTGGGCAATCTTTACAGCAAATTAAAGTGTCACATTTTGCAGCAGTGCAAATGGAAGTGACAATAAATAGTTCTATTGTCCTAGTTAGGAAGACTGCATTCAAGAGTGACTATTCTGTATGGTGGATCTGAACTCTGGATGTTCTCTCAGGATAGAAACCTGCAGTGAAAAGAATGATAATTTGGAGGCTGTATTGCCAACTCTTGCAATTTTTGAAAGCTTTGTGCTATGTGGTGATTTTCCTAGATCTCCTCTCCTGAACTGAAGGTATTATGTGAAAATCCGCTTCCTTTGTCCTTATTAAAAAATGCCGTGTCCTTGCTGTGATAAAAAATGCTTTAAACACAAATCCCAATGCACAAAAAACCAGAGACAAATGTAAAGAGATAGTCAAATGCACTCTTTTAAGATGATGTTATGATTTTGTGGGAACAAACTTATAATAATTCTGACTGCCTATTTTTGGCATCATGCTTCCCTTCCCTCAGCATGTTATAAAAATTCTTGCTTAGAGAACTTCTTATGATCAATAACCAGACTTAAATTATAGGAAGCACTTGTGTGGAGGGGAAGTTGTAGTAGTTTCTGTAACACATTATTATTTATTAAATACAGGTTTTCCTATTTGCAGTCACTGACAAAACTGTGCATGTTGTTGCCTATGTATAAATAATATGATCTATCTTCTAATTATATGCTTTGCCTGTTGTGCCACACAGTCCAATCGTGGGAAAAAATTATAAAACAAGAAGTCGCACAAAGCTCTTGCTCACAACACAATTCGTGTCTACTTAGACATGGATGTAGCCAGATCTATCCAACTTTCCAGAAAGACAAACTTGAGTTTTAGACATGCTTTCCATGTCCTTACCCTTGAATTGTTGTGACTGAGAAATTTTGTGTCACAGTTCAGTTCTCCAACCAGACTGAAGGATAGCTGAGACAGCAAGGGCAGCAGTGTTCATTTGAATACATATTAGGTTTAACACAATCCCCAAAATTCAACTGTGTTTGAAAAGACTTTTTAAATTCTTTTTTTTTTCTTATCCCTATTCATGAGACTCTTATAGAGCAGAAAGGAGCAGTAGCAATGTGGACAAAGGGGAAAAGATTTTCCGAAGACAGAAGTGATATCAGTACATTAAGAGATAAAATAGGGTTTTTTCAGGAGCTAACACAAGAAATGAAAACCTGAAGGTTTTTGATTAAAAGGGAGCTACAAGGAACAGTGCAGGCAATGTTTAAATTAAAATAAAATGCTTCTAATCTAGAATTGCTTTGCCTGAGCTTCCCAATGATGATGCTGACAGTAGAACTCACCTGTCCTAGGAGTACTCACATGCATATTTCTTCCTCTCAGGACGTCCTCACCCAAGGGACTAAAGCAGCTCTTAGAAAGAAACATTTCCTTTTTTGCACAGGCAGAAACAAGTTGTTTGTCACCTGAAGCTTTTCCTCACAGGCATGGTAACACAGTACACCCAGGTTTTTCAGAGAATATATCTTGTGGTAGAGCACAGGAACAAGGACCTGCTTTTTAACCAGATGCTGAATAATAGAAACGTGATGAAGAATAACAGGGAGTGGGAAATTTCCTCCTCAATCTCTTCAGCAGGAGAGGAAAAGAAGATGGGAAGTTAATGGGTTCAGCTGGGTGTGGGAGCTCCTCACTCTGCTGTTCCTCCTTAATGCAGATGAATGCCTAAGTCCTCATTGTTCAGCCTTCTTGCTGGAGTTGCTTCCTTTCAAGCAGCTCAATGTGTCATCACAGGGAGAAACCACTCCATAACACAGTGTAGTAGAAGTCACCAGGAGCCTGGAAGAACAAGGCTCAAGTCCCCGCTTCATAGTATTTTAATTGGCACTAAACAGAACAGCTCCCCTGAAGTAGAAAGACCTCCTTCAGAGAAAAGTCAAGATACATCAGGGGCATTTGGTAGGTCAAGATCTGAGTCTCCTGATAGAACCAGGCCAGGTGTTTTTGATGAGCTCCCTTGTCACAGCAGTGTAGACCAGCTTTGTAACTTTTGTCATTATTTCTATCCTGAGTCTGCAAAACCTTTTTCCAAAAGGTAGGATGAAAGGGAAAGTTTCCACTGAAATTTTTGGGGTTGATGAATCATTTTGCAATGATGAAACATCATTTTGTCACAAAATTCCTGGCTAGCTCCAGTGGTGACACTATTGTCTAGTATATCTGTCAGGCAGCCCTCCTAATTAAGCTATTTTTGTACAAGATTCTGGATATAGTTTGTGAATCACAAAACTTGTGACTCTAGTTCCATATCAACACAGGGAAATTCTCCCACAGGGAAATCCTAATGTTGTTCTCCACAACCCAAAATTGTTATATAAAGCATCTACTCTTCCATAATAGAACAGGCTGTTCTACTATCATAGCAGCCTTCTAACTCCCTCAAAACATGGAACAAAAAGGAGAGGTCTTTGTATGAACAGAGAGGCATTTGATCAAAGCTTTTCATGTGTTGCTGGACTTAGAAGTATTTCATAACATAGCAGTGAGACATACTCATGTGAAACTTCAAAAAAGTAAAAGGTAAAATAAACAGTAAAGAAGTTTGATATTTATTTGAAGTGCAGACAACAGGTGTAAAACTATGCCAAAATCATTGCGTCAACACTGCTTGGAGAGTTGAGTTCCCTGATTTCTGTGCAATTTAGCTCCATTAATAACACTTGAGTGGTAGAGTGGAAGAAGGGTGAAAGTGGAAAGTGGAAGAAGAGTGAAACTAACGTTACCCTCCAACTCTTGTGGGCATCATCAGGAACATGTGCTGGTTTGCCACAATACCGCCTTCTCTGGATTTGTGTCTTGCTTCAGGTTTGTTACTGCTTCCAAAGTGGGTACCAACAATAATTTTATAGCATTACTACAATTTTTGCCAATATCTTTACTGTCTTTCCCTTCCCAGCTCATTTCCAGGATCTCCTTCAGCCACTGTATAGATCACCCATTTGCTCATGTTTTACAGTGCAAGGTTTATGGGACCACCACTATTTTTTTTTTGCTCCATTGTTTCTGTCTTTTTGAAGGATGGCATACACCTCAAAGACATAAAAAATAAACGTGCTTGAAATGTATAGTCTGAAAACCTGAACTTTTAAACAAAAAATATTCAAGTTTTGGGAATCTGAATTTAAGAACCCAGCAGACTTCAGGTGTTCAGCATCTCAGAGGGTCTCTTTAATAAAGAAGAAACTGAGGATACTAGTGATGACAGAGGACACTAATCAAGCTCTCTTGCTGACAGTTTCTGCCACTGTTTTTTCTTCCTGTAACAGTAAATTTACTTTTCAAATATGTAAATGCAATTTCAGTTCTGTAGCTGAAAAAACCCCATATATTTGCTAAAACCTATCTGTGAGTAAAAGCTGTCCTAGGCTATGTGTTTGAATGTACAGAATATACTAAATTATGTCAATATAGGTTGTGGGTTTTTTTGCCAGAGTAGCAGATATTTATTATGAGAACAGCAGGTATTATTTCATGGTGCATCAAAAACTATATTGCATTTTTAAGGATCTCCATTACTATTTGTTCTTGTTATAAGGGAAAACTTATTTCCTCAACACTTGCTATTGCTATGCAGTCCCTGAAATTGTTATAAATACACCAAAAATATCTGAAAAATTTATAAATCAAAGTAGTTAAATTTGGAGCTGAAATTTAAAACTCCTTAAAGCTGAAGGAAAATTTTCTCAGAAGTTCAGAATCATCTATAAAGTTGGCAATATAGCTTGGTTCTAGGCCAGTGTCTGGATACTATGTTCTCCTGAAAAAAGGCTTCTCTGGATCTGGGTCTGCATGTAGATAATAACATTATCAACACTTTTCTTTTTGATTTCATACAGATTTCACTTCTGTAAACCTTTTTAAAGGAACTTAAATTGACACCTTACATTCAATATATTGACATATCATGTTGCTATTTCTGCTTTCAGATTTTGTCTCTACAATCAACCTTATTTTGAAAGAAAATAAGAAGAGATTAATACAAACAGGTGTTATTTGAAGGCTCTATAGTTCTCTTGAAAATACAGTATTATCGCAGTTTCAAGCACTCTTCCATAAATGTTAGCTAATTATCTCCTGCTAGACAATTTTAAATCATTTTTTTGCATTGCTTGTCTCAGAAGAGGAAAGTGAAATGTGAAATCAGAAAACTTAGCTGCTTTCGGATGCCACTATAATAATGAAATTCATAGTATATGTGCTTTTAGAAAATCATCAGAGGCCATAAAACTTAAGAAACAGCCTGGGCCTCTTTTTAACTTGCACTGAATTGATGTGCTTAATCAGTGACATTGTAGTGGTGGTACCAGGAGAATTTTGGCTGCTTTGACCGAAGGATTTTTATTTTTTTTTAAAATTTGCGCTTACTCTAAAGTGAATCTCAGGGGGAGGAGTGGGATGAAGATACACATAGACTATATATATATATATATATATATACATATTTGTATGTGTACTTGCAAATGGAAAATCTCAAAGTTTTCAATACCACAAGTAGAGCTTACTTCACAATTTCCCTAAAGTATAGTCTGATGTAAATCCCAGTTGCTACAGAATACAAGCCAGTCAAGTTCCTTTCTTAATACAGTTGATGCCGCTTATTGCTATACAGGAGACATTACTTCTCCTACATCATTTTCCTCTCTGCAGCACTGTGCTTCTATAGGCTTAGCGGTGTTGGAGCATTCAGCTATAAGTCTCTAATTTGTTTATGCAGATTCTTTCATTCTATGCTGGGTAACTTCTGCAGCACAGGTCTCTAAGCTAGACTTTATAAGCTTGCCTCCCATAGCTGATGCCACTTAGCCTGCTGCAAATTGATGTAGATGGCTCTCTTGCTTTGGAGACAGAACACTTTCACCTTCACAGTACACTCAGCTTTCACTGGCCTGGGGCTTAGGAACCTGAGATACATTCTTAACTAGGAAATTCCGCTTTGCATTGCAACATGCTATAATCATACTAGAAGACTGAAATTTCAAGTATACTAGAAAATTCCACCTTGTCACTCTTCAGAAGGGCAATGGTTTCAAGAATTAGCACATTTCCCTCATCCCCACTTCATATTAACATTTGAAACTAAGTCCAGATTCTTGTTCAACCAGTGAAAGTCAAACAAGTACAGCAGTAACTTGTGCATGTTTTCTGTTATTAATTATATGCACAGTAATACTGTATTTATGTGGTCATTTTCACACACCCCTTTGGCACTGATGAATGCTTATCAATGTTAACATCATGACAAAAATTACAAAAGCCAGGAAGTTCAACAATAGGAGTGGAACTTTGCACTCATCTTGTGCTACTGCAAAGAAAAACACAGGCTGTGTCCTAGGTCACATTTGCAGCCACTTGGATTTTGTCAGTTGATGTTGCGATCTTCTAAGTTGTGTTTTTATCTGTGGATTCTTTTGGTTTTTCTCTTAATGGCAATCAAATTTCTGCTGAAAAGATGACACTATTCAATGCTTTGAGAGATGATAAAACAGGATGATCAGACACCTTATATGTCTGCTAACTACCCTGGGGTACTTTATGACCTCTTAGTAAAAATATATGTTTATCATTAACCTAGGGTCAGTTATTGACCCCCTTAACCTACAAGTGTTGCTTTTTACACAGTTGACATCAATGTAGCATAAATTACTGAAGCTTCTCCCCAAAGAATTTGTAAATGGCATCATTCCTTTCAATATCTAGATGCCAGCTATCAGGGGGAAATTCATGTGAGAGTTAAAAAACATGAGGTTAATTGAAATTAGCCCTCAACTGAAAAAGGAATCTTAAAGGAATTTTGAATTTCCATTAAGTATGAAAATAATATTTATTCCCACATGGAAGGCAGAAATTAATCTCAGATAAAGAGCTGTGACTGTATTTCTGTTTTTTACTTATCTTCCCATCTTGGTTTTCCTTTAACACCCTTGCCACATCCTGGGAATTGTTTCTGTGTTGCTTTCCAGTATATTTCTTTTTTTCACCTTCCTTTGTGGTGGATTCCTTGCACTACTCCTTGAAGAAGACTTTTGTTCTGACAGCTTTATCCAACAGCCTTTCTGGCGTGGATGCTTCTAGTTGCTCAGTGAGTAAAAAAATGCCTCTGTCTTCTGCTGGACAAAAAGCTTGCTTTACTGCCAATACATGCATATAAATGTAGACTTGCCTTTCTAAAGCAAACACTGAAATTCATGGGTTATGTTTGAAAAACTTTTATGGAAAAAGTTTACATACTGCAAGATCAAGATCCATGACAGCTGACAGGCAGAGCTACAAAATGTCTGAGATTATAGATTTCTGTGGAGAAAATTCACCTATTGGAGAGCATGAATTGTTATTCACTGGAGTTCTGCTACTAGCTTTGTTTCTGAAATAAAGATCTAAATTCGTCATGCAGCTTCATGTTCAAGAGCAGCCACAGAAAACACATTTCTCTTTATAGCGTTCACTCCTAGAGGGTGGTTCCCAAATTGACTCCTACAAACCACAATAATACATATTGTTGCCATCAAGATGGTGGCAAATCACAAGTCTGCTTTTTCTCTTTCCTACTGTTAAATTACATTAGGTGACAGAGAAATAAAATAAAATATGTTCTTCCTCAACATCGTGTTTCCATATAACCAGCTGCTGTAAATACCACTGGGATGCTTCCCAGTCAGCAAAGAAAGGAAAAGATGATCCATGAAATCTTCTTTCTTTTAACAATCAAACCAAGCAATTCAAATATTTGAAAACACCTGTTTGAGGAATAGCAGTAGCAACAGTTCAGTGTAGGCAATGGGATTTTCACAAGGGCTTGGGCACTGGAGTGAGAGGCACCTCATGCCCTTTTGGTGGAACAAGTCATCTGTAATGCTACAAATCCCAGTTCTCCATAGTCGCATCAAACTCACTTGCAATGCCATGGAATATTTTAGAACAAACTAAAGATCGTGTTTTATATTATCCTCCCTTTTGTATTTTCTAAAAGTGTAGTTCATGATTAACAGACCTGGAAAAAAAAACTAGGTTGGAAAAGATGAAATTACAGATGAGAGACATATTTTTTGGGGTGGAAAAAAGCACTAAATAGCACTATCATGAAAAATGAGTTGGGCCACTGTAATGTTGGAAACGAGAATGGAATATACACCAACACTGTATTAATGTCTTCTTGACACAACTTTGAGTACGATCCAGGGAAACCTGTCCCTGGGATTTCTGATAGGGAAGGAATGACAAATGAAGGTCAAACAAAATTGCACTGAGATATGTTAAAACTATTTTTAAGTATGTTAAGGTTGTTAAACTATTTTTGGACTGTTTACTGGAGGTGGCTTAATGGAGATTTTCACTCTTGTATAGAGCTATCTTTCCTTTTCATTGTAACATTGCTTTTTTTTTTCTCCTCCTCTGCTCCATACTCTACTGTCAGTTCTCTGTTCATCCTTCCATGTAACCCTCTCTATCTCTCACTGTACATGCACCCTGATTTGTCTCCTGCTCAGTAACCTACCTCTTTGTTTCCACCCTTTATTCCATTTATCTTTCTGATGGCTGACATGATAGAATGTGACAAGACTGACATAAACCACAGTGGGATTCATCTTAATATTATAAAAAAATTCCAAGTGAAAAATACATTCCCAGAATATTTTAATCACAATATTTTAAACAATGTTTTACTCTAAAGGCATAACATTTAAGGCTATAAGAGTTCATATATTTGGTCTTGAATTACATTAAAAAATTAGTACCATAAACAGAAAATGGCACAGTATTGCAAACTTGAGTAATTAGTTCATGTTACAAACCATCATTCCCTTCAGCACAAACATATAGGACAGTATAACCTCTATTTCTCAGATGGGGTTGCTTCACTGCTGTACTGTTATTTTTTATCCTTCAGCTACAGTATACCACCTCTAGTCTTACAGCAATTGAAATCTTGCAGTCAACCTGCCTTCACCTGTATGCCAAGGTGGGAAATGTCTTGCTAGCATTTGTGCAACTGACCTACTATCTTTTGATCTCAAACCAAAATTTTCTGATGGCTTAAATCAAGGGCTTTGGAAATACTCAGAATTCAGCAATACTTCTGAATGGATGGATGGCCCCATGTAGTGAGAAGAATGGCTTTTATGCTGTTGCAAGGTAGGTGAGAGTAATTTGTTTTGCTCATAGTTCTTGAGCTTGGGTTTATGAAGCCTTCAAAGGTGAGCACTCATGTATCTTTTCTTACGATGAAAGTAAGAAAAGTCAGGGAACATGAAATTTCTGAGAGCATTTTGATAATGCCAATATGGACTTGTCAAGCTGCCAAGGCAATGTAATTTTGAGGAAAAATGCACTGAACAGAAGAATTTCAGTCCAAGAAAAACATTTTAATTAGATAGAGAAAGTGTATTTATTTTAATTTTTGCGCATTTGTTGAATTTGTGAAAATTAGTATGCATTGTAATCAACAAAACCGTTAATAGGAAAGTACAAAGTAATGTAACTCTTCTGTCAATATGGTATCAGATTGCTATATCCCCACTCATCCTCTTGATTGTCTCAGGACCAGCTTTATCATAAAGCAAAATTAGAAACTTAAGAAATCATTTGTTGTGAGGGGGCTTGATGGGTGCAGAATTGTGTATCAGCTGTTCAAAAAGCTGACTCAGTGCCTACTTGAGGCAAAAGTTTCAAAAATAGCATTCACCTGAAAAAATATTAGAGCAATACCTCATCCCACAGTTCAACAACATACTGTCTGAAATTCAAATGCATCATTAATCATTATCAAATTGCATTGGTACTGAAGTTCACAGCCACCAATTTTGAGAAATACAGCTTAACTTTGTGCCAAAGTTCTGTAACAGTTGTTACCACAAAGTATTACATCTTCTACTCATCTTACGTAAATAAGATAGATATACCTAAATGTGATAGATATTATATGGTAAATATTAATATTTCTGTAAAGAATATAATGATTAAATCAAAGTAAAACAATTGTCCAAACTTCTTAAATACATTTGTCTATGACAGAGAATAGGAAGAATGTAGACTTTGTTCCTTTTCTATTAGAAGCAGTCATTTCGTAATCTTTTTTATTAATGCTTTCCATATTTTATAGTACTTTTTATTAGACAAGCATCTGATTTCTTACAAATCATTGTGTTCTGATAACCACAAGAATCATGTTGGCAATACTGAAGAATTAAAACCAAAAAAGATGTTTTTAAACTTGAGTATTATCTCTAGCTTCTGAGCAACTTTCGTGTAAGCACAACAGACATAACACTGGATAAGAAAAATTACAAACAAGAAACGAAAAAGGATTTAAAAATATTTCCAGCTCCTGTGCATTATCCCTCACATCTATAAATATAACTATCAAATTAAAATAATTTGATTACAATGGCTCCTTTTATTCTTCATTATTCTTCTCTCAAACTCCTCACTCAGTACTCAGTTCTCAAAATCCTATCTTTAATCTGCTGGATTTAAGTGTTAAAAGAGATTTTAAACAATGGATAGCTGCTGTAATCCTTCAACAGAGTGGAGGGGGTTAAGTAGCACCACTTTAGTCATGCCTGAGTTCTGTGATTTTTGAGCTTAAGTAAAACCTCTTAACATTATTTGACTATACCAGGTTGATTTTTTTTCCAGTGAAATTGCTAACCAAGTTGCTGAATCTCAAATTGCTCCCATTTTTACAGGAACCATGCCAGGGTATTACAGAAAAAAATTACTAATTTTGTCCCAGAGGGGACCATAAGCTGTCTAAAATAAGATTACATATATATTTTTTAAACACCTTGTTTGTATGTATATATGCATGATTTAGAGTGTTGGTATTCTGTAATTTAACTGTATGATTTTATGCCTGCTGAACTTTAGGATGCTCATGAAAATTAGGTGCTTGTTTCTCTTGTTCTTCTGATGAATGAAATTTCAATAAGTATTGTCTTAGCTCCTTTTTGCCTGCCTTGTGCTTTCATGTTAACCACTTTCAATCATGGCCTACTATCTTATTTTTTTCCTGTTTAATTCTCCTATTTGCATGCATCTTTACATCCTTTCTTGCAACACAGTCTCTCTTAATCTTTACATTACATTGCTTATTTTTCTTCCCCTACCTATTTTTGTGTGATATCTGTTAGAACACCCTTATACCTTTATCCTTTTGTATCAGCATCTCCACAAACTGCTGCAAAGCATATTCAAAAATTGCAAAGGAAAGCATAACTCCTAGGGAACAGCAGGCAGATATTTGTGAGAGTTGAGGAAGGACTGGAAAACAAACTCTTCACTATGGGCGTGGTTCACCTCTGAAAAGTACTTGCTGGTGGATATTTCTTTTCTACATCACTATGCATGTTTGAGGAAAAGCAGTCATCCCCCTGACCGTCTTAGCTTTAAAGACAACCAAGATCAGGTAACACCCTTTATAGCACAAACACAATAGCACCTGCCAGAATTACACTGCACCACATCTGTGTTTAACTTGGAAATGGCATTTATCTACAGAAATTTTAGGCCACATAAGACATGAAACAAGAAACAGTGAAATCAGAGATGATAACTAGTAATCTTGTGCTTCCTGCCTAGCATTACAATGTTGAAAATATTGTGGTTACAGACAGCAAAAGATGATTTTAACAGCAAGGTAGCAAATAGCCTCTCTCTCTAAATATCTTCTTAACTTAGCTTTCTGATCCTGACAAGCAAATGGAGGGTACGCTCTATTTGATCTCTAAAATGAAAAGGAGGAAAAAATACCTTTCCCAAGCAATTGGCGAATTCCTTTAGTTGCGGCAAATACCCAGTTATTTCACATACAAACAGGTTTTTCCCTTGATATAATTATGTATTTAAGATACATAATTAATCAGCTTGTAAACTGATGTCTCAGGTGAAAATCACACTCACTGAATTCACATCCTTGTTTTGATACACAGTTCAAATGGGGACCTGATATGTCTTCTGTTAACTCAAAATACACGCATTTCCTTCTCAAGCATTTTAATTTAGAATCAAGGTCTGTAAAGTCAATGTCCTGAGTAACTAAAGACTGTTTAGTAACTAAAGACTGTTCTACACAAGCTTTAGTACATCAACTTACCTGCCATACGGAATTAATTCTGCAGACTGGAACAAAAACCCCATAGATATCGAGAAGCAAGAAAACATACAGACCTATAATCATTGGACAAGTACGAAAACAAACAAGCAAACAAACAAACACAACCAGGATTAAACTGCGTGTAGAATCTGTTCCCTAATCCTTTCCATATTGCCACTATGGTGAGTTGACCCTGAATGAATGCCAAGCACGCACCAAAGCAGCTCTACCACTCCCCTCTACAACTAGACAGGGGAGGGAAAATACAGTGAAAGGCTTATGGTTGACATACGGACAAGGAGAGATCACACGCTGATTACCGTCATAGGCAAAACAAACTGAATTTGGGGATATTAATTGAATTTATTACCAACAAAATCAGAATAGAATAATGAGAAGTAAAATAAATCTTAAAACCACTTTCCCCCTCACCCCTCCCACCTCTACTTCATCTCCACCAGTGGCACAGGGAAACGGAGAATGGGGGTTGTGGTCAATTAATCACAGGTCATTGCAGTTCATCACATGTCATTGTTCCTGCCACTGCTCAGAGAGAACAGGGGTCCCTCTCATGAGAGACAGTTCTCCACAAACTTCTCCACCCTGAGTCCATCCCATGGCCAACAGTTCTACACGAACTGCTCCACTGTGGGTCACTCTTCAATGGGATGCAGTCTTTCAGGCATAGCCTGCTTTAGCGTGGGTACCACACAGGGTCACAAGTCTTACCAGGAAACCTGGTCTAGCATGGGCTCCTGTGTTCAATGGTCTGCAGATCCCTGCCAGGACCCTGTTCCAGCATGGACTTGCCAGAAGTTCACAGCCTCCTTTCAGGTCTACTCTGGCATGGGTCTCCTCCATTGGCTGCAGGTGGATTTCTGCACTCCCATTGCCCACCGTGGGCTGCAACAGCACAGCCTGCTCCACCATGGTCTTCACCACAGGCTTGCAGGGGAATCTGGGCTCTGGTGCCTACAGCTCCTCTTCCTCCTCCTTCTCCACTGACCTTGGTGTCTGCAGGGTGGTTCCTCTCACATATTCTCATCCTGCTCTTCTCTGGCCACAATTACATTTGTCCAGTAGCTTTCCCCACACCCTTCCTAAAAAAAATTTGTTATCACAGAGGCATTACTGCCATCTCTGATTAGCTTGACCTTGGCCAACAGCAGGTTCATCCAGGAGTTAGCTGGCATTTGTTGTGCTGGACATGGGGGAAGCTTCTGACTGCTTCTCACAGAACCCACTCCTGTAGCCCTTGCACTACCAAGACCTGGTCATGCAAACCCAATACGTTCCACCCCTAAATATATGAACCAAGGTTTGTTGTGGCCACAACATAAATAACCACTGTATGATCACAGTGCACTACTGGGGCTCACTCTTTCCAATGAAAAGGGTGAATTCAGCTATTGGGGTTGAATCATGCTTTTTCTAGATGGAATACTTTTCAGTATGAACTTCGATCATCACTGCAGTCCAGGAGAAATTCATGGCATTGTAATGAAAATAAGGTTTTACCCCATGATAAAGCCTGGCTTTTTCATTCTTCATGGGGATTAGGACAATTTTGAGGCTAAGGCCCTGGGCATCTGACAAATAGCCTTGAGATTAGCTCAGTTGGTTAGGGCACAGTGCTAATAACACCAAGGCTGTGGGTTTGATCTCCTATGGGCCATTCACTTACAAGTTGGACTTAAGGATCCTTGTCGGTCCCTTTCAGCTCAGAATATTCTGTGATTAATTCTGTGAAAATCAGCCCAACAACAAAATTCCTATGATAACTTTAGTAGTTCTTTTCAGTCAGAACCTCCAGTGATATAAGTAGCTCAATGCTATCAGTCAAAATCGTGACAAAGATTAATAGGAAAAATACAGGTGTCACTGATCAACCACTGATCATTAGAAAACCATGTTGGGTTTGCAAGTAGTAGTAAACTACATCTCAAACCATCCAAAAGTTTTGCATTATGCCCACTTATACATTACTAATATGAAACAGAGACACTTTCATGTCCTACCTCACTGTATGAGGTAGGACTGTACCTGTGGTAGAGCCAAGACCAGAGATTATATCTTCTGAATCCTCATCATGCAATTTGTCCTTCCAGTTACTCCTTCAACTTGTTAGAAAAAAGGAACATAGTGTCTGAATCAAACTCTCAACAAGACAACAATTCTTTTATACTGAAACACTTCATTGTTAAGATCAAGAACATCAGCTAACATTTCAAAGCAATGTTTTTTCCATGTGAGAATTCTATATCTACCTGTTATCCTTAGTTGCTCACCTCAAAGAGTGAAAGGAGGCAGAAGGGGTTGAGAAGATGGGGGGGGGGGGTGATGAATGCTGGGTAGGGGCAGCAGTTACTGGAGGGACAAAAAACCCATAAAGGGCACATCAGCATGACAAATATGACACTCTGCCCCTCACACCTCCTCGGCTACCCTCTCTGTTATATTATAAGTGCTTGTGTCTTGGCAACAAAATGTACATGGAGATAGTAGTGACCTCATCCTATGAAACAGGTTTTTTCCCCTTACTCGGAATTCTTTTTATGTTACTATTTAGAACTAATTAAATATTGTTTTAGACTAAAGTAGAAAATAAAAAGCCCAGATCCTTATTTACCAAAACACCAGTTTAACACTGAATTCCAGTTTTCTTCAGAAAAATGTTACAGTTCAAAATCACGGTTTTCACAAGCTATTCTGTCTAAATGCTTCCTGACATGCTCAGTCACCCTGTTTTTCATTTTTATATTGATATATATTGTAACATGTGCATATTTCCAAGTACCTAGGCATCTCTCAACTGTATCAGAAAACTGCATCTACTCCTCATCTATATAGACAAATATATCCAATGCCAGCAATGAGATCAGTTAACAAAACAGTATCTGAAGAATTGAGAACATAGATCAAAACAGAGTTTCACACAAAGTATACCAACAAAAGATTTCTCCAACTAGGTTTGTTGTTGGTAAGACTAGTAATATTATAAAATCATAAAGGCTTGTTTGTAACCCTACCTGGCAGGATATGAAGATCTTAGTGCGTCACTAAATTAACTCTCCCACCGCTGTTATCATAGAGGTGTTTGAGCTCATTTCAGATCACCTTCCCATCCAGGTCCCACATAGCCTGCAAACCAAGACAGCATTGTCCAGGATGGCTAAAAATCAAGACCTTAATATCCCATCTGTGTGCAAAATAGGCACTTTGTGGCATTAACAAGACTAAGTCCTAAATTTAGGTAGTCACTTGAGAATTATCTCAGCCTGGTGGCTGAGAAGTCAATAGCTCTTTCTTTACTTCACCACCCCAGGAGGCATGCTCATCTCTATCCCTCTGGCCATCTCTCAGGCACTCTTCCTTTTCTCCAAACTGGTGTGTGCTGTGGATAAACAATTCAGAATGCATTTTAAATTAGGTCAAAATGGAATCACTTTTACAGAACGCATGTAAAGTGGACTCTTCCCTCACAACAATACAAGTGGAGGCATGTGAGTAGCCTAGCTTTTGCCTCCTCAACACGCTCAGGGTTCTAAGAAACAGGTCTCCTTCCTCTCTCAGAAACACTAGAATTTTCTCAGTGAAGATAATTTGCAAAGGAAAGTTAGCACCATGGAAATACAGAGTTGAGTGTGCACAAAAAGATGCTGTGGAGCGTAGGAGCAGAACCATAGGACTAGTTCAGATTCATATGCATGAATATTAGCCGGTCTCAATATCTCTCCTGAAGCTCCAGCATTGATATCAAACAATAGAACAGAAGAAATTTTGTACAAGCCTACTTTCTTGGCTGCTAGCTACTACACGAAAACTTCTCTGACAGAGCATGTAACAGACCAGGAACAACCCTAAATGGTTGTACACCAGTTCTGTGATAGACTTCAATCTCGACAGAGTGTTCATGCTGAGCTGTTAAATTATTTTACAAATTACAAAGGGCAGGAATTTTCAGAGCCATTTATTAGAGCTGCAAACAGAAACTCATTTTAACATTTTTCACTCACTGACCATTCTTTTATGCTGATTTTTTATTATTATTATTCCAGGATATATTTGCATTTTCTTACAATCTTTCTTTTTGCTGTTGTGTGAGTAATCCAATATTTTACACACATACTGATGACTACCATTCATGTAGCTCATCAAATGGCAGGCTGAAAATCTTAAAGGTCTTTTCCAACCTAAATGATTCTATGATTTCCAGTGTTCTTTGTGCAAGTGTCTTACTTTTCATTGTAGAGTTTTAAGGTATGTGGAATGGATTTATTCAAAGAGACCAGAAGATCTTTGCCCTTTGACATTGTAACAAATCCTTTATTCTCAAATTACTCAGCAGGCCTATTTTTTTCTAATACTTCCACCTGGTGCTCCATAACATTCTGGATAGATGTGAGGAGCATCTTCATTTTTAAAAAGATTTCTTTGTCCTGTTTTAGTGTGCTCAATAGCAAATAGTTCAGTGTTTTCCTAAATTTTCAGTGAACTTCAAAGTGAAAAAAGCTCAGGTATACTTTATCTAGCACTGAATACTGTAGGTCTGATTGGCATTTGTAGCAGAACTTTGTTGGCAACTGATTTCATGACCTTTCAGGGGTCTAAGGATCACTGTGAAATATTACTGGTGTGATAACTCCATGCATAACATATGAACAGAAAGTGAGAAAATCATCAATGCTTGTGTGAAACAAACTGAGTTTTTCACAGCTCAAAAAATCCATAAAGCTTTCTTTTCAATGTTTTAAGAACTTTTCATCTCCTTAGTAAAATAGAGGCTCAAAATGGAAGAAATTGAATTCCCTCTCTTTCTGCCTTCATATTTTTACACCTGTGTGTTCTGCCAAAGCATTTTTGCGCTAAGCGATACAGTGCTGAACTCTAACACTTTCTGCCCACCTCATACCTCTGCCTACACTTCCATCTTATTTTCTCTTCACAACCAGCATTGTAGATCAAACAAACAATCCTTTTATCTGAAATTCTCTGTAAAAATATCATTCTTTCATTGGTATTTTTTTTCCTGTGGTATTTTTTTTTCTGTGACTGTGTGTGTGTATTATATATGTGCGTATAAGTCTTGTATAAATGTGTGTATGTGTGTCATTACATATGCTTCATGTATGCTCTTTGCCATCCCTCTGAAATCACCAGCTTTTTCATTCCACAGTTCAGTGAGTCAGAAATATGTTAGTATTGACCTCCTTCTGATCTAGCAAGTCAACCACCATTTATGTATATTTCAATTGTTTGTCTCTTTCTCACAGCACATCTGACTAAGAACAGCTAGAGAGAAAGCAGATGAAAATGGAGTGGACAAACCCTGCTGCTTGAAGGCCAGCAATCCCCCCTCAACTCACAAGGTTCTTTATCAGTTTCTTTATAACCTTTGTAACAGGATGTCTGATAATTTATTGCTCCACCAAAACAGAGTGAGATCTGCAGTTCTTCTCATTCTGTTTTCAAGTGATCTTAGTCAGTCTGTGAGGATCCTGCTCCCCATCCATGAAGGGATCCACTGGGGCTGCACTTTCTCGGCATTAAAATCTCTGGGGCTGAAGTGAGATGGGGTCAGTATCTTTTCTTCTGGAGGAGATTCTGAAAATCAGAAGAAGCAAACAAAGGTTACCAAAGCCCTACCCTCAGGTGGTAACTGGAAATGAGTCAACACAGAGAGATTTAGTTCTGTGCCTAACCCCTCCTGATTCTCAGGGCATCTCTGTAAAGAGTCAAAAGATAATTGCCAGTATCTGTTAATCTTAAAACAACTAAGTGGCCTGTAATTATCACATCCTGTTTCCAGCTTTGACCTCTCTAATGTCTTTCTCTCTCTCCCCATCTGTTTGGTGCATGTTGTTAAGATTTAACTAAATCTTTGGGCTACTTGAGACAGGATGATACCTGTTGGTCACTGGCTTGCAAATGGTAAATGGTAGAGTAGTGATGCTCACACACTGACCAGGATCTTTGAGCAGCACTAGGCAACAAAAGTTCAGCTCAGTTTCAGCAAGATTATTTGGCTGTTATTAACTTCACAGTAAACAGCAGAGGCTAATGGCAAGGGAGATGAACATCTTCCTAAAAATCAGAGTGAAATAATAAAAGGTATCGTTGCAAAATAATGGCAAGCTATACAATCAGACAAAAGGCTAACTTAGAATCATAGAATCAGAGAATATCCTAATTTGGAAGGGAACCTCAAGGATCATAGAGTCCAACTCCTGGCTCTACACCAGACAACCCCAAGAACCACACCATGTGCCCAATGGCATTGTCCAAAGGTTTCTTGAACTCTGGCAGGCTTGGTGTCATAGCCAGTTCTCTGGGGAGCCTGTTCCAGTGCCCAACCACCCTCTGGGTTAAGAACCTTTTCCTATTATCTAACCTAAAACTCTCTTCACATAGTTTCAGGCCATTCCCTCGGGTCCTATCACTGGTCACCAGAGAAAAGAGATCAGTGCCTGTCCCTCCACTTCCCCTCATGAGGAAGCTATAGATTGCAATGAGGTCTCCCCTCAGTCTCCTCTTCTCCAGGCTGAACAAGACAAGTGACTTCATCAGGCCATATGGCTTCGTCTCTAGAACTTCACCATCTCAGTCACACTCTTCTGGACACGCTCCAATAGTTCTATATCCTTCTTATATCATGGTATCTAAACCTGCACACAGTATTCAAGGTGAGGCTGCCCCAGTGCAGAGCAGAGCAGGAAAATCCCCTCCCTTGACTGGCTGGCAATGCTTTGCCTGATGCCTCTCAGGACACGGCTGACCCTCCTGGCTGCCAGGGCACTGCTCACTCATATTCAACTTGCTGTCAACCAGGACCCCCAGGTCCCTTTCTCAACTGTTGCTCTCCGATATCTCATTCCCCAGCCTGTACGTACATCCAAGGTTGCCCCATCCCAGTTGCAGAATCCGGCACTTGCCCTTGGTTAACTTCATATGGTTGGTAATTGCCCAGTCTTCAAATTTGACAAGATCTCTATGCAGGGCCTCTCTTTCTGGGAGCTTGTCTTGGGATTTTTTTCCCTTAGAATTTTTACTCCATTTATTTAAACAGTAATTCTCTATTTAGCATCAAATATAGAATTTTGAGCATATGAACTTGTCTTGGTCTATTTCAGTATCTGACAGACAAGTTCTGTTATAGTAAAAGCTGTTCAGCACTTTGCAGTCTCAAAGAAAATGCAAAAGCCCCTTCCACATCTGAGCTGCAAAGGACAACCCATCTGCCTTGTTGTATGAACACTAATTGATATCTGACACTCTTCCCTTATTGCCTTGTGGGGTGACTCTGAGTTCTTCCTCAGCTCCTGACAGAAGTCATTTATAAAAATGAACTGCTGGTATGGATGTTTTAATTGTCTTGTTATGCCAGGTGACTTGTTTCTATGTAAGCAATTTTTTTGATGTTTCTTCCCTGTCCATTTCCATTCTTTCAGGTTTTATAAGAATCTAGGGAATTTGGACTTGTCCTGGTCAGTATTTAGTCATCCTGTTTTTCAGTCAGGAATTGTGAGTCTCAAAGCCACTGCCTAAAAATATAACAGAAATAATTTCCTGAAGTCTAAGGCACAGGAGAGGTCAAGAGCTACAGCCACTGACAGGCTCAAGAGTTGTTCCCCAGGGAGCTGTGTGAGAGGTCCTAGTTCTAACCTACAGCATCATAGACTGTGGTCCCCTTTCAATACCAGCAGGACTCAGAGCAAAATGAACCCTGGTATCCTGTGGCACATAGCAGTTATGATGTACCTCTTTATTGCATCCTAAGTGAAGTTTCCCTATAAAGAAATATTGATTGAAGAAAAAAATCTCGTAAGGATCAATGGTTTATGTTCCAGCTGTCTTTTATGCTACAATAACAGCTCTTTGGAGAGTTGGTGCTGAGTGAGTGCAAAGTAATACCAGTAATTCCCCTCCTTTGGATCATCCCGTACCAAATTCTTCACCATTCTCACCATTGACTCATGGGCAGAAAATAGCTACTGTGTTCTCAGGCGATAGCGGAAAAAAAGAGAGGGGAAAGGTGGGGGTGGAACATAAAAAGGAAATCTACTCCAAAGAACAAATGCTCCAGGAGAAGTTCCAGGGTGTGCTGAGGGAAGAAGCACCAGTCTGTCCCCAGACACTGAAATCTAAAGCTGGTAGTTAAAACACTACTGACCTAACTCATCATTGCGTGGCAGAAGTTGCAGAGGTGTACATGCCTGGATAGCGGTGGCAACCCAAAACTCCATTGCTCTGAAACTGACACACTTCCAAAACAGAGCATCCCTGTGATACCTCTGTTGGTGCTTTTACCACAGCAGCAACTTCCTCAATTGTATGTGAGTACAGAGCTAGTAATGAGTTGTTTAGAAAGGGATTTAATTTGTATATCTCCATTATTAAATATTATCTATATAAAAGGCACATGATCTTTCCTACCCAGGGAACAATAGGATTTCTTTCCCTTCAGCAAGAAACATTTTTCTTTCAAAATCCTGGTCTCCTTTCCCAAGCATCTCTCCCAGCCTCTGTCCCTGCTTATTCCCTCCTAGATGCTTGTCCTTCCCTGAGGTGTCCTTCTCCATGCCATTTCCTCTTCAGACCAGTTTCTCCTGCCCTAACAGTGCTTTTTATTCTCACCCACCTCCAGTTGCTGTCTATCACCTGGTGAAAACAGCTTCAGTGTGAGCCCTCCCCATCTCATCTGCCATGCAGCACAGCCATGTCCCACCACTACACTCACCAGCTTTTCTTGTGGGCTTCCTGCATTTCTGATGTGTGGCCAAAGAATAGTCTAGAGCACAATTCTTACAAAGAGCAGCTGGGGGAACTGGAGTTGTTTAGCCTGGAGAAAATAAGGCTCAGGGGAGACCTTATCACTCTCTACAACTACCTGAAAGGAGGTTGTAGCCAGATGGGGGTCAGACCTCTTCTTCCAAGTAACAGGTAATAGGACAAGAAGAAACAGCCTCAAGTTGTGCCAGGGGAGGTTTACATTTGATGTCAGGAAAAATTTTTTCACTAAAAAGGGTTGTCAAGAATTGGAAAAGGCTGCCCAGGGAGGCGGTGAAGTCCCTGTTCCTGGAGGTATTTAAAAGATGTGTAGATGTGGCCATTAGGAGCGTGGTGGTGGACTTGGCAGTGCTGGGTTAAAGGTTGGACTCAATGATCTTAGAGGTCATTTCTAACCTAAATGATTCTATGATTTGATGATTACACCAAGCCACTTCATTATCATTTGTTATGTACATGCAGCTTTACCACGTCATTTGGGTAAAAAGATGGGTAGGCAGAGAAGGGCTAAAGAAAAGCTCAGTATGTCTGATGAAGCAAATCAAAACCCCCAAAAGGATCTTGAAGTCTTAAAAGAGTGACCCTTCGGAGCAGGGGCGACAGAAGGACTTTGGTCTGTGGTATTCATTCTGTACAGATGATTATGATTCTGACACTCAATGCATTCACAAAACCCACAGTTTAAACACATTTTTTAAATGTGTCAAGGATTTATAGACTACTGCTTGAGAGAACTTCAAAACTGGGAAAAGACAGGACTATTTTTAATGTAAAGCCATTGCTACCTAGCAAGAAAACAGTTTTGTATTCATATAAAGTATTTATTAGCTGTGAGGTATTATAAATTGTTTAGTCCTGCAGCTTTAAAAGAAAAAAAAAAGAAAAAGAAAGCAGGCTACTTTGAATGCCTTATCAAGTATACTGTGGAATATTTCACATAAAAGGAAATAGAAGATGTATAAATGTAAACAGGCTAATTGTATGCAGATATAAATTATGCATGTTGGTCTTATGAAAAAGCATCCCTGATTTGCAGAGGTCTTACTCAGCAGCTTTGTGTCTTGTCTAAGGGGATATTTAGTATGGCTGTGATGTGCAGAATTTAAAAAAAAAACTTTGAATTCTGCAGAAGAAAAATACAGTCCAACTGTGATAAGACTTCACTATTGGGAGCAGGAGGGTTTATTTATTTTATTTTATTTTATTTTATTTTATTTTATTTTATTTTATTTTATTTTATTTTATTTTTCTTATTTTATTTTGTTGACTGTTCTGCTCATTAGCCCTGTTAACATGTGTGTCTGCCTGCCCACAGATCCAGTGCCAAGTAAAAGATTGTGTTAAGACTTAACATTTGCAAAGGGATTAGGGTTATTTCGAAGTTATTTCTTAACAGGGATATGTAAAATACTCTCAAAGTCACAAACGTTTTCATGGTTGAAGCATTTCTGATTAGTCCCAGACACAAGCAGCCTGAGCTGCAGAGGTGCAGAGCAGCTGTTCCCACCAGCCACTCTGGGGACAGCATGGGGCCAGCTCCTGTAAAGAGCCAGGCTAAATAGGACCACTTCTAGAAATGGTTGTCCCTGCAGGATATAGACAAAACTAAGTCACTCACTGTCTTTTCCCCCTAGTCCTGCAGAATCCCTCTTCTACAAATAACAGCAGCAGCAGCATATTTGAACTCAAGTTGCAATATTCATGCTGAGGGATTCTTCAAAGTGAGACTAGGATTATGTATCCCATGGATACCCCCTGTGCGTATGACTCACGCCCATGTTTCCTGTCTTTCTGGCATGGATTAGTGAAATAATGCTGAAAGTGGAGGCACAGGCAAGAAGGTTAATGGAAACAAGTCTGTGGAAACACGAAGTTGATACAGCTGAGGTGGAACCAAAACTCAGGGAGCTTACTGCAGTTTAGGTGATTGGTAATCTTCATCCTAAATTTCTGAAAGAACTGACACACATATTCAAAAGGCCTGAAGCTATGATTTTTAATGAATCTATAAAGCCGGGGTGATGCTGAATGATTAGGGAACACTAAGTGTGAAGGTAAAAAAATGCTGATCCAGGTAATGACAACCCTATCCAATTGCTCTGTCCTGCTTGGGATATCCCTATTAAAAAACAGATAAAAGGGTACTTTAGTGTTAAGTGACAGTACAAAAGCATCGAGACAAGGTATAAACACAGGGAAAGGAATTCTGTCAATTGGACAAAATGTCACAAAGCAAAATGCAGTCATCATTACCACTTCTGGTAAAATAGATGCACAGTGAATGTTTCGGTAATAAAGCCCGAACAGCTTCTAACAGTGTGCGGTGGTACACAGCACCATTAAGAGGAGCTACTGTACCTAGATATTCCAACCATGCAGACACACAATGTTGCTGTTTCAGAAAGATGTGGGGAAAAAAAAGAAAAGAGCTATTTTTGACTCGTTGTCTATTGCTTCTTCTGCTACACTGTGCAATGGGGCAAGCGGCAGAGCTTGCATATTCACCTGCCATGATAAATTACATCAATTTCAGTCCCTCAAGACGGAGCTACTGGTGCAGAGAGCCACTAAACACTACCAGTTGCTTTATGACACTACAGACATCAGACGGTAAAAGGCAAACTGTGCATGTGAAACATAACCCTGTATCCTGGGACAGGCTGGACACAAATGTGAGAGGTCAAGTGGGATATTTCCTTCACTCATATATTGCAAATATGTCCTCGCCATGCTGGATCCTTTGCTAAGAACCTGTACTCTGTTAGAATAAGTCTTAAGACAGCCATTGCCATCTCTGACACTGTCAGCATTTCCATCTCCAGCAATGGCCAGTACCAGTTGCTCTAAAAGAGAACAAAAAAAAAGCCTACAGCCAGCAGCTATTCAATAACAGGCCCTTAGGGGAAGTTTCTTCCCAAGCCTCATTAAATGTTGGCTTCATTCTTAAATTCCTTCTGAACTTCTCAGATTCTATTCTGGCCTCTTTGTCTGCGCTGTAGACTGGGCTTTCCAGCGAGGATTTTCCTCAGCTGGCCCCAACAACTTCTGAGCCTGAACTCACAGAGCTGTCTCCAGCAGTGAGCAGAGGCTGTGCACATCTCTTGCCGCAAGTGACCGATGGGGACAGTCACCACAGTGCAGATCATGGCTGCTTTACTTCAATACAAGCAAAAGAGGATTTCCCTTACTTGGGAAGTAAGGAAGTAAATCAGTTCCCACTGACTGCCATCAGCATTTTTCTCTTTTTCTTTTGGGTGAGATTTCTTACTGGAGTTTTGGGGAGGGGGAAAGGGGGGCATTGTCAAAGCCCTCCTCAGACCCTATCTAAAGCACTCTGTTGTGTAGCAAAAGAGATGAGTGCATGTCACCAAGTTTCAGTTGACTATGTATTTCACAGCAGGGTGCACCTGGGCATTCAGAAGACAGAAACAGTACTCACATATAGGGAGAACGTTAAATTGTTAGCGAACTAAGGCCCTAAGGGTTGTTTAAATATTGCAGTAATCATCTTGTCAGGCAAAGTCCCACATTCTTCTAAGATTAATCTGACATTCATCAGGAATGGCACAATAGAAGATTATTTAATTTGGATGACACTAGACTGGAAAACTGGCAGGAGGACAGAAATGACCCAAATTGGAAACAATCTGCAGAGAATGAGTCAGACAAGAAAAGCAAGCAAAGAGCAAGAAAGTGTGTACATGTTTACTGGACACAGATACATTAATTACAATGTACACATATGTACATTAATTTAAATGTCTGCACACAAACATACAAGACTGTGGAAATTTTAAGAGCATTCAGTATTGGTCTAATTTCATTTTGGTATCAACTGCTTGAGATTCTGCTTTAGACTTAAATGAGAGTAGAATAGGTCTATTGGCAATAGCTTTTCAAACACCTCTCCAGTATCTCTGCCCATTTTTTTTCAACTCCAAATATTATATATATATCCTGGAGTAAACACTGGCCATTAGGTGAATTACTTTCAGGACAGAAGTGCTGTCTTGATAGCACATTTTTAATCATTGAACATTTCAGTGCTGCATAAAATGTATCTCCTCTTCTTAAAAGTCCTTTTTAAAAGTGACTACATCAATGGACAAGGGAAGGGCTATAGATGCCATTTATCTGGACTTCTGTAAAGCCTTTGACACATCTCCCCCCCAGCATCCTTCTTTCTAAATTGGAGAGAGATAAATTCAATGGATGGACTGTTGGATAAAGAATAGATGTATAAGAGGGTAGTGGTCAATTTTTTAGAGTCCTGATGGACATCAGTGACAAGTGGTGTCCCTCAGGGGTCCATACTGGAACCAGTGTTATTTTGTATCTTCATTAATGACAAAGGGACCAAGTGCATCCTCAGCAAAATTGCAGATTACACTGAGTCATGTGACTGACACAGCTGAAGGACGGGATGCCATCCAGAGGGACCTAGACAAGCTGGTGGAGCAGGCCCATGGGAATGTCATGACCTTTAACAAGACCAAGTGCAAGGTGTTGCACCTGGGTGGGGGCAACCTCTGGTATCAATACAGGCTGAGGGATGAACAGATTGAGAGAAGCCCTCTCATGAAGGACTTGGGGGTGCTGGTAGATGAGAGGCTGGACATGAGCCAGGGATGTGTGCTCACAGCACAGAAAGCCAATTGTATCCGGGGCTGCATCAAAGGAGTGCGGACTGCTGGTCCCCTCTATTCCGCTCTTGTGAGGTCCCATATGAAATGCTGCATCCAACTCTGGGGTCCCCAACATAAGAAGGATATGGACCTGTTTGAGTGGGTCTAAAGTAGGGCCACCAAGATGATTAGAGGGATGGAACAATTCTCCTATGAGGAAAGGCTAAGACAATGGGGATTGTTCAGCCTGGAAAACAGGTTTCAGGGTGAACTAATTCTGGCCTTCCAGTACCTGACGGGAGCCTACAAGAAAGATGGATAGAAACATTTTACAAGAGGATGTAGTGACAGAACAAGGGGGAATGCCTTAAAACTGAGAGTAGGTTTAGATTAGATATTAGGAAGAAATTCTTTACTGTGAGGGTGATGAAGGACTGGAACAGGTTGCCCAGAGAAGTTGCAGATGCCCCATCCCTGGAAGTGTTCATGGCCAGGCTGGATGGGGCTCTGAGCAACCTGGTCTAGTGGAAGGCGTCCCTGCCCCATGACAAGTGGGTTGGAACTAGATGGTCTTTAAGGTTCCTTCCAACCCAAGCCATTCTATGATTCTGTGATATGGCTATATGATTCTTTTGGCAACTTCTCCATCTTTCCTAACCGCTACAGTTTTTCCATATTGTTCTAGTTTTCCTATATGTTCAAAATAATGACAAACCTGGTAACAGCTGCATATACATTATTGGCCTTTAACCTTGTGAAAATAAAAAATAAAAACACATTCCCCTGGATCATTGCCATTTTTTTGCTCAGTAAGTTACTTAGCTTATTAAACTTGTCAAAACAGCAAATACAAAAAAATGATCGTTTGTCTTACTGATTATTTAGCCACTGGCGTGGGTAAGTGCATGACTGAAGCATTCATCACTGTTCACGAGATGTCTGTATTCTGCTTTCCCTTTTCGCTTCACCATTATCACAGAATGCAATGTGTTCCCACCTTCCATGTTCCCCACCTCCCATGAAAAAGCTAAAGTGCTTTAGAGAGCAAAAGTTTTAAATAAAATTTAAAGTATTAATTTTGCCACAGTCAAACGGGCATATTTACAAAAGGTTTCAAATTCCCTAACAGTTATCTGCTGTAACTGTAAGCTAGCAAACAGCAAAAATAATTCAGGGCTTTGAATACAAGCGCTGAGTATAATCAATGTGAATCAGATGCACACAACCAAATTGAAGACATTTTGTATTTGCATTACATCAGATCATGAATCAGATTTGTGTAACCTAAAATCTTGGAATGCAAAACCATTCTCAAATTCAACCACAGCCACACCAGTATATAATTATATTACATATCAAACAGCCATACAATGCAGCAAACTATCATATTGAGAGACCTTTGCTGCTTTCAGGACATCTACAGAGCCAGGTTTATATGGCACATTACTGCCAATTCATCTATACCCTTCTGAATAAATTGGTTGGCAGAGAGGGGCAGATTACCACTAATGGCTCTATTATGGAAAGAAGCTACAACCATTAGCTATTTTACATATGGACAAAAGAAAATTTAATTGATGGCATATCGCCCAGCAGGCAGAGAGAAATGATGATTTTCACCTTAATGCCAGGCATTAAAAATTCACGGGGCTGTGGAAGAAAGAGATGTTCATCCAGTCTCGCTCTGCTTATGGGTCATTTTAAGCATAACTTGAGAAGAGAAAAGCAGCACAAGTGGAGCTGTTCTGATTTGAGAAAGCTTGAGTCGTCTGGGAAAAAATTCACACATTGCAGTTTTACTGCAAAGGTGCGATGTTAAAAAGCCAATATCATAGCCCTCTTATTTTTCTTAGCTACAATATTATTGACCCAAATAGTGTCCAAGCATTCAGCAAAATAAAACATTTTGGGGGTGTTTATATTAGCAAATGAAGGAAAGAAGGAGGATTTTTGGAGACATAATGCATCGCAGTAATAATACAATTTATTTTCACCTATTTAAATACAAATGTGTATTTATCTGTTTATACATAATATTTACTTCATTTAGCATATATGATCGGCTTGCCTGTATTTGTATGTCTTCAGATTTTCATTTACACAAATGCAAAAGCCATTGCCCTGTACTGTTGTATCTAGTATTTGCATGTTCCTAGTAAGATCAGTCTTACCTTCTGAACTGAGAAGCTTTTTCTTATTTTCTCCTCCTGGAAGACCCCTACAGATTTTGCTGTCTCCAGGACATCTGCATTTCTCGTTTCATCACCTACAAAAGGGTGAAGGATGAAGCTACAGGGAACTCCAAAGAGGAGAGGCACTCACCGTGGGGTAACTCATAGATTTTGATGCAGGGGTGTGTCCCCTACTTCCTGCCTTCCTGTAAAGGTAAAGGCTGCTGGGTTTGCAGTAAGTTCTAAGGTGATCTAAGATAAGCTCATCCCACCAGTCTGAAGTCACTGCAGGTTATTATAAATAAACTTTGTGATGGCTATGTTAGTCACTAAAGAGCATAATGGCATATCAAAGTATATGCTCTGCAGGGAAGAGACTATCCAAATGGAAAACAGAACTGCTGAGTTGAAGGAAAGGACAAACATACAAGTCACGTGGACAGTGGCAGGAACTTTTTATGTCCCCAACTGATGTAAGAGGATAAAGTCAATTTGTCATGTCTGCAATTTGTATTTTATATGAGCAGTGAGGGAATTGTAAGAATATACGAGCCTTGTCTCTTTTATGCTCAGATAGCTAGAGTCAGGCTGAAAATCTCCAGCCAAGACTGGCCTGCATACAAAAATCAGCTTGTCAGGCTAGAACAAAGAGCAGACAGCTCTTTGAATTGGAGATACTAGAATAGAAATAAGATCAAAAGTGATGCTGGAACACACTACTTACTGTTGTAAAATTGGACAAGGTAAATAAAGAAGGGAAAGTGCAACACTAGACACAATACTGGATGGAGTTTTTGCAACAAGCACAACATACATATGATAAGAAGATCTGGGGAAAAGAGAGGGATGGTAAGCCATTCAAAGTGATTTCAGAAGGCATTGCTCATGGACACTGCAGAAAAGTAAGAGGAAATGGTGAGGTGGAGAAAAGTAGGCTAACAAAAGACTATTCCAATTTGTTTTTCTTTTCCAACACTTTACCACTGCAGCACATTTTGTGATTCCTTAGTCTGGACTTCATTGCTTTAATCCATAGCACTGGAAGACAGATAATAGGCAACAGCAGCTGTCAGACAACTTTGTTCCTAGCTTTTCCAATAATCCAGAACATCCTCTTGCACTATGTAGGCTATAGCGGTAAACCAGTACAGGTCTGTGGCAAAAGCATTGCCTAGAACCTTCACTGTGCAGCTTGAGGAGATTCAGTGTCCTCCACATTTCACCCCTAACAACTGTTAGCAAACAGATGCTCTGTGGACAGCTTTGCAGGATGGTTGTGCGGGGTCTGTTGCTATGAACCTGCAGAAATCAGTCTTCTCAGTTCTTTTAGTCACTCTGGTCCTTTACCAATAAGAAAAGATTTAGATCAATGTGAAGATTTCAACTCAGAAGCAAGAAAAACAGTTCTTGTCCCTTTTACGTAGGTAGCTACTGCTAACACAAATCAACTGCAGTAGAGACTGAGATGGTGGGTGAGGGAATTATTACCTTTGTCAGAGCTGGTCTCTCTACCAAAGTTCTCACACCTATAATAAGTGGGTAGATACTTGCATAAAAGGATCAAACATCTATCAGTCATTTAGGCTTTCTGATAGGGAGGGATGCATCCACACTGAATCCAGCAAGAATTAGATACAGATAGAAGTGGGTAATGTGTTCCTTTCTAAAGAAGGCACACATGAGAAGTGAAATTGTGTAATAATTTTAAAAACACTGACATCCTTAGAGATTTTTAATATGTCAGCATCGGAAACAGGAAGGCTTGAGAGAACAGCCAGCAGTAACAAGGAGCAATAACCATGTGGCCTTCTCCTTCCACTCTTCCTTTTTTCCCCTAAGTGAGACATTTGATCAAAGGCTCTTGCAGAAATGCTAATGAAGGCTTATTTTTCTTTTATTTCCATGGAATCCAGCACGCAGGGGAGGAATAGATGGGCAAGAAGGGTAAATCTGTACTTGCAAGACGATGTAAGAGCAAGAGTTTGCTGTGAGAGCAGTGCTGGTAAAATGCCTGCCACAAGTTAACATACCCTAATTTTTTTCAGCTGTTCAGGTTTTGAGTTTCAAGACTGGTCTTTTGCATGTGTTCTCAAGGCAAAATTCCTTTAGGAACTAGTAGAGCTTGCTAGGAGCCACCCCTAAAATAACTGGAAAAAACAGGAAACTGGAAGAGTTTTAAAGCCACTCCGGTCAGAGGGAGAATATTCTCACATAAAAATGCTATATTCCTACTGTAAACAAGACAGATTCCTACTGTAAACAAGATAGTTTCACTTGCATGATTTTACTTCTTTGCCTGTGGCCTTGGATGCTGCCATCAAGAAAAGTAGATATCACCCATATTCTTAATGAAAAAGCTAAAGGGCAACAATTTCCCTTATGACACTCAAGGTTGTGGCCCTCAGAGTGTATAAAAATTACTCTTAATTTTCTACATGTTTGAGCAAAGGCTCATGAAAAGCTGCCGTGAAGTGGATGAAACTGTATAGATACACAAATAAGAGGTACTAAGATCAGAATTTCTGCATTCGTGGAGAAAAGGGTACCTTTTTAGGATACGTGAAAAGACTAATGTATTCTGTGTTCGTGTTCATTTGTCTTTTTAATAATAAGGGCAGAAAAGTGGAATTAACTGTTTCTGGCTTGATATCAAGGTTATGCAGGTTAAACTGAAAAACATTAATGTATTCCTATAGGCAGTTAATGGACAGTTTGTACAGCCACTGCTTGACATGAAATTGTACTGTTTCTCTCTCCAATACTTAGGCTTGACTTTTAGTGACACCAGCTGATTACACCTATCTAGGTAGAGTAGTTCAGTTACTTGTTCCTCTGATTTAGTTCTTTATTCCTTCATACAAAGGATATGTTCTTATGATGTTTTATTAAAAATCAAATTAATTTTCACCTTGTTTTTTAAGTATTACAACAGCTGCAAAGAAAAGTACTTAAAAAGATATCAGCATGAAGTCTGTTTAAGACAATATTGGTTTTAGATTAAAATTTCGTAAATGTGTCCAGCACTGATCTATACAGCATTGCATAATATGGTTTCAAACTGTCTATTATGGGTTTCTTTAAAGTATATAGAGATAGCTAGTGATTAAAGGCTTTTTGTTCCAGTCCCCTGTTGGTTTAGAAAACTGTGAAAAAAAGAAGGATTCTCAAGAAACATTACATGATTAGTCTGAGAATGCAATGCGATTCCTGAAGCAAAATTCATACTGAGTTTCTGTAGAACGCAGCTCATGCAAAAGTATTCTTATACTAGTTGTACGAGTATGAGTTGTATTAAAGCGTCTCAACAAAGTCAACTTGGTTGACTCAATGAGGTCAACCAATATCTAGTCAGGGAGCTCAGATGAGACTTTCACACCTACTGGCCCATTTCACGTGTTGCCCACTGCAGAGATTCTTTTCTGTCCTCTGGAAAGCTGTGATGTGCTGGAGAGAACAAGCCAGAGCCAGTTGCCTCATAATGGACCAGTAATACACAGTTCTGCTTTGTAAATAATGCAGAAGACTAACTTCTGATTAATTTCTTGGATCTCCTTCACTGAAGAAAATTATACCAGTTCTGTGTTTTTATTCCATGAATGAATACAACTCAGGGTTTTCTGGAAAAAAACAAGCACACTGACTTTCTATGAGCTCTGTGCAAGAAAACCTGCATGCAGAGGGGGAGCACAGATCATTAAACAATGATCACCTTTACAACTTCTGTGCCTTGCCAAAACTCATCAGAGATGAAGGAAAATTCAAGCTGCCACCACGATTTTTAAGTCTTCCTGTTTAAGTACACCATCTGCACAAGAATATGTTGTTCCCAGAGCCACAGGATCTCCCATGACTACAGGCCTCCTTTCCAAGGACACGGGGGAACTCCTGACAGGACATGTTTGTCCCCTACATCCTGAGAGCTGACATCACCAGCTCTCAAATCCCTTCTAGTAGACCCCCAAGTTTGTCTGGATCTCAAAAAGTAAAAGCCTTGTCTACAATGTTGGCTCATGCAAACTCCTTAACTCTAGGGAAATTAAAAAGCATAGCAATTTTTCAGGTCTATTGAATTAATTTGTTAAAAATAAACATGGTTAAAAATGGAAAAAGTGTGTTACTTCCAGCAAGGCAAAAGGAAGTTCCTGATTGCAGCTTGACAGCTCACCAGAAAGAGTGCAGGCAAGGGAATGCAATCCTACAGCACCTTTAGCATCAGTCCCTTGGTCACACTGTCTCCTAGGACTTGCTGTGTACTGTTTCTTGCCTCAATACCCCCAGAGTTGGGCTTTTTGGGGGTTTTGAATGTAAAAGAAGGTTTTCATTGCTCCTTTGAAAATCTGTGCATTTCTTAATCTGCATTTCTCTAATGATCAATGTGCTTCACTGTGGTGTATCTTGAATCACCTGCTTTGTAACTGTGTGAATGTGAAATCCTTAAAGCCTCTCTCATATTGCTTTCTTTCATACAAAGAGGAGGCCAATTTCCCTACTCATATCTACTTTTCATCTTAACAATCAAAAAAGCTGTAGTTTTCAACTCACACTATATTTTTTCTCAGAATAGCTGTGGGTTTGGTTTGGTTTGGTTTTTTTACCTCAGTGTGAAGAAGATTCATCAGAGTTTAATGGTATTTTCTGTAAATCACACACAACATGTTAGAACCTATTGTTAGTTTGAGGTTTAGTCACACCTAACTAGACTGAATGCCACAACTGCCTGCTTGTTTTTTAAAGTGAAAAGATATGTGAAAAGCTGTAATGTTCTTTAAACATAGGTTATACAAAAATTGAGACTGAGCTATTTTAACAAAATAGGCATTTGTCCTACATCTTTAAGATAAAAGGATCCAAAACAAATTGAGGAGAATTTAGAGATAAGGCAGTCTTTATATCCTCTCACAATATCTAAAGAACTCCTGACAATGTAGACAGACTGCCTGCAACTCAAATGCTGATCAAAAAGAAACTACAGAACATATGCTTACAGAAATGAATATCAGTACTGACAGTGTTAGGAGAAAGCATATTAGCTACATACAAAAATAAGTTGAGTTTTGGAACTTCACCACATCATTCTAGTGCTACGGTTATCAGGATAAACTCTCATTACAATTACATGTGGTCCATAGCCAAAGGAAAAAGAAAAGTGAAATAATTCAGTTCAGCAAAGGCTTCCAGTGTTTCTAAGTCTTACTTTGATAAAAGACCAAAGTTGGAAAATGAACTCTGAGTTGTACTAATCAGTGTAAAGGATCCAACTACTGTATAAAATATCATGTAGTACAAAGTAATCTAATCCACCCCTCCACTCCATTCTTAAACCTAAGAGAAAGTAAAACATCACCCTGTGCATTTATCTACAAAAGTTGGTTGTGTCTTTCATTCCATGTTTTTGTTTTCCTATGAAATCAGGAGCAGCTGAGCACACAGGGCCAGGGAAGTTGCCTTACTGATTTTGTGGATCATCTTTTCCTTACAGATGAAAAGATACTAACACTTCTTTGCATGAAGTGTCTTTTTAAACTGTCAAAGATGCTTGATTAATCCTTGTTCAGTGAAAAAATCTTCATGCTCTGCTCCTCGTGTTTGTGGAAGCCAGCTTTCTGCTTCAGCACCTCTTTTATTAACCCTGATCTCACCATGCAAACAATGCAAGTTTTTGCACTTCTGGAACTCTCAAATTATATTCAACATTTGCATACTGTGAGAAAGCTTTCATGCATGATTGAGTCTGTTTACATTTTCCCCATCTGATTCGAACAGCTCAGACTTTATGGGTGCCTCTGACTCAGCTGAAAAAGATACCTTGTCTCTGCACAATTAATGTGTTCAGAGTAGCCAGAAGTACCAAGAGAAAGAAAGGGAAAACACAGGGAGCTCCAAAGGACAGATTCCTACTTAAACGGTAGAGATAAATTTCTTTCAGAGGTACCTTAAAAATGAAAATGGAATCAACCTGTGTCTGTATTTGCTTCTTTATTATAAATCTCATAAAGGTCCCTAAATATTTGTTATTTTTTAAATTCACACGTTTTGCACCTTTATTTTTTATTTCTAGAATTTAGAGTTGCAATTCACATTTCTTGCAATATTTTGGTTTGGTTTGGTTTGGTTTTCTAGGAAAACTTAAAACCAGGAGAAGAATCTGTCTTGTTATGGCAGCAAAAAAAAAAAAAAAGAAAAAAGTTATGGAAACTGGCTGATTGAAACATTCTAACCAATCTGTATTGTCCAAAGTATTTAGTTTTATTGAGGATTAAGAAAAGTAAAATATCTTTTCCATTGTTGACTAGCACCTTCTATAGAGAAAGTTCATGTAATGCAAACCAAATATTTGGAAGTCTATTATGTTCACAATTCTAAAAACATTTATACAAAACATATTTTAACCATAAACAGTGATATACTGAATGTTTCCCAGGTTAACCACACGAGGCCAAGCCAAAACATTTTCTGCCCACACTGATGAAACGGAGAAGGAATTTTGTTTCCCCTTCTTAAATCAAACACGCTAATTCAACAGCTCTACCAAAAAATCTTGTGAGAAAACACTCCTTTGTTTAAGATTTAAAATCCACAGAGCTTTTAAGAACAAATAAAGATTGTGCCAGATGCTGTACAAATCACATATGCACAGTGCAGTACTGATCCCTGCTTAGCCATACCTCAGTACAAATAAATAATATGTGGAGATGAAGCCTCCAAAGAGTCCTCTAGCAAAACCAGGAAATACCTGATTTTAGTTCTAAGCAGATCACTTAAATCAAACAAACTCAAACCCAAAAGGAGAAAGTTTTCTAGCCTTTCTTTTACATCACGAAGAAGAAGAAAGGGCAACACTCCAGTTTTCCATCGCACTACAAGTCACCTTTGAAAGTGCATACTTTTCCACAGTATTAACTCCTATTCATTTAATTAAGAGTGACAGATGGTCAACATCTGGAGAAAATAAGGTCTGATTTAGTGGCCACGTTGCACTGGTGGAAACTCCAGACTGCAGGTTTGGAGTTACAGAAAGTTTGAAGTAGATATTTAAGCCAGTTGAGCTGCTGAAAGAAATCACATGAGGTGATGCCTAAAGGAACAACATGAGAAGAAGCCTTAATTTCACTTAGATGGTATATTTCTGCTTTTCATGGCCATGTGCAACCAGCCAGCCTGGTCATTCCTCTGTATCTCCCCTGTCTTCTGTGCCTGCCCTATGTTGTACTTGTCAGCACAGGGAAGCCATAATTAACTCATTAACTGACCGTTTGCCATTGCTAATTTGGTACATCTCACTATTATATTTTCATGCATAGTTCAGTGGCAGATTAAAAATAAATTAAAAAAAGAGGAACAAAAACTCAGACACTGCAATAGAGTGAATTAAATAACACAGCATAAAGCTAAACAAAAGTGGGTTTACCACTCGTGAGCTCAAAAAACATGAAGTCCAGTATCAGCCATCACACCACCACTGTAGGCTTCCTTCTCTGGCATTCATGAGGACAACCTGCTGCCAGCTATCCTCACACAGGCTTGCAATGCTGTCTTCTCTGGGGATGATCTCTAGAGCCCAGTGTGGGCTCATCTATAAATGATGCAGTGACTAATTTAGTGTGAAATTCAGGAAAATTGCAAATGCTGAAGAGGTCATAGATACTTCGATATTGCAAGTGCTACACCAGTGTTTAGGAACCCAGCTCAGGACCTAGCAAGTAGAGTGCTGATTAAAAATTATTTGCAGGTCAGTTTAAAGGCTAAAATATGGAGTTGGCTGCTTAGTTTTCTGCACTTGAAAATTGTCCCTGTATTGTCAATGATGTCCTATATTTACCTGAGACTTCTTCTTCTAGGATAATTTGGGCTCAAGGACATTCAACGTAAAGCCACTTCAAGTTTCTCTTCTAAGGGGACACTTTGTCAGTACCTGTGTGTTGGATGCAGGCAGCCAGGTGTTGGAAGTGAGAGGGGAGAGAGGATATGGGTGGTCTGCAGGGCTACACCATGCTAGATACAATTCCCCACTGCCAACACTTGGCCACCTACAACAAAAAGACGTGTACTGATACTTCCTGCAAGTCAAGTCTGTTTTGCCTGCGACAGTAATAGATAAATTATCTCCTTTTCTTTATCTTAATCCAAGAGCCTTTCCATCATTTTCTCTCTCCATCATCTTGTTGATGAGAAATAGTAAGAAAGTGGCTGAGTGGGTGGCTGGCAGATGACCAAGGTCAACCCATTGCAGCATGTAAATAATGTACTGTATCATCTAATTGAAATATAGCCAATGTGGTTATTCTGGCTTAGTCTGCTTTCTCCACAGAAACAAGCCCTCCCCCTCCCACCCCCTTCCCCCTGTAAAAAAAAGAAATAAAACTAAAACAACATACCAACAAAACCACCACAAGTCATTCTTGCAAACTAGTTCATGCAAAAATGTGTTGTAGACACATGCTTAGCTTCCATACAGTAAAATATATTGAATAAATATTATGGAAGACATTTAGCTACAGGGCATTATCTGCAAGTTACTGGCAATAGATTTTGTGGGACTTTCAACATTTTGAAAAAGAGAGAACTAACTTTATTCAGACATAATTTTTCACTATTGTATAAAATGAAAATAAAACATTTTCTAAAATATAGCCAGTAGTCAATTTCTCTCTCCTAGACTCTTCTGCCTTATTGTGAAGTATTTCTTGTGTGCCTTTTTCCATCTTAGTCTAGATTAGGGAAACAGCACTGGAAAAAACCCTAATCTTCTGGTATTTCCAGCCTAAGTAGTAGTCAAGGTCTCTGGACCTGTGATTATCTGAAAAAGTCCTCATACTCTGAATACATAATTTTGGCTTTGAAGAGGGAGCCCCAGACCATTGCAGGTGCCTAGGAAGACCTCTTTTTTTCTAGATTATTTGAACCCCTGCTTCAAGTTTTTTGCCAAGGTTGTGTTTTTCTGTAGTCTTTTAGGTTTACTCTTCTTTCTCTCACTTTTTATTCCCAAGAATTGTGCCTTGTTTTTTCACAACTGTTCTCACACAAGCTGCCTTTCCACAATGAATTGCTGATAAGTTCTTTGAAGGTAGGGTAGGAAAAGCTTGACAGGCTGTTTGTCACCATACCAGTTTTCTAAAAGATGCTTTAAAGTCCTCCATCAACACCAAGTCTTTCATCACACCTGATCTCCTAGGCTGGGTGTTCAATGGCAGACTTCAGCATGAGATCACTCTTTCCAACCTTCTGTTATTGCCCAGAGATTTCAACGGGTCTGTCATCCCTTCCATTCTGGACTTCAGAGCATGCATGCATGACCATGACACTTCCAGACTTGTAAAAATGCACTAAACCAGTACCAGAAAGGACCAGCATTTGTCAGGGCTATCATTCTAACATAAATGGATGTAGCTTCAGTATTGATGCCAGCCAGGTTTAGGATTGTCTCAACATACGCCAAATTAGGATGCATCTGTTCAGGCTCCTTTGCTACTTTACTGCTACCCAGTTTCCAGCTCCCAGGTATCACACTGCCTGCCATGTTTATGTGACTCCTTTACATACCAAGAGGCCATTATACTGGTGTAATTTATATATCATCTCTTTTATAACCTCACGCAGTGCCCTGTTATGCGAGAGTCATGCTGCCTTGTACTTGGATCATTTTCTGGCTCATGTGCATCTGTGTAATGTATTCATTTCTAGTGCTGTTTTACTGTTCTTAACAATCAGAACAGTGCTTGTTCCAGGTCATCTTATTGTACAATTCAGGTTCTTTACACTGACAAAGCTCAAATTAGATAAATATTTAAGCAGGAATAGTGTAGTAACACTTCTTTCTTCATTATTATCACATAGAAACAAGAGCTATTACCTTTTTTCCTTCCTGCTTAGTTCGCTGAATGCATACATTTCAGTGTAGAAAAACTGAAAAATTTCTTTATTCTCCTTAATGATTGCACACTAATGTGTATTATCTGTAAGCGGGTTTATGTCCCTGCTGATTCTTGTGCCTGCACAGTAAAGCATTGTTCTACCTTCAAAGAGATGGCGATTTACAGATCATACCACACTCTCTTTTAAGGCCTTGTTCACAGAGGACAGAACCCAGATGGGGGTCACTGAAGTCTGGCAGAATTGTGTCCGTGCAAAGACCTGGCAGGAGAGACCCCATCACACTGGCAGATTTTATTTAAAGAACTGATCAATTCAAAATATTTTACTGCAACTATTCTGTGCCCAAAGACCCTTTGCCCTTTAAAACAGAGCGTATGATATAAATTGAGCATCTCCATTCCCCCAACGAGGGTACTTTTTTTAAAAAAAATAAGATCATTTGTAAGAGAATCTTGTTTAGTCATTTATAAATAGTCACCTCTGTAAACCAAGAAACAACCTTGTTTGAAAAAGTACCAACATTGTTGTTCTGTTGTCACCCACTGGTAATTGAAAATGTGTTTCTGTCAGTTCCTCCTAAGACAGAATGTAATTCTTTCTAAGATCTTGATCTTAAATTGGCAAAAAAAAAAAAAAAAAGTGAGTGATAAAGCAGCCAGAAGTTGTTACTTGTACTTTGCACTGGTGATATTGCTACTGCCCTTTCTTATAATCTAAGACATTATTCTTACTGGCTCCTGGAGGGCAGCAGTACAGTCCTATTTTTTCATTCGTTTTTTTTCCTCCTGAATTGGTATTGTACATTGCTTTGTACTGAAATATACAAAACAAACAAGCACCCAAAACATCCAAAATCATGCAGGGCCAAATCCTGATGTCTCACCTTAGCTTTCAGATTTGTCATTACTGTGCTAATTCAAAAAGGATTTTACCTAAGTAGATCAGACAAAGAATTAGGAAAAGCTCTGTGATTAAGGCAGGTCTTTATAGTTAGAGCAATAACAAACCTTCTCTTCCTCTGCTTGTGTTTCACAGAGTTAATCTGATTGTTTCTTCACCTGGTCTTGTGGAATAAAATAATAAGAGTATTTCTTGCACTGTCTCATTGATCTACTGTCCTGAGAAAACAAACATGCCTGTAAAAGGAGAACCAGGGAGTTGAGGCAGCACTGAGAAATACCGCTTAGTAGCTTCTGTACTTGAGGTGCCTCATGCCTGACAAGACAGAGGAAAGGCAGCATCAGTATGATGGACATGGCTATTTGCATTCAGTGGTGCTCATCTGCCCCTTGTGAATCACTATTAACCAGCTCAGGTAACAGTAAAGAATATGGTTTACTCCCAGAACAACCCAATAGGTCCCAAACAGCTATACAGCACCTTTTAAAAATAACAGTTCCTACCTCTGGTATAAATACATACCTCTTCTCCAGGCACATTCCTCTTGAGTTACAGATGATGCGTAACAACCAGTCATATAGATCACTCCAAAATAATGGAAGGGAAGCCAAGGGAAAGACCATAGTTAAACTGCATCGACTAGAGAAGCTGAGATTCACCACCACAAATCCAACCTAAAAGGGCCAATTTTGCTGGACAATTTGTGGTATAATAGTCGTTATGAATTTTTGGCTTATACTGTTGTGGTTTCAGTTATTGGGTTTTTTTCTGTATGACCATCACCTATGCCTTTGTTTTCTCCTACTCCCCTTCAGTCCTCACGCACACTTTCTAATGTTTTTCAGGACCCTTAAAACTTTGCTAAAATTTTGTTTCTTGATTGCTAGTGAAGATTGGAGAGTCTCTTGAAAGTTTAGCATTCAAAAAATGTGGGACATCTTCTGACTTGAAGGCTTGGTTTGCTATCTCTCTGCAGAGTATCATGTACACAATAAAAGTTTCTCCATAACTCTAACAGAATATTTCACTTATGTGAAAAGGTTACCTGTAGGTCATGGGGGTAATGCAATTCATTCACTATCACCCCTTCCACCCGGGTCCTCTCTCTGCTGGGAGTGTAAAGAGGCTAACTACAATCCAAAGGAAGATTTCAGATGTGGACGGAAGTCCTTTATGCTCTAGACTAGGACCAATGGTTCATATCCATTAGGCCAGTAAAAGAAAGCAATCAGATGGCAATGATTTTCAATCACTACTGGTTCAGGGTTAGATTCAAACAAGTGACCTGGAGGTGAAATGTTCCACATCCCATTACTGATCCTCTAAATTATTCTTCCCCCACAGATGAGACTTGACACACATAAAAAAGTAGCTTGTGAGGAATTGCAATAGAAAAACTGAGGCAGTAGTTCATAAGAGATGTGGATTTCGTTAGCCCTTTATGCCTAAGCAATATTGTTATGGTACAACGATAGGGCAGAATTATTGATTGTATCTAGTGGGTTGTAACTGAGTAACCACACACAGCATACCCAGTTTATGAACTAATTCAACCGCTTTACAGTGTATGGCAATTTTTCTTTATATGAGGAAGTAGCTTATTAGAATTTCTATGTTTTAGAACTATTTAAAATTAAGGCATGGATGACAAAATCTGCTTCCTCAAAGCAGAATTTATTCCTAAATTTTTTTCTCTCCTTATACACTTTCTCCAATAACTTACCGATAGATAGAAACATTTTTCAGAAAATTTGCCTCTGGGGTGCAACCAAATCTGAAGGGTAGAAAAAGTGATGTATCTTGTGGAGTATTTCATAAGAGAAAAAGAATGGAAGAAAATGAAATTCCAAAATAAAAAGTGCTATAACAGATACTTTGGGGAACTGAGTTTAGTTAAAAAAGGTAAGAAAGAGCTTAGGCAGTTTCCTTCACTCACTGGACAGTTATATGCCTCATTCAAGAGGAATATAAACATTAAATGCAAGATTTGAGGCAAAACAAACACTTTGAAGGACTTGCATCATTCTCCCTCTTTCCTGTCTTTGCCTTTCTGATGCTATGAGACATTTAGTAGCTCCCACCAGGGCTCAGCCTCTCCAGCCCAGCAGCTTCGACTCATGCACATGCATATGGACACCAAAGGTACCACCAGTGCAAGACCATGACAGACTGATCCAAATTCAAACAGGAGTCAACAGCTTTGTGTTTGTCCAGGTTTGAAATAGTTTAAATCTCTGAGTGGAGGAACTTTTTGCATATTTGTGGGGGTTTAAGCTAAACAGAACTTCTATTTAGTAAAGCTTTTTGTTTTCAGGGAATGGGTGATCACAAGACAAAGAAGTGAAGATCTGTCAGAGGGTTTTTCTCCTCAATTCTCACCTCTGGCAAATAGCTCATGCAGCAAAGAGAAGGCACACAACAGAGTTGGAGAAGCAAAAGTGCCCTGCTCTAAAAATATGTGACAGGGACTGATGCAGAAGGAGTTAGACAGGAAAGTGAGTGCTAGTAACACTTTTGAGGATCAATCAAGTGCTTGCCTTTCTGCTATCACTTGAACTGTGGTGTCACTCTTACAGAACTTCAGTCAACTGTTAGTTGGAGAGCTTATAAAATCTAGCAGTTCCTCTTTTCAGGGATGCATGAAAAATAGCAAATAGGGGAACAATAAATTGCTTATTCCACATAAGAAAGGCTGGCTAAGTTTGGCATCAAATAAAACTTCCTTAGCACAAAGCAAGATTGCCAGTGCACTGAGAAACCAGATGGGCTGTCAGAATTTAGATCCAAACTGACTTTGAGGTGTACTGGGACCTTGGTTATACAATTAAGTCAGAGGGAAAAGGATTCCTCGCAGTATTCTCCAGCTCATATATAACTTGACGTTTGTCCTCTAGTACTTATTTAGAATGGGCTAAATCATTTGTCTCTCCACTGACTACAGAAGGAACCTGGACAGCTAACTTGGAACAGACAATCAATTTTTTGATAGCTTCCATTATGGGAGGTGGAACCAACCTGTAGTATATTTCATATAACCAGTATCCTACTAAATTTTATTTTACAGAATTAAAGAGCAGAGGAGGAGAATTTTGCCAGTAAGGTTTGAAAATAGACACACACTTAGCAAGATAGAGACAAAAATTGCTGTTCCCTCCTGAAGGTGACACAGGGGAGAAGGATTGCATTCAACACCAGCTAGATTGTATTCAGGGGGAGGGGACAGGGCAGGGAGAGTAAGGCTTTTAAAAGTCTTATTCCATATGTGGATGAATAGTAGAAAGTATGCCAGTAAAAAAACCCAAAAAAAACCAACCACAAAAACCAACCAACCAACCAAACAAAACAACAACAAAAAAAAAACCACCAAAAAAACAAACACAAAACTATCCTATGTAGCTGTACTCTTCAGCTGACTCAGCAAGGCACTGGGAGCCTTTTTAAGTCCAGCTTACAAAGATTCAGCAGATCACATCTTCACAGAATATTCTGAGTTGGAAGGGACTCACAAGTATCATTGAGTCCAACTCTTAAGCCCACATCAGGATCAAACCCACAACCATGGTGTTATTAGCACCAAGTTCTAACCAGCTGAGCTAATCTTAGAGTCAGATTCCCAGTATGGAGTTTACATCTCTCATGTCTAAGCTAAACTTAAACCTGGCATAAACATAACAGTGTTTGCCACTCAAGTGCTGCTACTAGTAGTGCTTCTCCAGGCAGTATAGGATCTGTGGTGTTCTTCGGCATCACTGTTTATCAAGAATGAAATGAGGATGATTAAAGGATAGGAAAGGAAAAAAGTGGATGAAAATCCCTATCCAATGTACTCCGTCATTGAAGAGATAAAAATACCTAAATGTCTGGAAGGCAGCTATATTGCACCATTGGTTTAACTGGTCTACATATCAAAAAATTATCATTTACTTAGCAGGGAAGTGTTTATATGTCAGAAGCAGGATATGTCTTGGGTAGATAATGTGGAGTAAGAAATGCATAAGGAAGAGCCACAGGAAAGCCGAGAATCGGAAAGCAGATTAAGCTTTTACAACTGAGAAACTGTCTGCCAGCTGCAATACACAATTGCTTTGAAGCAATACTACACAGTGATGATGGTCCTGGTTTTCTGGAACCTCAGGCTTCACTCATGGCTGCAGACAGCAGGGGAAATGCACCAACAGAAAGCTAGCTGTGACATACTGGGCAGGAGATACTATTTAGATTCTGTACTTCTGACTCTATTCCTGCTGAAGAGTTGCAGGTTTGCACTGGGAGATTTTACTAACAACTTTTCAATAACTCCAGGTTTTCCCTCCGTGCTGTAGAGTCTGATAGTGATCTTGGCACTTTTGTGCCTGGCTGGACAGGTTTTGTGGAGTGTGAAGGAGACAAGTTTGACAGCTTTCAGGTTTCATTAAGTTCAAAGATTAAACTATTTGCAAATCCATGGACACTGTGCCTGAACATAGATCTGTATGTGTGTAGTGGCTCTGCTATTTGTAGTCAGTCAGCTTCAGAACAGTCTATTTGAATTCCATTGAGTAATCTGCTCAAGAAACATCCCAAAACAAGGCAGGAAACCTAAATACTTGAAGTCAAATCTAATTACCTCTGTCCAGGGTGGCTTTCTGGCCAGCACTGTCCATTTTTGTTCAGTCTTGGACATTATCACAGCATTTCTTTAAGTGCCTAAGAACAAATTGATGAAGTACTCTTCTATAAACATGGTGAGGTGCTGGAGGCTGCAGAGAGGTGAATGCAGAAGCAGGGAGATTAAAGGATATGTTCAAGATGTTATACATCATGTGCATTGACAATGTAATTTTAATGTTTGTGAATTTTGTGATCTGGTTCACCATAACCAGCATACAGATATATGAAGAACTAATGCTTGTTTATTTCCAGTTGATGTACTATAGCTGAATTAATACAAGCAAGCACCAAAAATCATCCTATTAGAACATCAAGTGTGACCTGAACATCAAGTGAAAGTGGAGACCATTTCTGTTCAATCCCATAAAGGGGTATACTCTGTTAGCCCCATTTTTTTACCAGTAGAAACTGGAGGGTCTGCTGAAATAGAAGCGATGTGAGCAACCAAGAGGAATTTTTCAAGCGCAGCAACTGAAATGTGTTACACAATCATATATTTGCCTAATTCTGGCTCACAGAGCAAGCACAGTATTTGTCAAGACCGCAAAGTACTCAGAACTTAACAGCTCAGATGTCCCTAAGTCCAGCCTCCTCCCTCCTTTGCTATAATCCTTGCTGTGAAAAGAAAAATATTGGAAGGTTTTGAGAGGCTCCCCAGATTGACGTCTGCTGTTCGATACCCACCTAATGAGCTGCTTAACAACTGTTACCAAAATTAATGAGTCAAGTCACAGTTGTAATTACCATATTGCAGATCACAGTATTGTATTAGATTACCATGGACTTCTATTTAGGAATATTTACACCATGACGACTTTTTAAAATGTGCTCCAGTGTTTCAGCAGATTGCATTGCCTCATAGCCCATATTTATTAGGCTAGGCAGAAGTTACAGGAGTCTTATCATGAATTCTTTGGTTCCAGCTTGCAGGGATCAATGAAAAGCCAATCTTAATGTTAAGAATATTCAGGTATTGAAAAATGCATAAATGTTAAAAAGACCTTAATCGTATGTGTAAGCACACATAGGAAAGGACAAAATATCTGAGGATGAAAACAGTAATCTAAGGCCAGAAGCAAATGCTTCACTATCAGGGTATATTAGTACAACTGGGCATAAATTACTCTGATTTAACTTCTACTTCAGGAGAGAAGTGGAATGCCCAGAACAGAATGCTCCCGCATTTTAAGATAACCAAGTATAGTTTCGTTGCTTTATTCTGTTCAGAAAGAGGTAGGAAATGGAGCCCTACACAACAACATCCTATACATTATCTTGAAAAGGCTGTAATTTTACCTTCCTCCTATTTCACTCTCTCTGGTAATGAGTAAATAATCTTTGCTTCATGAAATCAGATAACATGGAAAAGTCAGGGTTCTTCTGCATTTGGATTCAGCTCCTATTTGTTTATCACTAATAATGCTTCAGTAGGCAGTGATATGTACACATGTGAGTACATATATATATATATGTATATATATATATACAGAAGGCACCCAAACAAGTGCAGCAAACCAGCTGTACAAGGGCTGCCACTGTCTGCTAAAGCCAGATACCACATGAGGAAAACACTGCCTGGAGCCTCTCCTCCATCTGCCCAGTCCCAATCACCTTTCTGCAGTCCCTGGCACCCCGCCATGTTTATGGAAGAGGGTTTGACCATGCTACCCCCTGCTCCCATGCAGTTCATTGGCAAGCTAACCAAAACCAGGAGGTGCATACACTGTGTGATGAATAACTTAGAGGGACTTGCAATGACTGAGAATTTGGAGTACTTATCTTTGAATCTCGGAAGGGCAGTTTCAGAATGGCTTGTCTCATTTCCCCCATTTTCTTCTCCAAAGAGAGCCTGTTAGCACAGACAATTGAGGCGAGTCAACAATATCCACCTGGACAGGATATATTGAGCCAATTCAAGGGTAGGTGGGTAGCAGCTGCAGTCCTGCCTGTGAAATGCTATAGTTGCTGCCATTGTGCAGTGAGTCATCAAGCCCCTTTTATTTACACTTTCATATAAGTGCTGGCAAACACTCTGCTGAAAACTGAGAACTGGGCTGTGGACATGTTAAAGAAAGAAACACAGGCACATACATGCACAGACCAACAACCTATCTTCTCTTTGTCAAGGAGAATTTTAAGCCACACAGATCTGAAACAGATTGACCTTTTATTACTTCTGAACTGAGGACAGATTTCCCCTTTAAAGGCTCAGTTATATTGCTGGGCTTATTTGCTTTTTATGATTTTAGAAGATGCCATGGTAACTTGGGCAATGAATCTGAGCTTAGGCTGTTTTATGTGCTGAATTTCAAGCTCTGAATCGTAGTTTGCAATTTTAATCAATTTTGTGTCTGGAAAATTACTCTATTACATTTACATTTGAGGTACAAGTTATAAGGACTGATATTTGACAACATGGTTCATATTTGTGCCTGGTTTTACACATTGGAGAACATAGAGTTATTCTGGGAAGCATGCAATGGCTTTTGGACAATGGCTTTGGACAATGCAATGGCCTTTTTGGACAATTTGATAGATGAATAATATCTGAGGTTTAGCTATAAAGAGCTGCTCTTCTGTAAAATTCATTCTATCAAGCATTTTTGAGTGGGATATCACCTCTGATTTTTCTGGGAGAAATTTAATTATTTGGATAACTAGACAGAGACTTTTATTTGTTTCCTCTCTACCTGCAGACTTGTTTGTTTTAGTTGCCTAGTGCTTAATCTATTGACCTTCTCAGGAAAGAGGAACCTTAGTGCTAAAGATCATTCACAGTGTGGTTATGGAAGGTTCTGAGGCAGATGCTTTATGTGAGGCAGTACCACAGTGCAGTGATAACGTGCATGACGGAATCAGTACTTACCACTTTCTGTGTGTTCTAGAAATGCAGGAAAGCATGAGTAAACATTATGTGTCCAAGTCTGCATTTGAAACCATGACTGTCCAGCTTTTCCTAACTGAGGAGCTTCCAGAGCACTGATTAACACATGAACTCTTTGAGTGCTGGATAGGAGAAATCAGATTTATTTCAAAGTATTATTTAGTAGATCTCTATGAAGAGAGGGAGGGCAAGAGGAAGGGAGAGAAGAGAGAAAGGGAGGAAGGAAGGAAGGGAGAGTGGGAGGAAGAAAAGGAGGAAGGAGGAAGAAAGGAAGCAAGCAAATGTGCACGTAATCTGCTAGTCAGTGTGTGTTATGTTCCCATTTTCACCAGTTTCTCCACTAGCCTATACAGAAGAGAAGAGGTTTTTTTAATAATTTTTGTATTAGTATATGAATCTATTGATTGAGTCAGAGAAATCTCTGGTGGTTTGCTATACAACAGCAAGTGCACAATGAGATTTAAGAAGCTGGAGTGGCAGATACTCTAAAATACATCATCCGTACACATTATACAAGGCTGCCTCTCCTCTGTTTTAGAACTGTTTAAAAAAAATCACCCTTTTTTTTCTTATTTAGGGAGAAAAGGTTAACAATTATCTGACCAGTCATTCTGTGTCACTGAGTACAAGCAACTCTGGCATGTGAATTCTTATCCTTAATTTTATTTTTAGGCACCTAATTTGTTTTCCCATTTGATGATACCTTCAGCCAAAATTGTAGGCTGCTGATCTTTTGTTTTTTTCTCCTGCAGTGAGTGTAATTGGACACTCTTAACCGTAGCACAACAGTTTTAAATGATACAGAAAGTAAACGAAGGCTGCTAGATTAAAGAGAAGTCTCTCAATAGATTTGTGATTAACTTGCAACTATAATAAGAAATTACGTGAAAACAGAAATGAGTAGGAAAGGTTAACCAGCTAAGACAGGAAATTATTTCAACAGCGGGGGGGGAGGAGTGGTGAAAAAGAAAGGAAAGATAGTCTCTTTACAGATACACTTCTGACATCAGCTGTTTCTCAAGAACAATACACTAGAGCTATGAACAGGCATCTTGTGGGGCTAAAAGATACAGTTCAGATTAGGGATCAGGATTTGAGTCCTGGTTCTCATCACTAGCTTTCTGCCCAGCTCTGAGGAAGCCAAATATCTCAAATTCTCTTCCTTTCTGTTTAGTCTATAAACTCATTAAGAGTTTGTGTAATTCTTAATGCCAGGTTCTACAGCCTGGAAGCTGTACATATAACTGGACAGCAGATAAAGTTTTCTACTCTGACACATCACAGCCTTGTACTCACTTTGGCAATGATTGCTCACTGTGGCAAAATGTACAAAGATGAAGTCCATGTCCAGTCATTATGAATATGAGGTTGTGTGTGACTTTTAACTAAGAGCAGAACATATGCCCACAGACAGTTAAAGTAATTCAATGCTTCAGTAGGGACCTCCCTTGTGAAAAAGGAGGAGAGATGAGAAGTGAAACAAATAATGAAAAAATTATCTTTTTTTGCTAGATCGTCTGTTATTCTAATAAAAGGTCAGATCAATGATCTTTCCAATTATGAAGGCAGTATGAAGGGTCTCTCTCAATTTTTGCAAAATCTGTAGAAATAATCTCTCTTTTTCACCTTAATTTATTTGCTAACTTTGCTTGAAAGTAGTCAACGGACTTAAAAATCATAAGGAAACAACCTCCTTTGAGATAATACACTCAAAGTGCTTGTATAAGGTTCGTTGGGAAATAAGGTTTAAAAAACCTCACATTCATTATTTCCATTAACTTAGCTTGCACAGTTTGTAGCATGCATTCCAGATCAGCCAGTCATCACAGTACATGGCCAGTTCCCACTCTATGCAAGCAACAGTTCCAAAATGAGGAAAAATTTATTTTGAGGCTTTGAAGATCCCTCTCTTACAGCAAGGTTACCCATATAGGTCAAGTTTTACCTACCGTAGTTCTATTAAAGGGAAAGGAATTGTTTCGGAGATGAATTTGCCCTGTAAGCCCTTTCTTGTGCTTGTCTCAGTTTGGGTCAGCTATCTACTTTGCCCTGAGTAGTTTTGATTTCTTAAATCATCTCAGGATGCTCTCTTTTAATAGCTTAATTTTTTTTTTTCTCTCAACACAGCACTGGCAGTACAGGTCCTTTCCTGGACTGAACATAACCACAATCAGTAACACGAATCCAAAATAAATGGTCATTGCCTTTCAATAAGTATTAAGTTTACACATTCTATTTCAGCCAGTTACATGAAGTCAGACAGCTACTTTTTAGTCCTTACAGCCCCCATGAACCCAAGAAGGTTGCAAAGGGATAACAAAGCAGTGTTTGGCCTGTACTCTTTTACTGGTTTACATTAACGAGTAAATTAATGTTGGGCTGCAGCCTGCAGGAATGTTGCTACTGTACCCAATTCTCTGTGGTTAAAAATATTTTCTCAAAGAACAAGCTATTTTGTATGATCTAAAAAATGGAAAAATGAAGTGAAAGTAACCAGGACATGGCTACTTTCTGTACAAAATAGGTCTACAATACCCTTAAGTTTACTCTTCACTTTTTATATATTTCAATTATCATGTTCTGTAAGCATATCTTTGTTTAAGAAAATTGGATTTCAATTATTTCTGTTACAGCAAGTTAATCATTAGGTTTCCCTCATGCACTCCAGAGAAGAAGGACTATAAGGTAGGGGTCATATCAAGGAGGGGGACAAATGTTTCACAAATCACTCCAGATTATAGCAGAGGTTTTCTTACACAAATACTGTTTCAGCTACTAATCTTCACCTTCTAATCAGAACTTTATCAGGCATATTCATAAGGTCCTTCTTATGAAAAATCAGAAATCTTGTGCCAATAAAAGCTATTGCAGTATTCATGTGTATAATTGAAGCAGATGCCTTCTGAGGCTGGGCTCAGATGAGAGGTCCTGTGTGGAATAGGCAAGAAGACTGAACTATTCTCATCATAAAACACATCCAGTGGCCAAGCTGGAGCCAATACAATCCTCACTCTACCAATAAAAGAACAGTGTAAGATCTGAGAACTTCAGTCTGTGGACTCACCTAAGGGGGACCCAGAAGTCCAGATGTGTCTCACCAGAGCTGAGTAGAGGGGAAGAATCCCCCCCCCCCCCCAAACTGATGGCAATGTTCTTCCTAATGCACCCCAGGATAGCACTGGCCTTTTTCATCAGAAGGGCACACTGCTGACTCCTGGACAGCTTGCTGTACACCAGGACCACCAAGTCTTTCTCTGCAGAGCCATTTTCCAGAGAGCCATTTTCCAGACAGCCGATCTCCTGAACTGTTGCATGCTGCTGCTGCTGCTCCTCCCCAGCAGAACTTTGCATATGCCTTTGTGGAACTTCATGAGGTTCCTCTGTGCTCTTTTCTCCAGCCTATCGAGAACACTGAGAATGGCAGCACAGCTGTCCACTGTATCAATTACTTCTCCCAAACTAACTGAGGGTGCACTCTGTGCTATAGGCCACATCATTAATGATGATGTTGAACATTCCATCCCTGGGACACACCACAAGTTACTTGTCTCCTGCTGGACTTAACAGCAGACTATTGGGGCTGATTAAGCATGACTTTCCCTTCATCATTGCATGCTGACTACACCTGATCACTTTCTTGTCCTTCAAATGGTTCCCAGGACTAGTTGCTCCACCACCTTCCCAGGAACCAAGATGGGGCTGAACAGCCTGTAGTACCCCAGATCTTCATTCTTGCCCTTCGAGCATTAGGAATGTTATTCACTCTCCTCCAGTTTTCAGGAAGCTTTTCTGGTTGCCACAGCCTTTAAAAGATACTAGGGCGTGGCCTCTCGGTGTTACCAGCCAGCTCCCTCAGGATTCAGGAGAGCAACCCATAAAGGCCTGTACACTTGGGTATGTTCAGTTTGTTTATATGCTCTCTAGTCTGCTCTTTATCCACCAAGAGGGTAAGTCTTCCTTGATCCAGACTTTCCTGCTAGTCTTGGGCCTGGCATCCTGAAGGGTAGCCTTACCAGTAAAGACTGAGGTGGAAGCAGAATTAACGCAGTTGTCACTGGACTTCAAAGCAGGTGCTGTAAACAGCTTTCTACAAACAGAATGCCTGTCTCTGGATCACTTTTCATGACCATCTGTAGGATCAGGCATATCTTGCTGTATGTGTTAAACATTGATCACCTCGAGCTGTCACTGCAGCAAGAAACATACAAGAAATGAGGTAAGAAAACCAAAAGAATCTTTTGGAGCGTTCCATCGAAACTATATAAACGTATCCCAGTGTTTGCATTTGGCTTCTGGCCGTTCAATTAATCTGCTAAAGCATCTTTCAATCTCCAAAACTGTCTAGCAAACACCTTCCATAAGCATGGTGGGTACACAAGAGAGATAACACAGGTATAAAGGAGCTGAAATAAACCCACACTAACCTGAGATAAGCTCCATTAGTTAAAACTTGTTGCTAGTAATGCCAAGGTCACGGATTCAATCCCCTATATTGGCCATTCACTTAAGTGTTGGACTCGATGATCCTTGTGGGTCCCCTCCAACTCAGAATATTCTCTTATTCTGTAAATAAAATGCTACCACTTTGAAATTTTGACCCTGAGATTAGCTCAGTTGGTTAGAGAATGGTGCTAATAACACCAAGGTTGTGATTTGATCCCTGTAAAGGCCATTCACTCAAGAGTTGGACTAAATGATCCTTGTGGGTCCCTTCCAAATCAGAATGTTCTGTAATTAAAGCAACAGATATTGTATATTTGTATCATGTGAGACTGAACAATGTCTCCGGTAGGAAGGAGTGTTCTTCCATGGAACTCTGAATCTGCAGGGCAGATCCCAGACAAATGGAAGATTAGAAAAAATCAGCTAAACATCAAGATTTTAAGATAGTACAAATTGGACATTGTGTGAAAACAAAAGCAGATGGAAACCCATGATTTTACTTTACAACTGCATTACTCCCTACTCAAGTCACATTAGCACATTCATGCAGAGGAAAATGTAATGCTTTGAAACAACTGAAAGCTTCCAGAATTGTTTTGTGGTCCCCCAGTCATCTTCCTGCTGTTCACAGGCATCCTGTGCCTGTAGACTTCTCAAATGTTGCTCCTCGGAGACACTTGCCTGGCTCTTGGCTAGAGCATCTCTGCATTGCTAACGAGCAGATTTCCTTCCATACAAGGCACTGTACTCTCATCTGATCCTATTTCCTACCATCCGTCCATTCAATCATATCCTGCTATGAACTTTTGCCCTTTTTAAGTCTCTATGCAGGTTTACAATCCTTAGACATAAAAATACATAGATATACTTACGTTTATCTACCACAGCCAGAGCAGCCTCAGGGGTAGTGATTTAATGGTTCCTGTTCTGAGGATAAAGTTGTTTATAAATATGAATGTAACTGGGCATACCAATGGGACACAACTACACAGTATCCCCAGGTGTCTCTCTAGGAGATCCAATTCATTTAGTAAAGCATCCTTCTAAATGCATACACACACACACGCACACACACAGAGCACCTCTTTAAATGGGCACAAAACATGGATCTTTTTCACTGATAAGAAAAAAAATTGTTAGAATCGTGCAAGAGTCATAGATTATGATTAATTTGATCTGTGCTGCTTTGTTCCTCCCATATGAATATAAATAAACACAAAGAGAGGACCATTTTCTCCCAAAAGCTTATTTCTTGAGAAATGAGAAGCCTGCATCTTTGGAAAAGGCTACCTGAACAGATCTGCTTCCTCCATTCAGTTCTCAGAGGTTTGATGCAGAAAGAAACCGGGTAGAACAGGACACCCTGGAATTTTAGCCAGGAAAACCACCCAGTCCAATATACAAAACCAACAACAATAACAAAAGACCACTGTTTCTCACTGTTTCTCACATAATTTTTTTCCTTTTTTTTCTCTGAGACCGTATTTAGTATTTTCTGCTAATATTACAGTGTTCCTCTAGGATGTTTGTCAGAAATGGGAATGCTTCTTTTCTCTTAATCCATGAGGGGGTCTGGTGGGGTTGCAGGCAGCAGGAGCAGTTATCATTGTAGCAGAATACACACTTAGGCCTGCAACTTTTGCTTAAGTGGGATATTTTGGTGATAGAGGGCTTTGCATCCTAATGTACAGTTGTGAATGCCATTGAATACTCACATTAGACAAACATCGTTATAAAAAACTGTGTAAAGATAACCAATGAATAAGAAACCAGCTAGTGACATAACCTTTCAAATTATCTAAATAACCACTCAAGTTCAGAGAAGAATAACCTTTGAAAATCATTAGATTTTGTAAGCATATGTAAAAATAATTAACTTCAAATTATGCATCCAGAGAATAATGTACACTGCAGATTTCAAAGTCAAAACAACTGTAGTTACAAAGGCAAGCAAATGATGTTTAGAGAAGGCAGACATCTTCTACATCTGATTTTCAGGTAAGCCATTCAGAGCCAGACCAGCACATTCTACTTCTTGTAATAACAGAACACTGAAAAACATTATCTTTCTCTGTTCAATACTCCTTCTCTGAGCTCCTTCTCTGAGTCTCTGAATCACTAGCTTTATTGCTATTTGTATGATACTAGTTCCCAAGATGATGCAAAGCAGTTTACAGATACTGGAAGTCAAGTCCCAGATATCTCAGTTTTTTTAGTTACTTTTATAAAGGGTGATGTTAAAATTATACTAGAGATAAAGAGGAATATTGATGAGGAGTCACATTATTTTCTTTTGCAAAGGTCAATAGGCACATATGGAAACAAGTGAAAGAAGACAAACCTGAAAAGATTTCTCAAATCAAAAAAGTATGCTAACACTTGTATATGAGGCAAAAGGGGTCAGAAGAAACACATCGTTTGAGCAAAATGCTGGTGAGTGGGCAAACCACTGCTGAAGAAACCCTTTCTTTCTGGTAGGGGAATCTATAAGGGAGATAGTCAAAGATGGATGAGGAGGAAAAAGGCCCAGGTAGAGAAGCCGAATGAGTGAAAAAACACCTGTAGCATAGGGATAACTGAGAACCAGCAGCTGGGAGAAGTACATCCCCCGAAAATGGCTTTTACCAATACAGAAACGAGCTGACAAGTATGTTTCTCAGTTTTGCCTATGAGTTGATACTGTGGAAGTGTTCTCATTCCTGGTTCACCTGTGATGACCTCTGCCCAGTGATAAAAGCTTGCTCACTCCACTGTTTCATCTGGCTTGCAGAGTGAGAAGGATGGAGACTCCATATGAGGTTTCAGATTCTTCTGCACTACAAGAAAGCAATTTAAGACTTTAAAAAAAAATGAAAAGAAAGGCAGCGGAGTTCTTCACTTCCCTCCTATCAGTTGCCCTGGTATCTAAATTATCTTCCAGGTTCTGTGCCCAAAACCTTTATATGGTACTGCAGAAATCCAGAGCAATCTTTCTTTACCTGAGAGTGGAAATTAGTTTTAGTGTAAAGAGAACAACCCTTCCAGAATATATTGTGCTCCAAGGACTTGGTCAGCTGTTGGCAATTTGTTCCATTATGACTAGTTTCCATATCACTGCAATATGCTGATGGATTAGTCCATAAGATTAAAATCTGCTGTTCCATCAGTGTAAAGCTAGTACAAGGCAGATACAAAGATTTAGTTTTTATATCTGCTTTGGTATCTAAAATGTTTCTGCATTTAAAACATTTCTTGCATTATGCTAGTATCTATTTGGGGCTGTATTTACATGGAGGGCTTAACCTGCTCTCAAGTTTCCAAAAAGGTCTTAAAAAGACATGTGGCTAAATACAAGGATTTTAGCTGACTTAAAGATTGAATGCAACGACTGAAACCTATAACTCCTTGACAGGTGGGCCAGGACTCAGGGGTAAAATCCTGGCTTTCCAAAGCGTCTCATGTGGCTGGACTCAGACCTGAAACAGGGTGGAGATTCTCTGGTCATACCGTTACCTCATAAAGGTGAGCTCTGAAAACCAAACTTTAATGAACAAACTGCTCCACCTGGGCTTCTGCCCACCTTACTCAATCCTGTAAATGATAAGGACTTTGGAAATTTTCTAGGGCCAGTTTTGCTGTCTCCAGCCATCCTCTCCAAAAGTGGTTGAAGGCAATTCTTATAAACTTTTGATCCTGTCTGCACCCAAAGCCAGCACAGGCAAGGAGAGGAAGATCTGTCAAATGGCATATTATGACACCTTAATTCACACTCTATAATAATGCAGTCAACATTTTTCCCCCAATAATGGACCTTTAATTTATTTAATTTATCTTCATTGTTTTTAAAAGGCCATTAGGAAGGCTTGCCTACATTTTCTGTAGAGATTAGCAGAAGGGGAAGGGTGGATGCTTATCACCCACCACCTGGAGAGGCTAAATGTGCAAAAAGACATGAAGTTTATATCTAAACTTGTAAGGCTCGATTCCTTGCCAAAGTGGACCTTGAGCACAATTACTCCAAGTCATGCCAAAGTTGACTAGCCACCTGCTAGAATATGAGCTAGAAATGAAAGGAACACCTGCAAAATAAGACCAGGAAGATGCAGGGAGGAAGTCATCCTTGAAAGGTACTAACAGAAACAGGCAGCAAGAGACTATACTGAGAACTAAAGTTTTACAATAAATTAGCCTCAAAGTCATGTTTGAGAGTTCAGCAAGCAAAATGCTTCCAGCAAGCAAAATGCTTCTTACGAATAAACCAAGGGAACAATCAAGATGGCTGATTGTGATTCTCTTCAGAGAACTTGGTGTCGGCTCTGGATAAGCAGATGATGCACGCTGGATGCTCTGCAAATTCTGTAGAAGTTCTTCTCCACCTAGAAATAAATTAGGTTACTTATATACCACCTAAAATAAATAAATAAATGCTAGGGATGCAGAAGTAGGTCTGTAGCAAGTCCCCTTAATCTCTCACAGGAAGGTGAAATTAATCTCCATAATACTGATATTGCTGATTTTGTTAATTTTTATGTTGCCTTAGCACTTAGAAATCTGCCTAGATACTCATTTTAGCATATATCAATTAATTTATCTTGTATCAAAAAATTACCATCTTTAATACCTTTCTTGAAGGCTGCAACATCTGGAGACAATTTGAATGTGAATGTTTCTTTGTTCTACAGAAAAAACAGAGCAAATGGTAGTACTTAATAGCAGGCAATGGATAAAATCCATTGCCCAATGCATGTTATAGTCCATACCTTTTCCTCCATCTAAAAATAAGTACATGAAATAGAGTGATGGTTATCCACTGTGATGGTTATCCACTAGGATTGGAAGAAACTCCACCATCTAATCATTATAATAGAATTCACGGTTTTAAAAAATAATGTATGGTTGTTATGTTCTTTAGAAGAGGATGAGTAAAACCAGTTCTATGAGTAACAATTTTTACCTTATCTTTCAGTCTTCTTTACTTTCTTTATATTTACTCCCTTTTCTAGTTTCACACTTAATTGTGATAAATGGCTCCTTAATTAGTGCAGATGAGTGTCTGATAAGGTTGGCTTCTGTACCTGACTGGCATTAATGCTGGCTAGGCTTTGGAAAAAAAGGATGCATCAATGGTACATATATGTTTTATTTACATTTCTAAAAGAAGTGAGAAACAAAAAAATGTAGCCTGAGCTTGTCTGCAGAGCCTTTACAATGGATTCAGCTTCGGCGATGGATGAGTCTCCTGAGCCAATTTTGAGACTGCACAGTCTCCTTCCCTTTATCTTCATGAACTGTGTCCTAGTGGGCTGAAAAACACAGTGATTTGAGCCACTTCTCACATTTCTAGATGAACCCTTTCTTCAATCAAAGATGATGAAGTGAAATGAAATTATGAAAGGCAGAAAACATAGAGCCCAAAGTGTGACCTAGGAATCTTAATTTTCCTCAATCATTGCTGTAACGGAATGCAAGTCTGTAGCAGCGGGGGTGAAATTATAGTACAAATTACCATGCTATGCCAGATAAATTATTCTCTGCAGCATGGTTATTAAGTGATAGATAAATAACTAACACTGTAGGACTGATTGACAACATATAAGTGACCTGGAGCTAAGCAGGGCACCGTGGAAATAACATTGCAGTGCCACTAATATTTTAATATTGAAATGAGATTTTATAAAGCAGAAAAATCTTAAAATAGTATATGACTAAGCCAGCTACAAGTTAAGCAGGTACTAAGAGCTCTTCATCTGAGAACTCTTAGCTTCATGACATGTCTCACTTTAATGTTTCTTCAACACAAAATTGGGTATTGGTACATGTAGTCTGTCTGAGGAGGACAAATGTAAGCATTAGAGTCCTGCTATGGAAAGAGTGACAGGATTTTTCCCTTCAAACAGATGTTAGTAGATGGTTTTCTTCTTTAACGACAGCTTCAAAGACAATGTAGGACATGGGCTCAGAGGTTATTCAGTTTAGAAAAAGAGTAAATAAAGAGAGAAATTACTCAGACTATTGTAAGAGTGAATCTAAGAAATCACTGACCACATGGATTCTCGGGAGAACCATCTCCATTATTTCTACAGCTAGGGCTTGCTTCAGTTTGAACATTTCTGTGCAAAAGGCAGTTAAAATAGGACAACTTGTGTCTTACTATTTGAGATTTTTTTCATATTTGCCAAATATTTTCTATCAGACCTTGTGACATGTTTATGCTAAGGTTGATGTTTGCCTTGAAAGAAAACAGTTCTGCCCAGGTCATCCCTAGGAAAGAAGAAAATTTGTATGCAACCAAACATAAGGGTATTCTCAGAGTAGGATTTTTGATAAAGCAAGCAAGCTGGGTTAACAGCAAGAAGAACACCAGCTTTTTAGAAACTAAATATCCATCTGACACTGGGCAAAAAAAGCTGACTGGGAAAGAGGCAACATATGCCAATTTCCAGAGGGAAAGTCACGATTAACCGCAATCATGAAAGTGTATTATTGGACCAGAAAAAAAAATGTCATGAAAGGGAAGTGGTGAAAAGCATGCATGTTCTTAATCCAGATTTGTATATATTTTCTGCTGATTAGAAGAATTTGTTCTGAAACCTTTCTATTTGGTCTTTCATTCATAATGTGCTGTAGAAGGAGCAAACTGTTTATCTGGGTCCCTATGAAGATGGAGTACAGGAAAGTGAATTACTGTGGAGGCAGAAGCAAACCAGCTTTCAGGCCTGTTGCAGCTGAACAGAGGTCTCTGGTCTAATAAAGATGTTCAACACATAGGATCTGATACCCAGGTACATGCTTCAAATAGCATTCTGGCCCCAGACCTGTGAAGAAATCTTGACTTGTGTATAGCTATAACACTATGTAAGTTATATGTGTATACTATAAGATGAGGAAATAAGACAGTATTTTGGTAATGCTCTTTATTTCAGGGAAATGCCTGCTTGCCTGGAGATCTTAAAAGTATTCCATGAAACAGCACTGACATGATGCTTAAAGTGACACAGAGACATTTTATGTCTCTGTGTATCTGTGTCACTACCCTCATCAGACAGGGTATGTCATAGGCAGAGGCAAGCTACAAGAGGCTGAATAATAATTGCACAATTCATGTGGATATGTAAAATCAAATTAAGTCTGTCTAATTAAGTATCCAGGTAATTTAATACAGAACTCCAGGAGAAATAAGAGATTCTTACTGTAGATTATTAGTGAGTATCTCACTAGAGAAGGCTCCTGTGTGTTGCCCCATACACAGTCATGGACTCTGATCTTTCCCAAGTACAGAACAAACTGAACAAAAAGAGGGAAAGGCAGAGAAAAATGCAGGCAATTACAGAGATCCATCCATGAAATAATATGAATGTTCTGGTTATAGATAAATAGTCAGGGCAATCAGTAGGGGTCAAGCTGAAGACCACATTCAGATACGTCTAGTATGAGCTGCCAGTGGGTAGAAGAAGCCACAAAAAGGAGGTAGCGTAGCTAGCTTACTGTCTCCTTAAGGCAGAACAAAATGCTAGCAGGTGACAGTAAACACAAAGAGATTGAAGAAGATGGCTCTCTGGAGAAAGGCCCTTGTCAGAACTTTTAGAACACAAGAAAAAGAAAGACAGATTTTTGTTTTCTTGTTTTCAAGTCAATTTTGAAACTGAGTGTAGCTCTGTAGGGAAGAGAATTGTTCCCTGGGGGAATTAGGGAAGTTGTAGAGTTCAAACAGAATAAAGAACAGGGGGGAAATCAATATTTTTTCTCAAAACTATTGCTTTCAGTAGTTGGTGCTCTCTAGAATCAAGGAAGAAATTAAAAGAAAAAAAAAAAAGTCCCCCACCTCTAAATTCTTAGTTATTAAAAAGAAAAATCATAAAGGCTCAATCGTGTGTCATTGAGACTTCTGGCGTTTTGGACTAAACCTGCTGTCTAATATTTCATGATGAATCTGACAAATGCCTTGAGGGGTCGTCCCTTCTTTCCTTTCACCTTGCCTCATCATCCATCAGTTCATTTATTTGCGCTCTGAACACTTCCTGTGCCCACAGAAAAAATACTGCAAGGTCATGAAAGCAGCTGGTATCCTACTATGTGCATATTCTATCTAGCATAAAGGGCTGATTTCAGCTAGATGGCATTTCCTGACCTTTAAAATGGAAGATGTTTTTATCCTAACCAGTGAGACCCTAATATAAATATTCTAGATATTAAAACCAAACCATTTAATACTTTCCTTTAGACCTATTTCAGTAACTACACTTTCTTGCAGCAACTGCCTAGGTGGTATTCTCTACTCTCTACATGGCACTGCAAAGTACAGAGTTTATAGCTCTGCTCTTAATTGGTAGTGCCATGTTAAGAAACACTGATGGTTCTGTAAAGTCTTGCATGCGTAAGAAGATCACTGGCATCTTTAATGTTCAGGTCCTCTGAAATATCAGGTGTTTGCCTTTCATTCTCCCCCTTCTCCCTTCTTCATATCCCTCTCCCCAAATAAAATCTTCACAGGAAAAAAAATAATCAGCTGGAAGCAGGTGGTTTTAAGCAAAGCAAATTACGTTTTCTGCTTCACTGGACTATCTCCTGCCCTGCAGTATGGGAGAAATCCCAGAACATGCATGCGAGTCTAAAGAAGCTTCCATCAACCAGGGCATTTTCTGAAGGACAGCAAGATCTTAAGAGCACCAAGATGAAAGCTTAGTGGGCTAACTTGAATTTAATAGGATATATTGCACCCTAGATTGTTGGATTTTTGGTTTAGCACTCTTCTGAGCAGACAGGTCCAAAATCTCATTGAAGCAGCTTCTGCCCTGACAATGGTTCAAAGTTGCTTTCCTTTGCCACCAAAGGAGGAAATTAAATGGCAGTAAGAAAATGTCATTATTCCTCAAATCTTTGGTGTAGACAGTCTTCCAGACCAATTTCTACAGACACACATTGAAAGGAACTGTAAGCAGACCATAGAGACAGAATTGCTTTAATGGAAATATTCATTCTGAAATCTCTACTAAACTGTATACATCTTCAGTGATCTGTACATCCTTAGTGATATGCAAGCTTTGTCTGAGTTGCCATACAGACTAAGTACGGCCAGCGTACTCATTTGTTCAGTACAGCTCTACAGTATTGTACAGGACCATACCCATACTGAACAGAATCTGTATGCTGCTGTTGAGTCTCTTGAGAAAGATGACAGTATCTGGGAAAGGACCAATCTCCCTTTTTTCCCCCCTGCAGCATCGGCTCTCAGTTACAGCAACAGCCAGGAAGAGGGCTGCATGCTGGACCTTCCTGTGCCATTCACACAGGTGTGTTCCCTGTATACATGTCCTTGTGATGGCCTGGAAGTGCAGCGAGGGCTGTCTTGTTGCTAGTGTTATAAAGGATTGTAACAGTGAGAAGCAGAGGGAAGGAAAAGACAAAATTTGAGATCGCCATTCTACTCCAGGGCAGGGCAGTTACCCTTTATGACTGCAGGATGTATGAGTGGACTCATTTGCTGTTTAAGAGAATGATTTATGATGCTGGGGAGAGCAGAAATACTACTTTCTTGGAAAGTGGCCATGTTTCAGAATAGCAGCAGAAAGCTGAAACCTTATGCTCAACAGTAGCTTTTGGACCGGGCCACAGCAAGAGCTCTAGTGGGAAAACTGAGTTAGTCACAGCTCCTGGAAGTATACCTGGTAAATTAGCAGCTGGGACACATTTTGGAAGTATATGGTTCATTTTCACTCAAAAGAGCAAAAATCAGTCACATGTCCAAAGGTCCACAGGAAGACTGTCCTTATAAAAAAAGCCAAACCCATATCAGCCTTCTGTTCTCCAAAGTGCTTGGCACAGGAAGTCTTCCACCTGTACTCCTCAAAATAATTTGCAAATGTTGTTTCTCACTGCCCATCCACCAATGCTATAATAATCTTATCCATTCAAGTACACATTTCCCATAGAACTAACTACTTCAGCTCCCCTACTTGCTTGTCGAAAAACTCACTGTGCTGTGCTTGCTGGTGCTTGCAACAGAATTTCATCGTCCTTTCTTGAGCATCACAAAAGGGTGGAGGCTAAGCACATTTCCTTTTCTGGTAGGTGCTGGGAATTGCCTCTGGGGATGAATCTAAGTGTGGCAGAAATAAGTAGGTTCTCTCTCAAGGCTCAGATTTTTTTCTCTCATCTCTGATCTGAAAACTCTATCCAGCATCAGTTCAATGCCTCTCTAAATACCACACTCTCTGAATGTTTCAGAATGGGATGGCCTCAACCCAAATATTTTTCTGTGTATATCACAAACCTGGATAGCATTTAAGCTAATTACTTGAATATGAATATGAGGTTTGCTCTAGATCAATATCTTAAAAAAATGATGAATTTAGGGGTTGTTTCCAGTGGAGGGCTTTTCTTATATTGCCAAACACTTCATGAAACATCTTCCTTCAAAAAAAAGCATTGAAGGAAGTCCAAATATTTCTATAAACTTTTCCTGTTTACTGCCTATTGCTCTGCACTTCAAAACTGATCCTGACACTAGCAATTTATGAGGGTGGATTCTGTGGCCAAAGGCACAGAAACTTGGAGGATTCAAGACAAGCCCATGTCCAAGTCCAACCTAGAAATGACCCCTGAGGAAACAGGCACCCTCTGTGATCGAATTGACTGTAGTACAACTCCAGGGCTTGGCATCTGTGTTCAGGCTTCTGTCCCCAAAATCCATTTACTTTAAAGGTGGGATGCTGGGGAGGAGGGAGAGGAGCTGTAAGAAACAAATGACTAACTGCAAGAGGGAGCAATTGGACTCAGCATGTTCTGCTAATACACACCTGATAAAAAGCAGTTTTTTCTCCTCACTGCAAGCAATCAGTTTTATTAACATTGAATGATAATGTGGAATGACTGTAGGGGAAAAAATGTTTAAAATAATAAAAAGAAACCCTGCAGGTGAGCAAGAATTATTTTAATAAAAGCAATAGAAGAAATATATCTCTGGGACATTTTCTGTCCCCCTCCTCTTTGGAGGGTAAGATGTGACGAGTCTGGTGTTGTCAGTCTTGCCAGCAGGAGGGCAGTGACAGGTTGAGCAGCGTGTCTGACAGGGCTGAAGTCAAATCTCTAAGAGAAGTAGTGCAGTGCAGAATGGCCAATATTACAGATTATGTGGGGGAGAAAGAATGCACCAGGGTTATTCAGATATCATTACAAAAGGCAAAAATAAACCCTGAAACAACAACCTACAAACAAATCAGTATGACAGTTCTGCAAAAAAGCAGCAAGAAATAAACTCCATCTGATTCAAATCATACTGAATTACAAAGGAAAATATGACTAGCAACAGACAAGCATTACATCTCACACTCCTTAAAGGGGGCAAATAGAGTTGCAAAGGGCTCATATACTTGTAAAATTACAAGTTTTGGTGCCTTTAGATTATGTCCAGGCTGAAAATGATGGATGCAGTCCAACATGATACCTTGTTGGCATTGTGTTCTGCAGCAACCACGTAGCTCCTACTTAGTGTTTGAATATCCCAGACCTACCAGGTAACAGCAGTGTCACTCCCACAGCAATTACTCACTCAAGTAACAGCTACATGGATGTGTAGCACATTAGATTTTCACAGTGTGTGATATTTTTGCTATTTTGGTGAAAAATAATCATTTCTGCTTAAAACTTTTTTCAAAATGTTGTGTTAATGTGGGTATTTTTCTCCCACTTGTCTTGGGAAGCCATCTACTCGTGCCATTCTTCAGGTTGGCAGTAAACTGCCTGCTGAGCTATGAAGTCCTGGAATTCTTGTTGCAGTTTTTATCAGTATTCTGCAGCAGCTTCTCTTATCTAACACACTTCTTCTTGGAAAAAAAGAACCTGAAGTCCTTCCCAACTTTGCATCTTGCAGATTAACCTACCCTCTTAGGTTTTAATGGTCTTTTGAACTATTGCACATTGTCTGCAGCAACGAGGTGTTTTATCACAATCTCTATAACCCAAGAACAAATTTGGGAAGCTTCTGTCCTCAAAAGAGAGTAAGTGGGAAAAGGTTTCTCTGATACTCTATCCTGTGAACATCCTATTTCTGCAAAATAAACAAAAAGTGTCAGCATGGATCCCCATTCCAGAGATCACCTAATCGTATCTAATCAATTTAGTAGCTGGCCGTTGGGATAATGGAATCCTAAGGGTAGAGCTGGATGGAAAATGCTCAATACCAGCTTAATCACTAAAGAGACGGGGGGAGAAAAAGGAAAAAAGGAAAATTAAAACTAACGAGAGTGACAGAGAAAGACCAAAAAGAAGTGACAGCAGATTTGGGCAGAAGAGGGAGATAAGTCCTATTTGCAAATGTTGATCACATTTGGTGATTAGTCTCAGCCAAGAAAAATGAAGGAGGATTTTTTTGGTAAGATTTCAAAACAAATGTAGATTCTGTTCTGAAACAGGATTTCTCTGCGGAAAAAGAGAGCTAAATAAAAAGACAAGGAGAAAGGTCTAGCCTCAAATAACAAATGTGAACACTTAGTGTCAGGCTGAATGCAATGTTTCAGTTCAACATCTCCTCCCTGCTTCCCTCTCCCCTCTTTACTTTAAATGTCATACACACAATGTTCCATTTTATTTTAAAACATATTTCTCCTGTTCAGTTGTATAAATAAATAAATAAATAGATTAGCTGTTACTCAAAAAGCTCTGCTTAAGGGAGCTAGAGCTGAGTATGACCAAGTTGTTTTAAATGTATACCAAAGACCATGGGCTCAGTGTTCTACCAAGTAATCCAGGGGTGAATTTACCTGGGGAAGAGGGGAAAAGAAGACTGAAAGAGAAAGGAAGGGGAAGAAGTTGGATATCCCAGCCTCATGGTAGAGAATGTTCACAAAGACTACTTTGTGAACTTCCATGTGATACACTTGTAACATGCCAGCAATAGTGGCTGTTTGGTGAGAGCAGCTTTCACACTGCTGGTTTATGGCTTTTCCCCTCAGCAGTAACTTTGAATTTATCAGAACAGGTTGTTCTACATATATGGCTGACACTGCAATTTATTGTATCCCACACATTACACCCAAGCATATGTCCCTATATGAAATGCTGTTTTACTCATTCAGCATTCATGTGTGGATGATTTCTTGTACCTCAAGTATTTAATCTAATGGGCACTTTTAGTATACACAACTACAGGCACTAAGATTAAGGATTTAAAATACTAGACCAATATATTATATAAATGAAAATCTCTTTGGCACCCACAGATATAATATAGTATTTGGGCTTTCTGACCTTGAGTACAATTTCCATAAACTCATAAAAAATTGATAGCACTTCTCATTATCCATTCTCTTCTCCTCAGCCTGCCAACCCTCCTCTCCCACACGGCAGCCTCCACCTCCGATTCCCCAGTCCATCAGTCTTATGGTCACCTCCAAAGACCTCTGGGGCAGCTTGTTCTGGGCCTGCAAGGAGGCTGCTATGCTCCTCAGAAGCATATCAGGGAGCCTACCTCCTCACTTTCAGTCAAGAAATCAGCACACACACTTATTCCCAAACATGAGATGGAAAGAAGGCTTTCCACAGCTACATATGTCTTTAAGCAGTTTGCAACACAACACTAGGTTTTGCAGAAACCTGCTTCTCTGAGGCATCACTTGAGCAACAGCTCAGGTTCTAGCCATCCTGTTGTTCAGGCATCAGCACAATAGTTCATTCCTGGTATTTTGGGGAGCGTATTATTCCTGTTTTATAAAAGGCTTATCTATTCTATGATTGAATTAATAAGAGAAAAAGCTTTAATGGGGAATAATGTATATCTAATTATTAATGTACTATAGAACTTAGCTTTTATATTGCAATTTATATTGCAATTACCTTCTTTGTGATATAAAGCAGAACAATACAGAGGAAGAACTTCTTTATTAATGCCTAATAGCATGGTAATTTAAAATATTCGAGTTTCTTTAATAAGGTGCTGTATGAATGTTACCTAATTTGACAAGATTAATTATACAATTAATTTGAGACTGCTCTCAATTAAATTAGTAAAAATTTTTAAGAATACAGGAACCTAACATGAAGTGAGATACCTATTAAACAGGGTATTAATTAGACAGAGATGAAATAATGCATGCTTTGTTAATATAAAGGGCATTGAGGAGTTGGTAAAGATGTATTATTTCATTACTATAATAAAATAAAGGTAGTCCAGGCACAAAACAATTTCAAAGAATCTTTCAGAAGACTGTGTAATAGAAGCCAGTGTTAGTTCTGTTACAAAGACTGAGGAGCCTGATTCTCACCTCAGGTCAGATTTATTCCAAGTCACTTGATCCTGTAGAACTACTCCGATATTATTGCAGAGTAGATCCAGGTACAGTCCCAGTGGAGCAACGGGAGACAGAGGTAGAGGTCAGTCTTGGATTGGAAAGTATGCTTCAGCTATATTTGTATAAATAAATGAAAAAGAATGATGCGCCACAGCATCTTAAGTTCATAAAATGAGACAGGTTAGAGTTCAGAATGCTAGTGAAAGGATACAAGGAAAATGGCAGAATCACAACCATGGACTTCAGACTTTGTTCATGGACCTACTCGGAAGCATTCCAAGGGAACAGTCCTAGAGAGAAGAGGGGCTCAGGAGAGCTGATTGATTTTCAAGGGTTACCTCTTCCAATATCTAGAATAGTCTATCCTGCCTTGTGGAGCAAAGGTGGTAGGAGGTCTGCAGGGTTGAACCAGCTGATCCAAATAAAACCCCAACATAACAAGGAAGTGTACAAAGAATGGAAAACAGGGTTCAGGCAACCCATAAGGAATAAAGATATTGTGCTGGTATATAGTCATGAGATTATGAAAGCCAAAGACCACAGGGACATCAGTCTGACAAATTATATGAAAGTAAACAAGAAAAACTGCTCCGGGCACAACAACAGCAAATGGAAGACTAAGGAAAATGTGGACCTGCTGCTGAATGGGAGCGTGAATCTTTACAAAAAGGCATGGAGAAGATCAAGGTCACGATGACTTCCAGGAAGAAGATCTGGAGAAAGGAAAACTTATCCTTTTTTAAGGAGGTAGGAAACATTTAAACAAAGTGGACATACACAAGACCCTGGGACTTGATGGGAGGCATCCACAAGCGCTCAGGGAGGTGACATTGTGAGGTCAGTCTTGATTATCTTAGAAAGATCGTGGTGATCGGGGGAGGTTTCCATCTTAAATGAAAGGCAACAGTGGGTGCTAAATTTTTCAAAAGGTGGATCACTTTTTTCTATTCTGAGATGGTACACACAGTGTGTTTCAGATATGTGGTTTCATGGATTCTTGTTCACAGCCTCGATTGTATTAATCAGAACAAAGTTCTTGTGAGACAGAGAAGCTCTGTTAAGCACTTCCTCCTTTCAGGGAAACTGACTTCAAACTCTGCCTAAAGTCAGAGAAGAAATATACCAGTTGAACTCAGTTCTGTGGACAGCCAGGCTATCACCCATCACTAGAGAGTTATTCTTCTACTATCCTCTACCAGTTCACATTTCCACTATGTCCAGCTTTTAAGGACACTAAAGTTTCTGGTAAATATTTTTACAGCACTCTGCAGTATGAATATAATCAAATTTGTACCCATCAAGAGTGGGATTCCTCTCATTTTGCTTCAGACTTCCACAATGTGGACAACAACATCCAAGCTAGTCACTGTGATCCCTTTGCAGATAAAGGAGAAAAGCAGACTGTGATGGATGTGAATTGCCAGATATGTTAGATATCTGGTTTAGGAGGTCATGTTTCATGTTTTGGAAGTGTCTATATCTGTGCAAAAAGGGGGCCTAGCATGACAAACTCAGAAGAATTTCATCCCAAGGATCTCAGATAAAATGTTAGTTCATTTCATCTGGGAAACAGAATAAACGATATTGCTGATATGACCAATGAGAGCAGAACCTATTGCAAATGTCAAATATTTAGAAGCTATCCACAAAGTGAGAGCTCTAGTAAGGTAGCCTTCAAATAAACTGCAAGAGCAAATAAACTCAAAACAGACATTCCAAGAACAGGAAGAATCTTAATTATTAGATATTATAGCTTCTTCATGTGAACTCCAACCTTCTCTCTGTTTCAAACTCAATCAAACAACATGAGTTTAGGTATTTGAATCCAACAAAACCAGTATTGGTTTGTACTATTACTATTAGTAGTATATTTATATGCATCAGTACATGTTACTGTCATAGGCTCTTCTATACTATGACAAGCTAGTCATCACTGCTTTGAAGATGTTTTAAGTAATTGCTGTATATGTGCTGAACTGTTGCACTATGTAAATTAGACCTATACTGCAATAAACAATTAGACAAATTTAAAACCCCAAGGTTTAAGGAGATTTGAAACTTTCAAGTTTCCAAGTTTACCTCAGATTTCTCATTTGTAGTAATGTGAGTTTAAAACGTCTTCTCTGAAGCATTTTTCTAATTAGCATAAACAGGAGAACTTTTATCATCTTAGAATGAAACACAACCAGCCTCTCTGCTCACTCTTCCAGACTGACACCTTATGGCACATAAGATCCATTCAAACTTCTGCATTCCAGTGTTAAAATCAATGCAAATTTATTTTTGAAAATGAGAATTTTCTGTTTCTTAGCAAAGCAGTGTTGCCGCTACATGATTTGCTGCAGTGGTTTGATAGATAGTCTATCATCATAGCTTCAGCCTTTCTAATATGACACCTGGCAAACGTTCTAAAAATATGGGGAAGGCAGACATTTCTTTGGATAGTGACAGCAATTCCCATTTCTATCCGTGTCTATCAAGTGCCCAGATATAAATGTCACCTGAGCACGGTGCTCCTAAGAAGTGCCTTCAAAACCATAAAAGGTATTCTGCAAAGCTCCATCTCTTTCATCTGACTGTAAGAAACTTTGAGGAGATGATTGAAGAGAGCATGGCTAGAGGCAAGCATTCAAACCAATTGTTGTGCTGTGTTAGAACAAGCGCAGAAGGGATGACACATTCAAAAAGTCCATTTTGAAACTGAATATCTCAAAATTTCTGCAACAGAGGGTAAGAATCCAAGTGTTTCTAGCTTCCAAAATTTGTAATACCTATCCATGCCAATTAAAAAAAAAAAAAAGGCAAAAGAATAGGCAAAGAAAGGATGCCAAAGGCTTTGCATGAAATCATACAAGGTTGTTGCATTTTGACTTGAAATAACAAATCTGTGTCTCTGACAAATCTGCTATGCACCAATGACAGCCACAGGTTCTTCTTACTCTGCTCTTGTGTGAAACACTTAACTAGATCTCTCTGTTCACTAGAGTGAAGGCGTGGGGTGAAACAGAAAGCTGGTGTGCTCAAACCCACAGCATCAGAACCAGAGAACAATGAGAAGTTTGTGTCAATGTTGTCAGTCAGAGTTGGGGGCAGTTCTATACTAAGTGAGAACTTGCCAGCCATAACTGAGCCATAGGAATTGGGAACGTGCTTGAAAACAGACCATTTAAATGCAGAGCTGTCAACCTTCCTGGCACATCGGTGTCTTTCAGTTTTCATGCAGTACCTTTCCCTCTCCATGAAAGTCTTGCTTATTCACCTTCCTCCAGTTCAAAAAATAACAAGTGTCCACAGGTCTACCCCAAAATCTGTGATCTACTCATTCCTACATTTCTACAAGTTATCTCTAACCTTAAATGTGGCTCAAACAGCTGTCACTTCAGCAAAATGTGTGAAAGGAACCAGACTGTCTCCAACTACAGTCTACAGAGTATAGCAAACACCACTGCAGAACTCATCTTCCTACTCTGACAAGTGTAGTTAATGAAGTGCAGGCCAAAATCTTGCAGTAAGTTGCTTTATACATATCCTGTACTACTTAGTTTCAAAACAGATATTTTTCTTGCAGGGAAAACTTCCACTTGGGAACATGTTGCCAGTCAGCCTAGCAACATGCCCCTCAATCTGGAGCATGTGTGGTCTCCAAAGGCAGTACTTTGGGACTGTCTGTCAAAACAGCAGCAACCCATTCAAGAGACAAAGTGTTAAAGTAATCTCCTGGCTTTTACAGAGTTATGTTCAAGCTAGGACTTTTCTTTTAATGAAGCTTGCTGATCAAGGTTATCAAGTCAGGCAGTCAATAGCACTGAACCCTTTTATCAGCTCTTCTTAGTAATTATAAATTATTCGCCATTAGACAGTATGCTAATTCTTAGACTCCTACAAAGAGCTTAAAATCAATTGAGTGCATTTTATTATTTTCTAGTCTAAACATCATGGACTCATCATATAAAGTATCCAATAACACTAAATTATTCTAGATAGTTAAACTGATGCTAAACCAATCAGAAATTATATTTGAATTTATTAGTCTTCCTGCATTATTTAGCCAGCACAATGGAACAACAGAAACAAAATACACCCAAGAGGTGAAGTGTAAACTGAGTAAGGAATGAGGCTCTGAAGTTAGTTTATAGAAAAATGAAACAAAATGTGTGATTAATTTTCAGGAGGGAGAGGGCAGGAAAGGTAAAACAGGCAGATCTGCACTATGCATTCTCCTTTGGGTCATATTATTGCTAATTTAGACCTGCAGAGGCATGATAACCCTGAGAGGCATTTCTGTATCTGAGGTTGGCTTCCCCACAACAAAACCTTTCTAGTTATTGTCTTGGAGTTTTAGGAAAAGATCCAGCAAAGGTACCTAATACTTATCCAAAGGCAGGTATTTGAATTCAGACCTCTGATTCTGAAAATGCTGACCAACTTTCACCTAACACCTGCCTCGTCTCTCTTTTCCTCCCCTGTCCCTCTAGACCCTGTAAATGACTTAAACCCCCTTATTTTCTCAGAGAATCTGTTACAAAAACAGTAGTTAGTCCAGGTGACTGCCTCCTACCTAAGCATTTTCTTGCAGATGCAGTAGTCTGCCATTTAAGTTACCTCTGCTTTGTCTAGCTGGCACAAAGCCCTTGTGTAGCTCCTCACTGGAGCCCCACATGCAAGCAGATGATAGGTGTTATTGTGAACCACGACTGAAAGCATTTTCCACAGCCCTGTCTTTCCCTTGAAACACTAGTAGCATGATAAAAAACCATCATGTTGAATTCCTTCAGGAGTCCTTATTATCCTCCTGCCAAAAGTCTGCTCAGTCCTTAAAAAGAAAAAAGAAAAAAAGAAAAACCAAAGCAAAAACCCAACAAACCTCCATAGGTCCAAAAAAAGAATATTTGTTTAAATAGTGTGTAATAGCAGTGTGTGGTATTTCACCTTTCCCTTTTTGCCTGCATTAGTGCAGCCTCTGAAGCAGGAAGCATTTTGATATAAGTAGATACAGCCTTAAAAAAAGAATCTCCCACACAGGAAAAGACTCTGGGCAACCAGAGTTGGCTGGCCCTCTGGGAAAGCATACCCTTTAATTTAAGCTGAGGCTACTTTTAGCTGCTGTATGCGTAATTTAAGACTGCATTTGCTTTTAAGTGAGTTGCAACATGTTCTTTTAACTGGGTAATGGATCAGGTACAGACTCTTCCACTTCTGAGATGTGGCTCTAAATAAAACTGAAAGAACTGCCCTATGGGGTCAGACCAGAGTTTCGTTTAACTTAATATCCTGTCTCCAACACCTGCCAGTAGCTGCCTGGTGAAAGAATATAAAAGCCACAGCAGAAAGGACTGAGTGATTCTCTCCTCTGTGGATTGTTCCAGCTCCTGGCAATCAGCAGCTTAAAAGCATGGCTGAAATTAACTAACAAAGTTGACTCTGACACATAGATTTCAGATACAGAGACCTTTTCCAAAGTTGTTCCCACCTTTCCCATTTGTTAAGTAGCAAACAAACTCTTCCATCCTCATCACTGGCTTGAGAGAAGATGGAGTGAAAGTAGAATGGTGCTGATAACCTTGTCATCTGACATTTAACAGGGACTGTCCTATACATATGGATATAAAGAAGGAGATGAAAAGTGAAAAAAGCAGGCCAGCTAAATCTAAATGTTTGGGTAATAAGGGAAAATACCCATAATTCACTAAAAATGCCTATAAAGTATACATCAACTCCTTCTATTATCACATGTTATTTGAATCCCTTATATTCTTTAGTTTTGTAGCATAGGTTTTTTTTTACACTCAATGCATTTGACCATCTTATTTTCCGCTATTTTGAATGCATGAATGCATGCTTATACCATAAAAACTTCATATTAATTCTATTTAAGTATGGACTGAAGATATTGAAAAATATTTTTGCAATACAGGCAAAGCAATTAATACAGATGGTACCAGATTTGCTCAGAAATTGCTGTCTAAAGACATTTTGGTTTGCTTTCTCTGCTAGCAAAATGTAAACAGCACTGTAAGAATCAATCCTGCACACCCCTGTCATACCACTGGCTGAACAATCTTTTTGTCCATAGCTTCTTATAGAGGAGTTTCTACACTGTCTGCGCTAACACGCATAATGCAGCCAGCCAAGGGCTCCCCACACAGATACTAATGCACCGTAACATCGTTGTTATTTTTACTTATTTACAGAATGGGAAGCTTGATACAATACTAAACAAAACGGACATGGTCCTGCCCCAAGGAGTTGCTATGCTTTCAGATCTACCAACGCCAGTGCCATAAAACAACTTAAGCCTCTAGAGCTCCCTTGAAATTTCAGTTTCTACTTGGGAAGGGGACAAGTTCATTCAGAAATGTCTATGCTAATATGAGACAGTATTACCCTACAGCCGTCTGTCTCTGTCCTTTTACTGGTGCAGGCGAATGGAACATTTCTAACTGAGTTCAGTGCAAAAGTCAGGTGTAAAACCCACCCTGGAAAACTGGCCAGGCACAGCTTGTGAAGGTAAGAGATAGGCCTGATATAGGTTATTTAGTTCAACTGTTTCCCACAAAAATGTGTGAAAAAACATTGACATCAACCTGGGAGAAGACATGCACTATCTTTTCCAAAATCAACTTGAGTCTTAGATCACTGTAATTTTCAGCAAATGGATACCACACAGGCCACAATAAAAAGAGAAACACTCTAAAAGTTTAGCTGACTTTCAAGAGAGAACTGGAGACTGGTTTTGGTTGCTAAGGAGTAATAAAAATCAGAAGAAGCACCTAAAGCTGGAGCAGATGTCTCCCAGATGTCAACTGAAAGAGAATGTCTCTATGTCCCTCCACATGGTAGGTGTGCACAAAGGAGCAGACCTAGCGGTGGGGACAAGGCCCAAACTCTGAATGCCTTACCTTCTCCCTCTCTGTCAGTTTTTGAAATGCAGCACAGGGGCTTAGAAATAATCTCCAGCATTATCCTGGGAAAACGTGTGCTGTGGATGTCATGAGAAGGAAGTGGGAATCAAGAGCTGAGGGTGAGGAAGGTGAAGTTCTCCTTTTATCCCCCATAAATCTGCACTTGTCAAGGGGGATTTGATCTGCAAGCAGGGCACAGGTGAAGGAACGAGCAGGTTGCAAAACAGAGATCACAAAATGAATGCATTGCATAGTACATAAACTTTATCACTTAGCGCATGAACATTTTCACCTTTCAAGCAAGTAGTTAAACATAGACAAAATATTAGCTCTTCTTTGGAGATTCTTTGGCTTTACAAAATTAAATGCAATATCAGGTTTTAGTGTTAGGAAAGCAGAAGTTAAGGGACAGACACCAGATTAATATTAAAGTCCGTATTTTTGTGAATAAAAGGCTGCCATACAGCAGCTCATACCTCCTCTCCTAACAATAAATTTTCTTTCATAAGTCTGCATTCTGTTGCCATGAATAAGAGTCAGAACAAAGTTTTGGTTAACTCATTAGGATGATCAAAGCATCAAGAGGACTGTCTTGATGATAGTTTTTCCTCTCACATCAAATTCTTGATAGGTATCAAATATCAGGTGGAATATTAAGGACAACAAGATCATACATACTAGTGGTAAGTCTGGAGATACTTTCATTTTCAAACAATAAAGATAAAATCCTGTGGATCTGAAGGAAGATGCAATTTTTGCCTTTATTTATTTATTTATTTTTTTGGAAGTCTTCTTAATAGCAGTTATACTCTGGACACCAGCTCTTCCCTTACTCACTAGAACAATGTGAACACCACTCTCCTGTGCCTATGGCAATATAACCTGCTGTGCATTAAGGAGGGAGACCCATCACTGAAATTAAGAAAACATGTTATCCTTTAGCACTGAGGAAAAAAATTTATTCTGTAACATGACATCACCTTGTCCTTTGTACAATTACAGACATTTATTCAGTTTTGTTTTAGCCCCATATAGTGGCATTACCAACAAAATATGCACACATCTGTTATGCTTAGCATCTCCTGACACCACTGGGAGCTGGATAGTCATTAATGGCTCTATCTAAGAGAGGGAGAAAAAACAATTAATGCAGAGCATCAAATTGCATAACTCTTGTCTGTTCATCCCATGTTTATGCTAGTGAGGTATGACACTGTTTTTTACAAACTATTGCAACTTTTTTTTTTTTTTTCTGGTTATTCATGATTTGGAGAATGCTGCTTTAGGCAGTCAATAGCAATTATACTTGGTGAAAAGAACATACAATACAAATTAGAGCAATATAGATTTTCCCCCCTGTTACTTTAATGTTTAGTTACCCTGTTAGATTTAAACTGAGTACATAATGTTTAAGAAATTACTTTCACTAAAACCCATTAACTGACACTTAGAAATAGCATTTTAATCCAAAGGAGTGCAGCAAAACATTACTGCAATTAATAGGTATGTTGGAGTAGTGAAAAATCCTCTCTAAACCAAAGTGTATCCATGGTGGCAGGTTGTTTATATCCAATACTTAAAAGCATCTTGAAAACGAGGGCAAGAACCTTAGCCAGCTCCAGTGAAAGCAATGGAGTCACTCGCATTTACATTCACTGAGGCACTGGCCCTGTGATTTAAGCCCATATTTCACAACCTTGGCAAAACTCACTGCTTGCTGGTGACTGGGCACAGGATGAGGAGGAGGTTTAGAGCACAGGATTTATAGAGTCTAGTGCCAGCTGACTGAGGGGCTGGAGAAGCTAGCCCATGGCTGGTGCTCATGGTTACCCATACTCATCCTCCTCCTCTTCCCTTCTGCACCTTTTCCTGGCAAAGGCAGCATCTTCTTCCTGCAGCTTTTTTCTTCCCTGTCTCTTAGTCTGGGTAGCAGCAGGAGTGACAGTACCACATGTCATCTGCAGAGGCTGGACACTTCAAACCAGAATTTTCTGATGCAGGCAAAGCAGAGTAAACTCCTCTGAGAGCAACCTTGTATTTGTTTGGCTTGTCTTTCATGGTAACCTTTCTCTGCCTGAACCCTGGGTTTTTAACTCTTTTAAAGTTTCAATGAGTCAAAATTTCTTTCCTTGTATGACTGTCACAAATCAACATTTCTCTAGTATTGCACAGAGCACAAGTATACCTTTTGCCAATAGCTGCACCTGGTGCTTGTTTGCAGGGAGAGTGGTAAAGGTTTCCAGCAATCATAGCTAAAGCTCATGTGTTTGACCAGTAGTTTAGTATTTTGTGATGTGTGAAGGACTAGATTTGCTTTTCACCTTCACCTCTGTTTTGAATATGTGCCATGGTTTAACCCCAGACAGCCACCAAGCCCCACACAGACACTCACTCCCCAACCAGCAGGATCAGAGAGAGAAGGTAAAAGCTGAGAAAACTCATGGGTTGAGATAAAGACTGTTTAATAAGGAAAAAGCCTTATTTTGCTTTCCTTATTAAAGAAGGAAAGAAAACAAGAAAAGCAAAACAAGTAATTAGTTCACTATTTCCCATGGGCAGGCAGGTTTTCAGCCATGTCCAGGAGAGCAGAGCCCCATCATGCATAACAGTTTCTTGGGAAGACAAATACCATCACTCCAAACATCCCCCCTTTCCTTCCTTTTCCCCCCACTTTATCTATTGAGCATGAGGTCATATGGTATGGAATATCCCTTTGATCAGTTTGGGTCAGCTGTCCTGGTTCTGTCTCCTCCCAACCTCCCACGCACCTCAGTCTCCTCGCCAATGTGGCAGTAAAAGCAAAAAAGGCCTTGGGCCTGCTCAGCAATAACAAAAACATCTCTGTATTGTCAAACCTGTGTTCAGCACAAATCCAAAACATAGCCCCATACTAGCCACTGTGAAGAACATTAACTCTATCCCAGCCAAAACCAGCACAATATGTCATCAGATGTCAGCCCTACTGCTTATCTCACCCAACAGAAACAACTTCTGTCACTTACTTGTCCCACAACACTTACCTCCTCACGTATACCTGGCCACCATGATGTAGGTTGAAGGCTTTTAGATTAGCTATGCTTGGACAGTTTCTATGAACAGCTTTTAAAGGATACTGAAGATACTTACCGAGAACAATGGTCCTTATGACCACAGGAGGCAGTCCACCTGTGCTAAAAGTTTATCCTTCCTCTAAAAAAGTCTCATCCTCTGAGCAATTTCACCTTTCTACCATTAGCCATTTAATTTAAAGCATGGAACTTTATATAGCAACTAATCTCTGTGTGGCCTGGCAGAGCTGGTTGATTGTCACAGATAATTGGTTGATTTGGACAGTATTCAAGCTAGTGGCCTTCTGTATCCAAGATAATCTCTCTTCAGAATATACTGTGCACTCTTCTAAAGGTAGCATAGAAGATCATCATCATTAGCAATTTTGCTGAAGAGTAATATTTAAAACCGACTAACAGGCCATTACTTGAATTGCCTACCTCTGTCATTTCAGTAGAGCTAAACCAGGAATTCCCTCTCAGTCTTTCAGAACATAAGAGGTTTGTAATCAACTGTTTGTGTAAATCTGGGGGCATGTAGGTAGTCATGAGTTGTCTGCTTTCCAAATAAAGAAAATATTTAATTAGCGTCAGTAAGCTTCTTGTACAAACAATAGGTTTCCTGGCTACATCTGCATGTGACAGAACATTTTTCAATCCAGACAGACCTGTGCTGACAGTGAACAGCACGTGCTTATCCAACTTGCAGTATGCAAGGCATATACAGTAGCTGTGGGCAAACAGTGTATTTGTCTTTATTTACACTCACGTGTTTCTCCAGAACAGATAATGTAAAACTTACTCTCTGCCCAACACAGCATTCAAATAATCTTTTTGTTCTGATATTGAATGGCAGATAACAGAGCAGGGCTCAGTTCAGAACTAGGGTTCCTGGTCACATTAGCAAACATCAGTAACAACAGCTGCAGCAACCCCATTATTTTTGCACTTATTCATTTGTAAACATCTGGAAATACCTGCTGATGCTTACATGTTTTGCCAGTACTTCATGTAAAGTTGCAGCTTTATCCGGGTCAACAATTACAAGGACTTACTTTGTAGAGTATAAAAACAACTGCGGCAACTATTGGTATGAAGAATGCAGTTTTCTAGCACATCTTCAGCCCCTATAAATCACAGAATTGTTAGGGTTGGAATGGACCTCTGTAGATCATCTAGTCTGACACCACAAATCCATAAACATCCAATGCACTACTTAATATTACATCAGAAGAAGGTCCAGCCTAGAGTCATTTAGGTCAATTTTGCAGAGTTTTGCAAGAAAATTTTACTGAGGTGTCTATTTTTTATTTATATAATTTTGCTAATTTTATTGAGATCTGTTAAAAGGGACAGTGAAGCAGCACCAGTTTTGCCAGGCTTTCATGTTGTCTCCGTGGCTGCAAAGTGCGGGGGTGCATGACACGCAATGGCTAAGGGACCTGCTGAGTGGTTCAAATCATGTATTCCTTCAAAAATGCAGATGATTTCACATATTTCGGAGTTTGGTAACGATCAGGCAAAATCTGCCTCCAGACTGCAAGCCATCACTGAGACCAGCAAACAAAGACACAAGGAGGGAAAGCCTGCCAGGCCAAAGATAAGCAATTATTGCTTGCATTCCCTCTAAGGCTCCAACTGTTTAATATTTTCAGAGGTTTTAGTAGCAAAGGATCATTAATCCTAGCTCCGAGTCAGTGCAGACATTGACATGCAGTAACTAAAATCTACTTGATTTGGTAGGTGTGGTTGTCTGTGGGTTCTCTTGGAATCATTCTCATCAATTATGGAAATAAGTATTTTGCATGTCCCACCTTTGTTAGGCCTGTCATGGACCTAGGAGTCAATAGACCATCATTTAATATTTTCCATGTATGTAGGTCATTGATTTCAAAGAACATCACTGACTCTGTCTTGTGCCCTGTACTCATATTGTATACCAAAGTGACATTAAAAATACAGATTCAAAATGCTCAGCAAAACAGGTTTCTTAAGAAGGTGGTTTAATCACTGCAAATTTTACAGACCCAAAGGCACTACCTGACATTCAGCCAAACTGCAGTTAACTATTAGGCCATTCTCCAGTTTTACCGAGCTCATTTCAAACTAAGTTAAACAAGGAGTGACTGACAATAATACTAATTCCCACAGCATCAGTACTACTGCTCTTGTGCTGCATGAGGAAGGGTCTGGCACAGCTCCTGCTGGCATCATGCATCTACCTGCAGCTTCTATGACACAAATGGCTGACACAAAACTTCTCAAAAACATAGGCAATCCCAACAGGACCAAAACCAGATTTCTCCTGAAATGAGAGGTACAGGGAGTAGTAAAAGAGCTGAGACCTGGGAAAAGACCTTGAAAAGCCAGATTGACTTTTCCTGCTATCGGGGATGGAGAGCAGGTGAGGAGGTGCCCAGAGCTCCTGGGACTCCAGCCCTGGACACAGTCAGTCACCACCAGCCCCATGCCCTCAGAAACAGCAAAGGCATGCCTGACCCTCACAGGAAAAACAGGTCATTTCACTGTCTGCAACAGCTGCCTGTGGTGTGTAATGCCACACTGCAGTGCTCCAAGATAATCAAAGGAGTGGGATGGCTGGGATGGAGAGCATCTGCACCTCATTCGTGCCCCGACTGGGTGGGCTTGGAGGGGTATCAGGGTGCACAGCCCCATTAACAACATTGAGCACTTCATCTCCCACCACTGCCCTTGTGTTTCCTCCCCTACCTACTGCTTCTTGAGTCAGGACAGCAAAGAATAGAGCAGAGAAGAATGCAGTTTCCCCACAGGCTGTTCCCTGCTAAGAAGCAAGCTTTTACCATCAGAGGCAGAGCACAAGGAGGTGTTTTTGGAGAGCAACCTATTTCTCATGCTCTCTCCACCCTATTCAGGCTGGACACCTGCTCAGGTTTTCACTGTGTGGATGCTGAAAGTTAAAAAAGTGGTCATCCTCTGGCCCTCAGTCTAGCCTTCTATAATTGCCTGACAGATATCACAGCAGGGATGAGTCTTGAGGAGGGGTAGGACGCAGCACCATTTCCGTTTTCTACCTGGGATTCTGGTGATGCAACACAGCCAATATCAGTATAATCTGAAATGAAATAATTCCAAAATCTCATTCTGATTTCCTTTTCAGTGTTTTGGGTTGACTTGAGAGAGCAGGTACTGCTGATCATCTTGGTCACCTGGCAGACCATGAAAGGCTGACCTATTTGATTTTGCAAACAGGAAAAGAAGTGAAAAACCTGGGAAAATGCAATTCTTGGCCAAATCAAATGGAAGAGAGACAGTTTTGTCATACAGTGTATATTTTTAAACTTTTTTTTCCACTGGCTTTTGCTGATAAGTTTTTCTCTGTCAATCAGCAATAAAAAAAAACATAGAACAGGTGAAAAAGTAAGCAAAAACTATTGACAGGTTGAAATTTTACCTCTTTTAAGAAAAAAAAAATCCATAAAAAGACACAGTTTTGTGGAAAGATACTGTAATAAATTGTCCATAACTTTTCACTGGTGGCTTGGAGATTCCACATTGACATAGGCAAAGCAGCTCTGGAGCAACATTTAAATTGAACTAATTGAACCAACTCAATAGAGAGTATAGAATGTGAAAAGCTTTCTTAAATCCAAAGAGTATTCCTTGTGTCCAAACAAATGTTTCCCTCCAAACAAGCATATTCTTTTCCTGTAGTAGACAAATTCATGTGCCTTCAGCTCACCATCCCAACCACTCTGAAGACTCCAAGAAGTACCTGAGAACTGGAAAAGAAGTGAGAAAAATTTTCTGAAGAAAATACTATGGGCTTTATAGTTGTATCATTCTCCTGAACCAAGCATCAGCTCTGCTGAGTGCATTTTTGATGCATGTGGAGTCTGTGAGAAATGCAGCTGCTATAGTGACAAATTTCTAGGAAAGAGTTCACAGGGAGAGATGATGCAGGGACATGTGGTTTCCCACAAGATTGGTACTGGCCTTCCTTGGAAAAATATTGGGAAGCTCAAACACTCCCATGCCACTCATTCAGTGTCCAGACACCAGAGTTCTGCTATTAGAAAAATAGCAGAACAGTGGGGCTTAAGTCCGGTTCTCCTATGCCTTACATGACTACACGAACTGGAACTATAAAGCTATTTTCTTTAAGTTTTTGAACATTTAACAATTCAAGTTTTAGAGTTTCAACTGCTAAATCAAAAATAGTCTCAGCTCAGACCTCTAACAATACCATACTTCTGACTGTCACCTGAAATGCAAAAAATTCAGATTCAAGTGTCTGTTGTGAAGGTTGGGAACAAACAGGTACTCCACATGCAAATGGGTGAAAACAGGAGAAACACACACCTGTGTATCCTGGTGAAAGTGTCAGATAAAAGAGAAATAGCCTAGATCTAAGGAAATGTATGGAGTAAATGAGGAAAGTGGTTCTCAAGCAAGTTTCCTGCTAGAGTAGCAGGGATAAGGCTTAGGAGGTATGAAAGGCTATGAATGGCAGCGCTAACAGAGGACTCAATTGCTAGTAAGGGTTGGTCTGCCATGATCTATCTGCAGCAAGTCAAACAAAAATCTATATGAATTCAGCTTGTTTGATTATGAAGGTCAGCCCTCAGAGGGTACAATGTGCTAACTAATTATAATAACACATGAAATGAAGAAATGTCCTGACTTTGCTGAGTTGTCTATGCATCAAGAAGAACATCAGGACACACCAAGTATACCCTGTTTGTGCCCACCTGTCCTAAAAAGCACCTAGTTGTTGTCTATAGTAGCTCTTATTCACCAGCTTCCTTAGAACGTGAATTCATCACCTTACCCTTGGCTTGATGTTGCTTCCCCTTTTTCTTCACATCCTGTTAATTGCTACAGCTATGTTTGTTAGTGTTTAGTCAAAGAGCTTATGTGTTGACCATAAACATAGTGTACCAACAGGCAAGGTTCTTAAAATGCCACATTCATGTTCAAATAGACAGATGCTGAAATGATTTCTATAATGTCTTAAATAGATGATATAAATAATGCTAAATAGATGTCTGAAAACTCACTAAAAATGACAGTTCTCATTAATTTCCAAAATCAAGACCACATTCTGAACCAGAACCTATGAGGAAACAAAGGGGATGTTACCAGGAGAGTGCTAAAACCCATGCAGATGTATAACAGTTAAGGTATCCTGCAGGGCATAATGGTAATGGCAGCTGGATAGGAAACTGGCCTTAAGCCACAAGCTTGCAGTGCAAGCAGCCTGCTTTCTGGTGTGAACCTTCCAACTCTTTTTCATGTTGCCTCCGAGAAATTTCTCACAGGCTTAAAAGGTACATATAATTGCAGAGTCTGGATTTCTTTTTTTCTTTCCAGCAACTTAATTCCTAGCTTCTTTCTTCTCCCTTTGCCTCTTGGGGTCTCTCTGAGTTTTTCTCTCATCAGAGTGCACACAAAAATGTTTATACCAGTCCACTCCTTCAGAACAAATGTCCCTCTGTAGGCAGGTCGAGCCCTCCTTTTCCAGGTGTCAGTAGTTACTTTTCCGGGATGCAGAGAGGAACTGACAGCAGAGGAGCAAGTATGAGGAAGGAACGTAGCTGTGAAGCTGTAAGTTCACCAGCCACCACATGCCACAGATGTCAGAACACATCTCCCTCTACTTTCTCTGCTCTGCCAAAAATAAAGGCTAGGGGCAGAATGTCAGTCTCCAATCCATTTGATTGCCCTCTGCTGTGACTCAAGGGCAAATGTTTGCCTTTAAAGCAGCAGGAAAAAATCAACAAAGGCAGAAAGTTCATATACCTGTAAAATAACTTTAGCATAAGCAGGCAGATAAAGCTGGTCAGCACTTGAAAGTTTCAAACTATTTGAAATTAACACATTCTGCAGTATGTTTTCATTCCAAATTCCAAATGGAAAACATTACAAGAAATAATGTGATTTACAGGTAAATTGCAACTATTCAATTTTATCAAAATAAAAACATTCTTTCAATTTCGCATTATGGAAACATAACAGGAAGTTGTAATGACAAAAGTGACTTGCTCTGTTATAAATGATACATTGAATTATATCAGATAAATTTCACAGATCAATAAAGTGGTTTGGCCCAGTTAAGATCTCTATCTGGTGGGTAGACCTCAGATGCTCTTTCATGAAAAAAAAACATAATTGACAGTTTTCACATGAAAAATTTAGATTTTGGTAAAATAGGCTTTTCCAACTCAAAAAAAAAACCAAAATCCTTTCTTGGAAAACTATGATGTTTTGAATACCCTCAAGGGTTTTTTCATCCTGGGTTTAACCTCTAAAGGCATGACTCAAAGCCCCGGTGAATCAACGGGCAGAAGGGATGCTGATCACCTGGTGACTGCATGGTTACCAATGGTGCACAACCCTGCTGGAAACCAGGTCATTCCAGTGATTAAACTCACTTACAATATTTTGAACAGAAGAATTGTTCTGAAAGGATCACAGCAATATCAACTAAAAAGTCAATGAGATGCTGGGGAAATTAACATTGTACACTTGATACACTTAGAAATGCCATTAGCTAATCGTACAGAATGAGGGCATGGAGACAGTGTGAGTAAGGAGCAAAGAAGGTATTCAAAAAGGTGGGTAATCCAGCTGCCACTGGATTTTGTGTGGCACTGAGGCAGTCTGGCCATCAGCCCCAGATCTGCAATATGATTTCTGTGAGTGGAAGAAACTGCACAACTGAAGCACTCACTAGAAATAAATGATTGGCAATGCTGTTCTTTTCTCCAATCTCCTGATATATGTCATAGCAGATGTGTACCTAAACAACAAACCCTAACAAAAACAAGCTTAGGAATACAAAAGCTGACCCCACTTCCCCTTTCTGTTTTCCTTTCCTTTTTTTTTCTTTTTCCTTTCTTCCTTTTTTTTTTTTAATAACAGCAAGTCCGTCTTGGGAAAAGCTATTTCATAACTGTTTACTGTCTTTCAAGGGAGTTTATAACTGATCTCAGGAGATGTGTGGGATCTACTTTATCAACAGATCAGAAAAAAAAACCCCTGTAACCAAACAATAAAATAGTAATCCATTCCCTATCAGAAGAAGCACTTTTGAGATAAAGAAAAATCCTTTCATTCATTTTAAAGATGGCTCGGTGACGGAGGTAAAACTAAAGATACAGAGCTTACAATGAATACCTCAGATCTAATTGATGGTGTAACAATAAGGATACTGCCTTTATGCAGTGATTGCATACACATGGGATGATATTTCTGTAATACTTACCTGTAGGGAGTTTGGGCCAAGGTGGATCCCTCTCAGTTTATTTGTAGGACAGTTGTCAATATTTGTCTTTGAAGCAGCTCCTCTCACCTTGTATTTTTCCCAGCCTTCTCTCTTTCCTCTGCAGCATAATTATTCGTATGTCAGGGCAGTCAACAGGCTGAGCCACTGTGATTTTTTTCTCAGCTCCTCTGTTCTCTGGTTTTCTGACATTCCTAGCATGAGTAGGTGCGCTAAGATAATTACACTAATCCATCTAGCAAAACACCTAACTTATACATTTGAAGCTAATTAGATAAACTTCAAAATGGGTCATTTTTCAGCCCCTCAGCCTCTGCCTGCTTATGAGCATTACCCCTGAGGGGACTCTTTCTCAATCAGGTGGACGTTTCTGGGAATGAGGTCTAATGAATCTCTTTACATCCTGAACTGAAAACCTCTTTTCATTGAGACTTAAGCAACTGAGGACAAATTCAGGTATGGTAGGAGTAGAACTCTCCCAAGGCAACACTACTGCTTCTTTCTGCCTAGATTAGGTTGCCCTGACAGAAGGGCAAAAGCTTTTTGAGAGCAAAAGTGTTGTGGGATCCTTACTTCTCTGGTAAAGAAAGGCAAAGTAAGACTATACCAATCAGTTCCCCTTACTCATATTAGTGCAAATAAATAATAAAGAGCCTTGACAGAAATTGGTCTGTTCTTTGGATCCTGGAGCTGAATTAAACTTCACAAATAGCAGGGTCTTTTTTTCCCCAAGATTTCTCAAAATGTTTCAGCCTGATTCTGTCACACTAATGCTTTGTGGTTTTTTTGATGTGAAATGATATTTTGTGGGTTTAGAAGTTATGACAAATTATCTGAAAATATATATTATTTTTCTTTTTCCATTAATGGCCATTGACCACAGTATTTTTGTCAATTTCCAGCTGGAGTCACATTCTCAGAAGCCCTTGCCAAATGCCCAGTAAAAAACAATTCTGACCTATGCAGACATGCTACTTAACTTAGAGAGACCAACAAAAGGCAGCAGGGGAAACAGCAGCACTGAGTTGCAGCAGGTTGAACAAAATGAAACAGCAACTCAGTGACAAATCTAGGATTCAGTCAAAACATTTAAATGACTACGAGTCATGCTTCTCCATTAATATCAGCAACATTACAACAAAGATGAATACCACTGTAGACTTTCAGGCTTTTGACAAAGACAGGACTGCCTGAGTATAATGCATATTTGGGGGCAACAGTGGGGAAAAACTACAGAATTTGGGGGGAATAGAGAAAAGTACAAAACAGGCATGAATGTGAAGCATTATAGCAAATTTAATTGGTGAAGTACACAGTCACAAACTTGTGCCACTCTATATTCCCTAGCTTTTGTGGCCTCTGCCAACTTAAAAGACAATGAAACCACACTGTGAAAATGTTTTTATGCCAATGCGGTGCTAAGCACATTTCCAAAGCACAAAATGTGAGTCTAATCAGAAACAGTCTTCCTTTATTAGTTAAGATGGGATATGTGATGTATCTGAGCTCAACAACCCATGGCTAGAGCAGGCTTGCTTTTTGCTTCCAGACCTTCCTATATGTCTGAAGCAGAAGAGAGTAGATGCTGCCCCTGAACAGCACCATGCCAGGCTCAGACATGCAGCCCTGCAACACAGAGCTGTAGGGCTGCTGGATGGGCTGCAGAGGAGCCAGCCTTGGTGCTGCTGCTGGGACTGCAAGGGAATGGATTTGCTATAAAGTTGGGGGTGTGAGGCAAAAAAGTCATTAAACCAGTAAAACCGACACACGCCTTTTGTTTCCTCTCACTCCTGAAGAAAAGGTTAGCACACTCTGGCTGTGTGCGACCCACTGAGGCTCAATTGTTCCCTGAGAAAAGAACACAGACGAGCTTCCCATATTGCTTCCCCCTCTCTTTTCCTGTTCTGACACTGTAATTTTAGAGGTGGAAGCAGACGAAAAAGGCTTTTCCATTGTAACACAACGTTTTTTCTTCTATTGCCTACCATAAGTGTAATGACTTGTTATTTTCTGTTCCTTTTGCTTCCAGAATGAGCTCTGATGGAGCTCCCTAATGATAACAAACCATCACTGCAGTAATATTGATACCTGTTGTAATCACTGGCATTCTGGCCTTTCAATTTTCACTATTTGCCTTGGATCAAGTAGCTCTGTGCTAATGCAACAGAAGGTCACCAGATGAAGGGGCTGATAACAGAAAGGGACTGTTCTACTTAACATGCATGGAGGATTATGCTTTTCAGTCGTCCTCGAGCTAATCTTTCAAGTTGTCCTTTTTTGACTTTCTCAGTTTAATCAGTTTAATCTCATCTTCCCTCTTTTCTGATTACAAGGATTTTCTGTAGAAACCTTGCCTCCACAATAAGGACCACGTGGAAATTTATTCTTATATTGATTTCAACATTTCTTTTCCACTACCAAGGCTCCGATGCAAGGGGGGGAGGGAGAGCTAGAGGGGAAGCAGAGGAGATCCCTCTAGTGCCTCCTGCCTAGCAAATCCCCACACTTTTGTTACCCGGGAATCTGAATATTCCTTTAATATACTTTAAGTCAGAAATGGCAGCCAGATTGGAAATACCCAACTGTGATTAAAATTTATTGAAGACAGTAAGAGCAATAAAGCATAATCACAAGGCAAGCTAAATGTGGGGCACCGGTAATCAAAGCGTTCAGGGCACATTTTCCAAGGGACTCTTTCCTGGCTGCCATCACAATTGCTTACACAGAACAATATAGCATTTCTTGCCCCATAGGTGAGGAAACCAGATGCAAGGCCCAGGGAGTTAGGTAGAGTGGCCGGTTTGTACAGGCAGGTCTGTGCAGGAACTTGCATGTGCATTTGACTGCATGGTCAGACTTCTCCTGTGTTTTTGTCTTTCTCTCCAGGACAGGAGGAATTTCCATAATTATTGATTCTTCCTGGCAGGAGAGATGAAGACTGCTTAGCACTGGATTGACATTTTACTTATATATGTCTTTAATAAAAAATAATAAAAATAGAGAAAAGAAAGCAAGAGGCAATATGCTTTTCCACTGTACACACTATGTAACCCTTCACTAAGGTTGCTCAGGCAGCAACCTTAGGGTTTAGCTATAGGGAATAGCCAGTCAGTCAGCAAGCATCTCAACTCCAAGAATAAGCTGATCCTGTTTAAAAAACAAGTAAGTGGTCCAAGAGATGAGCGCTACCTTTCCTTTGCACCAAATAAGTAAAGGAGGAATTGTCCCAGCCTCCCACCCATTTGGTTGCTTCTGCTTTAGACACCACCTTATCATCACATCTCCATGGTCCCTCATTGCACAGACAACTGCAATGTTTATCTGCAGTCTCAGTCTCCCCAGACACACACACTTCTTGACTTGCGAGTAATACAACAGCAGCCAGATGGGATCTGATTGAATGGGCTGGTGTATCTGTTTAGTCCTGTAAGACTGCTCTAATTTTCCTACAAGTAATGAAAGATTTTGCTTTCTCTTCAAGGTTCCTGGAAATAATGATATACCATAGCCAGCAGAGGTGAACATCTGTTTTAAGAACTGTGAACTTAGAGGAACTATTTGTCTATCTGATCTTCCTTTCTTGTTTTTCAGTGTACCCTATCCATTTCTCTGTTAATTAAATATATATGAAATCACTAAACCACCTCGTTGAAGAAACAATTAAACAAAAACTGAAATAAAAAAGTGGGAGGGAGGGGACTCTTTTTTCCTCTCAGCTGACTCTGCTTGGTAGAAATTGCCCTACTTTTTGAGCATGCCCTTTTTTTTCCTCTCACAGAAAGACTTGAATTCATGAGGACATATCCACCTAATGACAATATGGTGGAGTTAACCCATGAGAACAATGCATCCCATTAATCTGCTCATGCCTAATTGGTAAGTACAATATAGAACTGGCATTTTAAAGGCAGACTGTAAATGTACGTGGATTGGTTGCTATTTAATTGATGCAACTGGCACACAAATACTCGTACCCTAAAATGAGAGTGAGTGAAAGCAACAAGAAGTTATGAATCACATTTTCCTTTTGAATATTACCCACAGCAGTTGTAGGCAAAAAATAACAAGCATTAAGCTACTGCCATCGACCTCTGGACATGCTCTCTGAGGAGAAAAACTATCCCTTGCCTGCTGCATGCCCAGTGCCCTGCAGCAGCCTGGAGCTGGGAAGCCTGGGAGCTGTGGGACGTGGCAGAACGGAGTCACCACTGCAATTCCCCATGCTTACCTTGCTGTCTTCTTTGCCCACAAGTGTGTGGGCAATTGCATGATTCCCTGGGAGCTCAACAGGGATGGGGGAAACCTCTGACCTGGCCGGTGCTGCTGTTGCACCCCTGCCTCTGCTCTGCCTCATGGGAGGAGGAGCAGCAGGCCCAGCAGGTTGGTTCTGGGATCCAAGTGTTTCCCGGGAATGGCAGCAGGAAGGGAGGGTGGAAAGCATGAAGGATGATGAGAGGTGGTGGGTTACCCCATTGCAGAAAAGGAGTGAAGCAGAGTCACAACGAGGCTCTGGTCCCTAAAGACAAGAGCTTAGACCAGCGGTGCTTTCCAGGACAGCAGAGGGCAAGCAACACACTTTTGTTTCACCAGCTGTATTCATCTTTTAACAATACTGGAGGAAATGGGATAGCTTTGCAGGAGGTTGAAAACCACCCTTTCATAATGCAGAGCACATCTTCCTTTACAGGCATGAGAAAAGGGAGGACTGCTAGAATCCAAGTCCTTTGGCAACCTAGCACTAGTATGACTAGAATATTGCCTATTACTTCCCACAAAACCATAAACTTCTTTGCTAAAAAGTGAAGTCCCACGCTGTTAATAAGACTGTCACTAAAGCAAAGCGAAAAAAGCTGAGCGTTTTTCTCTTGTGTCCAACCTCATTCTCACCACTGCCACCAGCACTTCACATCATCTGCACACAAAAATGTTAACTTTAGCCTTCCAGAAACCTCTTTACTAAGTTGTTCCCTGTAAATATGACAGATTAGTTCTTGAGCCTTCTGACTGAATTATTTTTCCCATGTCAACACTATCCACTGTGTGCAGGCTGCAGTCATAATCTGTGAAATGAATAGTACTTGTTAAAGTTCTTATAAATAATCTTATCACATGAATATAGCAGAAATTTACCCAGTTGAAAAATATGGCTCATGAGACTAAATTTTTGCAAAATAGTACCCCTCTGAAAAAGGGTTTTAGCAGTATAGGGAAAAAAAATAGAAATAAGCAAAAGGAAAATGACAGCCCTACAGTTCCCTGTGTTGGATGTGACAAGGGTGTAACAATCTTCACCCTTCTACATCTGCAGCACAGGTGGTCTGTCCCTTATCTGAAAAAGACCAGAAGATCTCCCGATGTGTCTTGAATAGTATTCAAAAGCAGTGGAAAGGAGGATGGAAATGGTGGGAACACAGGGATGAACTTTGTGTTTGGCAGGGACATGGTAGATACATAGGTGATAGTTTGGAAGGGAGATGGGAGGAGATAATGAGGTGGGGCAGACATGGCAGAAATTACTCATTTCTGCTGTTTCCAGACCATTAGTATCATATCCTCAACTGCCTGGCAGATGTCCTCTGTATCTGAACAATAAGAGTTGGAACAACACATTTTTCTGGTCAAGCCTTTGCCTTTTCAAGTGATAACTCCTCCTCCACCAGGCTGAAATGATCAGGAGAAGGTATCCATAATGCTACAGCAGCTGGAATCCAGAAGACTCTGACAGGAGAAGGCAGCGCCAACAGCACCAGAAGAGGTGAGAACAGAGGGCTGTGCGCAGAAAGCATCCCAGCAGTTTTGGAAGGGAAAGAAATGGGAAACTTTTAAATTGCTGAGCATGAACTAGTTCTTTCCATAAAACTGGATTACAAATAATCCTGTCTGTAAAATTACTAGCAAAAATAAAAAATAAAACAGCTGATCTCAGTTCATCTCTCTCTTTTGAGGAGAAAAAGAGCCTGGAAAAGTTCTAAGACATGCATTTCTATTTACAAAAGGTTCTAATGTAACAACTGCACCAGTGTCCAATCTGGATTTTCAAGTGAAATCAGCTTTGTGGGTCATTTGTGCACTCAGAGGATTGGCAAATGAAGGTGATATCACATAACACAAAGCCATACATTTTTCTCTAGTTGCCCTAATTGTATTTTGGTATTAAATGATTATCATACAAATGCTGAAAGGGTAAGAACTTGCGTGGTAATGGAAATCCTCTCTGTTCCTGTAATCTATTTATTAAGATTTTTCTAATTATTTTTATATTAAAAAAATAGAATAAGAAATATGAGTACAAAGAAACTACAGAGAAAAGGCATTTGTGATTGGATTAGTGAATCCAGAACATAATCATCAATAGACGTCTTTATTATTAAAACACAGTAGCAATTTTGGCTGAATGATTAACCAAAGTTTCAAAGCCTTGCAGAGTTGTTTCTATTTGCATAAGAAATCAGCAGTGTAAGTCAATTGTACTCTTGGCATAATCTTAAAATAAACTTGTTTACTTACCCCGCCCCCAAAAACCAGAGGAAAAATTTCACCCAAGGCCCATTTTCCTGAATGCAATAAAAGCTAAATCAGCAAAGTCTGTTATTCCCCTTCAGGAATTCTCAGTTCTGCCACCCTAGAGTCCTTAATACCTAAGCCCTGCTCGCTGGCAGCTCCCTCTCTGCAGCACATGACCAACTGTTCTTGTGAGACTCTTGCCCTCTCAATAGCAGCTTCAGCCAAGAACCACTCTGCTTGCAGCAATGAGTCATTCAAGCCATTGCCTAAGCTCTGCACACCACAGTTCTTCACGGCATTGGCCATCCACCAGGAGGACTCAATAATTCCCAAGGAATTCGGGACATCACAGGCTTACCGGTGTCTGAAGTTTGGGGAAGTGGGGAGGACCAGGGACCACTCAGCAAGCCATCTTTGGCAGTTTTCCACTTGAGAAGGATACAAAAATTGCCAATAGCTGAGCTGATTCACTGTAGGCTTTGCCAAGGTATTATCAAGTCCTTCCCTCCTGGACAGAAAGGTGCCAAGGTTTGCTCGTCCCAGGGCACGTCAGCCACAGCACTGGGCCAAGCATTTCACCTGGTAGCGAGGTGGAAGTCTCCCTGTGTTCCTAGTGGATCTGCTACACTCTGCATGAAAATGTCCAGTTAGCAGGTGCTTCCTCTCTATTCCTTCAAGGATCCTCTTCCTCATGTTTCACATTGCTCCAGTGACATTTCCCAGTGCATATTTGCTAATCTTTTATTTCTAATAACACAGATAAGACATAAGATTTATACAGGCTCTGTCCCTTACCTTGCCTCCTTGCCATTTATTTATTTTTTCTTTCTTTTTCCTGAATATCACCACGTAATACTTCTTCTGTCACAGCACAGTAATTGGGTGTAACCTTTTACTCTGATTTGTCATTTCATTCACATGTTAACTGTATTGTAAACACCTGTCAATTCCTTTTATTGAACATCTTTAAAATATATGCTTGGTTAATGACTGAGGCAACTAAAAGTCTGGTGCATGCCTTGGTTCTTTCTCAGCTTGAATATTAAAATGGGTTTCTTGTAGGTCTTAATGCATTTATTCTGTCTAAATTGCAAGCTGTGCAGTCATTTGCCTGGCCTGATTTCTTTTTTTTTCCTTTTGTTTTCGTTTGGTTTTGCTGTCATTGGTGTTGCATGCTTCACAGATTCCTCGTGAAACTCTGTTACCTGAGTCACTCCTATTTTATTTGAGATTTTGATACAGGCCTTGTTTTATTCCAGCTATTTCTTAGAGTCTGGAGAGGAAACTATGAAATACGAATACAGGGTAGGGGTCTAATACCTCAAGACCTTTGTCTCCTAACTGATCTAAGGCTGTCACTTCTCATACTGTCCTGACAGTTACACAAAGATTTCATCTAAGAACAGAAGTTGGAGGACTAAGCCATTGCACATGATTTGTCCCCTGCAACAAGATGCAACCTGACATAGTCCATGGAAGCGTAGCATAACATTTCAAACATGCTCAGAGATAACAGTCATTTTGCAGAAATGCTACCAAGCATCTGATGAAAGCTACAGATTGAGTACTGGGAAATCCTGTTGCTGGGAAATCTGGTACATCTTTATTTCTTTTTCCGCTCTTCTTACAATTGCATTCTCTCTGATAGACATATTAAACCATATTTCCCCATTACAACAGCAGTACTTTTTCATCACCTTTAATTATATCAGATGCAGCTCACCTCCATTTACCTGATGCATTACTGTCATTTTGAAGGGCAGATGTTCTTACATCCTATGCTTCAAAAAGCTCAGCTCTTTTCTACTGCTTTACAGAGACACGCTCCAACAAGAGGTACCACTTGCATGTGACACACTGTCTGTCTCTGTACTCCACACCACCACGCGCACAGATGCTTCCCTTAAACTACTGCAGTTCATCACCATTCTGCTCCAACACATCCACTGTACATTGGTTTTACAGCTCTACTTGGGATTACTATTGCAATATTCTGGAGTATTTATCTGATTTTCTGTAAGGGAAATGTTCATCATGTACTGCTACCTGGAGACCAGGAATTCCAGTTCATAAGCTTTCAAACGTGTTTTCATTCTGTAATGGAGTGAAAAGCCCATCTTTTGAGAGCCTTCACAGGCTTGCATTTTGCAAAATTGTTGACATGCAGAATAAAGAAACCCACCAACTTTGGCTTAGAAAATTGGAATCTTACAGCCTTGAGAGACAAGGAATCTTGATCCTCAAAAGTGCTCTTCTTCACTCCTTCTTTCAAATGAAAACCCCTCAACAAAGCATTTATAGGAGAATGAAAAAGCACATTTAATGAAAATGCAAATAAGATCCAGCCAGCTCTCCTCACGTTCTTCATGCTGAATCTCCAGACCCCAGCCCTTCACAATACCCTTCAAAATACATTTACCATACAGTGTGCTTTCTAGACTCCTTGTTTGCTTTCCACTTTCATCAGCTGGTCAAGCAGGCAATAGGAGAAGGCATGGAAACGTCATAAATCTATAAGAGACCTGATAAAACTTTTAGAGCAGCTCCTACCTCCCCAGCCCAGATGAAGGTGTGATGCAAGACACATTGGTCGCTCTGGTAACATCACGCCATCCCTCTGGCGACTGTAGCAGCAAGGTGTCAGCATGACATGCCTTGGTGGCCTCACCATCCTCAGACGCAGAGAGGAAGATGGCAATATTATATCCAGTAATTCACACCTCTCCTGGCATAAGGGCTCTCTGGGGGTATGCACACAGCTCAAAGGCTGGCCTTTCACTTCTTCCTAGAAAAGCAAAGGAAATATTTTTTTTTTCCAGACCACTAAACAAAGTTCACACCTTTATTTCTGAAACACCAAGGAAGGAAGGCTTTAAATAGTACATTTCCAGAGCGTCTTTGTGCAAATGTCAGGGATAAATGAACTCATTTGAACCACAGAGCAGTTTGCTGCTACAAAAAGGTGTCCTTCTTGAGGTGCCTCAAGAAGGGAATTGCCAGCACCACCAAATCACAATCATGTTGTTGAAGTTCTAGTATTCGGTGAGAGACATAACTTCCAAAAGAGGGGCAACAGCTACCTTCTCTTCACCCTTTCTTGAAAAAAAAAAAAAAAAAGAAAAAAATAGAAGTTTGTTTAAAAAGAAACAAGACCACAGCAGCCCTTTGATCACTCATTGTCAAGTGATTAGTACAACACTTTGAGAAAAGCTGTTGGCTTTGTAACAGAATTGTTATATTTATATTTTCAGTAATAACCTGAAGAAGACAATCCACAATATTTTCCTTTTTACCTATTGCCAGGAAAAGATACAGAGTTTGTGAGCCTAGGCACACACTGAGAAGTGAGATTAGTGAAGCTGGTGTTACTCCTTGCTTATAGAAGGAAAACTAAAAGACCTTCTCACATGATGATATGGCAGGAAGCAAGATCCCTTACAATACATGCTCCCAGGCTAGAACCCGAAGCTTATGTTTTCATAAGTCGTTGGGACTTCACAACCTGTTCAGGGATCAGAGAAGACAATTAAACCAGCAAACACTCTTTTTCATTGTTCTCAGTGGGAATTCTTGGTGCCAACCACTCTGAAATGACACCCTTAATATGCTGATTTCAGAGCATTTATACCCTGTGGGAGTTTTGTCCTCTGACTGCGTCAACTCTAACTATAGTAGATGGAAAACTGAATGAGTTGTAACTGTTATTATCAACTGGACAGCAGAAACAAACAGATGAAAAAAAATCACAGATGATCTTAATGAGAAAATGTCATGTACTACAGAATTCTGGGACTAGTTGGACTTCTATAGCACCGTTATGTGTGTCTTCCAGACCCACGGGGCAATGTGAGTATAATGTGCTCAAAGGTTTAAGGATCCTATATATTAAAAGCAAAATAGAAAAATTCCATTCCCTTTCAGAATATTATTGAATATACCAGGGCATCTGCAGCTTGAGCATAACAGTGCCAACAAAACCAAACAGATTTGTTTCCTCCTCTCTGAAATTTAATCTGTTGTTACACTGAATATTATCACCACAGAGGGAAAAATTCAGCATCTGAATTACTCTGGAGTGAGGTTTCTCTAGGATTTCAAGAAGAAATCCCAGCCTACATGACAGTATTTTGCTTTGATTAAAGCAATTAAATTAACTTCCTTATATCAGAAGATATAAGGAAGACATAAAATACCTTCCCCTCTTCAAAATTCACCTCACCTTTGTAGTATTGCAACTGATATTTATTCAGGTTAAAAAAAATGAAGCCTTGGTCTTGGGAAACTTTAAATATGTACATAACCTGAGAGATAAGAAACACAAAGCCCAGTTTCACGTTGCTTGTAGTTGACTTCAGCTTCTGTCCATTGTACACTTTTTTTAGGTGAATACTACAATTTGTTTATGTATGAAATACTTTTAGAAGAGCAAGCTGTAAGAGAGCTATTAGAAATAGCAGAACTAATTTTTAGTGATATGACGTTATGGCAGAAAAATTGTCCTTTAGAATCTGAAGAGCACCCAGATGATGTTTACTGGCAATTCTGGAGGTAAAAGAATAGGAATTTTTGGGTTTCGATTTCTGTTTGCTACTCTCTCTCTTATTTAAATGCTATTTAGAGTAAAAAAAAATTGATATCTTTCATGTTTTCTTAAAAGCCAGAGAAGATACTGTCCTTAGATAGAGCCTTTATGACCTATTGCTACCATTTGGGAAGCAGTTGTTTCCCTCTTTTACATTTTGAGATTTTTTACAGGGGAACTACTTTCTCTTAATTCTGTTACAATTACTTTCCAATAACTTTTTCTCAGCTAGTAATAACTAAGAACTTGGCTTAGCTTTGCAGCGTAAAAAATTGGAATGTCTTCTTTTCATAATATGCTTTTAAAATCAGTTCCTTCCCACTTTAAGTCTGACTACCTGAAAATGATCCTTTCAAGGCCAAAAGAACAATTGCAAATGTAGGAATTTCAACATTCTTACCACAGATTTTCCAACACAATTTTAACATGGAAAAGTTGTGTCAGAGTTTGGATTTGGCTCCTGCCAAGTCCTCGACACCACAGCAAAAGCCCTTCTTCCCCCCCTTTTGGGTAAAGGAGAGAGAAAGAAAAAAAAAACAACCAAAGAACCGAAAATAACAGAATTAAAGCAATATATATATATGTATTTGCACTTAATTACAGTTACAGAAACACTATATACATATAAGAAAAGAGAACACCAAACCCCAAAAACAGAAAAAACAGATATACCCAACTAATAACGAACTAACCAAAATTTTAACACTTTCCTTAAGAAAACGAAAGCCACTCTACCAAATCTCTCCTCTCAGATTGGAAAAACAACAGGCCTTGCAGGCTTCACTCCCACACAAGCGAGACTGGCTGCAAGGAGTCTGCTGTCTCCAAGTCCACCGGAAGAGAAGAAGAAAGTACCTCCTCTCCCCTTCTTATTTATATGTTTGCTTATGTAAAAAATAGGATAGAATACTGGGGCATAGGTACTTCCTTGGTTTCGAGCTGGTTGCCAAGGAAGGCCTATATCAAACCACTATAAGTTCATTTTTCACCATTGCTTACTGGCAGCTTGTCATAGGGACTCCAAGGAATAACCAGAACTGCAAATCCATGCAGTATAACAAATCAGTGTGTTTAGATTCCAATTGTCATTAGCCAGAGTCCATCCCAAGACTGTTTTTCCTTCATTTAAAGTTATATTTTAAAAGAGTGAAAAAATATTTCAGTAATCAAAAGAATGAAATAAAAAGAGCCCACACCTGTTATACAGTAGCTACAAGTGCAAGAAAAATATAGGTTTAGCAGATATTTGGGCACTGCCAAACTCCAGTTATGTGACCAAAATTAAGAGCAGGTCTCAGAAGAGCTTTTGCAGATCCAATGCAAAGCTTTACCTGTAACTGAAATATATTGTAGAGTGGAAGGGCTAGACATTACCATGAGTTTTTACTTCCTTTTAATGGGAAAGAAGATCATGCATGTGTGTGCATGCGCATGGTGTGCAAGTTTCTTGTTCTTTCCATCTGAGAAAATGTTGGAAAGATAGGTCTTCCTGGTCCTCTCCTTTTTTCTTGAGCGAAATCACTTGCAGCCATGAGAACCAGGTGGAAGTCACTCTTGCTTAATGCAGTGGAGATCAGGACTAGTTCACTGTCTTTGTGAGAACAGAATCTGCAATAAGAATTTGAAAGCTATCAATATTGGGGAAGGCCTACGGAAACATTTCACGGGTGCATTTTCACGGCCGAGAAATGAAATTGGTTTTAATAAAGCCAAGCAAAAAAGGCTTTAATAGTACTTTAGCAATGCATAAGACTTCAGCAGTCTTCTGCCCAAGGGTGTCTTTCTCACTATGTGTAGTAGTACCTTGTCACCAGACTAGGTTTTAATTACACAAGCCATGGGCAAAACTAAGTCTGCTTTCTAATGTCATTTTGATGTGGTATTCCCTGTATCTCTAGGAAATTAAGATCCCCGCTATGCTTATCCTCTCTCAAGCATTAAACAGCAAGTGTCGTTGACAAAGACAAGAGTTATGCTCTATACCGGTAGTGGGGGAAAAGCTGAATTCTGCCCATTTCAGCAAATGAGTTAAATCCCCTACACACCTTTAGCAACTCTCAGAGATAAAACTTACCACTTGTGCCATTGCAATTAAAAGGCATTAACCCCAGGACATGCCAGATACCAGTTGCCAAAATGCCTTCCTTTTATTAGTTCAGATTTCTTTTCTGGAGCATAAAAACTGCAATACCACAGTATGAGATGAATTTGCTGCTGCAGCTGCATCACTTGAGTCCGTTGTGAACTCTCCGCCTCCTAGTTCAGAGTCTGAAATGACCAGCTCTACAGCTCTCTGAAATGACCAGATATAATTGGGTTCAGTGGAGTTCAAAGCGGTGCTCCAGCTTCCTCATATCAAAGTCCATTGACTCAGTGGCAGATGAAGCACATTGAAATTCTGGGAGAGTGGGAGGGAAGTTATGAGCAGACAACATTCAGGTCTGACCTGTTAGATGCCAGGATGCAGGGCACAACCAGATCTTGGATGATTTTCCAAGAACTCAGGTGTGGTCCCCTGGAGAAGACTTTCTCCTCCTCTAATTGCTGCAAAACACATCTCACTTTTGCTAATGTACTTTGCCAATTTCATGGCTTGATACTTCTGAGACTCAATTACTTTTTTTTTAAATGTCAGGACTTTCTCCTGAGATTGTTCATTCGTTATATTTATTTTCTTGGACATTATTTAACAAACCATCCCTGAAGAATTTGCAGCTATTAACTTTGTCAAACAGAAACTCAAGCAAGAGTTAAAGGCAAAGGGTCTAAAAGAAAGCAATCAGTCAAAGAACCTCCAGGGTATTCCCCAAAACTCATTTCAATAATTCTTTCTCACAGGACAAAACCAAAAAGGAAATAAAATGGAAGTTCTGTTGTTGTTGGTATGAGAACATAAAGCACAAGTAAAATCTAGATGAGCATAGCATGACTAGGGTTCTTTGATCTAGGTAGTCAAGATATCCAGATCTTCATATTCATTCCTGACTGATTCTTATGCATTGTCCATTTCTACCTCACATTCACTTCTGTAAACTGCAGGCCAGCAATAACAGCTGCCCAGCCACAGTGTCACAGGACAGCCGTTCGGCTCACATTGCTCTCAGCAGCAGCTCCTGGTTTTTGAAAACCTGGGCTGATGTTCCCTAGCAACCTTATTCTGTGAAGAAAACCTACTTGCTGCCACTAGTAAAACTAAGGAGGCTGTAAGTGGCAGTGTAGCTAACTCACCTTGTGTGGTCTTCAGTAAAGAATATGAAGATGACACTATATAATGTAACATAGTTGTATAATCTTGGTCATCCTCCAGGCTGTAATTGCAATTTAATTCTGATGAACAGAACGTGATGAAGGATCTGAGTGCCCAGAAGTCCATCTGGTTTTCGCCAAATACACCAGCTGTACTCAACTGAGAATGTATGTCCATTCATTCTGTGCACATAATTCTTAACAGTATGATTTCATGCAAAATATTGCTTCTTTCCACAAACCCTGCCTCACCAGGGACTGTGTCCTTTCTTAAAAACACTGATTAGACATAATTATACACAGATAAAGAATGTAACAAAGTCATTGTTGTTGCTGCATGTAAGTCACTGTTTTTCTGCAGATGTTCTATGTGTCTGCTCCTGACACAATCAGACCCAGTCATTTGGTCATTTGTTTGGCCTTGAATATTTCAGCATTAACCAAAAAAAGGAAAGAAAAAGGAGCCCTTTAAATCAAAATAACTTTGCTGTACGTAGCAAATTAAAGAATGTCAGTTTGGTATTTTGTAATGTCACATTAATGCTTTTTTTCTTTTCTGTAAAGATACATTGGAGATCCAAAAGCACAAGGCAGTAGTATCCACCCAGTACCTGAACACTGTGTTCAAGCTATAGAGACAAATGTGCAAAATATTTTATCCAAACTTTTATGATATTACCTCTGATCCTTGAGCTAGTCTGGATGTCTTAGTCCAGGATTCACTGCTCTATGTGAAATTGTTGGGTATGGACCTATATTTTTTTTCTTTCAGAAATTTTTTTTTCAATATTTGATAAGAATTAAGACACTTGTTTTGACACTTTCAGCTAAACTTGAGAGAGATTCATGTGGTTTTATGTGAGTCAAAAGTATCTTTTTTTAGTTATATATCTCCTCTAGGATGTTTATAAGTATCACTAAAGAAATCTGTTTGTATCTGGCATGCAACAAGGAACAAAGAGCCAATCTCCACTGAAATTGTATGAAGCATCTCCATTAATACCTATATAGTTTTGAATCAGGTCACCCTACCAAGTGCTATTAGGATTTCCCCATGCTGTTACAAATGGGCCATTTCTATAGGGTTTTTTTCCTGCAGTAATTTTTTTTTTTTAATTTGTTCTCAGTCAGCCTGAAATAATTTGTCAGCAGTATAACTGGAAAAAAATTAGAGGACTGACCAACACAAGTGCTGGGTGACTGGCATTGCCATCTTAGCAAAGGTCCAAATTCATGTTCAAACCTCTCACTCTCACATCCAGTGTCAAGCAGGTTATTCACTGCAGGTCTCCTGGGAGAATGTTTTAACCATCCAAAAATGTAATGAAGTTATTTGTGTAGCTACTGGGTAAAAAAGGAGTGAAAACATTGTGTGGGAAATGAAATGTTTCTTCTGAGACACAATTATTTTTCCTTTCTTTTTTATTTTTTTTTTATATTTTGCTGAACAAAAAGACTGTTTCAAGTTGAACTGAAACTTTTTTTATATTCGTTGCTCTGCAGCCCAACCAAAAAAAAAAATCTGTTATTTCCACTGTGCTATTTCTAACCTTTCTATTTTATTCAAACTTGGTTTACACAATTTGCTTTCTAAGGAGCAACGGCATCAGGATCTGTAGAACAGCCAGGGTCAAAATTTCACTATTTTTGAATACACCTACAATACGCACAGATTTGCATAATAGGCCCTAATGCCTCCTTCAGAATCATTATGGTCTATTGAGTAAATAATGTGTCTATTGAAAATGGTTGAAATACCCATTTAGTTGATAGACTCTATTGACTCCTAATAAGAAGTTATTAGAGTTGAATAAATATTATGCATTTTAAAACTTGCCTAAATATATTCCATTTCACATATTTTCATATTTACACAGTCGACTGTAAAAAACATGTTGTATCTGCTCCTAGACAGCTCCAAGAGAGAGTTTCCCTTTTTGTAGGGTTTTTTCTTAACTTTGCAGGTGCTAAGGTAGGTTTTATTTGAGTAATTGTTTTGTTTTTGATGAGTCTGACATGGGGGAATAAAATCAGAACAAGAATGAAAACTAAACTACATTAGTTGGTACTTAAATAAAATTAAGTTTTATGTTTTCAAGGAGTTAGCATAGGATTTAGCCATACTCTCTCAGGTTTATATGTGGGATTGCACAACACATTCTTTACAGTCAATTGTTTAAATATGCTAACGCATAGAAAAGAATGAGCATAGTTAGCCAACGTGCAAAATGCATATTTTCATTTACTCAGGCTTAAATGTTTTCTTGAGAACTGAAAGAATCTCTCAAGTTAAACCATACTTTGATAATTATCCATATATACATTTTTTTTTGCTAATCTATAGCAATTCTGAAGCAACTGTAAGTAGCTGTGACTGTTTAGCATAAAGATTTCAGACTCCAGATGTGCCTTACATTGTTTTGTGTCTCAGAGTTTCAGATCTTGTATTCTGGATTGCACATCCTGCTATGCCATTTGCTGCCATGTGGACATAAAAAATAGCCAGGATGCAAAGCTGGTACGGAAGCGTCTGCTGGATGTGCTTACTTGAAGTGAAAGCAAGCCAGGGAAGTGGCTGCTGCTGTTCTGCTCAAACAGATGGTTTAGCTGCTTGTAAAGAGCATGAACAGGTACAGATAGTGACAGAAGTGATTGTTTTATACATTTTCACACCACCTGACTCCATGTTCTCTAGCAATCACAGACCCTGTTTGCTGTCCTCCTGTTGCTTTCAAATGGTCCACATATTTATGTACATTTCTGGATCTCATCAGCCTCTAGAAGACCACCAGGAAAACTTACCAGCAGTTTGCACAGACATCAAAGCAGAAGACCTGTCTTTGTGGCCCATATGAGCCACATAGAAGTCCAACACAACTATGTGAGGACTGCACATAGACCTGAGGAGTGTGTTTTCAGAGGTTGAACTTGGTCACTCTAAGGTCTGACTATGCAGTCACTGACTGTGTCTACTTTACTATACCTCTTCATTAGCTCAGTTTTCCAAAAGGTTGCCTCGACTGTATATCGCTGTGACAGTGTTATGCAAATTGTTTTCTCAGTTTATTTAATTTGATGTTGGCAAGAATGGAGGGTTAATGGCCTTGGCACAAACACATCTTGCTGCTATTTTCCAGACAGCTTCCTGAATATTTGAACAGTCTTCTTCAGTCTCACAACGGCAAAGAAACAAAGAAAGGTCTGATCTAGTTTTTAGCCATATCCCATTGTGGACTAAAAATGCTGAGATCTCCAAACTGTAGCTGATTTGTCCTGTGCAAGGCACACCTCATTTGGTTGTTTTACTCCTCTCTTTCCTCTGCTGTCTACAAATGTCTTTCACATTTTATCCAGCCTGCGCACATTGCAGAAAGTGTGGTCCACAGGCCACCCCCTTCTCCCTTCTCCTCTTCCACAAGACTCCTCATTAAGGTAGGTCCTTACCCAATGAGCACCAACGTATATGCAGGGGACACAGGTCTTCCAGAGCACTGACTTGTGAAAAAACCATGATGAAGAAATGATTTATATATCCTCACAACCTATATGGTATTAAATAATTATCTTCTCTGTGACTGAGTGGTACTGAACAGTCAGTGAGAATGACTCCTAACAAACTGGAATATTCTCCACAGATACACCTCAGTACTGGAGGTGCAGCATGGCCACATCTTTCACCTTCACCTTTAATTCACTTGTCTTCCCACAGTCACTTTTCCCTGGCTGTCAGAAACATAGAGACAAGTGCATTCTGTGTTCCATCAGGTGCTAGGGCACCAAAGCCTGTCATTTCTGATATTTCTATCCTGACACATAAAAAGCAGAAGTTCAAGAACTGAATTAAAAAGAACAGCTTAGGAGAGATAATAGATAATTAGGTTATCCTCTTTATTTATTTTTTTTATTTGTAAGAAATTGATATACATGTTCTCAGTGGTTTGCATAAGTCATTTCATTTCTGTCTTTCACTGTCCCTGAATAAACTTGAAAGCACCATCTGATCCCTACTTCTGGGTGCCTATGGTATGACTAAAAGTTGATGATATTTTCAGTGTAAGCTTCCCTTCCTCTCCTTCCTTTCCCCTCTACCCAACAAAAAAGTTTGAACACTCCACACCTTCTATACCTCTGGCTCCCAGGCAGCATTTGGAATAGTAGAAGCACTGGAAAGCATGGAAGCCAAATAATACTAGCAGGGCAAACAGAATGTAATTGCTTATGTGTGCTGGTTATATCCTGAAACAAATTGTTTCCTAATGCTGAGGTCAGACAGGGTTTAATTAGGAGAAATACAATTGGTGTAAAATTCTGCAGCAGGCTGCTTGTTTGGTGTCATGCCAAGTCAACATCAAGCCTTTCCAAATGGAAATTTTCATTAGAGGCCATTGGCAGCTTGGTTAGGCTAGGTTTCAACTTTTCCGAGTCTCCTGGTAACATGAACCTGAAACAGCATATCTGCTTCCTAGTAACAGGCTGTCCCTGTTGCAACTGTTCTCACACATGCACACAGCTTCTACATATGCAGTAACATGTGTGCGGCTACTTTCTTCTGGCCTGAAGCTGTCAAGATCTGCATGCTGATAGGACTTATCTTTAGCTTTCATCATCATGGCTGGGCTTCACGAACGAAGATTTGGGAAGGGCTCTACCCACGTTTGTTGCAAGCACGTTGGTGGCTAAAAAGGCCAATACGAGATAGGCGTGTCCAGTTGCAAAACGCACAGCAAAAATGTGTGCGGCTGCTTTCTTCTGGCCTGAAGCTGTCAAGATCTGCATGCTGATAGGACTTATCTTTAGTTTTAAGACTGAGGATAATGACATTTTATTTTCTTATTACTTTCCTATCAAATATAGAGAAAGAAGCCTTTGAACCTCAGCAGAGTAAGGGAAATTTCTAAGCCTTTTCTGTTGAGTTGCAAGTCTTTTTTTGTTCTCTGTACCACTCAATGCAAGGTTCTCAAGGATCCTTACTGATGCTCAAAGATTCTGCTCTTTACACTGATTAACACAGCCTCAGTGCTTGTGCTGCCAAGGTTAAGATTGTATCAGCATTTCCTCTACAGACCCTTCTGTTCAAGAGAAAAATGTTTAACTTGAATAAGAAAATTTGCCTCAGGGTGCAAATTTTTTTTCTCTTCCCCTAATGTTGTGAGTTAAGCTGATGCTTATAAAACCAAGGGATGGGCATTCTGGCTTATAGCAAGTAGGCATTGAAGGCTTAGCATACCTCAGTCACAGTTTGTGTCTTTTCTTCTTATGCCCATCCTGACATGGAGAACACTAATGAACAGACCACAAAGGAAGTGTGACCTGATGTGTGCCAAGTCTTGTGGGCTTTAAAGTTGAGCTACCAGAGATATTTACTCCAGAAAGTGCTGTCAGCAAAAGGCAAGAGCAGTGGAGAATTTGTGGCCACTGTGAAAGCTGGCTCTGATAGCAGGTGAGCTGGCAGAGTACAGTTTGTAAGCCAAACTGCCCCTGCAAATAAGGCAAGCCAGGTTATAGGAGGAAGAAAATGCTGGGAAGAAAGTGGCAGAGACCCAAGTAGCTAGTCATTGCACAGCAATTTTTTAAAGTAAACAGAAGCCTTTTCATTTCAATATCTCTCTGCCCTGGTTCAGACTATATCTGAATCAGCATTTACAGAATGCTCCACCTCCTCCCTGAAGGTGACATTTTCTCTTCTCTATGGTTTTTTAACCAGTGGTCAGTGCTTCATTTTCTCTCCCCCTTCTGCTCTCAGTATCTTTTGACAGAGCAGTACAGTCCCTTTCCCTTCCCTTATCTGCAGGCCAGCTGAGAGGCACTGCTGCCTCTGTCCTCTTTCACCCCTGCACCAATCCTACTGTATTTGTCTTTTGTGTATTTGTCTTTTGTGTATTTGCCTTTGAATCCTTATTCCTGGCCTGCTGTATCTACCTCGCTGCTGTGCATGTGCACAGCTCACAGTAGCAATGATAGTTAACAGTATTCGCTGTGGGTAGGTATGTGTAGGGAAAGAAAATAGAAAACCAGTTTTGTTGCTGTTCCTAATCTCTGCCTACATACTCCTGTTAAGGGGTAGTCTTTACAGGAGGAGCAAAAAAGGGCCATTCAGAACAAAAATATGGGAATATCCACTGCACACACATGGTCTTCCACACAAGAGTGCCTTGAAATATTTGTGTTGTGAAATCTATCAAAAACTTTTGGATAGAGATTTGGAGCTTGACCAGATTCTGTGGAGTTTAGGGAGGAAAATAAGCTTTTATATAGAATGCTTTTCTTTTTTTTTTTCTCCCAAGGGCAATTAGCAAAGGATTTTGATATGACTAAATGGAGATTTCACGTTTCTGTATCTGTCTTTTCTTTGCTTCTAGGGTGCAAATTTAGGGCATGTTTCACGGTGCCAACGGACTATTAGTTTTTTCCCCAATCTGTGGCACTGATATCTCATACTGGCACAGATTTTACAGTTTCAAGTCCCTGGCTGGGGGGACACAGCCAGGTTAAAACTGAGATGTGAATGGTGCCTGTGCCTTGGCAGACCAGAGCTGCTGTGTGGCCCCAGGAAAACCGCTACACATGTCAACTCAAAGATCACCTTCACAAACACCCTGATAAGCCATACGCTTCCCACTCCCATAAAAGTCCACCACTCTTTAACTCTTCTGGGGCTGACTGGCTACTTGATTTCCCCTTGGCAAAGGGAAGGCAGCATGACTTTTTCCCTCATCAAAGAAATAAATGAACAGCAAGGTAGAAGAGGGCAGCATCATGACTACCTTTCCTTGAGGTATTATCAACTTGGAGTTTAGAGTTTCTCATTCTATTAAACACACTTTCATGCACGTGTGACTATGAATATATGTATTGGGATCTGGTACTGGCACTGCAGCAGAGGATCAGGTGGTGAGGTGGGGGTTGAAGGATTAAATATAGTTTCTGCAGTGTGATCATCTCTCCTCTGTTTTTAAAACCTCCAGCCTTTTTCTGAATTACCCCGTGGGTAGCTTAGTAACAGATATGATGGCCCATTCTTTAGTGCACTTAAAAAAACTCTAGAAAATATACTGCCATTCTAGAAAGAAATAAACAAAACTAATGAGCTGAAGGTGTTGTCATGGAAGTGTTACTTACAAGCATGGAAGGGGCAGCTGCCCTTCTGAGCTCTGCTGAACAGCCAGAGCATAAAGCAGTGCTCTCTGTCACGTACAGCCAGGAGGCTGCAGGCTCTGTAAACGCTGTTTGTACAGATGACGAGTCCCCTGCCGAAGCGGGTGATCAGTGGGCCGGGGTCAGAGACATTAACAGGCTCAAAGACACGATGCTGGATGATCACTTGTACCGGCCATTGCCATGCAGAAGGCACATTAGGGGGAAACTTGGCAGAGCCGGGTAACACTGAGACTCTCTATTTGCATGCAGCACAGGAAAGCAAGAAGTGCTCGTCTCCTGTTTAAAGGCAGCTACTGCTACTTCACTGGGAGCTTTGGCCTTTTCAGTGGGGAACCCAGGAGACAGGCTGTCAAAACAGAAGTCTCTTGTTCTAACTACCAAGCTCACGAAGCAGGGATAATGAAAATAAATAAATAAATAAATAAATAAATTTTAAAAGGCTCAGATCAGTCAAACCAAAGAGAGTTGTTGTTTCTTGGTTGACTTATTTTTTCCTTTTCTGAAGTTATTTGGTTATTTTGAGTTGGTTGGATACAGAAGCATGAAGTGTGGAGTTCACTCAAGACATTGAAGATAAATTCATAGTTCAGTTTTGCAAAAAGACAAACAAATAAAAGTTGACTTACACAGTGGAGGTTTTATATTTCCTCATTGTATTCCTTCTACTTTGTACAAATCTTCCTGGAAATCTCTGTAGTAACTCTTACTAACCGTGTGATGCCTGCTGTGCAGGGCAGAACTGATCAACTGCAGGGAATCCTTCCATTTTCATCTGTTTTTTTCAATCGTGTCAAATTCCTTCTCTTTAGTAATCCCCCTCATTCCCTTAGGAGTTGAAAGAAGATTTAATTGTTAAATTTGCATAGTAATTCAGCAAACAAACTCTCCAGTCTAGTGTAGATCTTTAGCTGTTGCAGGCTTAATTTTATTTATAAATCACTCACTTGCCTATGCTCAGTCATGATGGCATTTCATACTCAGGAAGCTGATGCAGAGAAATTATTGAGGAACTGTCCATGCCGGGGCTTTTTCTTTTAGGACTACTCTTTTATAATGTAGCTTATTGCAAGATTATTTTGAGAATGGGGCTTTGCAGGTGGATTGTGTTTGCCCGTTCTCCACAACTATCCATGTCATAAAATAATCCTGCCATAAATGGCTTCTGTCTGGTAGACCACTTGTTGCAATTCTGAATATGAAAAATAGCTTAAATCCTATTTAGTGAAATGAAACACAGTAAATACAAAAATACCTTCACTGTTGCTGGATTACAACAAAAGAGTTTGATTTTAAATATGATTTGCGAGTGTGGAGATTTGCAAGGTTTCTGCAGGACATGGGAAAGGTGGAACATTGTTAGAGTGAACAGAAAACTCCAGGTTTCTAAATGCAGTCCACAATACCTCATGCTAACATCTAGAGACTTTTAAAATCATGACACAGGCAGTTGTATTACTAGGCTCAGCCGTCCAGAGATGTGGTGGCACAATTCAGTGGTGCAGCTTTAATATTTAATATTTTGATGCTAAAACTGTCCAGAATTCCCTTTGCATCTCTACCCTGCTCTACTGAATCCGTTCCCTGTGACAAACCATCTTGACAACCTACAGGCTCAATAACGAAGAGGAAACTCCACAGCTGTGAGGAAGGGGTGGTGTATCCGAGAGGCAGTAGCCTGGCTGAAGGTGTGTAGAGCTCCTACCTTCAGTGGTCACAAACTGAACTATTGCAAGTATCCTTTCCCCGTGAAATTGAAGAGGTTGTGCAGCATCCAAACTTAGAATCTGTTTTGAAGACCCAACCAGATGAAGCCCTGAGCAGCTTGGTCTGAACTCACTGCAGACTTAACTTGGCTACTGGGGGCTACTTTACTTTAAACAGTTTATTCAGAGATGTATTTCAGCAGTGCATTAAAAAGCATGTATTTCGCTTCAGTAGGAAGCTCCCAGTGCTTCACATCCAGCACATTCTCCACATTCTAGAGTTTTAGAAGAAGTCAGCCAAACAGGGAAGACTCTGGGCAACATCCACAGACCTGCTTACTCAGAAATAAGCACAGAAATTCAGAAAAGTAACACAGCCTGCTCCATTAGCTCTGCTTAGAGCTGCAAGCGCAGCTGAGCTGGCTGTGATAAGACCTTCATTGTTCCTCCTCCCACCCACCAAGACTGGGCTGCATCTGCCTCTAAGCACTGACTGTGTCTGTCCCCTTTTTTAGTTCAGACAAAGCCTGAATTAAACAACAGGCAAATGCCTCTGTCTATCAGAGATCTTTGCTGATCTCCACTGAAGAGAGTCCTAATAAAGTGTATCCCACAGAAGATACTTGCTGACTTCCTTTTTGAAATGAAGAATAATGTCTTACATGCAATAAATTGCTTGCAGCAAATAATGTATCGCATGGATGGAGTCAACATTCCCTTCTAGTATTATCTACCATCAAATATCTGAATTAATTAATTATTACTTTTGAATGAGACACAAACCCCATGTGTCACCTCCAAAATGTACTCTGAGTGTTAAATCCAGCTCACACAGAAGTTGTTAGGTATGACTGACTCTGTGGCACTGTCCATTTTCAGTTCCAAGGCTACTCAGCCATTTTTGCTAGGAACACTTGGACATACCTATTTCAGGTTGTTTAAGAAAAATGTGTGCTTGTCATTCTGAAACTTATGCTTCATGAACATCCATGCCTTTAACTGATAAAGGAAATGTTGCAGAAATAGGTTTGAAGAAGTAACACTGCAGCTTAATATCCATAAAATATTCCAGGGAAATCCTCCTGAGGAAAAAAAATCTTAAATGCTCCTTGACTCACCCCGTCAAAATCTATGATATCATGTTGCTGCTTGTGATACAGTAAAATCATCATCTTAAGGCAGCCCTGCTACAATGAAGTGATGTTGGGTAGTACCAATCTGGTATCTCTCCTACAGCTGGTTATGTTTTCAGAGGGCTTACAGAAATTCAACTGCTCTGAGTGACTTAAAAGTAATACCTGATACATGTGCCTTGAGATAGTTGTGGGAATCTTAGTTTTGGACTGTGACAACTTCCCCAAACTTAACTTGCCTCCAGCCTTACACCTGAACATTTTTTGTGTTGTTGCTGTTGGCACAGGAGAGGTATACACTTCTGTATTGACCTTCTAAACCATCTCACTGTGTATCTTTTACTCCCACTGGTAAAGAAAACAACAGTTTAGCTGCTTTCTCAATGTCAACTGTCTGCACCGAGTTTATCATACTGAACTGTGTAATTACATTTATACATTAAACAGTAGTCAGGAGATATGTGAGTCCTCACATGTTGATACTATCTGCAAGGCAAGCCATTCCCCAGGAGTTATGAAATCAAATGGGATTTAATCGATGAATGATTTGTTGTCTCAGATTCTTGTTCCCAAGGAAGAAGAAAAATAAAGGATAGTTTTCCTTGGGATATGAGTATACATGAGCTTAACAAGGCAGTTGTGAATGAGAGCATTTCATCCCACTAGGGCAGTATTCTTGGGATTATGAGGAAACTTAACTTCTTTGGATGTCTGAGGAATCATTTGCATGCACCACGACAGAGAAATAGGTGGGATCTTGCAAGTGATACAACACAGAATTCCACATCTTTTTCTCATAAAAGTCACATTAAATTATCAGCCTAGTGCTTTCCCAGTATATTGTCTCACTGATCTTGAACGAGCCATCCTGGTGTTGAGGGAACAGTTATCTGGGTGATAATCAGTGCTGAGACCTCAGAGCAGCTCAAAGAAATTTGAGAGCTATATAAACATTCAGCTGAAATTCTTTTACACAGACAATTTTCCCTCCACTAGTCTTCTGAACTCCAAAAGAAGCATAAGCCCTGACTCAGGCAATGTGGAGTGTTTGCTCTGGCACCCAAGCCAGCAGATGTGACTACTTGGCATCCTTTCCCGAGACTTGAACCTCATGGTATGTCTATGCCAAATGTACCCACATTATGCAAGAGTAATGGAAATTCGCCAGGCAGAGCAATGCTATGTTTTCCCAGATAAATGTTGCTCAGTTTAATTTTGAGAAACTGCCTGATAAAAGCCTCAGTGATTACCTTGTTTGCCTAACTGTCTTCATTCTGTGAGATCCAGCACTTTTACTGGAACAGAGAATACATGAAAAACATGAGGGAACAAGTGCATCAGAGGAGCAAAAGAGGCCAAGGAAATCTCCTGGCGAAAGGTGAAGCATGCACCTGAGAAAAAGGGTTTCTTTCCTCATTGGAAGATAAGTTGACTGCACGGAAGGACCACTAAGAATAGTTTGTCATCTGACGTGGTTCAAGTGACTCAAGCTGCACAGTCACAGTGAGCTGTTCGTTTCAGTTTTTCTTTTTCTCCAATTCCAGGCAAAGCTCACCACAGAAAAATGCTGGGATGAAGGTCATTTGCTGTTGGCATTTTTACAGAAATGTAAAAACTCATGTTGTACAATAGCTGCAGAATATAAGGAAGTAGAAAATCAAACATAATGGAATGGGAATGTGCATAGGATTAGCCAACTGAAAGACATGCATTAAAATATAAAGTTATTCTGATTATCACCACCCTGCCCTTCATTTGAACCAACTACTATTTGCCTACAGCTATTGCACCAGGGCAAGATTTTTTATTTCATATTTAGTTCACATAAAAATACATTCCTGTTTCTGACTGTGGTCTTTGATCGCTAACATTACTCCTAAAAATGGTAAGTGTGATTTGTTATCTTCAACAGCCAAAGGCACTTGCCACAACCTGACTCAATTATATTCAACATGCTTGTGAAATTCACAAACAGGGCAGCCCAAATCAAGCAAAGAGTCAGGGATATGTGCTGTGCAGGTAGCTATGACTCAGCTCTGAAGTTGAGGAAAGCCATAAATATCCCATGGAGCCTCTCTGAGGCGTAACAAACCTATTGGCACCCAACCACAGCCTGATAAAATGGCTGGAGCATGCAATGCCTTTTGTTGCCAGATCCTTCACTCTTCAGCAGAACAATGCTATTGAAATTGGAGGAACACCTCAAGTAGCAGCAGGGGATTGCTGTTACACTACTAGTGTAATTGATTGCTTCAGCAAATAGCCAGCAGTAGCCATTTCTTCTCAAGTTACTTACATGGCAGTAATCAAGTTTTGTTAACAAATTTCAGCCATGAAGGAAATCCAAAAGAAACTGACTTCTAATCCTGGACTTCACCTTCAGGAGAAGAACTGGGGAAGAGACATAGTGAATCGCAGGGCTCCTGCTATTTATTATCCAGAGGCAAATGGAAAATGGAATCATTTTCACAGCATTTTGAAAGGCTGTTTACAAACTCTTGGCCTGGAAGGAAAATTCCGGGAATCATTCAGTGTAGATGTCTTATGTAACCACCTGTCTGACATTCAACAAGCCTATCCTGCAGGGATAGGAGCAAAGTGCTAATGTTCTCCAAAGTCCCACACAAACCAGAGTTAATGGCTGGGTGGATAGCTCCCAATGAATAACTTAGTCAATTAAAATGTCCTTTTTTGATCTGCAGACATTGTTGTGAGTTTCTCAGTTATCCATTTGAAATTATTATCTGAGTTATTTGTTGTCCACAGCAATTCATTGCAGAACTAGTCAAAATAATGTTGAAACTCAGAATACCAGACAGAGAGCAGACATTTCTTTTCCTTGATTAGCTAAATGAGACATTTTGCATCAAGTTTCTGCTTCAATATTTAGATTTTTGAAAGACAAAATAGCCTTGTGAAAACACTGTTTAATATTTACTTAAATGCTGCTGTTTCAATAGCTGGTAGTAAATTCATTCAATAGATTATTTGTGAAAGTCGGCAGAAAAAACATGAATAATCAAACAAACTATTTAAATCATTTAAACCCAGCATTATCTGAGGGTTAAGTAATGTTTGCCTACTCGCAAACACAGTTGCCAGTTGTCTGCAGCACATTGTATAGGACATACCTTCAAATTCAAACTAAGAGAGTAGTTTACAGATACAAGCTAAAAATAATTCTGCTAGTTCTTTCATAGACATTAAAAAAATTAAAAAATTAAAAAAGAAATTTTGAACAGAACAACTTCAGTTACCTTAATCATTTTGGTTTGTAAAAAACAGAGGCCCAGCTACACATACAGATCAGAAATGGTATAGTATCGAATGCCTTGACCACACTCATCAGGAACAGACGATCTCTGCTCCCAGCTCCCCTAATGGGCTGAGTTGCTTGTTAATCCTTTATAAATGTTTCCCAGAAAAAAATTAAGTTGTGCCAAGCTACTAAGAATCCTGTCAGCATGTAACAACAAGAACAAAATCTTATGCATAATAAAAGAATATTGAAAATACATGTATAGTCTTTGGCTGCTCTATATTGGCTGTTCAGTGGTTCAGTTGGTGTATTAAAATGTATTTTAAAACATTATTTTGGTTAAATCCAATCCCTACTTGACACTTATAAACAATTTAAGAGAATTAAGGTATTTCATACACTAGTTGTTATTCTTCCTGCTGAATGGATGAACACATTCCACAGAAGGGAAATTACAAAGATGTAAGTTATGCTGGGTGACAGGGATATGGAGTTAGGCAACATTCATGCTTCATTTTGCTAATGGATTGGATTACAACCCTTCTCCTTAGTGAGAAGCATAGGGATAAAGAAGATGCACACAGTCTTTGCTTTTTTGCTGTAGTCCAACAGGATGCTTTGTAAGTTATTCTTACCAAGTGTCAAAATGAGTTTAAGTGACAGATTATGTATTTGCTTACCTACATTTAACATTGGCATCTCTCCATTCACTCACACTAGGGTAAATAAACCGAGGCTCTGGCTTCATATTCCCCCTTGTTTGATCTCACTCTAGATCAGTGATGCCAAACCACCAGCACTGGCAAACAGAGATCTGGGCTGGCACCAATGACAATGAGCAAACAACACTTTCAAAACATGTTTGATGCCAGATAGCAAAGAGCACCCTCCCTACTTCAGGAGCTCATTGACAGAAAGGCTTTCTGCTCTGAAATCCACAACTCTCTCCTGCACGTGGCTGGAAGGGCCAATACGTCTTTTTTTTTTTTTTTCTGCAGCCCCCAAAAAAGAAATCCACTGTATTTATCCCAAACAGTGACACACAGGTGGCTCCTGTTAATCCAGTTAATCCAAAACTCTGTTTAAGCATGAACAAACCTAGCTCAGCAAGACACAAGAAGCACAAATGAAACAGCTAAAATTTTCATGTCAACTGGCATTTCAAACCTTTCAGCTTTTACTAGACATCTTCAGGTTTAGTGGTGGACTTGGCAGTGCTGGGTTAATGGCTGGACTTGATGATCTTAGAGGCCTTTTCCAACCTAAACGAGTCTATGTTTCTATCCCACTCTGATGCAATGTTACACTCCAGCATGTGCTACGACTACACCTCTAGTGCCTGATGCACCTATATCATGTGCCTGGTGTTCCTGGAGGGAATGGTCCAGTGCGGCTGCCCTTACTGAGCACAGCCACGGGCCACGTTACACTGGCTGGGGACACGGTCAGCCAAGTCGTTTCTTCTTAAATTACACCAGTCCCCACTTCCCACCCGAAGGGCTTCAACAGGCAGTGGAGGCCGAGAGCGACGGGGACATTGGATTACTCGCAGGGTCAAAATACAGCATGGGCTTCATCCACCTCAGCACAGTAACGCAGCCGGTACGACTGGGAGGTGAGCGTTCGCTCACCGCTACTCGCAGCCACACACGAGCCCGCACGAACGCCCAAACCTCTGCCCGTACCCACACCAACACAAGCACCTCCTGCACCACCCACACCCTTTCCAGGCCGCCCCCAGCCCGGCACGGGCACCGCACCCCGCCCTCTTCCCGGCCCCCGCCCGCCCGGCCGCGCCGCGTCGGCCCCACCAGAGGGCGGCACGACCCCGCGTTCGGGTGGGCGGGCGGGCGGCTCGGCCCTGCAGCCACCGTGCCCCGGCCCCCCCGGGACTGCCCACACACACCGGCCTGGCTCCCGCCCCGCCGCCGCGGCCGAGGAACCTCCTACCGGCCCGGCCCCCGCGGCCTCGCCCCCTCCAGCCCTCCCCGCCCGTCGCCTCCCTTCCGCTCCCAAAGAGCCCCCAGCGGCTCTCGGAGGGCGGGCGGGCGGTTGGCCCTGCGCAGTGTTTTGGGGCAGGACTGGGGCTGTGCGGTGCTGGGCTGTACGCGCTACAGGGGCGACGTGTACTGTGCTGGACAGCGTGTGCCCATCCCGCCGCCGCAGTTCGGGCTGTGCAGAGCGCTGCTCCCTGTTAAACTCCAGATTAAGAAGAGTTTAGTGGCCGGGAGGTGACCTCCGCTTCCCTTGAGGGAACTCCTGTATCAGAGAGTTTTCTATGTGGTAGCCCACCCCTCTGCTTTTTGGACAGTGCTGTCATCTTATTGTATATGGCAGTTAGTGACTGCTGTCGGGGTGCACTGCCGGAAAAAAATAGCTGTAAATGTGGATAATCTGAGCTGATCCTTTCAAAGTTCACACCGCATGAAGCTGCAGAGCAAAGCCAGGCAGATGGGAGAGGGATGTTTCATAAGAATCAATTGGCTGTTGCAGAACAAGAAGGGGGGAAAGTGATCTCCTCAAGACAGATGTCACTGCCAGACCATATTGGTAAAATTGCAAGTTACAAATTCAACCGAAGCCAGAGAATTTGGAAAAAAAAAAAAAAAAAAAAAAAAAGAAAAAAAGAAAACGGACAGAAAACAGATGCAAAACAGCAACAAAATGCCAGAATAAAATAAGTCAAGCCAGCACTGGAACACACCGCAATCCCTCAGCATTCAGGACGATTTAAATGGATGGAAAAGGGATTAAGGTCTAATCCAGCAGTTGCTCTGTTTGAATTAATCTCATAGGAGTCAGTCAGGATATGTATATTTAGAGAGGGGGAGAAAGAGAAGAAAGCAAGCAAGAAATTGCCCAATCAGGCCCCGAATATAGTCTCAGGAGATCAGGAGACTTGGAATAGTTCCTTGTGCCACACTGGTTTTAAAAGCTGATTATCTGATCCAAACCCTCACAGGTATTTCAAAGAGAAAAAGTAGCATTGCTAAATAAAGTTCAGTTCTTTATGCATTACTGAACCCCAAGTCTTCCTGCCAGATGTTGGCTGCAGCACAGGCAGTAGCCATTTCACTCACAGTGGCTGAGGCCCTCTCCATCACTACAGTGCCTTCCTTCCTTGGCTGTGATCTTGCTTTCAAATGCCACTGATTTTCTGGGACAATGTCAACTGTGAGGAGACTGTCCCACTGGGTCTTGGGTTTCCTGAGAGCCTAAGTGATTAAAGAGGTTCTTCCTTTTGAACTCAAACATTTTCCAGAGCTGCCTTCTCTTCTCTGAGTAACACTATCAATCTGAGGCAGGGCACTGAAATATCTACACCAGCACTGCCAAAAACAGCCTTGCATATTTCCAAGTGGTTATGCAGCCTTTAGTAAATCACCTAAGCGTGAGCAAACTGTGCTTCAGGCAGTGCAGAAAAAGACAAATTCAAATGCTAGGGACTGTGTGTACCCGGGGAGGCTTGTGTAGTTGCACTGGAAGACAAAATATTAAGTGCTAGCCGCAGTCCCTAACACACAATGTCATAGAGGAATACAAAATATTAAGTCCCCAGTCCACAACACACAGCTTGTTTCTGCATATGTGGATGTCCTTTATGTGTGCAGGTGGGTGGGTGTATCTGAGGCAGGTATCAGCTTCCAAAAAGGGAATCTTATAAACCACAGCCCAGAGCTCCAGTCCAACAACGATGGTACTCGTTTTAGCAGTTCTGCCCATGAACAGTGCTGGGTTTATAGTTCTCCAGCAGCCCTCAGCATCTCCAGAGGGACCAGCAGTTCCTTTCAGAATGGAGACTACTTTCAAGGATATTGCAATATTTAAAGAACTCCATGCCAACACAGCATCAGAGAGAAATTAATTTAGTCCCTCATCTTTTTCCAAGTAACAATGTAACCCTTTGTGGTATCTCAGTCTTAAGGGGAAGGGAGCACTCAAAATTCCCAGGTGCTCATAGTTTAAAAGGAATAAAAGTCAGAAAGTCCCCAAAAGAAACTTCCAGAGTTATTTAGTAAATTATACACCTGGCATGGAAGTTGATATAAATTAGTCCCTTATCTTCTAGCATAAGCCTATGGTGGTGGGTGCTTTTTACTTTTACCTTGGAAAAATACCATAGACCGCAAACTCTAAGAGAAGGGAGCCTTTTGAGTAGTCAGAGAATTTCAGATTATAGTACTTACGTGTTTGCTGGGAGCTGAGAGCAGGGAGAGAATGGGATCAGTCAGGGAAAAAAAAATGACAAGATGAGAGTAACTAGGAATATGAGTCTTTCTTTCCCGTATCAGAAGCAAATCAACAAATATATTTTCCTGCCTTTGTGGAGGTAAAAAAAGAGATGAATGCTGAATGACAAAGTCACCTTTTTGAAGACTTTTAGCTCAGGCAAAATGAATGAAAAATTCCGATGGTCCCCAAAAGTAAATACTTAATCTGAGCTGGGCGTATGCAGTACGCCCACCAGCAGTACAGCACAGTTAGGTGTTGGGACCTTGGGATACAGTCAACCAGCAACAAGAAGCAAGTACACTGGTAATGGTGCTTTGCAGACAACAGGGGTCACAGCTGGGATCCCAGACTTCCAGCGCCTGCCAAACACTGAGGCCTAGGTTTGCTCTTCAGTGCTGTTTTGAGCATAAAAATACATGTACCGTCAAACATCACTGTCTTCATTCTCATTTTTCCAGGAAAATATTGGCAATTATATTACCCTACCAGTATCAATTGTGCATTTGTGTCTGTTTCTGTGCAGCTTGTGTACTGGAAATGTGTTTTGGCTTTAGTTCAAATCCACTTCAGTGCCCCCAAAGAGTTCTTCATTTTTATAAAGGCTTACTGAGATTGTTTCCAGTTTATACACAACTATTTCTAAACCCTGGGACCTGTGCTTTTGGTTGTCTATCAGGACAGAGTGGCAAAGATTAAAGAAGTGCATGCCTTATGCTGCATACTTTAAAATAAAACAGCCATGGTTTTCAGAAACCTCTTTTAAGGTGTAATAAATCCGACTTTCTAAATGCCCAAGGCTGTGTTTATCTAGAAGTATCTTGGGGGAGATTTCGATGTCTATTAATCTGTTTTCCTGTTTCCTTACCTCAGGGCCTAAAGGCTGCATAAACCAAACAGATAGAAGGCTGTAAGTAAAAGTCTCCACAGACAAGTATCTCCCTCTGCTTTCTGTTCTTAAGCAACACACTCCTAGTACAGGGGAGTCATTTAAAGTTCTTATAAAGCAGGAGCACTAGATGAGGGTGATATAGTAGGGACAAATCAGCATGACCTCTGTCTTAGAAGAAACCTCAAACCTGTCCAAGACCTTTAAAAGAGTTAACAAAACAGTGGATAAAGGACAACCAGTGTCTGTATTTTATTTAGACTTTCAAAAGGCTTTTGATAAATTCCTGAGAAGAGGCTATAAAGGAAACTTAGTAACCACAAGGTGAAGGGTAAAGTCCTGCATGGATAGGGGGAGAAAAAAAGCCCACAGTTGAGAGAATAGAAACAAAGAGGAGGAACAAATGGTCCATCTCAGCATGGAAAGGGCTTACACATAGGGTGCTCCAGAGATTAAAAATATGACATGTGCTTGGGATATTTATTAATGATTTGAAGACCATGGTGAAGAGCAAAGGTGACAGAGTATGTGTCATGCAAAATTAGGTAGGTGGGTCAAATGGAGAAGCACGAGAAGGATGAAAAAATTAAGAAAACTGTGATAGTGATGAAATTCAACACACATGGGAGAAGAATTATGCATAGAGAACACTACAAACTACTTATGCATGTGGGTAGGTTTTGAATTTCTTGTAAACATCCCCAAACACATCAGGCACCTGTACAGACAACTTGAGAAAACCGACCATGCAGTGGTGGTTGAGAAAAAAGCATCAGTCTTTATGAAAGATTTATGAAAAAGTTAAAAAAAAAAAGAAAGCCAATAAATGAAATACTACAATCCTGTGATTTCATATTAGCAGATGGCATGACCTGTTTTTGCTTTGGCCATCACGTTCAGATTCTGCTCACCATGATCAGAGGAGAAACAAGGAAAGGTGCTGCCAAAGGTCTGATAAGGCTGGGTTTCTTCTGGCTCTGCTCCTCGTGTTTAGGTTCTCTGGGGGCTGGAAAGGCAAAGGCTCCAGCCAAATCTTTTCTGAGCCAAAGGTAGCCAGGACAAACCTCTTATGTGTTGATTTGCTGTAGTCTAGAGGAGATGAGCTTATAACGCAGTGTTTCCTGTCAGCAGGCCACTAACAGCTGCCTGGTTTGATTAAATTTGTGTGAAATTAGTGTATCTGAGACATATTTCCTTGCAAATAGGTTAGAAATGACCCACTAGTTCAAAGGCCACAGTGAAGACAGAAAGGCACACACTCACACACGTGGACTCGATGATCCTTGTGGGTCCCTTCAAGCTCAACAGATTCTGTGATTCTGTGATTCTTTGTAGAGACAGCCACTTAAAAGCCAAGATGAAGAAAACAGCACTTAAAGTTCATTAAAACAGACAGTAAAGTGAAGAGTGAAGTAAGTTATGGCAGAAATACAACACACTTGGCTATCTATATTGGTACAACATATGTCTGATAAATTTAATAAATATCTCTCTGGTTATATTTTATCAAGAAGGCCATGTGGATTCTCTGTCTTTCCATGTTACACTATAGAAGCTGTGGCACATATTTAAACTAGAGTTATGAAATATATTTTATTGCACTATAATTGGGTTTGTTGGGCTTTGACATCTATCTTTACTAAGAATTTACACTTTAAAATCAATATTTATTTGGGGCTGACAGTTATCACAGTTTAGAGCTTTTTCTCAGTCTCAGGCTTTTGTTCACTTTTGGCAGGCAGAGAAATTGTGCTCTGCATTTAAGAAGGTAGGATCCATGGCCAGGAAGCATCCACAATCAAGGCTTACTCAGTAAAAATGCACACTACTTGAACAAAGTATACGTTGTTAACTTCTGGGACTCAGCACTGAGGAGAAATATAAGAAAGGGAGATTTAAAATTACTTTTAGTTACTATATTTAAAGGTAAAATTATAAGCTACATGAAACCTCTTATGGAACAGATAACAACCACATTGACAGGTATAGCATGACACCAATATAGAGAGAACAGGAGAAAGTCTCATGATTGATCACTGAAGAATAAAGGTCATCTCAATTCACTTCAGCTATATAAAATTTGGTACTGAAATGCCTCTCTAATGAAAGGAGAGAAACAAACCCACATCCAAGGTACCATTCTCTTGAGGTGTCTATGAATCCTATATTCCCTGTATAATCCACTGTGTTTCTTCTGAGACATTTACACACTTCTCTAAAGCAGGGTACTTTAAACAAGATGCCTGTGCTTATCCTAGCTAGGATGGAGTTAACTTTCTTCACAGCAGTCCCTTTTGTTCTGTGCTTTGGGTTTGCGTCTAAAACAGCATTCATAGCACACCAATGTTTGCTGAACAGTGCCTGCACAGCATCAAAGATTTCTCTTTTCTCCATTCTGTCCCCAGTTCCTGGAGCAAATAGGTAAGAGGTGAAAAAGCAGTTGGGAGGAGACAGCTGCCCTGAACTGGCCAAAGAGATACTGACTGCCACATACTGTCAATGACAACAGGGATAGAGAACGAACAGGGAGCTTTTGGGCTTCCAAAGTGTCCAGTGCTTGGAGACTGGCTGTTATGCTTGTGGGAGATAGTGACTGACTGCTTGTGGTTTTCCTTTACTCTTCCCTTCACCAATTAAACATGTCTCTACACTTTATTTTTTTTCATCTTCTGTCCCCCATCCTGATGTGGGGGCAAGGGTGAGTAAGCAGCTGTGTGGGAGCTTGGCTGCTGGACAGGATCAGTCCACTACAGTTACAAATTTCCTATGTTCCTAATGAAACAGCTGCACATAGGAAAGGCGAACTGAGGCAAATGTTCATTTTGTAAAATGGGAGTAAAACACCACCAAAACACATACTTTTCAGCAAATCATAGAGAAATGAGGCTTGGATTACCTATGTTGAGTGGAGATTTCTGCAGAGTGCCTCAACAATATTTTGTGGATTCCAACAATCTCTGTCTCAGATGATGCTTTGCCTATCCATCCCACATGCATAAAACAGATTCCTGTCCAAAGTTGTATCTATGAAGCAGTTTTTAATGTGCTCCTGAACAATCCATCTGAGTCCTGTGCCTGTGGCAATATCACAGGAAATGCCAACACACAGCACATAAAATTTCAGCTTTCCACAAAACAAGAAAAGAAATGGTTATTCCTTTATGCTATAATATGATGCCTCATGCGGCTTTCTTGAAGGTAGGTATTTCTTGGTTTGTATTTGGCTTTCAGAAGTTTTTGAAGCAGAAGCATACACTAACCTATTCCATAGGGCCATGACACTTTATGGGATCAGTGTAGTGAGGGAGACAGATGCCCCAGCTTTGATCTGCTATGTGGCCACAAGTAAGTCACCCCATCTCTCTGTGCTTTATTTTCCTTCACTGGTCTGGATTATTAATTCGAATGTAACCCCTTTAGAGATAGACCATTTCAGGATTTTTATGCATGATGGCAGAGATGGCTGATCTCTGATATATTAGGAAGTGAGTGGTGGCTGAGACACACACAGGGCAGTGTACTTCGGTGATCTGAGATGGCTGGAGATCTAAGAGCTTTTGACCTCCTCATGGTCCTCCATGGCCAGAGGAATCTGGGTATACTGTTGATTTGCCTCCACAGATGCTCCTGGTTTTACTTTCACTCGCAGTCTGGGATTAGGATTACCTTCACATCATCACAGTCTTGTTACTACTGATTTTTTCACAAGCCTCCTAAGCCTCAGAAAAAGCAGACTGGCAACCACTGGCCTGCTAGGGAGCTCTCAGTCCCATCAGATGTATTGCATAATTGTTGCTACCCGTTAATGGAGATGACTGTCAGATACACTTTCCATTTCTGCTTCTGTAAAGCCTGGAGATAAACAGAGAGGAGGGTCTAGGGATTGGCAATCTGCTTTTAGCAGAAGTCTCTTAAATAAAAGTGAAAAAATAACTTTTGTTGATTTCAGACCAAAAGTCCAAAGAGAAGAGGAGAATTCCAGCCCTGGGAGCAGCCAATCAAATCAGCGTGTCCCTGGCACAGGAGGAGCAGAGGACATGCCTTCTGCAGGGATTATGCAGAGCTGCTGGAAGTGAAGCCTGCAAACTAGCAGAATGGAAGCTTGGAAACTGTGCCCTGGGCTGAAGCGGGTAATTTACCTTATTCGAAATAAAAGCAGCTTAAGTTGAAGCCAGCCGGAAATTCAGCTGACTTGAAGCTGCAAGCAAAATTAACATAATACTCTGCAGGTTGAAACACAGGGAAAGCAAAGTGAGGGATTGAGCCTTGATGTCTGGCAGTGTAAGGAAGCTGCTGCTGCTTCTACAGTGCTGTTCAAAATTATCCCTTAAAGCTAAAATCCTTTCAAGACCAAGCTAGAAGACCATAATAGTGTCTGTTGGCCTTAACTGCAACAAGCAAAAGAAGATAACTGCAGCAGAATCATCGTTAAAACGAGTAAGAGTATGACTAGCCCCCCAGATTGGTAGAACATGGTTAATACAATTGACAGACTGAAACATCTTGGCCAGGAATCTGTCGATGTAAATCAGTGTAGCTATGCCACTGACTTCAACAGTGAAGCTGAGCCAGTTTACTCCATTAATCCAGATGCATTAAGAATCCAGGTCTTGAATGCAAGTAGATACATCCTATGTGCTGCAAAGTGCTCTGTGTTGGGGTGGGGCTGGGGGAGGAGAGGACCGTGGTCCACCCTATCACATTGAAAGACCCAAGACAGCTTTCATGACTTAGCTTTCGCAATAAGAAACCATCTAGTCATAATGGTAGCCAGACAGGCTAACTCAGCCATGCGAGCTAATGTATCCTGCTGCTGCTGTTACACTAATTCCAGTCCCTGAGCTAATCCTTGTAGAGCTAGCTTGTAGAGTTAGCCTGTATAATTCAACACTACATTGCACTGGCAAACCCTTAAGGAATGTGGCTGTGTATGTGTGCAAGCAAGAGAGCACAGTTAAGTGATGCTGTACTCCCAGGCTCGTGTATATCTGAGAATTTTATTTGCCCGTGTACTGACAACCAAAGATCCAGTTCTTTTCCTAATGTTCACAAGCTAGCTCCTGTATCAGTAAGTGGCTTAATTTGAAAGACATAGTGATTAATGTAGCCAGCTATAACAGAGCACCAACGATTCTGCTTCTGAGTATTTCCACTGAATTTACACTCACAGCAATAAAGGTAATCTCTTCTTAATATTTGAAAGCAGTTCTTTCTCAAGTATGGAGATTTTGCACCAGTGCCAGGATGCAAACCAATGTCATTGAATGCAGAATAAGATAGTGTTGTGTCTGAACAGCATCATGTTCTCACTGCAAGGTAATATTTTTGCAAGATCGGGAGTGGTTTTCCTTGACTACAAATACCACAGGAATCTTACAGAAAGGATCCTTTAAAAAAGGATCTGTAATGTGCATTTTTATGCAGAATGTGCAGAGTAGTCACTGTGTCATTAGCATGCCATTTACCACCATTTTATTGAGTTAATCTGAGTTTTGTTACAATATCCCAGCATCTCAGGATCTCTATTTTCTCTACCAGAATAAGCAGCTGGTTGGAACCTGTGATCAGAGAGTTCACCAGTGTTTACAGTGAAGCATAAACGTGAATGAGCCTAGACATGCTTGGAAGGCCAAGAAAGTATTAATAAAACTTGTTCAGTGTTTTTAATTAAGGTACTTGGAGCTGTAAGATCACAGAAGTCGTTTCTAACCTGAGGAATATGCACACATCCATGTCAGCTGAAGAGAGCAGTGACAGCAAATGCACATTTTCTAAAGGCGACATTTCTACGTGGTTATCTTCTGCCTATAAAAAAGAAGTCCTGGCTGAAATTTTGAGACAAATGAACTTCTATATAACATGGATTCCGCAGACAGAAAAGGAGCAAAAAATACACAGTGAGCTTTTTTTAAAATCTGTTTTTCCAGAAAGAAATATGGTTGCAGACTTAAAAGTTTTTCCAGGCTTGCCCTGGGCACTCCTTGAAATATGCTGTATGGACAATTCACACTCAAACCTCTGGCTGTCTCTATGAGATATTCATCCTGTATCTCCTTGGCAGGCTGGGTTTCCTATCCAGCCCCAAAGGATTTATTGCCTCATTGTGGTGGAAAAAAATCAAGGCTAGTGACAGACCATATATGGTTATGGAACAACTGAAATGAACTGGGAGGATAAAAAAAAAAAGAAAAGTGGGTATAATTACAAGTCAATTAAATATAAATCATTATAGGGATAAGAGAAAAGGAGCAGCATGCAGAATCCTGCAAGAAATACAGGTGTTCTCTGACCTTCTTCCTTCATTTGTGGATTATCAGGGCTGAGGAGCAGTGCCCATACTGGCACCATGAACAATCTTCACATCATCTGGATGGGATTTCCAGCCATCAGTGAGTGCAAAGTAGATTAATGATGCAGCAGCACCATTAAAGAAAGCAGTGGGATGAGGCTGAGATCTTTTGGCCAGGTTGGTTTGTCCTTCCATTACTGCCTAGTAACACATAACTCTTTATGAGGGCATAAAATTGCTCTTTACTAATGTTTTTCTCATTCAAAGGTCAGCAAAGCCACAATGAGGAGTGCATGACTCTTAACAGGACAGCTGAGAGCAACCAGCAGATGAAGAGGGACTTCATCTGCTATCTCATAAAGGGGCAACCAGTGCCAGAAGTCACCACCACAGGCTGTGAGCACATGTAGCAGACAGGATGGCAGCTGAGGAGCTGCTTTTGCCACTGTGCAGATTTACCCAGTTCATGCAAAGCTAGCAAAAGCCACAGGCCTTTCTTTATTCAGAATGGAGTACAGACCAAAAAGATGACAACCAGAGTCAAAGCAAAGCAGGCCAAGATAACCTCGTCCCATCAGGAGTGGAAAATGACCTTGACTCATTCAAAAGAGTCACAAACCCAAAGAGCGTTTTTTTTCAGAGGTACTGTTCCAGTTCTGACTCAAAGGCACAGGTAGCATAAAGCAGCATGGCTCCACAGATAGTTCACACCAAATGAGCTGCTGGCCAGTGTGTTAAAAAAAAAAAAACTCAAATTGTCAGTCTGTGCTTCATTATTTGCTTCTTAACCATTTCTAGTGAATCTATACCAGCTCCAATAGGCGACAGTGCCATTCAGAATCTGCTGATTCAAATCCCTCCCTCCTCAGCAGAAAGCCAGTGGGAGGAAGGAAGAAAGAAACCCAACTCGACATTCTATTTTTCCCCCTTCAAATAAACCCTAAATTGCTTCTTTAATGCACTCGAGGTTTTGAGCAGGGTAGGAAGCTCTGATACAGAATGGGGCTACAATTTTGCTAAAGACAAGCTCTGCAGTAAGCCTGTGAACTCCAATAAATTTGTAACTCTGTTCCCAGTCAGAGACAGAACAATAGCCTCTCCTGTTTAATTGTGGATTGCAGCAAGTGGTTTTGTGCTCAAACCCTCTTGTAATGTAGTCCTCTCCTTTTAATCATCAAAGGTGATCTCTGCCAAAGCAGCTGACAGTTGCATTTGATCAAGTGTAATGGGAACAGTCAGATCTTCCAGGATCCTTGTAGTTAACCATTTTCCATGTGTAATTCCAGTCTATTTCATACAAGTTTAATATGACAACTGTATTACAAAATTAGAGGGAGGATTTGGGGTGATATGACTCACTGTTTTGGGGGGGTTTTTTATTAGAAAATCTGATCTCAGAACAAAAGCCATTTTCTATTCCCATCCCTGCTACTGACCCCCTGTATGACCTTGAACAACCTTTGATATCTAGATCCCTTCTTCCGCTTTGCCTGTCATTGCTATTTAGAGACTGCGTTCAGCAGAGCAGTGACTGCCTGGTTTTGGGGTGCCGGTGTAACAGTACACACAGATAAGTGTGCACTTAAGAGTTGGTGACATCTGGACTTTAACACTATATAAATATTTATGTTTAGCACAATATATATGTGTGTATATATAGTGTATATATACGTGTGCAAATGTGCTCCATGCTGGTTTTAAATTTGAGATTGAATACTTAAGCAGTGAGGAATCCCAGTTTTAGATCCAAGAAGGAAGACCCATCCTCCATCCTTCAATACAACTAGATTTCAAATAGATTTGGCAGCAGAACTTCCTTTGGACTTTGCCCTGTTCACAGTTCAGTTCACCTTGGCCCAGGAAGAGCAAAGTAAAGCAAAATATCTGTTTCTTGTGCCCACTGCTATCTAGACTCACCAATGATGCTCAGAGGCATCCACTGCCTGGGTGTAGATCACATCCACTATGCAAAGAGTCCATTCTTTATTTTATTGCATCACAGCAATAAGTGCCAGCAGCACCAAATCCCTCTCCCTTGTGTCAGATGTCAGCATTTGGGAAGGTGGTTGGTGGTGGGGAGGGGCGGACAGAAGACAGTCAAAATGAAAATGGCTTGGTTAATTAATTGCAAGCACTGCTTGAAGGACCAGCACGTATATTTAATCAGTTGCCTAGTAACAAACGGTGTATGATATGAATGCTATCAGCCCGCAGCGTGAGCAAAGGATGGTCCCTTTCTGTTTTTATCAGCCACCAGCACGCATACTCTGGGTGTTGCATGTCCTTGTGCTCAGAAGGGCTGCTCTGCCACCTCACAAAAGCTGTGTGGTGGCAAAGAGTCCCCACCATTTTGGCTCTGCCATTTCTGCTCCTCCCCCAGACATCTCAGAGAGAAGACTGTCTCTTCTTACAGGGAATGACCTTTTCAATGGTGAATCAAATGACAAGAAAAATTATCCAGATCTCCCCTCCCCTCCACCCACCTTTTTTTCTTTATGAAGTTATCTACACTCTGGGAATAGAGCACAGACATTGCTGCTGCTCACGTTCTATTACTGACACCAGTGTCACCATTAACAGTATATATCTTCCATAAAAACTTGCACAGAGAAAACCAGAAAATCATTGGTGCTGCGACAGAAGCAGAATTAATAACAAAGTAGGTTTGTTGGTTGTTGGGGATTTTTTTGTGTCTTTTTTTTCCAGTGACCTTAAAGAAGGAAGGGCAATGGATGGATAGATGCTAGATTGCAGCACATAAAACCAGCTCAAGACAAACTGTACAGTTCTGTTTCCTGTAGGTGAAAAAATAACTCATGACCTGACAGGCAACTGAACATTGAGTACTCCTTTGGTGCTAGTTTTAAGAGTGAATTTGACAACAAGAATTTGCTTGTAGTTTTCCACCACCCATATGCCATTATGTTAGCTGGGCCTGATAATGCAAGGACACAAAAATCACTCACACCGCCTATCCGTATTGCAAACGAGAAATAAAAAGAGAACATCCATAAAATAAAAGCTCCCATTTATGTTTAACATGCCATGACAATGTTTGTGTGTCCTTATCAGGGTTTTCTCTCCTCCCTCTCCCCCTCTCCATTTGTAAATCCCACTGGATAAAAGACTACATCTTCCATAAAGAATTCCCACCAGAAATCTTTATAATTCCTCCATCAGTGAAATACTCTGCTGTCATGCTGAGCAGAAGCTAATCTAATTAAGACGGGATCTGCTAAATTTAATAGCCTGCTATGAATTTTTACGGACATCTGGTAACTGGAAGGTTGGAACGACTCTGACACATCAAATACACATTGTCCAAATGACCAGTATCGGGCCGATTATTTTCCCTTTCTCAGTCACTTGTAGCTGATGTAGGATGCAATCACCCCCTCAGGACACACACATGTGACTCCAGCTCATATTAATGGGGATGAAGGTACGTATATGTTGGAAAGCAGAACTGGGCCCCTGATGCTTCCTCTAATGTTGGTTTTTCCTGATTAATGAAGGATGAGGATATACCTGCATTATATTTCATTGTTTGCAAATACTGTAAACAATATAGCAGGAGCTGGAGTATCTGTTAGCATGCATGTCTTCGATATCCGCAAGTTATGAACCCAGACTTGACTGGCAGCTTTCCTCAGTCAAAGTCCTATGTGATGTCCTCTGGCTAAGCATAGTATTTCCAGTGGGGGACCAGAGGACCTCCACAACTGCAATCATTTCTTCCTGGCCCAACACTAAGCTGTTAGGAGGAGAGGGCAGAGGATGGAGGTTAGGGTTGTTGGAGTTTTTACCCCTTAAACTTTCAGTATGAAAATGAGTTGAAATCCTCTGGTGGTCCCCACAAAATGGTGAACTGAGCTGTTACAAGGCTGGTCCCATCCCGTGAGCCATAATTTTGAGAAGGGAGCATGTTTACAGAAGTGCACATCTTCCTCTCTGCCTTCATGAACCACAGTCTGAGAATGCCACATTAATGAGCTCCTGGAACTTTTGTTTACGAACACATCAACAAGAAAGTGCATAAACATCATTTCCACCTGGCAGATTCCACGGGTGTTCAGCTCTCCTAGGCATCACTCTGAGCTTCTTGTAATAAAACCCCAAATACGCACACAGATACATAGTTTACACTCATAGTTACGTAATTTTCAAAACAGGGCAGATATCACGCAAGGCACAGTGCCAAACCTTTCAGAATAGAGAGTTTTCACTTTAAAATATATATTTCCTTATTTGCTGTCTTAGTAAAGAAACCATTTTTCTCATACTCCCCTCAACCATCTCTCCCCACCCCCACAATAAAGGACTCAAGTAAATTCAGCAACACAGTGGGAGTTGTGTCAACCTGATGTGATGAGTTGGCGCTTGAGAATTTAATCTCTTTACCATCCACCAGCATTAAATCTGTGTAACGTGACTTTTAAATGCATGCCAAAGAGCAAGGAAGTTACATTTCTGGCTTACAGATTACTTAGACACTGGCTTCATGAAATGGGAACAAATATATGTGGGGCCAAGTGGAGAAAACTGGGCTTCATATAAATAAAAAAAAACACCTCAGTGAAGTAATATAGTTGGTATAGTTAAGCTGGAACATCTGTAGCGAGAAGAGACGGGAAATTCAGCTGAAAGGGTTGGGTTTGTAACTGGTACAGCCCTATGCGCAGGCTGGTTTGTCTGACAATCAGTGCAAATCAGTGTCGTGCCAGAGGTGCTGCGTTGAGTTACTCCAGGAAGAACTTTTGCAGTCAGTTCCGTCTCCCCCAACAGCATGGTGGGCACTGCTGCACTCTCTAAGAAAAACTTCAAAATAGGAGGTCTCTGTCCCCACAGATTACCAGAGTGGCCATTCCTAGGCACCCATCTCCTGGTACTGTAAAAGCTGGGGGACCTCACAGTCACAAATTTGCTAGCCATGCCCCAGCTTCCCTTCCTCCTGTTGCACAACACTACTTCCTTCCAAATGTGGACCTCTGCATTCACTAAGGAACAACTTTACTCCACAGTTAGGACATTTCTTAAGTTCTTGTCAAGTCACTATCTTGACCTGCTATGGATTAACTATCTGAATGAACAGAAACAGATATAGTCTGCAGAAGGATGTCTATGATTTCGTTACAGAGTGACACAGAATTGATTCTGCGGACCACGCTAATATTGCTTATTCTTTCTAGGCAAAAAGCAAAATTAACTTATAGTGGTGTAATGTGATTCCAGAAACGAAGTATGCATCTTGCTTGTAATGGCTTTTGATTGTCAACATATATGTTTGTTTTTCAGAAAGAAATGAGAATGCAAGAAGGACAGTAAACGTGTACAAATGTTGTTCATTTTGTTAATGATTTATAAAATGGAATTTTAAGTAGCATGATGAAAGCATTATCTAAAAAAAATGTATAGTTATTATAGTTGGAGATAATTTACACACGTTCTAAAGGCATGTTAAAGGACCTGAATAATATGAGAAGTAAAAAAGTCATGTGCATGGCATGTAGTTTATTCTCTTTCTTAAAATTTAAAACAGATTATGATTATCTCCTTTGTCTATGATAGAACATACAGTAATAGGATTTTGTTGTGTTTCAAAAAAACCAAATTTGAGTTAGCATTTATAGACATTTTCAGAAGTTCTTGTGTGTGCCTTTAAAAACAAAACAGGAAGGGAAGAAAGAAAGGGAAGGAAGGAGGGGAAGAGGGAAAGGAAGGAAGGAAAGGAAGGACAAAAGGAAGGAAGGAAGGAAAGGAAGGACAGAAAGAAGGAGGGAAGGAAGGAAGGAAGAAAGAAAGGAGGCAAGGAGACAATTTATAAAAATATCTAGACAATTTAGGGACCAGTTCCCACTTACGTTTCATAAAGATGCAGTGAAAATTGGAATTTCAAGTCTGTAGGTACCTGTGCTTACCTTTTCTTCTTTAGACTCTCCACTCTGTTTCTTAAAAATCAAACCTACTATTTCGTGGCCACATAATTTAAAAGAAATGCATATTTCTGAAAGTAGACATGTACCACTATGCTGAGGCAGTGACCCAATTCTTTACAGGTGCTTCCCAGAGTGACAGGAACTGAAAATGATGGCTAATGGAAAGCAGAATTGAATACTCATATACCTAGTGAGTGCCTTAGCCACCAATATGTGCCTGTTTTGTGTTATTTATCTTCTTCTCTCAAAAGCTGGCAGCAAGTCAGTCTGGGTTTAACAAAATAGTTTTCAAGGTGTAGTCACCTCCAGGAGAAGTTCCTGACAGTGAGACGCACAAAAAGTGAAACGCCTGCTTAGGAGCCCACCTCTTATCAGGCACATCATCTTGTGTATCAAAGTGTTGCCTGTGTCAATTCTGTTTTGCTTCCAGCTAGTTCAGGTGGTTTCTCAGGTAGTTGTATTCTTTGAAGATTTTTCTCTGTAGGGACCATATTTCCAGCAGCCAGTTTGTGGAGACACTTTGGAGTCCATCAGGATGTTTTATGCCCTAGCTAGGTACATGGAAGCTGGGTGCCATGCCTGCTGTCATGGCAATGTCACAGTGCTGTAGGATTTCGAATCCTTCATACAACTTTACCTACTTGTTGATTTTGTGAGAATCTCAAATTGCTTAGTAGTTTTATACTTCAGTAACAGCCACCCAAGAGCTATTCCCACCGGCCACAATCAGCCAAGCACCTCATGCTTAACTCTCCCCAGCACAAGCCCTGCCTCCACACTAGAAAAGCTCAGGATCTTCTATGCTGAGTGTAGAGACAATATTTGCATGTGTTCTCCACTCTAAACCTCCACATGAAAAAAAGATCATGCCCTAGTCTTCCCTGGTAAAGATCTATTGACCACGAAAATGCAAACTAACAAGACTTGCTAATTTAATCACGTAGTGGTCAACATCCTTAATAGGTGTGACTAGAAAATCTAACACATAAAGAAAGTTTTACTTATGAAACATCCGAGTAAGTCAGATACAAGAGAGAATCTCTAGATGCAGTGCCTTCAAAAATTTTATCTCAGTGGACTAAAACGTTCTTTCCACTGAGGATGACTAAAACAATCCCCTAAAATATACTGTTTTGACTAGCTACTAAAACTCAAAATGAATTTTTTTATGTTAAATTTTGTTAGCATGCTTGTGCAGCAAAAAGTATGGACAATATGGACTTTTCCAGAGGATACACATCCAGGATATCAGACCTGCTACTTTAGTAATACCAATGCAGTTATTTTCTCCAACCTGAGAGCTGGCAGCTTACATAGGCATTTATCATGACACCACCCAAATAGGACAATGCTGCCCAACTGAGGAACTCCACAAGATCACTCCTTCCACCCCACCAGTGGTTTAGAAAGCAAAGTAGGGATCAAAGGAACATTAAAAACTGTGTTTGGGAGCCACAGCTTCTTCAAATAACATGGGAGACTTCTCTCACCCTAGGGAGTAGGAGCTCATTTAGTCACCTTGGTGCCACCCCAAACTGAAAAAAAATGATTTATCAACGCTCTCCCTGCCTGCCCCATCCAAACTCACAGGACATGCAGATCTGTAAAGACAAAACCTGCCTAGCTCCACGCTGCACATAAAAGCCTCTTTGCACACACACACTCTTCTTTTTTTTTACCTGCCAGACTTATTTGTGGGCATGTGTACATCTGGGTGGCCCTGTATGTCCCGCTGGAGCCCCTAATGATGGAGCCTAGCTCCCATGAGCTGTGTTTCACCAGAGGGCTGAAAAGCCCCACAGATGCAGCTGTCTTGCTCCTGGAGCAGCTGACATGGCTCTGCCCTGGGCTGGGTGAGCATGCCCTCAGCAGATTGCAATGGGACTTTGGCCCTAAATCAATTGTTTTCTTGGCTTTACGAACAGATTCTCTTTAGAAATCTGTATTCTCTTGGCTCTTCTCTGAGCTATTTTCTGTCACAAAAGGAATGCCTTCTCACAGCAGTTCAATAATGTGTATGTACAGCAAGGTATGTATACACTAGTACAGTACAGCTGTGGAAAATCCACAGCTGCCACTATGTGCCCACAGAAGAAGCGACCTACAGCTATTAGAGGAATTGTGTCACAGGCCAGCAGCTCTGAGCTCAGAAATAATCACCATCAAATACAGACAGGCCAATGTGAAGTGCTCCAGCCAGAAATTGCACCTGCGCACTGGTTAGTGCAATGGTGCGCATTAAACAGTCACTTTCATCTCCATAGGAGCTGGCAGATGTGTTGGCTGCAGTGTCCCCAAGTGGAGTCAAAACCCTTTGAAGTTCCTTTGTGTTGAAGTGCAGCTACAGCAAAGCACAGCTTAAAGCCTAAGCCTCCCTAAACTAGTCAGGGCTTACACCTGACAATGGCAGTTCCAGGTGGCCCACAGTGGGGATTTTAGGTTTTGCCCTCCTTGCACAGTAAGGAAGGTGGTGGAGCTGGCACGGGATACACGTAGCAGGTACAGCAGCATAACTAACCCACCCTAAACTATCCATGTTTAAAAACTCACTGAAGACTAAAAGATATTGTAGGTTTTACTGCGAAAGAATGAAACGTAGTGGCCAACTCAAATCAAAGATTCTGGCTCCACCCTGTCACTAGTTGGGGTTTCCCACTACATTCATGTTCTACATGAAACGATCACGGCATCACAGCAGTAATGACAATTCCAGTCTTAGTAAGAGAGATTGAATCCAGGGTTAATCAATACATGTGGTCACAGTCACGAAGAGGAACCCAAGGACAATCACAAAGAGCTAAATCCAAACAAGAAAGGAGATCCTGCTTCCCGGTGCAAAAATGTCCAATATTAGGTGAGGAAGAGCCAGCCTCATATTGATTGTGCCCCCTAATCTGGACAAACCTCTGAGTGTTTCCTTTCAAGTCATCCTCTTTACTCCCTCAGGACTCAGTTTTTGGTTTTATATCTGCTATATTCTACATCAGATATAAAATGCATATGCATGGGAAGGCACAAGAGAGTTTGACTGAGAAGGAGGCTAGAAAAATGGAGAACTCCTTGTCTCTGTCTGATGAAAGGGAAAGGAATGTTGAATGTAGGTTTAGTAGATAAACACCGTATTAAATAAGCATATCCATTCTTAGCGCCTAAGCTAGCAGAGCACAGAAGCACATGCAAAATCAGAAATGTTTGAGTAGTCCTGTTTATTTCAATGGAATTACTGCCATGTTTAAAGTTATGTGCGTTTAAGTGCTCTGTTGTACTCCAGTCTTAAAAAGCAGACATTTTTTCATGCCCTGTGAGTTGTCTGTAATTTTAGCATCCAAGGATATTCCAGGGATAAGTATTAATTTTGTGATTATTACAAAAAAGAAACTGAATAGTATTGCAAGGGAGAAGATGGCTTACCCATTGCATGAAGTAATAGCACTGAGACTGTAATTCCTGAACTATACAGTCTAGACTCTTTGAGTTTGCTTTACTTGATTAACATAAATACTCCTTTCTACTCGTAATGTGAAAAAATAGTTGAACCATGAATAATTTTGTTTGCATTTCCCTTTATGTGCTTCTACCAATAACTAACAGCTAAACCTACGAAGCAGTTCTCCCAACACACGGGGAAATGAGATCCACATTTCCAACTAAAAGCCAGTTGAGGCTACAGCACTCTAGAAGTGCTGTCTGCAGTTTCAAGTGGGCACAACAATTCCCATCCAAAGCCTTCTTAGCCCTTGTATATTTAGTCATTATCTATGTGGTGTGCAGGACTTATCCTTGTTTCATGTGTGTGCCTGATACCTGTACTAAAAATAATGACATTTTAATTGGTTGATATCTCGCAACAGAAAATGCACAAGATTTGCTATAATCACCCAGACTTCTTTTATATTTGTTTACAAAGCCTTTATAATCTGGGGTGGTGCAAAGCAAAAAATGCTGGCAAGTTTTAATGTTAGTTTGCTAGAGGCTGAATAGAAGCTGTGAACATCAGCACAAGAAAACCAGAATTTTATAACAGACTGCTGCAAGGCAAAACGCTTGATAGTGTGACTTTAGAGGACAGTCCTGTGCAGGGCTGGGAGCTGGACTTGTTGATCCTTGTGGGTCCCTTCCAAATCAGAATATTCTGTGATTCTGTGATTCTGTGATGAGCTCCCTAGCCACATTGCTTGAAAACTCTATGACGTACAGAGCACAAAGAGCCAAATCTCCTTTCCCCTTTGGAGGTTCTCTCCAGGATTTACCCTGACACTTGCTGAACAGACTGCATGAAAGAGATGTCTTGTCTTGTTCTGCTGGTTATCATTCTCGCTTTTTTTCCCTCAGAACGATTTCAGCAAAGACCATAAGCTTGTGACAGAGTGAATTTGTGATCTTATCCAATCATCTGGGCTGTTTGCAAAACTTCAGTAGGTGGCAGCGTTTTGTTGATAAATGTTTTGTTATCCAAGTGATCTCATTTAGTGCAACTGTTGCAATATTAATAAACTGAACTTATGATTGCATTTGCCAGGACTGAAAATATTTGCCATCCTATCTGGCATTTACTCTTATCTGAACTGACAACAACATCCATTGTATTTACAAAAGGGGAAAGGCTCTATATTTGTATGTGTTAGGGGCAAAAGGGAAAGAGAAAACAAGTGGAGAAGCAAAGGCAGATTAAGATTAAAACACTAAAGTCGTTGGCCATCTGATTTGTGATTGTAATAGATGAGCTTTTTAGCAATTCTGTTATATTGTCACTGCTGGGGAATATATGGCACATAAGAATGTGTAAGTTATTCCCTCACTTCTTGCTCACCAGTTCATATCAAGACAATCTTGACAGGATCTGTAAGTGTTACCCACTTGGTAACTGTTTGATGATCTACAGTCAATTCCTCCTGGATAGAAGAGCATATCAGGGAAAAATTCCATCACAACTGCTATTTGAGAAGCTCAGATTATAAAAGACATCAAGATTCAGCCCAGGAAAGAGTCCAGTAAGGATGAAGAGGGCAAGTGCTGCTTTAAATCATTAAACTTAATTTATTAACGAAGCACCTGTACGCATGTGTGTACATATGTATATATGTATGTGTGTATATATATATATATATATATATATATATACACACATGCATATGATTACTGGGCCTTAATAGAAATAGGTAATTATTTTTATAGTTAAGTTTCTATGTAATGCATCCCAAGTTGCCTGTAATGGATATAACTTCCTTCTTAGTCCAAAGTCTTATGCACTGTTCTAAACATAAACAACTTGTGCAGAAGAGGACTGTCCTCACAGTCACCTGCCTAACATGCAGTTACTTGAGGTAAAAAAAGAAAAATTAAAGTCTCTGACTCAGTTGAACTCCCAGAAAAGAAGATCAAAGTCATTGGTTTTATTACAGGCCCTTCAGATTAAAACTGATTTAAATATCCCAGGCTTTGGGCTGAATCCCATGACCATTAAGATCAATCACGGAAGCACCATTGACTTAAACAGAAATTGGATCAGGCCTGTAAAGAACACATTTGGACTAATATAAATCCTCTATAAATTAGATATAATAAATAGAGCCAAGGTGCCGAAAGAGACCTTATGACCATGTTTGCATATAGGGGCATATTTTTATTATTCAGGAAATTCCCTAAGATTGAGCAATCAAGAAGGGAAAGACAGAATCAATGTTGCCAAATATCAAGGTGATTTAGACTTTGCAGAGAAAATTACATGAAGATTAAAAGGTCTTTCAGCCCTATGAATGAAAGAGAATTGGAAAGAAGAAAGAGACAGCTATGCTGCGATAAGGGCATTGAGATCAAACATCATTTAGGTATGGCTCAAAGCCTACATAAATACCCGCTCTCAACTTTCAATACAGATGCCAGTGTTGATCCTAGGGCCAAAAGTACAAATGACGACATGGGACTAAGATGTCAGAATAAATTACACATATAAGGTGGAAGTGCAAACTCTGATGGCATTTAGCAACAGATGTTTTTGACAGCTTTCTTTCCCTCCATGAATTCATGGGCAGAGTCCAAAAAGTCCTTACTCATCCCAGACCATATCGATCAGACCTACTCCACAACTGGCACTCAAAAAGTTACCAAGGTTTTAAATACTCACACAAGCTCCGGAGTGATTGTGATGGCAGCACTTCTGGTTAGGAACAAAAATTTAATCTGGGCAACTGAAAAGACTGCAAGGAGTTTAAACGGTCACATTCAACAGCTGCTAAGAGTCTGAATTAGACAGACTCATCCTTCCCATATGTGAGGGAAGGGAAATACCAGACCACCACTGGAATTGGGATGCCTGCCTAGGTGAAAAGGTGAACCATGTTTAGAATCGAATCATTGGATCTGAGGTCACTGGAACCAAAGGTGGAACTAGACTTACAAAGCAGTCAGAATTTCACCCAAGTGTTTTCACTGCAAGATGATGAATTTGTTGCTTGTAATAGGCACCTGAGAAAGGATACCAGTGTGAACTCATGTCTTTAAACCAATGGAGATTAAGCCTAAGAAAAGCAGAGACTTCCAAGAGACATCTGACAGCACCTAACCAAAGGAGGGTTGGAAATATGCCTGAGATGGAGGCCTAATCCCTTACAGCCACTCCATATCCTACCTCAGATAGCTGTGGTGATGCCAGCCTCCATCAGCCTCTCACTACACTTCTCAACAGCTATTTCTGTGATTTCACTTATACTCCCTGCCACAGTCACAAAACCACATTCTTCTCTGTCTCCGAATCTGACCTTAAAAATGCTTGCCTTCAGATGAGGCTTGGCAGCCCTTTGGTACTGTTTACCTGGAGTCATGTCCATCATGAGGTGGGAGGTGGAAGGTGAGAGTGGGGGAAAGGCAGCATTCACACCACTTAATTTTAAGCATCCAACTTTAATTCACCTTGTTAGCAGTTTGATTTCTCTGTTTAATCCATAAAGACAGATGGGATCCTTTGAGGGGTGATTAGGAATTCTCTGAACTGCCCCCACAGGAACCTGATGGCGAGGTCTATTGATGCAGTGGTACTTAGTACATTGGCACTCCGTACATAGCACACTTAGCTCTCTAAAGTTAAACTCAACGTTCCTCCCTTAACCCCTTGCATCCCTCATCTGTCAGTATTTACTTTTACTACAAAGATAAGTGCTGTGGGACAAGCAGTATCTTTTTGTCCTGTATTTGTTTAGCATCCATTTCTCTTGGGTTGTTTAGCCTGGAGAAAAGAAGACTCTACAACTACATGAAAGGAAGGTGTATCAACATGGGGGTCGGCCTCTTCTCCCAGGTAACAAGTGACAGGACAAGAGAAAATAGCTTGCAGTTGTCCCAGAGTGGGTTTAGATTGGATATTAGGAAAAGTTTCTTCATAAAATGGGTTGTCAAGTGTTGGAACAGGCTGCCCAAGGAAGTAAGTTGAGTCACCATCCCTGGATGTATTTAAAAGACGTAGCTGTGGTGCTTAGGGGCATGGTTTAGTGGTGGACTTGACAGTGCTGGGTTAATGGTTGGACTTGATCTCTAAAAGTCTTTTCCAACCTAAACGATTCTATGATTCTATTGCATGTTAGACCGTGCCAAGAGGTAAGGAGGTGTCTACCTGCTTCTGAACTACCTCACACCTAGACGTGAGAGTGCATCCTCTCACCAGGCACAGGGACACGTAAGTTCACTGCCACCAGTAACTGAATTGTTCTGTTACCCTGACTGCTCCTGAAGCCTCAGCATTGTGACACTATAAATGATAATAAATAACAGTAAGCTAGGACAGAAGTAGGACTTTTCTAACTGTTGGCACAACTATGTTGTATGGCTGGCTCAACAAGCTTCAGCTTTCTACTGCTGTGAGACCCATATTCTATAAGGAAAGATTGGCTGTAGCATTAAGTGTAAAGGAATACATACAGGGGAAAAACTATAATCTAAGACAAGGAAGGAATTTGTAGCTGCTGAGCCAGAATTAATAATGAATTGTAGAGAAGATGCACACACATAAGCATAGAGTCAAGAAAACTAAAAGCTACAGAAGTGAAACTCAAATCAAAATAATTGAAATATATGATGAAAGCATACATTGTATTCAAAGGAATAAAAACAGAAGTTTCCAGCCCACTGATGAAAAAAAAGCAGTGATGTTAATAATAATGGAATATGCAATAACAGGTTTGTATGCTGAATCTGCAAGACATTTAGGAGTGTGATAATTTCTGTTGAAATCCATAGAAAAGTTTTTGTTCAAGTGCCTAGTTTCTACCAAAATGCCTCATCTTCTTGATATAAGGATGAAGGTGATCAGTTGAAGCTGAAGTTGAGTAGATAGATTATTAACCAGCCTAGTTCAAGAGATCCTTATTGCACAAAATATAGATACTATGAAAAGGGGCTTCTTCATGAAGGCATTTGGATGACTATTGGTATTTATTTGCCTTTGTTAGCTGGAGAGTAAATATGCAGCATCAGCACTTTGAAGTATTTTCTATCTGCAATATGTAGTGTGTGAATACAGATGTTAGTGCGTACAAAGGCTTTGCAGATGAACAAAATACATAAATGGGAAAACTGCCCTGAGTGAGGAAGAACACAGTATCCATAGATGCCCACTAAAAATGTTCCAGACAGGTCAGATCTCGTCAAGATGGATGAACTTGCACGTCACTATGCTTTAGAGTAAAAACAAAGTGCAGTCTGATTCAGGGCTTTTGCCAACCACAGCTTTAATCATAGCTGGGTGAGAATACTAGTACTCACTATACCATGTCTGCTGGAGTCTGAGCAGAGGCCAGTACCTCTGTCAGCTGTCTTTCCTATGATCATCCTGAGAGCCTTGGAGATTTCCCACTGTATTGCTTACACAATGAGGAAAAGGTTGCTTCTATTTTATTTCACCTGCACTGTAACAGTAAGCAGAGCATACAACAGGTGAAGTTGAGACAGTGTCTAGCTACTTTATTCAGTGTAAAAAGACAGTCACTTGGAAGAAACCAACATATACCTTAGAAATAGAGGGCTAGACCTCAGCTACAGCAGCATAAAATCAGATTAACTCCACAGAAGCCTGACTTATCACCATCTCACAGCCGTTTTGCAGTTCTGAGTCTAGCTCATGATGCTATAAGTACTCAAGCTAAGTTCTCTCTCTGTATCAGTGTATGAATACAAAAAAGATTTTACAAAGCTTCAAAATAACAGAAGGGCAAAGAGTGCTCAGTAGATAAGCGAAAAAAAAAAAAGAGTTTGCCACTTAGTCTTCATTTTGAAATATCTAATCCAGGTCATGAAGGACCAGGCTAAAACTCACATACACACGTGTTAAGTATGCAATGCCCTGAGGTGTGTGTCAACAATACATACTCAACTAATTTCTTGAAAAGGAATGGAGGTTGAGGAAAGCTGTGTGGCTCAGAGAGAGAAATGCAAATGCAGATCGACCCTGTAATGAAAAACCTCCTTATTAAACTGTGTTTTATCTTGAAGCAGTCCTTCTTTTCAGAACACATCCAAGCAGAGATAAAGGCATCTTACCATACTCATTAAACTGTGCATGGTTTGATTCAATCAGACTCAGATCATTTGCATATGGATCAGTTTAATCTAGTTCTTCCTGTCTCACACCTATTGTTAATCATGCCTAGACTCCCTCCCTGCTTACTAATACTCATTGCCCCTCCTTCTCCATTCCTTTGATTCAAGTAGATACATGAATAGGCATAAGGACATCAACATCTTTCTGAGTGATCCTCTGCCTTGTGTGCTCAGAATGTCCCATGTTTTGATGATTATGTCCTGGTTGGCATCCCATATGTTCTTGATAGTCTCTGTCTTTGCTGATTTAGAAAGACTGGGAAGACAGAGGAAGAATATTGACTCAGGCTCTAAACCCCAGCTTAGGTTTACCTCTAGCCACAAATTAAGTGAGATTTGTGTTCTCAGCTTATTCAGCATCATTAGAAAATATCTCACCAAGTGGCATGTTAAACTTAAAGCGAATCTTTTTCTTTCAGGAGCTGAGTATTATTTCTGCATTTAGCCAGCAGCATTGATAGCTACTTTTGCATAATCAATCTACAGCCATGGGGTAACCTGTTTTCTGTACAAGTAGATATTTTTGTGTCTCAAAGGCAATACTGCGTGGCTCTTGTACGAGCAATGCTAGAACTCTGAAAGGCTTTCCCTCTGGATGACTCAGTTTGTGCTGCTTTTTCAGAGGATAATTACAACTACAGGTGGAATGACTTTGCCCCAAATATATTGTCATGAATCCCAAACCTTAGCTTTGTTTTTTTACTGTAGGGTTTTCATTTTGTTGTTCAGGATATTCTGCCTGGCCGCATCACGGTTATGGCCTTGGAGAGGTAACAAGCTTTATGATTGTGTGAAGAATGTGAGAGCAACAGACTGGACAGTTAACACAAAATCTCTGGCATGGTGATTTTTCCACTTCTGGCTGATGTTGTGCAAGTCTGTGGAGGAGGTATTCATAGACCCATATTTAAAATAGGATCTTTATTTTCAGTTGTTGTGTTGTATTCTGTTCATAGCTTTTATATAAATCAAACTTTTCACACAACCAAAGTAAACAAGTCACGTTTGACTCTCTTTCTGCAGCTAGAATAATATATCCTCTAAAAAATGAAGGTTGGGCCCCCAGGAGGAGCTGCCTTTCAGCACCATAGGGGTTTTTTGGCATAAGGACAGTGATGTAAGCACAGTTGGACCCACCATTCATTCAGCCAACATCACACAAAGTGACTCTGATCTTTCCTTTGTAGTGATGGTGACCTTGGTGAATTCCATCAATCTGGAAGGGATTTTATTATGGACACAGAGTGTGTGTAAATAGTGCAGGTGCTGAGGGACGGGATGGAGGATAGTACACAGATTCAATGTTCTCCAGTATAACTCCTCAGGTGTTGTGTATCTAATGTAAGATCAGTTTGACCACAGTAATACAACTCTCATGGTCCTTCCATTCTGTGTTGCAAGGGAATGTATGGGCCAGTGAGATCTCAGCAAAATTGGACAGCTGTAGACAGCTAATAGACATGAACATACACATCTCATGCATTAATATTCAAATTAATTTCTGCTGATTATATTTCAGTATAGGATGATGCATTATTTATATTAGAAATCCTTTATAGTATCTTGTGAGTAAGGATGTCACAGCTCATGAGGTGGAGAAGATGAACTCTCCTTAGCAAGGGGCAGTCTCTGTTGTGTCTTCACAGCATTTAGCACATTGGGCTGTGAGATCACTGAGTACCTGTAATTCCAGACAATAAAAAATAAAACCCAAGACTTAATCTCTGACAGCATTTTCCACAGGACATGGAGAAATTCACTAACTCTGCCTGCTTTTCTGAAAACAGGAGGGAATTAAAAATTCATGCTAAAAATGTTAACTGAATAATTTTTTACCTTGGGGAGGGGTGGGAAGGTTGTATTCAGTTTTATTTACTGGGAAGAACTAAGGACCAGGTCAGCAGGATTTTAGACAAATTTGATGCAGTTCCCTCTGTTAAAATATTATGCCTGAAACTACAACAGCCTGACATTTTCTCCCTTGTCTGAAGCACGAGAACGATTCCTTTTACAGAACTTGGGGATTTCATCTGGCTGAATGCAATGATTCACTGTCAGCAAGAATGTAAAGATGACTGTGGCTTCACTAAGCCCTTTTCTGCTGCTAAGGTGGCAGTTTTAGATTCCTTGTCATGACATAAGTGAAAACAGCTTTGCAAAGCATGCATAGAAAGAGACTGATCTAAGGTCTAAGTACCTTCAGAACTATATTTGCTAATTTGGAGTAATTGATTTTTCTCAGTCTTCATGTTCCTTTTAATTTATTTTCAGTGTGCAGTTTTTTAGAGAGGAGAAGAGGAGGAGAGGAAGTGAATTTCCATCCTCTGGCACCATATTAACAAAGCCTCCATCCCTAGATGGAGTGGATTGCGTGGGAGCAGTAGGACACTGTCCCTCTGCGAGAGTGGCATGGGATAGAAAAATGTCATATAAGGGTGCCAGTGAGCTTCATAGGTATCTGCTAAAAAGAGAGAAAGGTCAAGAATGCAGTGCTGTAAGTTTGCTTCAGATGGGTGGAGACTCCCTTTTGCAACTTTCTCTTCTAGTCTGTCCCAAGCCTGCTCTCTGATACCAGGGCCTTGTTCCTCTTCTTCCCAGACAGCCAAAGCTCTCACCAGCTCCATTAAACAGTGTTGATTTCTTCCTCCCATGTGATGTCAGGACACTAGCAACAGGCACAGCAGTGGGATTAGTTGCTGTTTGTCCTCCATCCTTGTGTCCAGGGTCACATCACCTGCTGGGACTAGGCAAACCACTGCTCTGAGATCCTGGGACACAGCCTTCTCAGGGTAAATAGCATCTCAGGACAACCACTGTACACGGGGTGAGCTAAACAAGACAGTTCCAAAAACCTCCTGTTTAGCTAAATTGTACTGTAGTTTTACAATTCAGTCGAAAGAAAATGCCTCTGGTACCCCTTCATATCCCATCAAATTCATAGTTTTCCTTCAGAGAGGGGAGGACCATTTGATAAGCTGCAGCCTGTGTACTGCAGACACAGGCTAAAGAAGAGTAAGCGAGTGGAGCTGGAGTTGGGAAAGTGAAGTAATATTAATATCATCTTTATATCTAACAGCTGTCATCTGCACATGAATAATAGCCATGAGCATGGAGTACTCTCAACCACCTTTGCTTTTGTGCATGCTAAATTCATCATTCATATGTGTAGGGAGAGAAAAAGTAAGCATAAACATTCAGCCTGCAAATAAGCAAGGATTACATAAGAAACTCTTCTGTTATTCTTTCCTTTTTTGTTGTTGTTGTTGTTGTTAGTTGGTAGGTTGGTTCAGGTTTTTACTCCTGCCACATGCTCCATGTTCTTAGAAAGTCTGACAATTAATTCTTCCCAAAGCAGTTCCTTCTAGAACTAATATATGGTAAGAATGGTGGTTTTTTTCTGCCAGGAGAACACAACATCACAGTAGGTCATGATATAAAGATTTACAGGCACGTGTCTCGAAAAACTCCACCATTTCCAACAAATCCTGCAAGCCCAGTTTCCCCTCCATTGAAAATTTAAAAGAAAATTCAAACAAACTGATTTTTTTACTGCATATGAATGCTCAGACAAAAATTTATTTAACTTAGTACAACTATAGTATAAAGTGGCATTGAACTGAAGTAGATCTCTTTCAATGTTATCTGCTATATATCAATTAACTGAGGGAATCTGAATCTCATTACTGAATGGGCAGCCTTTATAATCATTGTTCACTAAATATAGATTAAATGGTTTGAAGATAAAAATCATCCTTCCTACTCTTACCTTTACAGGGGTACCACTGTGCTTTGCATTTAACATGTCATGCATAATACCCACTATTTAAGGATAGGTATCTATTTGGCCTGTCTTAATTCTTAAGTCATCGCTGCTGTATAACAGCATTTCATGGTTTAATGATAGTGTTTTCCTTTTTCTTCTTCTTCCTTCAGTATACGGGTGCTGGACAGTGGTTTTAGTGCAGACTTTCTGAGTTTAGTATAGGAAGAATACGTCATTAGCACTGTATTTGTCATTTGCCGCTGAGACTTGCTTTCATTCCAGTTATGTTAGAGACTTGATTCTGGAGATGAAGGGTTGTGACAGAGCAACCTGAGTTTCTCATAGCCAAGAGGCTGCCTGCTGGGCTGTGCTTGGCTGGGGACAGGGCAGTGGAGAGAGAGCCCCACTGCACTGGAAGGAACTAGGACCAGCCAGGGCAGCCTGTGGGAGGGAGTGGTCTAGACACAGGGCAGCAGACTGCCAAGTCACAGAATCACAGAGGAAGACTCTCTGGGCAATTTATGTCAGTGCATGGTCACCTGCACAGTAAAGAAATTCTTCCTCATGTTCAGGTGGTACTTCCTGTGCATCAGTTTCTGCCCATTGCCTCTTGTCCTGTTGCTCAGCACCACCGACAAGAGCCAGGCTTCATCTCCTTGACACCCTACCTTCAGTTACTAGTAGACATTGATGAGGTCCCCTCTCAGCCAGCTTTTCCCAAGACTGAACTGTTCAAGCTTTCTCAGCCTTTCCTCATAAGACAAATGCTCCAGTCCCTTAAATCATCTTTGTAGCCCTCTGTTGAACGTGCCGCAGGGGCTCCTTGTCTCTCATGTACTAAGGAGCCCAGAACTGGAGACAGCACACCAAAAGTGGCCTCACTAGGGCAGAGTAGAGAGGTAGGATCACCTTTCTTGACCTGCTGGCCACACTCTTTCTGAGGCACCCCAGGATACTATTGGCCCTCTTGACCCCTGCTGTCTCATGAACAGCTTGTTTTCCACAAGGACCCCCAGGTCTTTCTCTACAGAGCTGCTTTCCAGCAGGTCAGTCCCCAGCTTGTACTGGTGCAGGGGGTTATTCTTCCCCAGGTGCAGGATGCTGCATTTACCCTTGTTGAACTTCAAATGGTTCTTCTCTGCCCATCTCTCCAACCTGTCAAAGTCCTTCTAACAGGCTGCACAGCACTCTGGGGTATCAGCTGCTCCTCCCAGCTTTGTGTCGTCAGTGAGCTCGCAGAGGATGCATCAGTCCCTTCATCCAAATCATTGATGAATAAGTTAAACAATACTGTATTGTTTAACTTATTCATCAATGATTTGGATGATTGAACCTCAGTGGGAATCTCTAGTGATAGGCCTACAACTAGACTGTGTGCCACTGATTACAAAGTCCAAAGGTTGTGAAAAGTATGCAGCTATATCTGCAGAAATAGTAGTTTTGCCACAGCTGGTATAATCAAATACTATTAGTTTATTTAAAAGGATATCCCAGCCAATCAATAAATTAAGATCCTAGCCAAGACCTCTGATTAAACATGAGGCCAGTACTGTTAAAGAAAAACAGTGCAGAAAGGGTCTCTTTCCTCACCAAGTTCATTTCTTGAAGTAATGGGCAGGAGCATTATGTAAAGCACTTCGCAAATTGATCCAGTACATACCCAGCTTGGTTCCCTTACAAGCTAGTCTTTACAAATTTGGTTTAGACTCATATTCATGCAAAGCAGACACAACGTGTTTGATAGCTTTCACTTTCTTATCAGAAATATTCTGTGAAGACATCCTGTACAACATTTGCCTCTCCATAGCTATATCATATCACATACAGTAACTGTGCACAGTTAGCCTCTAGTGCACAGAGGTTTTTCTTCCCCTGTTATTTGTAACCAATAAACTCCTATGTAATAAATTTACTCAGTTTTTGCACTCTAAATGGCACCCTGCTTCCTTTTGCCAGACCACCATAGTCTTCAGGGTTTTTTATGTTATCATCTAAACCTTATCTGTGTTCACAATACCCCTCAGCCTCATACCAGCAACAAAATACATTAGCACAGCTTTAATTTTTTGCCAAGGTCATTACTGAAAATAAGATTGGTCCCCAAACCTCATTCCTCCTCCCATCAAAAGTCACGGACTATGGCCCTTAAAAAAGGGAAAAAGTTACAATGTCTTTGGTGAGGGAGATTGACCCATCCTGTATGTGACCAGATATCATCTTCCAGGCCAGTTAAATGAGAAGCCAGGTTTCTGTATGTAAGTTCCAACTATAAAATCTATTCTTTGTCTCTCTCTGTGTCTTGATGTGCTGAACTCATAAAGAAAAGAGGAGACTGGTCAAATCTTGTAAACCTCAGAGAGCCTTCTTGTCCCAAAGCTGTAAGTGAATCTAATAGTGCTTATTCATGTGCATAAATGTGATAGAGATAAATAAGGGAAGCCTTCTGGACTACACAGGGTACATTTCACTGGCCAATGATTTTCAGTGTATGTATCTGAAATTATGATATAACAGTTTGTTCTTCTAGCATCCACACTTTCAAGCTTTTTGAAGAGTAGGCTTTTGTTTGAAAATCATAGATAGAGCCCCATGCCCTTGTGCAGCTTAAAGTTTCTTCTTGCAAATTGTTATTTTGCAGATTACATCTGTAAGTGCACTATCCTGTAGGCACATAATACAAGCAGAAAAAAAACCCGCACGTTTTGTAGAGTCAAGATTAATAATATACACCCACACTCAGCCAACTTTAATACACGAAGAGACTCATTAACAAATTGATTTGGAATCTAAAGGAATTATTTCAAATTATGAGTGTCAAGAGGTTTTGTTTAACAGAGACAATAAATACCACAGGCATGTTATGAGTTCTTTCCAACCATGGAAGCAGTATCTCACAGGTGTTATGTCACCAGGAATTCCTACGTTCCATGCAGCACCTAGCACATATTTAAAGAATATTTAAAGAGTATCCTGGGCTCAGTATACAATAAAGTCTGATTTTTAATTTTTTTTTTAAATCCACAGCCTTTCTTCTACAAACTCAAAAATATGTCTCAAATCAAATCAGGGGCTATCCATATGTCTGGACTGGAGTTTTTATACAGAGGGTGTAAATAGCTCCCAGTTTTTTCTGAAAAGCTGTTTCCTGTTGACTTCTGTGTGCACTTTTATGCAATTCTATCCTGGTACAAGCTAGTCAAGATCCGACAATGTCAACTGTTGAAGGAACAGCCTTTAAGGTAAACTTGCCTAATAAAGGAAGTAGTACTGGTACTTCTAGATGTGATAGACCTTTTTTGACTTGGCACTGATGGAGCAAGTTAATCAGGGCAGCCTGAAAAGTCAGTGAACTCAGGAGGACTCAGAATATTTGGAAAACAAGGGAACTTTGATCACTTGTGGTAATAAAAAAGCCCTGGGTGTGTCGAGGGGGCAGTGATGATTTAGTGTGAGCAATTACATTCTTCCAGCCCCATGATCCTAGCAGTGCTGCACAGCTCATAACTACTCATGAGTCACTATCTCCATTCTAGTACATTTACTTTTCCAGTAAAACTCCCAGGTCTATCTTGAAATTGCTGTGTAGCAATGCAGAGCACTATTAGCACAGTTGCCTCATTATACCACATTTGCAGCTATGCCCCGGCAACTGATAACATGATCTCTGCATGTTCCCTTCAGTCTGTCAGCACTCAAATATCATTTCTGCTGGTATGGGGTGAAAAGCAATAACAAAATGTGGGATGTTACGAGAAATATATTAGCCCTTTTATGTTGAAGGTCTAATACAATATGTATTTTAAATTATAAAACTATCTCATCATATATATGCAGTCTCTCTTCTTTCTTGTTTGTCTGCTGCTGCTATTCAGTTTAGTCTAAATCATGAAAATCTGAAAATATTCTTGTTTACTGCCACCTTCTCCTCCCCTCTCCCCATTTTCTCTCTAAGCTGTTTGAAAACATTCAGTTACCCAGCCCTGGAGGTGAAACTACTCAGAGAACTTCAAGGTTATGAAATGCAAAAGCTTGGCTTTTATTTGTTTCACAGTCAGTGAAAGCAGTGCGCAGGATGAAAACCTCTATTGTGCAGCTCTGCTAACAGATAAAGGAAGCTTTAATTGAGTTTAAAAAGCAAGAGTATTTTTACATAATTAGGAAAAAAAAAACTCTCACAACAACGTTGAACAAATAGTGGTGTTGTTTATATAAATTTAATGAAAAGTTTAGGGGGAAAAAAAGATAAAGAAATCACCAAATGGCCAAAGCAGATAAACAACATTCAGGGTGCTACTGCTATGTTTGATAGAAAAGCAAAACCATTGGTGAGAATTAAGTACTCACTGCAGAGAGGGAGAAACATTTGAAGTTATCAAAGAGAGAAGTCAAAAAGAAAGAGGAATCCTAGTATAAAGGACAGTTAAATCTTTACTGGAATGATCTGAATTTTGAGAAGTCACCCAAAAGAGGTAGAGAACAAACCAGGGAGTTCAAGAGCTAATAGCTGTTAAGAAAGAAAGAAAGAAAGGAAAAAAAAAAAAAAAAAAAAAAAAAAAAAAAAAAAAAAAGAAGAAAAAAAAAAGGAATAATTGGTATGATCTGAGCAATAGATAGCAATGTTTTAGGGAGCTGAACAGATCTGAGGTGCTTTGTCTTGAATTGCTGGTTAAATCATTAGGACTCCCACTTTTCTTTATAATCGTGTAGCAGTTAGCTCAGATATTGCAAAAGAGATTAAAATAAAAACTTTGTTTTTCTCTTTGCCTGGGTGGTGCCTGAAAAAAATACATATTTATGTGTGCAGAGTTGTCAACACGTTACACAGCACTTGTAAGCTCTATCCATATTCAGTGATATGGTTGCACAATTATAAAGCACACATGCTTGCATCTCTCTTGGAGATGTACAATAGGAAGCTGTTTGAAATACTACCACAGCTATTGCACCCAAGTGCCTTTTTATGCAGCCCTCTGTCAGCAATTTGTCCTTGTGCTCTAACAGTGACAACAATTAGATGCATTGGGGTGTACCAGAAGTTATACACTTCCAGACAAACTGTAGATGGAGTCAGAGCCTGTCGGGCATGATCCCCGCAGCACGTGTCCTACAAGGTGACCTTGGCTTCTGTGAGGAGGACTGGGGACACTTCAGCCCTCTTAGGACTGGAGAAACTTTAAGCGGTTTCAATGCCCACAGGCAATCCTGTTACAAACTTATTGCTGGCAATTGCCGCCTTACACCCCAGCTTCCCCAAGTGCTGCTGCTGTTGGTCCCCAGGTGTGGGCTGCCTTTGCTTTTGCTGCACAAACTGCTGGCAGCATAAGCTACTCCTGGGGAGCACAGCCCTCCTCCAGAGGCAGCTGCCAGGGACTCCTATGGCACAGGTAGTAAATGATAAAGACCTGTTTGAGGCAGATGTTCCAGCTGCTGCCCTCAGACCTGGGTCCAGACCCCAAACTGCTCCAGACAGCTGAGTTTGGTTCCCGGTATAGAAAAAACCTAAGCATAAACTTGTGTGACAGTGGAACTTATGATAGGGATGATATAAAATGACTGCCAGCAATTGCAGAGGATTGGGCTGGAGCCAAGATACATTAAAGTATTTGTAGTAGCTCCAGAAAAAAAAAAGCGAACTGACTTTCAGAGGGTGGAAAGAGGCTGCGTATTTGTGTTTGTGTATGTTGTGGTGTACGTGTGGGTTCATTTTTAGTGAAATCATGTACTTCCATCATTTCCTTGACGGCTTGATTTTGGGAGGATTTCCTGATAATTTGTGCCAAATGAAACTTCCTTTAGTTATCTTCCTGCTGTATCTTCTGATAACTTGCCCTGTTTTCTAGCTCCAGTCATGCCTGATGAAACTAGATTAAGCTTCCAAAATTACTCTGCAATGAATCAAAGCTAGAGAAAATAGCAAGGAAGAATTAAGTATTGTCCCTGTGCTGTGCTTCAACCAAGCTGAATCCAAATCACTGCAAAGGCAGAGTCCTCTGAAAGCCATTCTTAGGTTGGGTGGGGGAAATGCCACCTTCCCAGCCGGCAGTGGTTTTGGGCAGAGTGAAAAGTAGAAGTCTATTTTGAGGCAGCCTGTTTTCCGTATAGTCTCAACTAGGTGGAAGAGAGAAGCTTTGCAAAGGACAGGAAAGTCTCTTGCATGACTGCCAGCCCAGAAATGCCCAGGAGAGGAACCACACTTAATTCGCTCTATGGGAAATATAGGAAAATACCATGGAGGTGAAGAAAGGAGCTGCGACTTCACCTATTTAATTCTAATCAAATTTGGGGTTTGTTTGTATCTAGCAAGGAAATTATTTTGCTTAGACTAAACCACTGCGTTGGTTGCTGATTCAGAAAACATTGACATGGCTAAAACTCCCCATCCACATAGTCGTACACAATGCCGTGTGAAGACATACTAGTGAGCTCTAGGTGAACTAATTCAGTCACCAGAAGCAATATTCCCACCTCAGGACACCTGGTCTTTCCCTTCTGCTGTTTGATGCAGGGCTCAGAATATGCCCAAGTCATCCCTTTATCATTGCCTTGGACTGCAATACAATTGGACACTTCATGTGTGGACTGCTGTGAGGAAATAACTTTTTTTGTCTATGCTCTCACCCAACAAGCTTCTAGGCACACATAGGAGAGATGGGAAGCTGTACTTTGAAAAGCCATGGCATAACTTTACCTACAGGTTGCTACTTGGTACCAGCCTAGACTGGTGTGGCCATCGAACAGTTGTGTACAGACTATCTAGAGCTTAAGGTTTCTGAACTGGTATTAACACCCATTGTCGGTGCTATTTTTGGATCTTCTCCTTGTGGCTATTATTGGCTTAAGGATTTAGATTAAGCATTTTAAAATACCTTAGGGAACCAGTAGAGAGAGATTAGCAGAGAAATCGATTGCTGAAGGGGATGTGAAATCTTCACTTCTGGTGGCTCTTAAGATCAGGCTGCACAAATTTCTTTCAAGGGTAGTTTAGGTGTAGTGGTTTCAGTCTAGATGACCTATTGAGATACCACAGGTGCAACTGGTATAAAAGCTCACATCATTTTTACCTATGGCCACGTGGCTCACCAGCAACTTAGTCATAGCACCAGCGAACACATTTCTTTGGAAGAACTGCAGCTAACTTGGGCTAAGCTAACACACATAGTCTGGGTCCCAAGGAGCAATTTAGCTAGTTATATCTATCAATCTGAAAACTCATCACAGGTACATGGAGAGGTACACCTGGGGCATTCTCACCTCCTCCTGGCAAACCACCTCTCCTCAGGGCACCGGTGGAGGCACAAGGAAATGACAGAGTCAAGGGCTCTGGGGAAGATTATCACAACTTTGCTTCAGGTCCCTAAATGGCTTTGGCTGAGCAGGAAAGTCCTGCCACATATTCTGAAAGGTTTAAAAATGGACTTTCTCCCTCTGATGAAAGTTCATTCTTGTGCAGTGGTATCGTGTGAGGGGTGTCTGGGGTGTCTCTGCCTATCTGGGCTATCTTTGGTGTGCAGTTAAGTTTAGACAGGATGACGCCCAGCAACTGTCTGAAGCCTTAAACTCCATTTTCTTTAAATTTTACACTCCTATCAGGAAATAAATCCCTCTTTGATTGGGGGTAGAATTGAAAAGCTGGAAGGTCACCAGCTTCATTGTTGTACCTGCGGATACAAATCACTCAGTTACTGTGTAACTGTGAGTGACACAGAGGGCATCATAGGACAGAGCCCAGTTCAAAAGTGAAAAAATCACATAACTCATGGAAAGAGTGACAATAGGCATGATCTCACTGGTGATATGCTCAGAGAAGATAGAGGAGACAGAGTGGCAAGTAGTTACTTTATCCTGACTACAATACTGATAAGGCCTTCCTATAGCTCCTTTCCTACATAACTGCACCATTATTTACTACTGACCCCCATTTAGTTAACACCACTCTTTCTTCTTTTTCTAATGAAGGAAAATATTTTTGCTTTCATTATATTATGTCCAACAGAGTTAACAAGCCCCTTAGGCTGTAGTAAATCCTCTTTCTGTTTTGTGGGGCATCTAGTATAGCTTTGGCAGTGACAGTAACAGCAGTGTTTCTCCATATGGCCAAGCCTTTCCTGCCACCTGTATTCTAGGAGCACATTTGTCTGACATAGCATCCTAGTGAGCTTTCAGTGAAAATAGTCATGTCACACCAGCAAGCCCACAGTGCCCAAGTTTGGTTTGGCTCACTAACAAGCAGTTGTTTCCAACCAGTTTCTGTTCATCCAGAGCCAGACTGGACTTTATAAAAGTGTTTCTGGTAAAAGAAATTTCAAAATGCCTAGTAAAATGTTTTGTGCATATCTCACTCCTAGTTAACTACCAGGTAAGAGGATCCTGTGAAGTTTTCAATTACAGTTTGCTACAGTCCCATGACAGAAGCTACAGATGGTTTATGTGCATTTGTTGTTTCATTGAGTGGATTTGATATATTTCTAGAAAAGAGCAGATAAAAAAGTCT